>NW_027207311.1:0-698028 GCF_963455315.2 Globicephala melas
GTTTAGTATCGCAAAAAGTACATTAAAGCAAGATATTTTCACTCACCATGCAACAATATTAAATTTTGGTGCTGTCCATTTGTCATTCATTGAGCCCTCTGTGGCAAGCAATGTGCTAGCTATGGGTGTATCTCATAGTGCTTATAAGCTAGTGAGGAAAATAATTACTAACAAATAATCATAAATACACATAAATAATTACAAATACAATTGCAAATTATTGTAAATGATAAAGAGAATAAGTATAGGATTCAAGGAGAGTTTACAGTCAAAGGAACCTTATTCGGAGATCACACTGGGATCAGAGAACACTTCTCTGAGTAAGAGTTGCTTGAGCTGAAATATGAAGGATAAACTGAAATGTACTAATTATGTTACTGTATGAAGGGATAGATAACCTTTTCAGGGTTAGAGAAAATTAACATGCTCAAAGGTCCTGCGATGCATGGTATATAGGGAAAGAAGGTTAGCACAGTCAGAGAGGAGGGAAATACCATAAGAAGAGCTTGACAAGACAGGGGTAAGATCATGCTGAGTACTGAGGACCATGTTAGGGACTTTTTCCTTTACTTCAGACCAATCAAAAGCCATCGTATTATATTAAGCAGAGGAATATATTTGGAATTGCTTTTATAAACGTGAGGCTGACTTCTGTATAAAGAAAAGATTTGGAGGAATTTGATGTGAAGTTATAGCAAGATTGCAGGTGAGAAATAATATTTTGGACAAGATTAGTAGTTAAGATTAAACACGGACACGCTGATCTCAACATGTCCCGAATGAATCCATTTCTTCTATCCTAAACTTGTCTTATCCTGTGTTTTATCGTCATAGTGAAATACGATGATTAACCAAAATATCTGGGCAAGTTGTATAAGTGGAAGTTGAAGTCATGAGAGTGGATAACAGTGGTAGAAGCGGTTTTAAAGAATGTACTTCTGGAAGCATTTCACCCAAGCAAGAAACCTAGTTCCTCCATGTATCCAATTCATTACCAGGTCCTTTACAGTCTTCTTTTAAATTGTTTCCTGAATCAGTCTTCCGTAGCCCCAGTTCCCGGGCCCCAGGATACAGAAGCACTGCCTTCAGTGGCCTTCCTGGCTCAAGTCCTTCTTCCTGTTGGTTCACCCTTACCACTCTGCACCACACTGCACATGAGACGTCACAGCCTCTTTAAAACTCTTCATTGTCTTGTCACTTCACAGCATGAACATTCCTTCACAAGGATGCTTACTTTTTCAGTCTCTTCCTTTCAAGCCACCTCTCCTTTGACCTTTTTTCACCAGGCCAGTGAATTTCTTTCTTCCTTTTTTCTCTTCCAGCTTTTATACTGGACTGTAACCAAGCAGGACCCCATGGGGCCTTCCCAGGACAGACTCTCCCCGCCCCACCTCATTCTCCACCTGCCTCTTATTTGTAGAAAAACTTTAGCCTCCTAGGCCTTCCCCAAGTTCCAAAGAACAAATTTAATCAGAGAAGTGAGAAAATGCAGAAAGAAAGGAAAATAGTCAAGCAAGACAAAATAATAATAGTTTAGCTATTCAACAAAGTCAAGGAACTTTAGTTCCTCCTCAAGGGCTGTATTTACTATTCTGAGCCGTGTCCTTTGAGCTGTTTTGCAGCTCTGAAACCCCTACCAGCTGGGAGAAGTAAACTGTAGGCTGCCCACCGTAGACCGAAGAACAGATGGAACCAGAAGGTCAATGATGTTGACTCCTGATGACCTCCCCACCAACCAATCAGAAGAAGGTCCAAGAGCCGATCACACACCCCACAACCCCCCCTCCCTCATCCCGTCTTTAAAAACCTTTCCCTGAAAGCCTTCTGGGAGTTCAGGCCTTTTAAGCACTAGTTCCCTGGACTCCTTCTTGGCGCCTGCAATAAACGCTGCACTTTCCTTCATCACAACCCAGTGTCAGTAGATCGGCTTTACTGCGGGCAGGTGAGTGGACACAAGGTTTGTTTGATAACACATTTTCCTTTGTTGTCTCTAATCTTTTTTTCATAAACTCATAAACTGTTGGCTCCACTTAGAACAATATTCCATGATTCAGCGGGCCCAGTCTCTCTCCTAACCCTTCCATTTCAATACAAAGCTTGCACCCGGCCTCCCATCCCCTGGGCTTGGAGCTCTGTAGGTGCTTAGTCCCCAGACCTCCCCCGTGCTCGGGACCGAGCCACCAGCGCAGGGAGAAGGAAGCCCCCAGGAATCGCGGACTCCCACGGCAGGGCTGCAAGGGGAGCCCGGCTGCCTCCTCTGCTCATGCGGACAGGTCGCCAGTCTGGCCTCAGCGTGCGGGCGGTCGCCGTCCAGGCCGCCATGGCTGGGCCGCCCCGCGGGGCTCCAGGCTCTGAGAGTAGTGACTCCTCAGGGCTGCGGGGGCTGCTACTGCCGTGGCCAGGGCTGGAGGTCCTGAATGGAACGGCTGGGGCCGCAGTCGGTTCTGGGAGTTGTAGTCCGAGCGTGGACGGCTAGGCCTCAGTTTGAGGCCGCAGTGGACCCTGGGAAGTGTAGTTGTCTGAGACCCCCGTTCTCCCTGTTACGGGCGCGGGGTGTCCTGGGAGTTGTAGGGAGTGGGGCGGGCACTCTGCCCGCGACGCGCCGAGGCCGCGGTGGGTCCTGGGAAGGAGAGCTGTCTGAGGCCCGCGGCCTGGTCGCGGTCGGTCTCTGAGGCTCCGGAAGGCGCAGTTTGCGGGACGCTGGTTCGGGGTCCCCGTCGCAGAGCCGAGAGCCTTGCTTGCGCGGGCCGAGGTAGGGGAAGGGCCCGCCCTGCCCGAGCCTGTCCCCGCCGGGGCCCGGGGGGCCGGGGGCGGTGGTCCTGCCCCGAGCTTGGGAAGCCTTGGTTGCCCGGCCAGCAGCGCGGAGGAGACGCCCCAGCTGCGGCTCCGTTAAAGGCAGCGGCGCTGGGGGCGCGGGTCGGGCCCAGGCTCGGAGCCCCCGCCGCGGCGGGGAGGGAGCTGTCGCGGGCGTCCCTGACCCTCGTGACGAGGGCGGTGGATGCGGAGCCCGGGCGCCGGCCCGCGCGTCAGCTTGTCGCTCTCCCCGCCAGCTCCGCCTTCCACGCTCGGTTCTCCGCGGGCCCTGCCGTGAGCCATGTCTCAGGTGAGCTGGTGTTTCCTTTCTTCCTCAGCGCGACTGTGTTTTCCGGACAGGGAACACAGGCTTTCCTCCCCCTGCCGCCCTTCTGGCGCCTAAGAGGACGTGGGAGGGCAGGCGGGGCCGGTCGCGGGGCGGGCGCTGACCGGGCGGCCGGGTCTTAGAGCGGGCTGTCCTGCGCCTCCTTTCCCCGGAATTGGAACGTGGAGGGCTTCACTCTCTGCCCTCGCCCCCGCTGCCGTTCATTCGCTGACTCCTGCTTCCGTTGGGCGTCTCCTTTCACGCCTGCATCAGCGGTCTCAGTGCGTGATCCTGGATCAGCTCTGTCGGCATCACCTGGTAACTTGCTGGACTTGGGTATTCTCGAGCCTCACCCCAGCCTTGTGAACCCGAACCTGTGCGTGTGCGGGTTGGCAGTCTGCACGTTAACAGTCCTTCCACGTGATTCTCCTGCACGGCGCTTCCTAGGTCCTGGGGATCAGCGGGGAGCAAAACAAAATCTCCGAACTCACCGAGCTCATTTTTTAGGCAAGACGTGAAGTTTCTCTAGCAAGGAACCCTGATTATTGTTGTTTTGGTGGAGGCTAAATGCGTGGCTGGCAATTGTGCTTCACAGAGGTCGGGGATAAGAAGACCAGCCCTTCCAAATTAGTCCATCTGGTTTTAGTGTCACTTCTCTGTCCTACTTTCTGTCATACTTGTCTCCAAAGCCAGAGGCACTTCAACTTTTGCTGGAAGTCCAGTTTCCTTCCGTTCTGGAGAGCCTACTGTTTACATTAGGAAACAGCTTCTTTTATTAGTCAGTAATCTATAACAGATTATAGGCACTTAAAATTTTTTTTAAACTGTAAAATATAACTCTGTCATACCTCTGGGGCTGTTACTAGTTTGGGACTTTTAAAAATCCCTGTTCATGCCTAACAGCTATGTGGGTCACTCAGGTGCTGCAAAACCAGGCTGCAAACAGGGGCTTATTACTCATCCTGAACCCAAGGGAAGAAGCTGCAGGTTCCACCCTGGGAGGCCCTTGTACTGTAGCCTTCAGCGTCTTGTTCGGCGACATTGCTAAGTATCACAGCTATTTCTTCAGAAACGGGGTTAGCTGTGGTAAACTTGAATGTGTACCCCTTAATCAGGAGCTGCTGCTGTCTGCTACAGCCAGTTGTGCCTACGAAGAAATTCTTGCCAGATCATATTAAAATAGGCTGGTATTAAGGAAAATATACTCTCCCTATTACACGTAAAGGGATTGTCTTCATTATTCATAAAGCGTGGTGAGATCTTAAGAATTTTTGCAACCAAAGCCAGAAATTCATGTTGTTCACATGTATAGTCCTTTATCTTCCACAAAATTGTAAATTATCTCAGGACAAAGCATGTATATTTTTTCGTCTTTTCTCCAATTATACAGGAAAACAAAACAACTAGTCTCTTCCTTATACTCTTAATAATTACTCAGAATCTTGAAAACTGTCATTGCGCTACTTGTATACACTGTCCACCATACACAGTGGGACTCATTTCACTCCTTGATCAGAGCCTTTGGGAGCATGGGTGCTGGTTGTGCAGATGTCTGTGTGTCATTTCAGGGGTCAGTGACATTCAGAGATGTGGCCGTAGACTTCTCCCGGGAGGAGTGGGAATGGCTCCAGCCTGCTCAAAGAGATTTGTACAGACATGTAATGTTGGAGAACTATGGCCACCTGGTCTCACTGGGTAGGTATTTCTTCTCATCTCCCCTCAGTCAGAATTTGACCTTTAGGATGGCTGTTGCGAATCTTGATTACCTGGCTGAACATTCCCAAGGGAGGTAAGTTTTTTTTTTTTGTTTGTTTGTTTTAGCTTTTCTTTTTTTTTTTTGGCTGCACTGCATGGCATGGGAACTTCCCTGACAAGGGGATCGAACCTGAGCCCCCTGCAGTGGAAGTGTAGAGTCTTAACCACTGGACAGCCAGGGAAGTCCTTTATTAGCTTTTAAGAGGGGAATTAGAACTTCACCTAATCTTTAGAAATCTTTCATACTTACATCTGGCATTTCTAATAACGGCCCCTCTTTCGTTTAAGGATTCAGGGACTAATTGTGAATTTATTTCATTTCCGCAAGCAGGTCTTAACATTTCTAAGCCACATGTGGTTTCCTTACTGGAGCAAGGGAAAGAGCCGTGGCTGCGGAAAGATGCGAGCAGAGGTCTGTTTTCAGGTGAGTGAGTTAGAAGCTGGTGGGGAAGTTTTTAAAATAACAACCCACCCAGTCAATGAGAAAGCAGTACTTTGTTATATGCTGGATGGAAAGTTTTCCTTTAAAGGTACCGGAGATACAGGGACTGTAAAGTCTTGCCCACAGCAAGGGGACCACTCACACCCACTTACCTGTCTGCCTTCAGTTCTCATCCTTTCCTCACTTTCTCACAGATAGATGTGTCCCTTCTTTTCATTATTAGCTCTGTCTGGACTCTGAATTTTATTTCTCTTTGGTTTCTCTTCCCTTTCTTTTTAAAAATTGACTTATATGTTTCCATTGTCTAAATTAAAAGGTATATATATTTTTCTTTATACTGCTGTTCTAACCCTCTTGAAAAAGTGATTCATTACACTTTGGTTAATTGATGGGTTTATTCTTTCAGTCATGTGTTATTTTAACAATTTTTTAAAAAGGTTTATTTATTTTTGGCTGTGTTGGGTCTTAATTTTGGCATGCGGGATCTTCGTTGAGGCATGTGGGATCTTTCGTTGCAGCACCTGGGCTCATCATTGTGGTGCGCGGGTTCCAGAGTGCGTGGGCTCTGTAGTTTGCGGCAGGTGGGCTCTAGTTGAGGCGCGTGAGCTCAGTAGCTGTGGCGCGCAGGCTTAGTTGCCCCGCGGCATGTGGGATTTTAGTTCCCTGACCAGGGATCGAACCTCACGTCCCCTGCATTGTAAGGTGGATTCTTTACCACTGGATCACCAGGGAGGTCCCTATTTTAATGATATTTATTGAAGTTTTAATATTGTTAAGACTTTCTCTTAGGTGGTATGCCTCAGAGAGTAGAAGGCATGGCATAGTGAGATAAATTGGGTCTGTAAATAACTTTGTTAGAGGTCCTCAAGTTCGCAGTTCAACGATGAGAAGAAAGGAATTTCCAGTTGGTGTTATAGACCTGGGTAATTTGGATAGGGATAGTAGTAATAGAAATATAAAAGACAGGAAAAGGGTCAGTTTAAAACAAAACGTGGTGAATTAGTTTGAGATGTGCATGGTGTGAGTAGAGGATGGTATTTCCAAGTGAAGAGGTGCAACAAACCATTGGAATATATCTTAGAAAAAAATTCCAAGTAGGGATGTGGGAATCTTATATTAAGAAAGAAAAACAGAAGCAATGAGGTTGATTGAGAAGGGCTCTGAAAGCCTTCTTCACCTTAGGTTGAAATAAAATTGCTGGTGAAGCTCTTTAAAAATAAATACGGCCATGCACCGTGCTTGAAGATTCTGACATAGAAGGTCTTTGGAGCCTAAATTATATGTGTTTATGACAATTTCCATAAGTTCTATAGTTGATTCTGAAGCAAACCTCTAATGGAAGTATACTGGCCTTTAGGGAGTGGTCCTCTCGAGATAACAGGGGAATACCTATGTTTATGGAGAAGCAACTAATGGTAGGACTAGTGAGGGAACAGAGGATGCCTTGAAAACCAAGCTCTGGCTGTGAGAGCGAGACCTTCAGGAGGAAGGATGTGGAAAGAGCCCTGTGTGAGCTGAAGTCACGAGGTGGGACAAGTGCCCAGAGACTTCCTCGTGAAAGGATGAGTTGAAGAAAAATGTTCTTTTCTAAATGTTTTGAAAGTAATAAAACCCATAAAACTATGTACAAGGGAAGTGAGGTAAAGGGGAAACATGGAAAAATTGCCTCTAATTCTACTACTTTAATACAGCTCTTAGAATTTTTGTGTGTTTCTTCCAGTACCTTTTTGGAAAAGGGAAATAGCTCACAGACAATGCATAAAACGTAAATGTGCAGCTTAAATTATTATAAGGCACCCATGTAACCACCACTCAGGTCAGTCGACACAGCACTGCCAGGTCCCTAAGAGCTCTTCGGGTGCTTGTCCCAGTCACCCACCCCCGCACCTCGCCCCCTGCAAAGGTAATCTTTAATGGTAGTAGCTTCCTTGGTTTTCTTTATAGCTTTATCAACTGTTGGTGTTTCTAGTCACTAGTTTAGGTTTGTATGTTTATGAACTTTATATAGAGGGGATCATAATGTATATATTAATTTGCTTCTCTCAAAATTATTTTTAATATTCATGCATTTTGCATACTCATCTAGTAGTTTGTATCCATTCTGTTATTGATGGCTTCTTGGGTTGTTTGCAGTTTAGGGCTATTGTAAGCAATGTTGCTCTTGTCCTTGGGTCCTGGTACCTCCTGGCACAGGGTTCCTGTGGTTTATGTCTAGGACTGGAATTGCTGAGTCAGAGGATAATGTATCTCTTTCACACATTAGATGATGCCAGAATGTTTTCCAAAGTGCTTTTACTGACTTACACTTCCACAGACACAGTAAGGGGGTTCCTCTTGCTGCTCCCCATGTTTACCAAACGCCCTGTACTGCCAGGCATCATGCTCTTCACCCATCAGGAGAGTGTGCAGTGGTAGCTTATTCTGGTTTAAACGTGCATTTCTCCAGTTACTAATGAGGTTGAGCACCTTTTCATATGTTTATTATTTAGATACCCTCATTTATGAAGTGCTTCTTGAAGGTTTTTGCTCATTTATCTATTGGATTCTCCATCTTTTTCTTGTTTTGTAGGAGTTGTATGTTTTGGATACAAATCATTGTAATTATATTCACTACAAACACCTCCTCTTACCTGTGGCTGGCTTTTCTCCTTAAAACCTCTTTTAATGAACAGAGACTCTTAATTCTAGTATAGTCAGATTTGTCAGTCTTTTCCTTTATGATTAGTATTCTTTTTTTTCGGCTGTGCTGTGCCGTGCAGCATGCGGTATCTTGGTTCTCTGATCAGGGAATCAGACCCTTGCCCACTGCAGTGGAAGTGCGGAGTCTTAACCACTGGACCGCCAGGGAAGTGCCTATATATATATATATATTTTTGATCTGTTTAAGAAATCTTTCCCTACCATGAGGTCATGATGACATTTTCCTAGATTTTCTCTTTAAAACGTCACTTTGCATTCACATTTAGATCCATGGTCAACTTTGGATTTATTTTTGTGTGTCATGTGACTTAGTGGTCAGTTTTGGTCTCTTCTGCATGGACATCCAGTTCTCGAGACACCATTTATTGACATGTCTGTCCTTTCCTTCACTGGTTTGTCATAAGTTAAGTGTCAGTTTTTGCGCATGTTTCTGGGTTCTCTAGTTTTTGTTTTTCTATTTTTCTATCTTTGCATAAATCTATACAGTCTTAGTTATGGGTTTAATAATGGATAACATTTTACTGTATTTGCCTCACCTCATCCCTTTTTTTGCTGAATAATGTAATTTACAGATACCTTGATATTTCACTACACAGTACTTCACTATCATGTATAAAGTATAGGGATGTTTTCTACATCACTGAAATATTTTCTCATCAAAATTAAGTTTTGCTTAATTTCATTTTAATGCACTGTCCATATATAAATACTCCATAAATTTGTTTTATAATTGGATTGTCTTTCCCCTGTGGGATGATGAAATTCTTGTTTCTCTCTATGTCCTATAACTTTGACTTGTAACTTTTTTTTTTAAGTATGAAGACTTTGGGTCTTATTTAAATCCTGTTGAGATGTTAACTTTAAGCAGGCTGTCGATATGCGTAAGTTGAAGCCACAGTTCTAATCTGTCTTCTGTGAATGTGGTTCCAATGACAGTCCAGTTTTCAAAGCCTTCTCAGGTCTCTCTTATTTGTCCCCATATGCACCTCCTAGTGGTGTTGGGCACTGGGTTCCCCTTAGGCAGCGGGTTCCCCTTTGTTTCAGTTCTCACAGCTTTAGGTGTGCTGTTTAGGGTCAGATCCATGCATGCACAGCTCAGGGAGGAGCCCAGAATTTCATACACAACTTTATGGGATCATCTTCTTGCGCTCCCTTTTTCACCATGTCCCCTTTCCTTTTTGGCTCCCAGGCCCCCTCTTTCAGGCCTTCTGGATAGAAAGGCAGGCCTGTAGGTTCCCCTCTGCACTTCCTGCAAGTTTGTCTGCCTCTGCAGCCATGCAGCGAGGGGATGGAGAGAAAAAGAAAAAAGGGGGGGTATTACCTCTCTGCTCTTGGGACCAATGATCTTTCTGCTGAGGGAGGAAGGTTACCTTGCCTTAGAGGTTTAATTGCCTGTATGGCCACAGCTGCTGCAACATGCTTTGGGTTTGGGCAGAAGAGAATCAGAAATGAACAAACAATAAGATTTCTCTAACCAGTATGGACTCCCCTTTCCCATTCCTAAGAACAGAAATAGAGGCTTCTCATGGAGCTCTTTCTTCTCACACCTGCTGCCCAGTTCCTGCTTTCAGGCTGCATTTGAGTTTAGGCCTGGAGAGACTGGAGGGGGGGAAAAAACCCAAGAAACTCATCACCATTTCAGTGTTACTTTGTGTTCTGGCTTCCTTCTGCAAGCAGCTTGCTACCGTTTACTTTTTTTAAAATAGATTTTTAAAATTTTTTAATTTTATTTATTTATTGTTGGCTGCATTGAGTCTTCACTGCTGTGCATGGGCTTTCTCTAGTTGTGGCGAGAGGGGGCTACTCTTCAATGTGGTGCGCAGGCTTCTCATTGCAATGGCTTTTGTTGCGGAGCACGGGCTCTAGGCATGCAGGCTCAGTAGTTTTGGCACCCGGGCTCAGTAGTTGTGGCAGATGGGCCCTAGAGTGCGCTGGCTTCAGTAGTTGCAGTGCGCGGGCTCAGTAGTTGCGGTGCACAGGCTTAGTTGCTCCGCGGCATGTGGGATCTTCCCGGACCAGGGCTCAAACTTGTGTCCCTGCATTGGCAGGCAGATTCTTAACCACTGCGCCACCAGGGAAGTTCCCCGTTTACTTTTTAGAGTTCTCAGCTAGCTGCTTTATGCATTCTGTTCATGGTTTTCACTTGTATTCAGTGGGAGAGCCAGGTTGGAGTGTACTTACTCCATCTTTACAGGACTGGAGCCATTCATATTTTATAACTGAAACAAAACCGCAAAGTTACAGCATGTATAAAGATCATACTAATAAAATGAGAGTATGAAGTTCAGTCTAGATTGAGCAAAAATATAAAGTGTAAGGAGGAAAATGGTGGGAATTAAGGATGGTTAGGGAAAGCACTGGTCAGATCATGCAGGTGTTTTATAGGTCCTATTAATGAACTTAGAGTTCATCCGTAGGCTAATAAGGAGTCATCAAAAGATTTTAGGCAGGCAGGCGAGCATTTTAGTAAGGTCATTCTAGCTGCAGTTTGGAAAACAGATTTATTGGAAGTGAGACTAGGAAACAGCACAGCCATTTAAGAGTTGTTGCCATAACCTAGGCTAGATGTAATCATCACCTGAACCTTGGAGGTGTCCAGGGAATGGAAGAAGGTATACAGACGGTAACAACGTAAGGAAGTGGACTCAGAAAGACCTGGTGATTGACTAGATAAAAGACATTAAGAAGATTGAGGAATTGTGGTTGACACCACTCTTTTTGCTGGTATTATTAGCTCCTTAAAAAAAAAAAGAAGGATGAACAAGTTTGAAGGGGAGGGAAAGATTATATCAATTTGTGACTTACTGAGTTTTGGGTCTCTGGGATAGTCGAGTAGCAATTGAGTATCATATTCTGGTGCTTAAGAGAGATATCACAGTTCTTCTCAAAGTTTAGTCCTTTGGATCATTTTAAAATACATATCCCCAGGCCCCACTCCAGAAATTCTAAGTTACTAGGTTTGGGGTGGAACTCAAGAATTTACATTTTAACAAGCTCCCAGGTGATGCTGAGCTAAAGTAGGATTTAGGAGTTATCTGCACAGCTTCTTAAGACTTTGAATTTTTTTTGTAAAATCCCTGTACACCTGTTGTTGAATTAATTCTTAAGCAACTTTCTTCAGTTTCTTTTCTAAGAAGTTATATTGTTTTTCTATAGGGATGCTAGTGAATTTGTATATTTATATCTCTCAGTCTTTACTGTAGCAATTAAAATACTCTAAACCTTCCCTGAAAATACTGTAATGATTTTTTTAAATTAATAAACTTTATTTTCTTTCAAGCAGTTTTGGGTTCACAGCAAAATTGAATGGAAAGTACAGAGGGTTCCTATATATCCCCCTGCCCAGTCTTCCCCACTGTCAACATCCCACACCACAGTGGTACATTTTTCACAATTGATGAACCTGCCTTGACACATCATTATCACCCAAAGTCCATAGTTGACCTTAAGTTTCATTCTTAGTGTCGTACATTCTATGGGTTTTGACAAATGTGCAATGACATGTATCCATATGTTAGTATGATACAGGATAGTTTTGCTGCCCTAAAAATTCTCTGTGCTCTGCCTATTCATCCCCCTCTCCCCACTAACCCCTGGTAACCACTGATCTTTTTACTGTTTCCATAGTTTTTCCTTTTCCAGAATGTCATATAGTTGAATTCATAGGATATTTGCCTTTTTCAGATTGGCTTCTTTCACTTCATATTATGCATTTGAGGCTCATTCCTTTATATCTTTTCATGGCTTGATAAGTCTTTTTTTTTTTTTTTTTTTAGTGCTGAGTAATAGCCCATGGTCTGGATGTACCACAGTTTACTTTTCCATTCTCCTACTGAAGGACATCTTGTTGCTTCTAAGTTTTGGCAGTTATAAATAAAGCTGCTATAAACTTCCACATTCAGGTTTTTGTGTGGATGTAAGTTTTAATTCACTTGGGTAAATATCAAGGAATGTGATTGCTGAATTGTATGGTAAGAGGATGTTCAGTTTTATAAGAAACTGACACACTGTCTTCCAAAGTGGCTGCACCAGTCTGTGTCCCCACCAGCAGTGATGAGAGTTCCTGTTGCTCCACATCCTCACTAGCATGTGTTGTTGTCGGTGAATTGGAGTTTGGCCATTTTGATAGGTGTGAAGTGGTGTCTTATTTTAATTTACAGTTCCCTAATGACATGATGTTGAATGTCTTTTCATATTCTTACTTGGATCTGTAAATCTTCTTTGGTGAGGTTTCTGTTCATGTCTTTTGCCTGTTTTTAAATTGAATTGTTCATTTTCTTATTGTTGAGTTTTAACAGTTCTTTGTGTATTTTGGGTAATAACTTGTCAGATGTGTATTTTGCAACTATTTTTTCTCAGTCTTCTCATCCTGTCTTCTCATTCTCTTGACATTGGCTTTTTTAAAAAAAACTTAATTAATGAATGAATTTTATTTATTTTTGGTTGTGTTGGGTCTTTGTTGCTGCACGTGGGCTTTCTCTAGTTGTGGTGAGCAGGGGCTACTCTTCGTTGCGGTATGTAGGCCTCTCGCCGCAGCGGCCTCTCCTGTTGCGGAGCATGGGCTCCAGGCACTCAGGCTTCAGTAGTTGTGGCACACAGGCTTAGTTGCTCCACGGCATGTGGGATCTTCCCTGACCAGGGCTTGAACCTGTGTGCCCTGCATTGGCAGGCGGATTCTCAGCTACTGTGCCACCAGGGAAGCCCTTGACATTGGGTTTTGCAGAGCAGAGGTTTTTAATTTTAATGAAGTCCAGCTTATCAATTATCTCTTTCATGGATTGTGCCTTTGGTGTTATCCCAAAAAGTCATCACTCTCTAACATCATCTAGGTTCTCTCCTTTGTTAACTTCTAGGAGTTTTATAGTTTTGTGTTTTACATTTTTGTCTGTGATCCATTTTGAGTTAATTTTTGTTAAGAGTGTAAATCTGTATCTAGATTCACTTTTACGCACGTGGATATCTAGTTGTTCCAGTACCATTTGTTGAGAAGACTGTATTTGCTCCCTTGTGATGTCCTTGCTCCTTTGTCAAAGATGAGTTGACCATAATTATGCAGGTCTGTTCTGAGCTCTGTACTCTGTTCCACTGATCTACTTGTCTAGTCTTTCACCAGGGCTGCACTGTCTTGATTACTGTAGTGCTACAGAAGTCTTGAAGTCAAGTGTCAGTCCTCTGACTGTTCTTCTCCTTCAGTGCTGTGTTAGGTATTCTAGGTCATTTGCTGTTTTGTATAAACTTTAGAATCAGTTTGTTGGAGATCTGTGAAATAACTTGCCGGGATTTTGATTGGGATTTTGTTGAATTTATATACCAAGTTGGAAATAATTTTAAACTTCCAGAAAAGTTGCAAGAATAGTGCAAAAATACCCATATGCCCTTTACTCACATTCACCCATGGCTAATATTTTGCCCTGTTTGTTTTGTCATTTGGTATATGATTTTTTTTTCCTGAAACATTTGGGAATAAATTGTATACATCATAGCCGTTAACTCCACATAGTTCCTAAGAATAAAGATATGTTTTTTAAACTTTTGTATATTATAAAACTCTGTTCTCCCAAAATGATAAAATCCTTTACTAAAATTTAGCCTGGAGAAAATCCTGTGTTTATTTGTCAAAAGCATCTGATGGAAAGACACTGTTATCCCTAAATTGAGCTTCACAGTCTGTTTAGAAGTTAGAGGTAGAGTGAGGATGCTAGAAGATATTCAGAGAAACCTTTTTATTCATTCATTCAGAATAAGTTACTGTAAGATGTTCCAAAGGCACTAAGTGAACACAATCTCATTTCTTTGTGGGACCTGAGGAACGCTTGTAGTCTATTAGCATCGTTATGAAATTGTCATTTTCAAGTCATTCTGGCAGCAAATAAAGTTTACCTGGAGGTGAGGAAGATTAACCACCTATCCTTTACAATTACTTATCTTCCTGATAGTTCTGTTTTTCCCTCACCTTCAGTTTCTTATTTTTAATCTTCTCCTTATTCACCTACAGCTCTCCTCTGTTTGATGTCTTCTGAATTTCTGGATCTACTGCTCAGATTTCAGAGTCATATATGATAACTGAAAAAGCAATGCAATGCTAAGATATTTTTTCCAATGTAATTCTCATTTAAAAATGGAGGAGTGGCTTTTATTTTACTCAACACAGAAAATAAGAAACATTTGCTTTGTTTTTTCAGCTTCAGAGTCAAATGGTGAGATCAAAGAGTTTTCTCCAAAAAATGTCATATACGAAGATGATTCATCCCAGTATTTGATAAGATCTTCAAATCTTTCATTTGAAAGATTTCTAAGCCAAGGCCTTGAGTATTCCAATTTTAAAGAAGGCTGGAAATGTGAGGGTGATACTGAGATGCTGCAGGGAAATCAGGGATATATCAGGCAAGTGACAGTTTCCCATCAAGAAGCCCTGTCTCAACATATGAATGTTAGTACTGTGGAGAGACCCTATGGATGCCATGAATGTGGAAAAACTTTCAGTCGGCGCTTTTCCCTTGTGTTACATCAGAGAACTCATACTGGAGAGAAACCATATGTGTGTAAGGAATGTGGGAAAACCTTTAGCCAGATCTCAAACCTCGTAAAACATCAGATGATACATACGGGAAAGAAACCCCATGAGTGTAAAGACTGTAATAAAACATTCAGTTACCTATCATTCCTCATTGAACATCAGAGAACACATACTGGGGAGAAACCCTATGAATGTACCGAATGTGGAAAGGCCTTTAGCCGTGCCTCAAACCTCACTCGACATCAGAGAATTCACATAGGAAAGAAACAGTATGTATGTAGGAGATGTGGGAAGGCCTTTAGCAGTGGCTCTGAACTCATTCGCCATCAGATTACACACACTGGAGAGAAACCTTATGAATGCATTGAGTGTGGGAAGGCATTTCGCCGTTCTTCACACCTTTCCCGGCATCAGAGTGTCCATACCTCCAAAACCCCCTATGAATGTAATGAATGCAGTAAAGCCTTCCGTTGCCACTCATTCCTTATTAAACATCAGAGAATTCATGCTGGAGAAAAGCTCTATGAATGTGATGAATGTGGTAAGGTTTTCACGTGGCATGCATCCCTTGTACAACATATGAGAATTCATACTGGAGAAAAGCCCTATGCATGTACTGAATGTGACAAAACCTTTAGTCGGAGCTTTTCCCTCATTCTACATCAGATAACTCATACTGGGGAGAAGCCCTATGTATGTAAGGTATGCAATAAATCCTTCAGCTGGAGCTCAAACCTTACTAAACATCAGAGAACACACACACTAGAGAACCCCTATGAATATGAAAATTCATTTAACTACCACTCATTCCTTGCTGAACACCAGGGAATTCACACTGTAGAGAAAACCTAAGAATGTATGGATTAAAAAAAAAAAAGCAGCTAATGCCTTACTTTGACTTCAGAGAACTCTTGGAAAGAAGCCTTATGTGAATGTGCTTATTGTGATGAAATGTGGTCTCTGCTTTATTCAGTATTCTAGAGAAAAACCCAAGGAATGTATGGGAAAGCCATTAATAGCTGCTCATTCTTTTTGTAATACCAGAAGATGGAATCAAACAATACTAAGAAGACTCTTCATCTGGTAGGATTCCCTTAATCTACATTTGTAAATTCCTATCAGGAAAGGATACATGTCCAATAAATGTGAGAAAACTTTTAGAGATTAGGTCTCATTCTGCATCTGTCAGCTCAGGACAGGACAGAACACATGGGTAAGGGTGTACTTTTTCCTGGACATCAGAAAATTCATAATGAAGGAAAGTCATACAAACAATGATTTGGGAATGCCTTCATGTACCATGCAATATTTATTAAATTCTTAAATACTCTTCTAAGGAGAAAAAGCAACCCTATAAATGAACTTAACATAGAGTGACTTTCTGCAGTATTTCAAACCTACAGAATTATCCTGGGGAAAAACTACCATTGTAATGAGCGTGGCAAAGTCATAAGAGTTCTGAGAAGTTATACTGGAGAGAATCGGTGTGGGAGGATTTTTTACAGGGGGATGTTTGTTTGGGTTTTGTTTTTTTGTTTCAAAGCAAATTCAGAAAAGCTACGAATAAATCTTGATTCATGGTAAATTAATGTAGTATTGGCTGAATTTTTTTCCTACAGCATGTGTGATTCTGAATATGCAACTATCACAATATTGACATCAACAATGAGGAGTAGCATGCTTTTTTAAAAACATACAGACATTATAGAAACATCTTTAGATATATTATGGTTTTAATTTTGAGACAGAGTTTGGACTTAAGGTTATGCTAACTCATGTTTACCCTTGAATCTGACTAGATGTCTTAGTCTGAAATAAATGTAAATAAGGTACATCACAGGAAAATGTCAAGGTTGTTTACCTCTTTTGTTCCATTTTCAGTAAGAACATTTCTTCTGTAAGCACATATTTGTCCAAATAAATCAGATTGTTTTCATCTCCACATACACCTGCCCAAACTTTATTTTCCCATTGTAAAGGTTATCTTACCTTTAAAGCATCTGATTGCCTCCTTTCAAGAACTTCTCTTGCGTTTAGTACATGAAATATGTAATTTAGAACTTGAATGAGTGCCTTATTTAAGCATATTTTTTCACGCATATATAATTGTTCTTTCACAAAGTGAGAGGCTGGCATATTTCTTTTCCATTCAATGTAACAACAAAACACACAGCTGTTGCCTAATATTTACTTTTCTAGAGCCATTCAAACTATCAGAACAACTCCACTGTATAAATCCCCTCTTTCCTATAGTGGTGGCCAGTATTAGTAATTTCCCTCACACCCTGTGGCAGTCTTTGGTGAACAAGAATGTATTTGTCATCTCAGAGGTGTGTAACATTCAGAGGTGTGGCCATAGACTTCTCCCAGGAGGAATGGGACTGATTAGACCCTGCCCCCAGTTTTTTATATAGGAATGTAATGATGGAGAACTATGGGACTCTGGCCTAAGGAGTTTACCAATCCTCCAAATTCAGAATCTGAATTTAGGTATCTGCCTTCTCCATAGGAAGTATCAGGGGGTGGGCTGTAAGTTGCCTGGCTGAATTTGTACTCCATGTTCTTGAGGGAATGTTTTAAAATTGGCCCAAGTAGGAAATGGCATGCATTCTTCTGTTTTTGTTCTTCGTGTAATAGCGTCTCTTCCCTAGGGTCTAGGAAAACCATAATATTTTGAATTATCTATTTTCTCCTAGTAAGCAGGACTTTTATTTCGAAAGCAAATGTGACCTCCTTAATGGAGCAGGGGAGAGTGAAGTATGATGGAGAAAAAAGTGGGAAGAGGCCTATGATCAGGTGAGTGAGGGGCACTCAGGAAAGGGAGTGCCTTTGCAGGTAGCTCACCAAATATGTTGCTTGAATCATTTTTATCAAAAATAAGAAATTTCCCCTAAAATTTACTTCATGCAACATCATTCTGAACTATGTAACTCACCAAAAAAGTCCTCTTGTTCATTTGTGGTAAAATATTTCACAAAATAACTATGCTATTATTTTTAATTTAATTAAAATACAGATAATGTATTAAATACACTAAATCAAAATACAGTTAATTCCTAGGCTATACAGTAAAAGATATGTCAAAACACTGTTGCCACTGAAAAAACAGAGTGAATAGTTTGTGGATATTTTCATTTATACAGTATGCTTTCTTTGTCATAGCAAGTCAGTGCTGGCAAGGTTCATAGTTGCTTTCAGTCAATTTCAGCACACAAGTCTGTGTTATATCTTTCCGTATTTAACATTTATAAGCTGTGGCACTTTTCAGAGGTAGCAGAAGACCAAAAGTAAAGCTTCCTGTTTTTCAAGATGAAATTCAGTAGCAATAGCCAGCCAGACACATTAAGGTATAAAAGCAAACAGAATAAAGCATATGATGTACTTTAAATTACTTGTATAATACATTATTTCAGTTCCAATTGGTTTGACAAAGAGATAATGGTGATACATAGTGTGACCACCTCAATACGTGTGAAGGGCTAAACATCCAATTTGCACATTTTGATCTAGGAGTTTATAATATAAACTTACAACAAACTTATAAGGAGTTTGTATTACAGACACACAATTGTCTTAGGTTTGCATATTCAAATTGTGAAAACTTTGTGTGAAACATAGGAAGGAAACCATGATAGCTCTGAAACAGTTATAATATTTTTATTACTCTGTTGTCATGATTATCTAATTATCCATACTAAACAGAAGGGAGAAGGGGAAAAAAGATGAGTGTAAGACATAGACATTTAGGACAAACTCAAAAGTTCTAATGTGTTTAGTTAGTCTTTTAAGAAGAGGATGACAGAACAAATATTTGAGGAGTTAGTGAAGAACCTTGCAAAGAGATGCAAGGTATCAGCCCTCAGGTTCAGGAAGCTCAGCAAGTTCCAAGCAGGCTAAAGTGGGACATCACCACAACTATGCACATTGTAACAAAAGATAAAGCCTGGTTATCAGAAGCTGGTACAGAGTAGGGGAGAGACTACTTTCACAGCAGCAACAGGAAGACTGCAAGTTTCCATCTTAAATGAAACGATGGAAGAAGATAATGAAACAACACCTTTAAAGTGCTGACAAGGAAAACAAATATTCGACCAATCTAGATGTCTATACCAAGCTAAAAGTCCTTTAGAGATAAAGCAGAAATAAAGATGTTTCAGATAAACAAAAATGGAGGGAACTTGTGTAGCATGCCTGTGCTAAAAGAAACATTAAAGATGAGTTCTTCAGACAGTATGAACTGGTCCTAGATGGAAACCTTGCAGTGCAGGCAGTAAAGAACACAAGGGGTAAATATAAGTCAAGTATTGGGAAACTAAGGCCCATGGGCTATATCGGGGCCTGTAAGCTAAGAAAGGTTTTCACATTTTAAATCGCTGTTAAAAAGATGACTCCGCAAGAAATACAAATGAATATTGTCAACACAACAATTATAATATCAGCTGGAGTTTAAAATATACATGAAACTAAAGAAGCATGACAGTAACACTTGATAGGAGGGGATGAATGGAGTTGAGTGTAAGATTCTAGTAGCATCAGTGAAAGTACTCATTTCGTTTTCTCGATCTAGGGGCCGACTAAATAGGTGTATTCTATTTGGGGAAATTCATTAAGCTGTACACATTTCTCTATGTATTATGCTTCAATAAAATTTTTACAAGTTTCCCAAAAGATTATTACACTTCAACATTAAAACAAGAAGTTACTATAAATGCAGAAGGATAAGGAGATGGAGCAACAGGTACATTCAGTACTAGTGATGTAAATATTAGTTGTTGCAAGAACAATCAGAATTCTATATTTTCTTAGAAAGCAACAACCGGTGCTTCAGGGGACTTAAAATAAGATACCCACATAGAATTCAGGCTGGGTCAAGTTTTGTTACTGAGAAATGACCCCAAAGAATTTTCTATTGAATATTATACAATGCGTCTCAGGACAGGAAACTGTTAAATCCTTCTGAAGAGATGGAAGAAATTTCAAAGCAGAGAGGCAGCAAACCTTGCAGATTGGGTGTGAATGACTTGGAAGAAAGAGGTAACACTTTCAAAAAGTCTGCCTTTAAAGCCTGGGAGAGAGAAAAGGTAGTAAAGAAAAGGGTAAACAAATTAGTTATCTGATATTTTAAAAAAATTTTTAAGAAATGAATTTTAAGAAAAGTATTTAAGTTTTAAGAAATTCTGCATCACCAATACTCTCAATATCACAGAGAACAATATTATGTAGAAAAATGGAAATTGATTAGAAAATAGAAATTTCAGATTCAATGTGAAACTTTGCTGATGGGTGAAAAATATAATTTTATCTGTTTGCTATGCCTTAAATTACAGGTGAGTTTATGTCGTGACATTTATTAATCTGTGAATTTCCTGTTCATGTTAAGTAAATATCTCATTTTATTTGTTGTCTTAAAAGAACTCTGTATGCTAAGGAAATGACAGTTTTCTGTAATCCAAATTTCATACATGAACTGCTACAGTAGCCTCCTAAACTGGTCTCCCAAGATTTTTCTATACAATAGTCAGTGTAATTTTCAAAAAATAATCTCTTATGAAAGATTCTTAAAGAGCTTCTGATGGCTCTTCAAATAAAATATAAACTCGTGCTGGAGCTGGTAAGGTGTTTTCTAAATCCGGCCTACTCTCCAGCCTGGTTTCATATATGCTTCTCTTTACCACCTTGCCTGCCCACGTTCCAGCCACTGGCCTAGGACTTTTTTTTTAAACAAACATGTCAAGATCTCAATGAGGACTTTTGTTCTTGCTGTTGTACTTACAAAGCTCTGTGTCCCTCCACCTCTCCAATCCTCTGTGGATGACTCCTTTCCTTCAGATTTCAGCTTGTATGTCACCTTCTCATGGAGGCCCTCCCTGACTGCCTTATCGAACATATGTTCCTCTAATCATAGCACCTTATTTGTTTCCCTCATATTTTGAATTTTGCCTAGAGGTCAGTTTAGATGAAGTCTAAAAAGAGCCCAGGCCCTTTAGCAACATTTTCAAAAAGTGCCTTTAAAAAGCTGTAGATAGAAAAATTGGCTTAAAAAGTGTAAAAAAAAATTATCTGAGTTTTAAAAATGGCTAGAATTTATATATCTAACAATAGCCTGAGCAAATCTATATACAACTTTGAAGATATTAAAATCACGCTTTTGAAAATTATTTAAGTAGTTCACGATGGAATTGTTTACTATTTAAAAAAATAGACAACTTAGCTCTATTTACTATGTAAACTAGAAAATTTAGCAACAAGTAAAAAAATTACGACTCAGAAATGACCACTGATAACGTTTTGGTATATAATCTTCCAGGATATTTCAATGCACACACATACACACATATTTACAATATACATTTTAATAAAAACATGGTTATACTCTGATATTTTATAATTGTATTTAAAAATCACAGTACAGTAAGTCCCCTACATACAAATGAGTTCCATTCTGAGTCCAATTTGTTCGTTAAGTCCAACAAAGTTAGCCTAGGTACCCAACTAACAAAATTGTCCATATAGTACTGTACTGTAATACTTTTCACACAAATACGTAAAAAACAAACACAAAAAGTAGAAGTTTTTAATATTATAGTACAGTACCTTGAAAAATACAGTAGTACAAGCTACATCACTGCTGCTTTTATGCTTGCTTCCGGACATCCTGGGCTTGAAGTAAAGACACTGTTACTGTATTCTATACAGTACTGTAAAGTACACAAAAGCACAACCACTTGTAGAGGATGCATGCACGTGACAATGTACACTAGATACATGAACTAACGTGATTGGATATGCGAACATAGGTTCGTATCTTTGAAGGTTCGTATGTAGGGGACTTACTGTATATTAGATACATCCCCATTTGTCAATAAATACATAATAACATTTTAATGACCACATTACATTCCATTTTATGGTCATACATAATTTTTAAAAACCAATTAGCTATTATTGGGAATTGAGGAATTTTAGTTCTTCACTAGAGTATGAAACTCAGATGACTATTGTTACTTATACATGTTTGAATGAAGGGTTCTTTTATAAAAGCTAAGAAAAAAATTGCTAGGTTAAAGGTTTAGAATATTCTCGCTTTGGACACATACTGCTTACCTGTCCCCCAGAAAGATTGTGTGAATTTATGTTTCCATCAGTAGCCTAAAGAACATGGCACCCTCACCAGTACTGGGTCATTTCACTCCTTTTAATGTAATACACACTGTAGCAGCATATGAACAGTGGCCAAACAAGGTATATGAACTTGAGGGTGGTAGAGGCAGGGCAGGGTATATGAATAATTAAACCTCACTTCTCTTAACAGTCTTAGTTTCTGCATGCCTGTCAATTGTTAGAATATCTTGCTATGCTGAGTGTGACTCCAGCGCTTGGAAAAAATTTTTGATTTTATGCAATTTTTGCCTTATACAATCACTTGAAACCCAATTCTTATTTTAAGTTCAGCCTCCACTGAAATACTAAGTAAACAAATAAAAGGCACAAAAGTTTGGGAAAAACCATACATGTTTAAATAAGTACCTATTATGGGACAAGTACTAGGAATAAGATAATGAACAATTTAGAGTTCCTACCTTACCAAAGCTTAAAGTTTAGAGGGCAAGACACATAATTAACCAGGCAATACTGTGAAGGTGTGAAAAGCATGTTAAAGCAGATGTAGGATACAATACCTAAAGGATGAACAGGCCAGGTTAAGGTCCAGAGAGAGTGAAGAGATGGAGCAGCAAGGGCTGTGGCCTGAAAAGACAGGTAAGAGTTTAGCATGAAGGGTCTTGTAGAACATTTAAGGTAAAAGGAGGGAAGTCCGCTTGAGGATTTAGAAGTGAGATGTAATATAACCTGATTAGTACTTGAGACGAATAACCCTGGGAGCAGTATGGAGAACAGATGAAAGGAAAGCAAAATATATTAACAATATTGCTTATGCAGTGTTCGTTGTTATTATGAAACATCTGGAGGGGAAAATGGATTAAATGTACATTATAGTCCATCCACATAATCAAATACTAAACTATTTCAATGAAAGAATGAAACAGAACGACATATACTGACATAGAAAGATATGATTAAAAAAAGATGGAGGGCTTCCCTGGTGGCGCAGTGGTGGGGAGTCCGCCTGCCGATGCAGGGGACACGGGTTCGTGCCCCGGTCCGGGAAGATCCCACGTGCCGTGGAGCGGCTGGGCCCGTGGGCCATGGCCGCTGAGCCTGCGCGTGTGGAGCCTGTGCTCCGCAACGGGAGAGGACACAACAATAAGAGGCCTGTGTACCGCAAAAAAAAAAAAAAAAAAAAAAAAAAAGATGGAATGAAAGTTATGACTCAATTTCTGTACAAAGAAATCTATATTTGTATGTACATGGAATGTACATAAAGTGCACTCATCCACAATATTAAATTTCTAAGGCAGGAGGATGACTTTCTCTTGTGTAGGGCTGATGTTGTTTACATTTTTTCTCATATGCATGTATTACTTTTATAATAAAAAAACACCAAGAGTAATAAAAAGTAATAGAAGGATACTGGGCTAGCTGCACAGGAAACATACTGGAAGAAAGTAAGGTCTGAGTCAGAGAAACCCATCACAAGGCTGCTGCAGTAAAATCCAGGTGAGACACCGGGTGAGACTGCTTGAGCCCACAGCTGCTGGTGTGCCAAGTCACTGGTGAGCCAAAACTAGTGCATAAATGCCAGCGCCCAACCAAGCAGAGCACGCCCCCTTCCTGAATGCCACTCAAGATGATCTCCTCGCACAAACGCCACATGCATTTGGGATTCTTCTCTAACTGCTGCCTGCTACTGCTGTACCCTGGAGGGCCGCAAACACCTAATGAACAATGGGAATATTTGGTGCCATAGCATGACTGCAGGTGCTCCTTTCCAAGCTACGTGTGAATCTTACTAGACTAGGAATCTATCATCTTAGAACCTGCTGGGATTTAATCTAGGCTCCCTCTAAATTTTGTTTTCACTGGTCACAGCCTAGTGTCAGCCCACCCTCAGCTCTGATCTTACATTCTCTGTCAGTACTGCCATCATAAAAATGTTCTGTATTCCTCATATCCCAGCCACAAACCCCAAATTCCTACCCTTGTGGAAACTGTTTCCATGGTGCCCTCTGAGATTTCCCTGAGTGACAAACTCCTTTATGTCTTCAACAACTTCCCTAAAAATTCCCACCATTTCTTTGCACTAACTTAAACTTGGCTACCCCTGGGAAAAAACCTACTCGACAGCAGTCACATCAAAGAAGGGCTGTCTATTCGCATGCACTCCATATCTATAGGTTGGCGTGTAGGATCAATGTCCCCCTTGCTCACCAATATTATTTCTAACCAATTGCAGCCCCTTGTAAAAAGAAACAGAGACTTTCTTTGAGGCTCATACCAGCTAGTTTCGACTTTCCAACTCTCTTCTTCGTTGCTATCTTATATTCAACTGGACTCTCCTTCTTATTCACTTAGACTTTGCTATTTGCTTTGCTGTCTTCACAGGAGGCCCTACCGGTAACCTGGGGGGACTTTCACATGCATAGAGTCTTCCCCAGTAAAACCTCTGACCAGTCTTTTATCCATCTTACTCTTGGCAGATAATCTTAGCATGAAACCTACAGTCTCATGTCTACATTCTGTTGGCCAAGAACAGGGGGGATGACTAATCTTGGCCATGGAGGCTGCCTGGGATAAAGAGTTTTGTAACTGGACACACTGCTACTCTAAGCAAAACTGAGGTACTATTAGTAAAGGAGAAGTAGGAAACATGTATTAGGTTAGCAACTAGCAGTATCTGCCACACTGGGCCAGAAAGTTGCTCTTAAGAAACCAAACAGGGACTTCCCTAGTGGCGCAGCGGTTAAGAATCCGCCTGCCAATGCAGGGGACATGGGTTCGAACCCTGGTCCAGGAAGATCCCACATGTCGTGGAGCAGCTAAGCCCGTGCACCACAACTACTGAGCCTGCACTCTAGAGCCTGTGAGCCACAACTACTGAAGCCTGCACACCTAGAGCCTGTGCTCCGCAACAAGAGAAGCCACTGCAATGAGAAGACCACACACTGCAACGAAGAGTGGCCCCTGCTTGCCGCAACTAGAGAAAGCCCGCGCGCAGCAACAAAAGACCCAACGCAGCCAAAAATAAATAAATAAATAATTTATATTAAAAAAAAAGAGAGAAACCAAACAAGCAGTATTGTATAGCTCAGATACTCTTAGCTCAAGTAACTTAGATATAAGTAAATAAAGAGGTAATTAAAACCAACCCACACAGTCCTCCTTTCCTTCTGAGAGAATGGTGGAAGTATTCCTTCTTGCAGCAAACATCAGTCCTTCTATTTGTGCTCCAGATACCTCCATCCCCTTCTCAGGAACTTTATGGTACTGACTGTCCCTCTTCTTATGCCTGCACATTTAATCTCTCCGTACTGGATACATCACATTAGGATTTAAACATTTTCTAGTTTTTCATTATTTAAAACATATTTTCCCTTGACCAAATCTCTCTCCAGCTACTTCCCCATCTTTCTCCTACTATTCAAGCTTGTCTATATTTACTCTTTACTTCCTCGTCCTTTATTATGAAACTCATCCTAACCTACCACCAATCCTCAACATACCATTATCTCCACCTAAGTTCAGCAATAACCTTCACGTTGCCATACGTCTGCTTTTGAAGACTTCATCTAATTTGACCTCATAGCATTTAAAACAACCGGTTTTACCTTCCTTCTTCAAACACTAGTTTGTCTTGGTTTAGTAAAACTCCATTTTTACTTACTTTAAATATAGGAGGTCTCCATGGTCAGTGGTAGACATTCTCTTTTCACACCATCCATTTTCCCTATACAATCTTACTCACCTCCACACAACCCAGTACAGTCTATCTCCTGATGTTGCTAAAATTATATCTCTGTCCTAGACACCTCTTCAGGTTCAGAACTACACATCAGCCCGTTCATCTAGATATCTCACAACTCTATATAAACAGGACTAAAACTGTGACTATTGCCTTTTTCTTCCATCATAGTTTCTTCCTTCCATATTTTGTTTCTTAATAAATTAGAGCTAATCTCATCAGTATCTGTAAAACCAAGTAGCAAAATCTCAAGGGCTTCATTCAGCATTTAAAATTGGTAATTCCCCTCTACTTGAAGACTCTTTGGTTTTCTCATGCTGAAATGTTGGGATTTTCCTCCTGCTTCTCTGACACCTGCTTTCAATGACCTCAGCTCCATCCTCTCTAGTCTAAGCACAAAAGTTCTATCAATATTCCTCTTCCATTCCTCTCTTTTCTATGTTCTTATCCAAATTTGTACACCCAACGTAAAATATTTAAGTCTACATATCTTGTGATCTTTTTCTTTTTTAAAACGAGGTTACTGTATTGACTGTATTTACATACTGTTTTTAAAAAATCAATAAGCTTATTTTTCTCACATAAAAAGATGCACAGATATAAGCAGCGCAGTGCTGGTACAGTTATTTGAAGATATCTTTGGGAAACCAGGATCTCTTTGACACCATCCTTGTCATCCTCATGGTCACAAGATGGCTCATTCAGCTCCATGAATGCAAAATCCAAAGGGAGAAGACTGGGGAAGGCTGAAAGACAAAGTGCAAAAGGCAAAGAGAAAACACTAGATAGGTCTGTCCCCAGTGATACTATCCACTCCCTACGGGGAGGGATGAACTGGATGCTTGATTGGCTACTAACGATACCTGTCACACCAGACCAGAAAGCGACTCTCAAGAAAATAACAATGAAGTAGTATCATATTGTCCAGATACCTTGAAGATAATGCAATTAACTTAGAAATCCATAAGGTAACTGAAAACATATTTAAAATAACTCTAAACAGCTATGGATCTGAAAGTCATAAAGTCATAATAAATATTAGACAACAGAGTTAAAACAAAATAAATTATCATACACCAAATGTGTTATATAACTAAAGGGGTGTTTATAGGACTATTTATAGCCTTAAATGCTTATTTTAGAGAACAAAGACTGAAATAATGAGCTTGGAATCCACCTTAAGACACTGAAAAATGCAACTCCATGTTCTTAATAGTTACAAGGTTTCTCTCCCAGTATGAATTCTCTTGTGTATAGTAAGTGAAGAATTCTGACTGAAGGTTTTTCCACATTGAATACAGCCATAGGGTTTCTCTCCAGTGTGAGTTCTCACATGTCTCCTAAGGGAAGAGGAAACACTGAAGGTTCTCCTGCATTCCTTACATTCATAGGGTTTCTCCCCAGTATGAGTTCTCACATGCATTCTAAGAGATGAGAGACCACTAAAAACCTTCCCACAGTCAGTGCATTCATAAAGGTTCTCTCCAGTGTGTGTTTTCTTGTGAACTTTAAGGTGAGAGCTTGTGTTGAAGGCTTTTCCACAGTCATTGCATTCATAGAGTTTCTCCCCACTGTGTATTCTCTTGTGCACTATAAGGTAAGAACTTGTGCCAAAGGATTTTCCACAATGATTACACTCATAAGGTTTCTCTCCAGTGTGAGTTCTCACATGAACCTTAAGAGATGTTTTTTGACTGAAAGCTTTTCCACATTGATTACATTCATAGGGTTTCTCACCAGTGTGAGTTCTTATATGCCTTCTTAGGGTTGAGGAATCATTGAAGACTTTCCTACATTCTTTACATTCATATTGTTTCTCACCCATGTGACTTCTCTTGTGCAAAATAAGATTAGAAATCCTTTTGAAAGCTTTCCCATGCTGATTATGTTCATGATTCTCTTCAGTAGGAGTTTGTTCCTGTTGCTTATGGGATGAATGATGACAAAAGGTTTTGTTTTTATTACACTCACAGGAATTCTCCCCCATATGACAATTGTTGCATATAGGAAGCATATTATTATGTTTAAAGTGTATGCCATGTTCGGAGCATGTGTACTCTTTTTGTGCTGTTTGAGTTCTTTCAAGATGCCACAGAGCTCTGTCATAGTCATGACTTTCACAGACCCTCTCACTTACAGAGTTTTTTTCATAACTGTTTAGGATTGAATTATGCTTCCAACACTCAATATCTAAGTAACACTTATGGCAATGTTTACTGATGGAAACTCTCTTTGAAAAAACAAGTTTTGATCTGAGTTTAGAGTCCTTCTTTAATTCATGATAGTCATACAATCCCTCCTGAGATGCTGCCTTCTTTTGAGTAAATGTCACTTGCCTCAAAATCCCCTCTGGGATCTTGTGCTGTTTTCTGATTTTACGGCATTCCCAGTCTGCTCTTAATGTGGGCGACCAATCATCCGTTGTGAATCTTATCATTTTCTTGCCACTAGATGATTTTCCCCAAAAAATATTCTGGTTAGAAGTTGATTCTTTGGTTTTCAGTTGAATCTCCCAGTCTAGACAGGTGCCTTGGGGAATTCTCCTTTTCACAGTTCTTATGTCTTCTTGACCCGACAGGGAGATCACAGGCTTGCATAACTGATATTCCACTAAGGTGAGATTCATATAGTTTTCCAACATTACATCTCTGTACATACTTCTCTGAGCAGAGTCCAGCATCACCCACTCCTCCTGGGTGAACTCCACAGTCACATCCTCAAAGGACACTGGTCCCTGTAACCAGGTTGCTGGGAATCCAGGCACTATCCTTTCCCCCTCAGTACTTCTCACATAGAAACAGGCAGAGTCCTGTGTAGGTAGAGCCCATATCGGGCATAGGTCAATGGCTGCCATCTTGAGAGCCTGAATGTGACATCCGCCTGCACAATAGGGCTGAGAGAGCTGGATACTTCTTTTCTTGTTTTTCTGATCCAATCAAGTCAGGGATGCATTTCACTGGGTGTCCTTCCTGTAGCCAAAGAGGCAGGTTCAGGTAAAAGAAGAAAGGTGAAAATAGGGCCCCATTGGAGGCAAGGTTAAAAAAAAATTGTAGACCCTCTCTTTTACCTTCCAGCAAGGTCTCACCTGCTTAAAATATTTATTGGGATTTGTACTGACATGCAATATAGTCATCCTTGGCCCTCTACTGTTATCTTGGTTATTCATACTGGCTTCTCCTGTAGACTACTACTCAGCTCTGGGTAGAAAAAGCATGCATTATTTTAAAATACTAAAGTCAAAGAACCAGTTTAAAAAGACATAGTTGTTTGAATTTCATGCATACTTTGCTACTTTTTAGTTTAGTTTTTAGAATAAAGAACTTTTTTCTAATTACAACTGTTTTAGGTAAATTTATTTGTTGTATGTGTAACTAACTTGGTATTTACCCAAATAACCTCACATATAATTATAGGACTGATGATTTGGCTGCTACCCTACTTAGAAATTTTATTGGAGTTGTTAAAAGTAAATATGTGACTTTGAAACAAACGTTCATTTGATTACCTGCAATTTAAACTCTATCCTCAAAGTCTGTATTTCCTTACGATGATTCATTCTATCTAAAACTTGAATGGGATCAACAAAGAGGCATGAGCTATGTTCTAAGCTTTGAGACTGAGGCCTTTACAATTTTAGATGGTATAATACTTTCCTGAATAATTTTCATAATGGCCTTAATATAAATATCAAAACAATTGACACAGTGTGAAAGAAAAGAGGTATGCTTGGAGACTTCAAGGACCACAACAAATCACGCAATAAGGTATTACACTAATATTTTTACAGATCTCAATTTTTTAAGATTAGTTGATACCTTCAAATATAAGACTTCTATCTCAGTATTATACTTCAGTAGAGTTCAGGTTTAATGGACAAAATTAGAGAAATGGCATTATTATTTAGACAAAGATCTTCAACAGGTAGATTTTATGCCCCTAATCCAGAAATGTATATAAGCCTGCCACTTTAGTGTAAATCAGATGGAAATATTTGTCTGATTTGTCCACTGCTTGTATTCTGAATACCTAGAACGCTCCCCAGCACATGGCAGGCACCCAAAAAATGTTTGTTGAATAAACTGAATGAATCTATGGCAATTAAGGTTTTGTGGAAGAAGTATTTTTTTCACATCTATACTCTACTTATAGAAAACAAAACCCCACAAAATCAGAAAGTTAGGCTTCCTCTTCAAAAAAGAACATTAGTTTGCCTTCTGGTTAAAATTATTAAGCTGAGAATTGTACTCTGGGTTCATTTCTTCATTCCCCATAGTTTTATTTCTTTCTTAGTTACAGAACTAATAAAAAACTGGACAACTTTACCAAACAACAGGAAAAAATATCTGAATAAATGGAGAGATTCACCATTTTAATACCATTCAGTATTAAAAGATTTCAATTTTTCTCAAACTAGAATTGCATTGGGATTTTCATTAAATTCATTCCTTCATGTTCAATAGGAACTTCTTGAAACATGACAATTTGTTTTATAAGTTTTATAGAAAAATTAAGACATGAATAACAAGGCAGTTATTAAAGTAATGCTTTGCTCTACTATATTACTTCAAAATGCATTATAAATCTCTATTAATTTAAACAGAATGATAATAGGGCAAAAAGAGAAAATAAAACAGAATAACTTCATGTACTTCCCTGGTGGCACAGTGGTTAAGACTCCACACTCCCAGTGCAGGAGGCCTTGATTTGATCCCTGGTCAGGGAGCCAGATCCCACATGCATGCTGCAACTAAGAGTTCACATGCCACAACTAAAGAGCCCGCATGCCACAACAAAGGAGTCAGCAAGCCACAACTAAGACCCAGTGCAAACAAACAAAAAAACCAGAATAACTTCAGAAACAGATTCATGTGTAGCTAGACATTTAGCGCATGATAAAGGCAGCACTATTAATCAGTGGGGGAAAGGATAAACTAGTCATTAAATGGCATCAGGACAAATGGCTGTCAGGGAAAAGCATAAATCCTACTTCACACACTCACATTCCCAGGTGGATGAAAGACATAAATATGTACCTGATAGGAATTCTAGAAGAGGAAGATAGAGAGAATACAAAAAAAAAAAAAAAAAAATTAGAGAAAATGGTTGTTTTTATCCAAAGCTGAAAGATAGAAGTCCTTGATCTGCAAGTGTATACACCACATGTCACACTGAATAAATGTTTTAAATCCACCAGATACACGAGCAAAAGCTGCAGAATACCAGGGATAATGAGTAAATATTTAAAGTTACTGGAAAGAAAAGGCAAATTACCTACAAAGGAATACCAATTATACTGACTACAGACTTCTAAGCTACAACGATACAGGCCAGAAGACCACACAGTAATATATTCAAAGTACTAAAGGAAAACAATATAAACCCAGAATTCAATAGTGTGCTAAAGAGAGCAATAAAAAGACACTGACATATTTCAAAGTAACAATAGCATCCTCAAAAGATGGTCATAATAAGAGAAATGCAAACTGAAACACTGAGACATAATCTAAGGCACACCTTAAATTAAAAGAGGCCTAAACTTGCATAAGCCTTATTTGGACCATGATGTAAAGAAATTGTTTTAAAAAAATAGCCTTGTTGAAATAATAGAAAAATTTGAACACTATCTATATATTTGATATTAAGGAATTAATCCTAATTTTGTAGGTGTGATAATGATATCCTGGTTATGACTTTTAAAGGAGTACTTATCATTCAGAAATAAATTCTGAAATATTTACAAATAATGAATCATGTCCTAGATTTACTTCAACATACAGTGACAGGTACAAATGAGGTCATTATACTATTCTGATTTTCTATGTTTTGAAACTTTCATAATATAAATTTTAAAATCACCAGAGAGGTATTTCATTTGTAAAACATGATGTTTTAGGATGTTACAGTTTTTTAAATCACAAAATGAGAGTTCTTAGGAAATTTTAGAAAATTTTAAAAATTATTTATTTATTTTTTTGGCTGTGTTGGGTCTCCGTTGCTGCGTGCAGGCTTTCTCTAGTTGCGGTGAGCGGGGGCTACTCTTCATTGCAGTGCGCGGGCTTCTATTACGGTGGCTTTTCTTGTTGTGGAGCACGGGCTCTAGGTGCGTGGGCTCCAGTCGTTGTGACACACGGGCTTAGTTGCTCCACGGTACGTGGGATTTTCCCGGACTAGGGATCGAACCCATGCCCCCTGCATTGGCAGGAGGATTCTTAACTACTATGCCACCAGGGAAGTCCCAGAAATTTAAAATTTTAATAACAAAACCCCAAAAATGTTGAAGGTTTAAGGATAAAGAACTTTTCCAGAAAGCTGACCTTCCCTCCCCCAAAAAAGATAAGCAATGAGACAGAAAGGATAAGAAAACTATATGAACAATTTCAAAGGTTCAACACCAGATTATTCAGAGCTCAAGAAAGAAAAGAGAAAATGGGAAGAAGACAGAATCAAACACAGAGAAAATTCTTAAAAATAACACTATCCAGGTACTGATCCATCAAATGGGTAATTTCTTAAAAAGACTGGGAATAAACATAACATCATGAAAAATTTGAATACCAAAGATAAACTGATGAATGTAAAGGTTTCAATGATGATAAACAGGTTACATACAAAAGAACAATGGAATAGGATTTCTCAACAGTAACACTGCTCCATTTTCTACCTAGCTCTGCCAGCTTTCAAAGTTCTGAGGGAAAATAATTTCCTATCCAGGAAATTATACTAGTCCACAGTACCATGCAAATACGAGGACACAGTAAAATAATTTCTAGTCATACACAACCTTAACATACACCCCTTTTCGGAAAGATAATAAGGTTATCATCCATTAAAAAGGGAAAATAGAAGTTTCCAGGAAACAGGAGGTCCAACACAGAGATGAGATGAGGGAATTGGTGAGGAGAAAGGGAAGTCCCAGCATGCCAGTGTGCTGCAGCCTAGAGAATAACTGATCAGTCTACACTGCAGCATGATGGAGGGCTCCTGGGGATGTGTGTTCAGGAAAAGAGAAAAATGATTAGATTGTGTGACAGGTTTGATCTTGAGGAAAATGGAATTGAGAGACATTTTACATAGGTTTAGGGAAAACAAAGCAAATAAATAAAAAGGCAATTATTCAAAACAGGAAGAGTAAAATGTATACAAGAAAGGAACTTATTACGGCTCAGCAATAGAGAATACTTATATAGTCATCACAATGGAAACACTGAACATGAATTTAGCCAAAATTTTTGAGAGGAACTACATTACAATACTTGCAACATAATCACATTGATTTAAGGATGTAGGAAGGCAGGCAGGTATAATAGTCAAGATTCTTATTTAACACCTAAGAAACTAAAAAACGTCTCAAATTGATTAACTGCTTAAAAATTTTAAACTGGTTGCCACCATGAAATTAATAAACAGAAACATGAATTAAATAGAGTTGGGAGACCAGAATGGGGAGCTCTCACGTCCTGTGATCATAGAAGAGCCCAACAGGAAGAAGACAGACTCCTCTTCTTTCCTGGCGAGGACTCAGCCAATGAAAAGCCACAGACTGATTATTTACTATCACCCTCCCAACTTCCTTTTTCCTCTCTATAAAAGCGCTATTCTTCCCTTGCTGTGGGGGATTCCCATGGTAGCTGACCTTGAATTGCAATTCTCTGCTGATTCCCAAAAAGCCATTTTTGCTGGAGAAGTACATGGCAGTCTATTTATTTCAGGTCAACACTACGGAGAAGAAACACTCCTGTTTTTATTATGAGGCTTTTAATATCTAAGACTTTTTTAAAATGTATGTACACATTTTTCAAAAAGTAAATAAGTTACAGAGAAAGTAAATAAAGCAATCAAATCAAGTAGAAAAATAGCAAAAAGGAAAGGAAAATTTAAAAATAGAGAGCAGGGCTTCCCTGGTGGCGCAGTGGCTGAGAGTTCGCCTGCCGATGCAGGGGACACGGGTTCGTGCCCCGGACCGGGAAGATCCCACATGCGGCAGAGCGGCTGGGCCTGTGAGCCATGGCCGCTGAGCCTGCGCGTCTGGAGCCTGTGCTCCGCAACGGGATAGGCCACAACAGTGAGAGGCCCGCGTACCGCAAAAAAAAAAAAAAAGAGAGCAAATGTTACTCTAATTGAAAACCAAAAACAAGGAACATAAGACAAAACCAAAACACAGCACAGATTACCAAAACAACCCAAATCTGCTTCTTTGAAAAGATTAATGTAGATGTATATCTTGCAGAGCCAATCAAGAAAAAAGATGGCCCTAATAAATATTAAACTCAAAAAAGAAAAGAATATCTACAATTTGAGCAGTGATTTTAAAATATCACTAACAAACAGCAATTTAAAGAATCACCAGAAGGGAATTCCCTGGTGGTCCAGTAGTTACGATTCTGCGCTTCCACTGCAGGGGGCATGGGTTCAATCCCTGGACAGGGAACTAAGTTCCCACATGCTGCACAGCGAGGCCAAAAAAAGCAAAAAAAAAAAAAAAAACACCAAAAAAAAAATCACTAAAAAAGAATAGTATGAACAACTTTATGTCAACAAACTTGAAAACTTAGATGAGATGAACAATTTTCTAGAAAAAAATGTGCCCCAAATTGACTCAATTAAGAACTACAAACTGAAATTAATCACTACCATTTAAAATGGAATCAGAAGTCAAATATCCACCCCAAAAGATTTTGAGCCCAAAACTTTCAAGGGAAAAATTATTTTACCAGGTAGAAGAAAAACAGTTATGCTTCCCGAATTACTCATGAGACTTGTAAAATCTTGCAAGGATAGTACAAAGAAAGATTAAGATGCAATCTTAAGTCTGAACACTGAAAAAGTCCTAAGTAAAATATTAGTAAATTGAGTATGGCAGCTATTAAAGTAATAATACAATGTCATATTCAAGCAAGGTTTAACCAGGAACGCAGGATGGTTAAAAAGCAGAAAAACTATTACTGTTATTATAATGTCATGGTATAATGAACACTCTTGTATCCATCACTCTATTTTGAAACAGATCTGGGAATGATGTATTAGGGTTAGCCTTAGAGAAATGATATCTCATTACTGTGATGCAATCCATTAACAGATTAAGGGGTGCAGACCAAGAATGTCGCCTGCCATATCAGTAAAGGATGTTGTGGCCTTCAAGCCACCAGCCACTGCAGCCACTCCGGACTGTGCACCCTGAGGGGATTCAGGATGCAGAAAAGCAGAATATGGCCCTAGATAGTTAAGATGTGTATCAAAGGAATGATTTCAATGAGCCCAGACTCTTGCATTTTCCCACACATAGAAAAGTGCTAAACTCATTAATCTGAGATGCCTGGTTCTCTTTAATGAACAGTCATCTCTTGATGTTCTGACCACCAGGTCTTTGCTGCAAAAACTCCTGTATATCCTGGCTCCCCCATTATGGTTTCAGAGCCGTCCCTCAGAGCTATTCAGAAAGTCCACTGAATAAAACACAATTCTCAACTTTCAGGTTGTGTATTTTTTTTCAGTCGACAGTTTTGGCAAACAACGAAGGGACCCAGAGCTGACTTCGCTCCTTCGCATGAAATCTGCAATGAACCAGAGCCTTGGTCGAGGCCTCCTGCATCCGTCTGCCTCCTCAGACAGTTCAGATGAATTTGGGTGAGTCTCTCCTGGATCTTGGATCTCCCAACTATTGATGGATGATCCTGTGTTTTATTTGGTGGTGTATAACAGGTGCTTGGCTCCCCAGGTGACAGATTCTGGGAAAAAGAACCCCCTCACAGCAGTTGAAAGACACTGAGCGGTCTGGGCTGAGTGGTTAGGTAGGAGGCTGACCTGGCATTCTTCTTCAAATGGCTATCTTAACAAGAATTTGTCGGGATAAAAGTGAAAATATTACATGAGAGCTTTCAGCACTGAAGAAGGGAATCTCATGGCCAGCAACGGCTTTTTTCTCAAGTTTCTCAGAAACTTGCAGGAGTGGTAAAGGCAAGTCCTCATAACATGCAGCCATCCCTATAAGGAATCCCACTCAATTTAACTTAAAAAAACTTGCTCTGCTTGGGACACAAATAAGAAATGGCCACTCTGTGATCCAAGCACCCACGATGGTCTTATACTACCAGAGGGAGAACCTAGACACATAAGACGAGCTGAAAAGACTCTAGGGTAAAAACCTAGAGAAGTCAAGCTCACAAGCAGCACACTGGGCCACCATGCAATTTCACTAGTAAATTTTATCCCCAACGAATTCAATTTTAAAATCGGAAATAGATTCTCTCAGATAAACTAGGGGCATCAGAAAGCCAACCTCCGACGAACACCCCAGCCAGATGCATGTACGTATAGAGCTCATACTTGCAAGGATCTACTTAATTGGGAATTAAAGGAAATCTCACCCTGAAAATGACTAAGATGGGGCTCTTTTACTGCATACACAGTTAAGTTAGAGAACACTAGCTTGATAATACATCTTTTCAGAATTCTGATCTTAAAGAAACAAAAGCCCTTCTGGGGGAACTTGCATTTCTCTTCCTGTGCCTTTGAAATGTAAATGCTCTGCCTGATCTCCTTGGGTATTGTGTGTGTGGGTGTGGGTGTGTGTGTGGTTTGAGAACTTGGTCTCTGCCATCCAAAAGGTACACATATTGTGTACATTTGGATGCAATCGAATAGACTGGGATTCTGAGCAGTCATTTGTCTGACTATACCAATTCGCAGGGGCTTTTTGCCACCTTAACCTTCATTGTGTCAGCCTGTACAAACGAAGGCCTTTACTTTCTTAAACTATTTTTGGGAGTAAACTTTCTGGGTCTTGTTTAGGTGGCATCCTTTGCACTGTCTTGTGGGGAAGCCTCTTGCATCTTATTGGTTTGAGTCACTAGTATGATATATCTCATTAATGGCCAGATGATGGATCCTTCAAATGGGAGAAACTTCTAAATTGGTAAATTTTTAGAGAGCATTCATTATAAACAGCTGTTTTGTTGGTACCTATGGGGGGGAGAACACATTAAACAGTGGAAAAAATATATATATATAATGGTTAATCTAAGAACTCCTTTAATTTAAAACAAACAAAAAACTGGCTTGGGAAGTCTTATTTGTGGTCTATGCTTCCCCTCAATGGGTCTTACAGATGCTAATAAAAACATTAGAATAATTAATGTTAATTAGGTTGATTAGCAGGGAAATTAAAAAAAAAAACTGAAGGGAAAGTCTAGAGATTTTTTCCCAACCAGGTGGAAATTTTAAAGTGACTCATCCCCAAAAGATAAAGAAATCTCTAGATGGTTATTAAGAAATGGGATAAATAAAACAGATGTTAATAGGATTAAAACAAAAGGTTTTGGTACAATACTACCTAAGGTTGGATGGGCCAAAGGGACCCATACAAGTCCACCCTATTTACCCGAGTTAAAATATATATGTTTAAAGGGCTAAGCCATCCCTGGTGGCGCAGTGGTTAAGAATCTGCTTGACAGTGCAGGAGACATGGGTTTGAACCCTGGTCCAGGAAGATCCCACATGCCATGGAGCAACTAAGCCCATGTGCCACAACTACTGAGCTTGTGCTCTAGAACCCGGAAGCCACAACTACTGAGCCCGTGTGCGACAACTACTGAAGCCTGTGTGCCTAGAGCCCATGTTCTGCAACAAGAGAAGCCACCGCAGTGAGAAGCCCGTGCACCTCAACGAAGAGTAGCCCCCACTTGCCGCGACTAGAGAAAAGCTTGTGCACAGCAACGAAGACCCAATGCAGCCAAAAACAAATAAATTAATTAAAAAATTTTTGTTTAAAAAAATAAAATAAAGGGGTGGAAGAAAATTACACTGAGATAGCTGACCAACAATTACTTGGGGCAACAGTTAGGCCAATTAATCAAGTTAAAAGACTGACAAAAGGGCCTGAGTCCCTTGGTTCAACCCCTCACTGGGGACCCCAGAGCATTTTATACAAAATAGATAAAATGGTTGAGGGATAAATGAAAGGAAACTTTCTAGGACTCCTTATAAGACCAAGACTTGTTGATAGGAGTCCTTTAATGTTGGTAACCAATGAGTAATGCTTCCCCTGCTTGGTATTGGTATTATAAGACAAAGCATGTAGATGTGCCCCTCAGGAAATATTAATTAAACATACAAAAGGAGGGCTTCCCTAGTGGCGCAGTGGTTAAGAATCCACCTGCCAATGCAGGGGACACAGCTTCAAGCTCTGGTCCAGGAAGATGCCAAATGCTGCAGAGCAACTAAGCCTGTGTGCCACAACTACTGAGCTCATGTGCCACAATTATTGAAGCCCATGCGCCTAGAGCCCGTGCTCCGCAGCAAGAGAAGCCACCATGATGGGAAGCCCGCGCACCGCAACGAAGAGTAGCCCTCACTCACCGCAACTGGAGAAAGCCTGCACACAGCAATGAAGACCCAACGTAGCCAAAAATAAATAAAATTAAATCTTAAAAAAAAAAATACAAAAGGAAACCAATAGAGCCGTACAATATAAAGTAAAATCTGGGAACAATATTCAGGGGCTAATAAAACTAATAACCGAGATTTTGCTCTGGGTCTAATCTGTGCAATCAGAAAAAGGGCCTTTGTTGAATGCCTTATACAAGCCTTTGAAGATATGATAAACTGAACCCTAAACTTCTGGTACATAGAACTCTTAATTTTCAGTTTAGTTGGAAATCTTCTCTGATATAAAAAAGCAAATTAAAGAAAATATAGTTGGGCAAATCAATCTTTTAATATCGTTTAACTGACAAACCAGTTTTTTTGAGAATTAAAAGCAGCTGTCTTTGTCTTGCAAATCTCTACAAATCAGAAATATAAATACAGCCCACAGTGACCTGAGACTGAGCCCAATTAACTCACTCAGGTAAAGCCTGAAACAAGTGAATAAACAAAACAGAAGAATGGCCTTTTTAAACTCAAACCACTGGAAAGGCTCCCTCACCCAAAATCTAATTCATAACCTACTTAAGGACAAATAGAAATTTTTTTAAAAAAATAAATTTATTTCTTTATTTATTTTTGGCTGCATTGGGTCTTCATTGCTGCACGCAGGCTTTCTCTAGTTGCAGCGAGCAGGGGCTACTGTTCGTTGTGGTGCGCGGGCTTCTCATTGCGGTGGCTTCTCTTGTTGTGGAGCATGGGCTCTACGCATGCAGCCTTCAGTAGTTGTGGCGTATGGGCTCAGTAGCTGCGGTGTGTGGGCTCTAGGGCACACGGGCTTCAGTAGTTGTGGCACACGGGCTCAGTGGTTGTGGTGCACGGGCTCAGTGGTTGTGGTGCACGGGCTTAGTTGCTCTGCGGTATGTGGGATCTTCCCGGATCAGGGATTGAACCTGTGTCCCCTTCATTGGCAGGCAGATTCTTAACCACTACGCCACCAGGGAAGTCCCAGACGTCGTAGTTTTATTGTACTTGCTTTACCGAAGGTCAGTGTGTTCACGTTATTTCTGTTGCAGTTTGTCAGCAAAAAATTAACTTGGTATGATGATATTTTCATAACTTATAAAATAAAGGTAAATGAGATAAGAGTTTTCAGGTGAACTCTTTAGGAATAATTATGTGTTGGGTACGTCTATCTAAAATAGGTTCTCCAGGGACTTCCCTGGTGGTCCAGTGGTTAAGACTTCACCTTCCAATGCAGGGGGTGTGGGTTCGATCCCTGGTCAGGGAGCTAAGATCCCACATGCCTCATGGCCAAAAAAACCAAGACATAAATCAGAAGCAATATTGTAACAAATTCAATAAAGATTTTTAAAATGGTCTACATCAAAAAAAAATTCTTTAAAAAATATAGGTTCTCTAGATTTTTGGTAACTTGAGTTTTGCTAAGTTAAGTTAAATTATGGGAATTCATTGAACATCCAGGTTATTTCAAATAAGATAAAATACTGGAACATTAACTGCTAAACAGGTCTAAATTTATCTCCTTTTGTCCCCTTACAAGAGGGAAACTAAAGATGTGTGGGTTTATTAGACACACGTCTTGCACCACAATGAAGAAAGAAGTCAGAAGGTGTATGTTACTAGGGGTTATGGAATATTCCTAAGTTTGCCAACCAGGAAATGCTGGTATGACAAACAGTTCACAACTACTTGCTGCTTGTCAGTTTTCACTAGAGATTAAGGTTTTAAGGGTTAAAACTGTAATATGTAATTAAAGCTACTAAAAATATTAAGGGAAATATTTTAATGTGCAAGGAAGGTAGGATGCATGTTTTCAGTAAAAGAAGGTATGCAGAATAGAAGTGAATTTGTTGGGAAAATAAGGGTGATTTTTGTCCTAGAGCTGGCTATTTCCGGATTAAAAATAAGGGACAAACTAATATGGATACAGAAAGTTTTGTAAGTTTGTAGAAAGGGAGCCCTGAAAAAGTACATGGTTAGGATTGGATTAAATTTAATTAGGTAAATGGATTTTGTTATTAAAAATAGGCTGGTGCAAGACTTGATTTGGTTCCTCTCTGTTAAGAGAACAAAGTTTTCTTGGAATAGTGCTTTTGGTAACACATTGCGTGAATTTCTTTGCCTTTAAGTGATCTTTATTTGTTTTTGTAATCTTTTGTCACTTTGGTTAAGTGAATAAGTATTGTTTCACAGTGTCCTATGATCCTATTTGACCAAGTGCTTTGAAACCTTTTTGATATTTTTGACAAACTTCCCAAATATCAAATTCTAACTAAAGTTCTTTTGACCTTCAGCCAACTCTGGGATGCTTCAAAGGAGCCCTGAGACAACTCAGAGAGGAATATTAAACTAATTAGTCTTATTTGGTATGTTAAATTACTTGAGAAACATTGTCAAGTGTTTGGAGATAAACCTTAGGTTATATTGTATGGATAAATGTCATTAATATAGATATTCCAAAATTTATACGGAATTCCTAAAAAATGTGATCTGTCCTTGTATAATGTTATCAGTCACAATTCTAGTTATTATCTTAAAATGTTGTATGTCACAGAAATATCCAAGTTTCTTGTCAACTGCCTTGGAATCAGATCTTTGACCATGTCATTTTAAGTCTTTTGTCATTTATAGACAATCATTATTTTATACTGATGCTTTCATAAAATGAAGATCTTCAAGAAGATTCATAAGAAGGATTTTTGACAAATGCAAGTATAACTTTTAAATCATACCACTGAAATGGGTAAGAAATTACAAAACTCTAATGGAAAACCTGATGACTTCATCCAGAATAACAGGAATTAATTACATGGCTGAATGAACTGATAAATATGATTCATAATTTTATGACAGTTTAATGAAATATACTGGCTTTTAATCTTCGTTTTCCAGAAAAAACTTTCCTTCTATGCTATGCCCTACAAGTTGATAAGTATGCCTTTGTAAACAAAGATGAAACATTTATCTTTTTCTTTCTACTTGATCCTTCCAGATTTTGGCTTCTCCAGCTGGCTGCACTGTGGACTTGATGGCCTGTGACCAGATTACGACTAGTTATACTAATCATTATTTTAATTTGCTCTCTCTCATTTTCAAATTATTTATGCCTCGTTTCTCTCTCCGCTACACTATAACTTTATTAATGTTACCAGCTGTCATATTCTGTCTGTTTTCTAAGATTGTTGGCTCTTGAATTACCCAATGTGTTAGCAGGCCTCCAACAAAATTAATGATGTCCCAAGAAGTTAACCATATACTTAACTCTACATAGAATAATTGTAATAGTACAACTCTAAATACGGTTAGAAGCAACAAGGAAAAACATCTACTGGATCATATAAACTAGTAAGACAAGCGATCCAGAGAATTTTAGATTCTCAACAGGGCCTAATCCAACAAACAAACAAAAAACAAACACAAAAAACCCAGCGCATCGAATGGCCTATCAACAGAAACTTTGCCTGATCTAGGAACGAGCCTTCCTAGTGCCATGGGACAAAACTGGTCATGGGCACTTCCCTGGTGGTCCAGTGGTTAAGACTCCGCGCTTCCACTGCATAGGGCACGGGTTCAATCCCTGGTTGGGGAACTAAGATCCCGTATGCTGCAGCGCAGCCAAAAAAAAACCCCCAAACCAAAAACTTGTTATGAAATGCCTCCCAAATATTAGCCAAATTTATGACCAAGAGGAGGCACTGTGGAACAAGAATGTCACCTGCCACATCAGCAAACAAAGGATGTTTGCAGCCTTCAAGTCATCAGCCACCGCAGCCTTCCTGACTACACCCTGAGGGGATTCAGGGTGGAGACAGGCAGGATACTGGCCCAGGAGAGTTAAGATCCTTATCAAAGGAATGACTTCAATGAGCCCAGACTCTTGCATCTTCCCACACACAGAAAAGTGCTAAGGTCATTAACTTGAGGTGTTTGGTTCTCTTTAATTGACAGAAATCTTCCGAGGTTCTGATTACCTGGCTTCTGTTGCAAGCCTCCTGTATACCCTGCTCCCCCTTTACCTCTGGGGAGCGGTCCCTCAGAGCTCTGGGAGAGGCTGAGCCCGGGCTACGGCCTCAGAAAGTACGCACAACGTAATGGAATCGTCAACTTCTGGCTTGTGCTTTTTTTTTTTTTCAGTTGACCGGGGTTAAGACAGATGCAAGAACAGGTCCTGGATAAAGTAAGACGTACAAGCAGGACATCCCTCCTCCTCTCACTCACGGGGTAGAGTCAGATTCCCTACCTGCTCCTGGCCTGCTCACCCCCCGGCGCCCGCTCCGCCCCAGGGAACCCACGGCCCCAGGAACACAGCTTCCCGCCCCCGCCCCCGCCCGCTAACACCCACCCCCAGTTGGGGAGAACTCCAAGGAGGACCCACCGCTCGGGTGCACGCTCCCCTCGCCCTCCCCCGTCCCGCGTCTCCTCAACGTCCGCGCGCCTGCGCGCTCACCTGTCCTCGGGGTGCCTGCCTCTCGCGTGGGAACGACCGGGCTGCAGCGGGAAGGGAGGCGAGAGCGCGCGGAGCAGGCGGCGGCGCCGAGGGCCCTCAGCTGGGAGGCGAAGAGCAGAGCCGCGCGCTCCCCAGGCCCGCGGAGCCAGGGCCGGGACTCCACTTCCCAGGAGCCTCCGCGCCGCCCCGCGGAGCGATTCTGGGCTTTGCGTCCGGCTGCGCTTCTCGGCGGGTCGTGAGTGGACGTGGAGCGCGTGCGCGTGCGCGAGGGCCCGGGGCGCGGCGTGGGCTGTGGGGACCGGGTGGGCGCAGGAGGCCGGGCGGGGACCGAGCTGTCGCCGCCCGCCCTGCGGACCCGCGCGGGACGCGGAGGCCCGGATGTGGGCGCGCTCGCCGAGCCGCTGCCTTTGTGACGGTGCCGCCCCGTCGGCGACGCTCCCGGTGCTGCGCCTGCAGGTGCCGATCGCAGGTACACGCGAGAGGGCTGGATGTGGTTTCTTCCTAGCGGGAGGCGGCGGCGCCGCCGTTTCCTCGTCTCCTCGCCGAGGCGGACGGTTTTCACCAACAAATGGTTTTTCTTCCCTGTGGTCTCCCGGCCTGAGTGATCCCCACTGCCACTTGGATTCGCTCGCCTTCGCGTTGGTGGGACGGGACCCTGACGCCCGTACGCGCCGGGCGGTGGTGGGGAGTTTGAACCACATATTCTCAGCGATGCAAAATAAGATTTCTTCTGTTCCTGTTTTTTTTTTTTTTTTCGTTCCCAACTGGGGCCAGATGTTTAAAACTTCGCATATGGCCTTTCCAGCATCTGCTAAACGTGATCATGCTCTTTTTCGTTAGAGTAGGAAATTTCTTTACAGTAAATGTCCTAACGTTCCTAAAAGACATCCAACGTGGTTATACTGGTTTTAAAAAATATATACTTCTGGATTCTATTCCTGGATATTATAGAAGTTATATGCTGCAGACATTGATGAAGTGGGTATACTTTTAAGAAGTTTGGTGGCAGAAAGGGCTGGATCGATTTCTATTTCTGGCTCCAGTCTAAAAATATTCATTAAAAAAACTTCTTACTTATTGAGACTTATTTTGGCAGTTATTTTCCTCAGAATTGCCTGTCTTATCAATATTTTCAGTGTTTAAGATCCAGCAGGTTCGGCATCTCTAGCTCCTGGCTTCCTGATCTTCAGTTGTTGGGTTTTCTTTTTTAATCAAATAGATTAATTGAGGGTGTGTGTGTGTTTAACCAGTTTGACTTTTCAGAGATAGCTCATAATTATTATATTTTTATTTTCTCTTGACAGTTAAACGAATCAAATTTGTACATAATCTAACACCTGGTATGAATGTGAAAGATGAGGTTGACATCAAAATTACCTAGATCCCACCCAAAGTATATGGAGAAGCAGAAGAATTTAAGTTCTATCTTTACTTCATATACAGAATATACTGTTAAAGAAAAAAATAAGAAGTAAAAGGGAAGACAGGTTGTCATCCACAGTGCTAGCTAAAAAATATTAGTCACCTTACCAGTGTTGACTAAAGTTAACCTGGGACATAAGTAGCACAACCCCTTCCTGCCCCTTTTTAAACTACCTCAATACTGCAGTAATTTTCTTCGGCGACCTAACTAATCTCCTCTTCTCTTGTTTCATTCAAATTGTCCCTCTGTCTTGCAAAGCCTCCTGGACAAGTGGATGGCACACATTCCTGCCCTTCTTGAAAATTGTTCATTTGTTCTTTCATTCCCTCTCTCAACACATACTTCTTGAGCTCTTAGCATGTGCCAGTCACAGGGCCAGTATTTGAGATATATATCATAAGTTAAATGATTAAGTCTGCTTATCAGTATTTTATATAAACATCGCAAACTTTTGTTTAGGACAAGATATTAATAGTATTTACATAGATACAAGGTGTACCTTCTGGAAAAGAGATGACAAAGTATCTTATTAATTAACTGCATCGCCAGCATGTACAAGAGATTTAGTTAATATCAATGAGTTTAGTAAAGGGACTGGAAAGAGCATATATATTAACAGATTGCTTAACTGTCCTCAGTAACAAATTTGCAAATACCTTTGTAGAAGAAAGTCTGTTCACAACAGGAAGAAGATACCTAGTAATTTTAACTAGAAATGTATCTGAATAATAAGAGAAAACTTTAATATAATCCTAGAGTCATAAATAAGAATAAAGGATGAGTAGGAATGAGAGCAGTTCTGTTTATGGATTAAATGCACTTGTCAAGAAAATATTATTGGGATTGTTTTTTTAAAGAACCCCATGCAATTTGTTCTTTCTTTTATGTCTCCATCTTCTTAAAAATGTTATGAAAGTGACTCCTTTTCCTTTTAATTAGATGAGAAAATGTTTCTGTTAAAGGAAAAATACTCCTAGAAATGATGAGTTCCCTTGGTTTTCATCACATAATTCAAGCACTGAAAGCTTAGTAGCATATAGTTTAAAAAACATTTTAGTTTTAAAAAATTTTTGTTTTAAGGAAAAAGACGTTTCATTGTGTGATATCTCCGTTTTGCTTACAATAGACTTTCACCTGTAGTTTTCCTTATAGCATGACTCAGATCAGCCAGGGTCTTAAATCTTCTGGCTCTGAAGCAAGGTCAGGACTGGTGTGTCACCGGCTGTATATGCATCTCTGGCTTAGAACCGACACCAGGAGCATAATTTTTGCCTCTTTCCACACAATACCTTTCTGCTGTCTCATCCTTACCTTTTCTGGTCAATATTTTATTATGAAAAAGTTTGAACATACAGCTAAACTGAAAGAAGTTTACAGTGAATACTTGTAACCTCCCCTCCTAGACTCTACCATTAACATTTTACTATACTAATTTGAACATATATCTGTCTGCCCCTTTCTTCATCAGTCCCTCTTTTTTGGGATGCATTTCAAAGTAAATTGCAGCCATCAGTATGCTTTCCTGAAATACTTCTGAATGCATGTGCATTGTTAACCAGAATTTAATGTTTGTTTCGCTTATGCTTTTGATGTGAAATTTACATAAAATGAAATGCACAACCTGAGAGTGTCCGTTTGTTGAGTTTTCACAGATGCACAATCTTTGCGGAGTATGGCTTTGCTGTCTCTGCTGCTGGGTCCTTTTGCTGATGATCCCTTGTCCTTCGCAGATGCCAAATACCAGTGAACTTATTCAGAACCTTAAGAGATCTGTTCTCTTTTATTAAGAATTACACACTCCATATGCCCAAGCAAAACGCTATCCCCTAGAAGGTCTCGCCGGTCCCTGGGCTCTGGTCCTCAAGCACTGGGTCTTCCAGTCTCCACTGCTTGCCCTGAGGGCAGACATCTGTACAAACCACAGGTTATCGCCAAGTGTTTGACAAGTGCCGGAGTGAACAAATACAAAGCACTGTGCTGGCCTCTTTCCAGGTTTTGGAGTGAGGTTATCCCAGTTCTCAAGAAGTTCTTCATCTTACAGGGAGGTGGGCAAATGAGCCGGGCGTTGGAGTGCTAGGAGCGTGGGCAAAAGGCTCCAGGGATTTTCTCTGGGACGATGGGAAGGCTTTTGGAAAAGGTGGCATGTGAATGAGGCTTAGAGAACATGGGGCAAGTGCAGTAGGATTGAAGGTTGAAAGGTTGTCAGGGCCCAGAATGTGGATGGTTGTGATCAGAGCTGTGCCTGGAACCTCTGTGCCTCATATGGTAACTTCCATAGCCTTCTTGCTGGTGCTGGAAGCTTCTTTCAGGCCATCTCTGCCCTGGTGGTTTGCAGAATAGCAGCTCTCAAAAGACATCTGAGTCCTAACTGCCAGAAGCTGTGGCTGTATCAGCTTATTGGCAACAGGAACCGTGTAGATGTGATTCAGCTGAGCACCTTGGAACGGGGAGCCTGCCCTGGGTTATGTGGGTGGGACAGGGGGGCAGAGGGTGAGGGTCGGAGGACTTGTGACATCGGAGGCAGCAGGGCACAGGGGGCAGTGACCTTGCTGCTGCGGGCTTCCTGCCTGCAAGCCTGGTCCCTCCCTCCGAGCTGTTGAGCCCACCCCTGCCCTGCTTCACGCCTACAGACACGCCCAGGTCCGCATTTGATCCTACGGCCTCTTCTAGCTCCGCCCTTTCACTGCTGTTCTCGCCTCCAAACTTTTCAGCCCTATTGTGGAATTTGTCTGCTGTTCCCGCTTTAGCGAACCTTCATCTAGCCAGTCAGGGCACTAGAATCCCTAATTCATCTGAACTCTGTTAATCCTCCCTTCCTTGAAGTTCTCCCTTCTGGCTTCTGATATACATCTCTACAGCTCTTCTACAGATCTGTCTGTAGATCTTCTCATTCTCTGGTGGATCTTTCTCTGCTTCCTTTTTGGGCTTCCTTTTCTCCTCTGTTTTCTTCCTAGATACTAATTTATCCCACAATTATTTTCCCTTTTAGATCCCCATGATTTTTTAAGATTAATTAATTTATTTTTGGCTGCGCCAGGTCTCTGTTGCTGCCCGCGGGCTTTCTCTAGTTGCGGCGAGCAGGTGCTGCTCTTCCTTGTGGTGTGCAGGCTTCTCATTGTAGTGTCTTCTCTTGTTGCGGAGCACGGGCTCTAGGCGCACGGGCTTCAGGAGTTGTGGCACGCGGGCTTCAGTAGTTGTGGCTCGCAGGCTCTAGAGCACAGGCTCAGTAGTTGTGGTGCACGGGCTTAGTTGCTCCGCGGCATGTGGGATCTTCCTGGACCAGGGCTCGAACCCATGTCCCCTGCATTGGCAGGAGGATTCTTAACCACTGCGTCACCAGGGAAGCCCTATCCCACAATTTTCTGGTCCTACAGTTTATTTTACTCTCCATGGTATCTTTGGTTGATTTTATACACTGCCATGGTGTCATCTGATAATGCTGTTACCCAGCTTTACCAGATGTTCTGTCTCCTGGTGAGCTTTATAGGAATCATGGCGCAGGGATGTATAATCTCCCTTAGACCCCATCTGTCTCCTTCACCTGCATCAGAGTAGATGAATACGTCACCCCCACATCTGTGACTAAAGATCCACCCCCACTCCCCGCAAGAAGTTGTTCTGTTTGAGAATATAGCTGTGCAGCTTGAGTAGATCCAGGTAGAGCAGAAATGTGGATGGCGGCTGATACAGCTGGATAACCCTCACAGCTAAACGTGTCCTTCTCCCTCTCCCTTCTCTGGCTCACGCACCGTGTGCACAGCCAATCCTACCCCCAGACATTATTGTCCATTCTGTCACCCAGAAACCTGGGGTCACCTTGAACCCTTAACCTGTATTCCCATTCACATCTAATCAATTCCATTGCTGCGCTCCTTTGTGCTCCTGTATTCTGGATCACAGTTTCCCTCCTGCCTGGTTTCTTTGCAGGTGTTTCATCCCCCTCTAGTCCATCACACAACTACCTCAAAGGCAGACACATCTGTTGTCATTGCCCAGCTGACAGCATGTGGGCAAGAGCCTGTTTCTGAGGACGGCACTTTGGGCCTCTGTGACCTCGACCTGGCCTGTTTCTGGCTGCTCCCTGCCCTGCACCACATTCGACGGCCACACTGAGCTTCTCCCCCTACGTCACCGTCGAAGGCCCTGCTTTTGTTCATGATTCCCCACCCTCGCTTATCTGCCTGAACTCAGACGCGTTCTGGACTCAGCCTTAGACCCCCAGCTCCTGCTGGCTGCTGTCTGTGTTCCATGGAGGTTGGTTTCTTCAGCTTGCCTTAGCTGCTGAGGGCAGGGATAAATGCTTCGCTCACATTTTATCCCCTGGGCGTGGGACACAGCCGGGATCATAGTAAAGTGTTCAGCAATGATTTAGAAAAATGACAGAAGATCACAATAGTTATCAGCTTACCTGCTGTTTCCCTAAATACAAATGAAAACCCATCCTGGTGTCCCTCCCCTGGCAATATCTGTTGTTACGTTAGAGAAGTCAGTTTTGTTCAGTTGCATAAGAATATCCTTTGTAAATCTGGTGTCTGATGGAAGGATCTGATTACCCCCAAGAAATGGTAGAAACTGAGAATTAAATAGACTCCATGACAGCTGGGGTCAGTGGCTGCCAACCGTGGTGCACGTCGCACGTCAGAAGCACCTGCAGTGCTCCCTCCCCAGGGAGTTAAATGAGAAGCTCTTGGTGGGGGAGGGTGGCGTGGGACCCAGGTATTAATAACTTATTAATATAGGGGGAAAGGCCAGTGTGCAATCAGGGCTATAAACTGTCAGTTTAGATAAAGTTTTAAGTAAATTATCTAGAAGTGGGCGTTAAGGGAAATTAGGGTGACATAAGACTATTTGCTTTAAATCATAAAACAGGAGAGTCACTGGAATGAACCTTAGATGTCCATGTAAACTGGAGGCTGTATATAGTTGTTTTTTTTTTTCTTTTTAAATAAGATCCTATTCAAAGTTTATCAGTGACCAGCAATTTCCTGCCTCTTTCCGTGACCTGATCTGTTACCAGGTGTTGTTTGATTAATGGTGTCTTATTATTGTTGACTTGTAATTGACTTCTTTGTGACTCCACACATTTCTCCTAATTCTGCCCTCTGGAACAACTCAGAATAAATATTATCCCTGTGGACTTCCCTGGTGGTGCAGTGGTTAGGAATCTGCCTGCCAATGCAGGGAACACGAGTTCGATCCTTGGTCTGGGAACATCCCACATGCTGCAGAGCAACTAAGCCCGTGCACCACAACTACTGAGCCTGAGCTCTAGAGCCCGCGAGCCACAACTACTGAGCCTGCAAACCACAACTACTGAGCCTGTGCTCTAGAGCCCACGAGCCACAACTACTGAGCCCGTGTGTCACAACTACTGAAGCCCGCGCGCCTAGAGCCCGTGCTCCGCAACAAGAGAAGCCACCGCAGTGAGAAGCCTGTGCACCGCAACGAAGAGTAGCCCCTGCTCGCCACAACTAGAGAAAGCCCACACACAGCAACAAAGACCCAACGTAGCCAAAAAAAGAAAACATAAAATGTTTAAAAATATATATATTATCCCTGTTCCACAGGACCTGTAAATGTGTGAAGACCATTCTCTTGCTTCACCCAAGTAATTTCTTATGCAGGCTGGACGTCCGTGGTTATTTCAGCCTTTACTCACCTGAGCTCAGTGAGGGAGGGGCCTGTCTGAACAGCTGTTGCTCTGGGCTCAGCCCCTGGAATAGTACTTGGCATGTGGTTCGTGAGCCCTTGGTTAACATCTGGATCAAGAAGGTGTGAACAAGGAACACACGCGTTCATCCCACCTTTCCATCCTGCTGACTGGATTCTGACTCCTGGAAATGAGCCTGTGCTCCTCTGATGATACCCCACAGAGAACACGTGTCTGCTTCTGTGTCTTAACTCCCACAGCTGGTGTGTTCAGCTAAAATTACTCAAGTTTCTGGGGAAGGGTTAAAAGAAGTAAGGACGGACCTGTGCCTGGCATCAGAGACCTCACCCCAAGCAGACATGACCTTGGGCAGGTAGCTGTGCTCTCTGGCTGTACTTTTGTTCCGTTCATGTTGCTTCCTGTCCTAGGGACTGTGGGAGCACAGAGGTGAAAGAACTAAACCTTCCTGGAGAAGTTAGGGAATGACACAGGAAAGGGTGATGTTTGATCTTGCAGGATGGGTAGGATTTTACCAAGCGGCACGAAAGGGCAGAGCCTTCCTGGCCTAGGACTAGGGCGTGTGAAGAGGTTGGGCAGTTCAGGTGGTGCAGCATGGATGGGTGGGTGGGGGGGTTGTAGTTTGATGGGACATTTAGGGCTAGTGAGGGAGAAAAGGGCCCGCCACAAAGAACCCTAAATCCATGCTGAGGACTTGGTCCATTTTCCTGTGAGTACTGGGAGATCAGCAGAGAATTCTAATCAAGAAGCGCAGCTTACGTGTTTTACAGAGATGATGCTGATGTGGACACTCATCGGAGTGAGAAAGTCCGGAGGCGGAGAAGCCAAGCCCGAGCCAAGGCCGTGGGATCTGGAGGGGTGGGAGCTAGAGAAACGTCTAGGAGGGGATTTACAGGCTGTAGTAACTGATTGGATGTTAAGAGGACAGGGTCTAGAAAGATACTTGTGTTACTTGTCTCTAGATATCGTGTATGTTTTTAATTAACAAGCAGATAATCCTTACCGTGTGTCAGGCACTGTTTTCTGTGTTTCACAAATATGGACTCATTTAAGTCTCGTAATAACCTATGGTAGGCACTATTTAGTCCCCACTGTACAGATGAAGAGACCGAGATACTGAAAGGTTAAGAAGCCACCTGTGAGCAGTAGAGCGGGGTCTGAACCTAGGCAGTCTGGCTGCAGAAGCCATGCTGTTAACCACAGTTGGGAATATTCAGTTGAGGTTGGGGAAGACGTAGGGGCAGAGGACAGAGTGATCTGTTCATTCCAGCCCAGCACTGAGCCTGTCGTGAGCCAACAATGGGATGGACCATGGGGTAAAACGAGTAGGTGTGCTCTGTGCTCTGTAAGTGCCCAGGGGGCCATTGAAAGGGCGGAGACTGGGAAAGACAGAGAAGCAACAAAGGGTGACCTACATTTAAGCTAATCATAATTTTAAATTTTTATTAGTATTTTTAATTTTTAAAAGTGGATGTATAGTTGATTTACAGTGTTGTGTTAATTACTGCTGAACAGGGAATTCCCTGCTGGTCCAGTGGTTAGGACTCTGTGCTTTCATTGCTGAAGATGTGGGTTCAATCCCTGGTTGGGGAACTAAGATCCCACAAGCCATGCGACGTGGCTAAAAGACAAAAAAAAGTTACTGCTGTACAGCAAAGTGATTCAGTTATGTATGTGTGTGTGTACATTCTCTCTTTTCATATTCTTTTCCATTATGGTTTATCATAGGCTATTGAGTATAATTCCCTGTGCTCTACAGTAGGACCTTGTTGTCTGTCCATTCTATATATAACAGTTTGCATCTGCTGACCCCAGACTCCCAATCCTCCCCTCCCCCTCGGCCACTGAAAGTCTGTTTTCTATGTCTGTGGGTCTTTTTCTGTTTCATAGCTAAGTTCATTTGTGTCATATTTTAGATTCCACACATAAGTGATATCGTATGGTATTTGTCTTTCTTTTTCTGACTTACTTCACTTAGTATGATAATCTCTAGTTGTATCTAATCATAATTTTTTAAGTCATTAGAGAAGACTAAGAAGTACCAAGCTGTATAGAGGAAAACTAGGTGAGGGGCTACCAAAGTCAGTAAAGAGGTTCAAGAACAATTGAGAGGCCAGCAGTGCCTCTATAACAGGTGTCATTGGTGAAAACCAGTTTAGCACTGGTGAGGGGGTCAGAAACCGTAGTGCTTTTATTCATGTACAATAAGTATGGGTAGAATTGAAATGGAAATCCTTAAGATCTCCAGAAGACAAAGGGGGCAAACAGTGTAAAAGAAAGCAAATACAAAAGAGCCATCAACATAAACATATGGAAAATATTCAGACCTAGTATTCAAAGGGTGGAAATTAAAGATACAATCTAAATTTAAAACAAGTTAAAAGTGCAGTGTTTATAGACGTCTACTTCTGTCCAATATGGAGTAACAGGGAGGGGATTTACCTATCCTCTTGCCCGAACAAACAGCAACAACAACAAAAAGACAAAATACATGAAACAAACGTTTAAAGACATTCGATATCAGACCACAAAGGACAGTTATCCCTGAGAGATGGAAAACCAAGCAGGTTAGCCCTCTGACTGCCCCGGTTTATTGCCTTGAGAGGGTTTCCAGGTTACAGCAGAGGTAGGGGAAGCTGAGAGGGGCTGAGCAGACCCTGAGTCCAGAATGCAGAGCTGAGGCTGGGGAGGGCAGGGCAGCAGCCTTCACAGAGTGCAGAGGGTGCCCTCGAGTGATCACACAAAGCACACACGGGGGAGGAAGCTGCAGGGAACAGCATGTGGTGTTCACATGGGCGTTATGGCCATTACTGCTGGCCAGGCTGGAAAGCTCTTCTGATTCCTGGAGCATTGGGAGTGGAGCTCTATGAAGCACTGAAAAGAAAAATACCTGTCTGCTTAGTATCCTGTATTTGGCAAAAGTATATTTCAACAACAAAGGCAAGACAACCTCCAGAATGGGAGAAAATATTTGGAAGTTATATTATCTGATAAGTGTTTACTATCCAGAATAGATAAGGAACTACAGTTCAACAACTAAAAGACAAATGTCCCGGGCTTCCCTGGTGGTGCAGTGATTGAGAGTCCGCCTGCCAATGCAGGGGACACAGGTTCGAGCCCCGGTCCGGGAAGATCCCACATGCCGCGGAGCGGCTGGGCCCGTGAGCCATGGCCGCTGAGCCTGCGCCTCCGGAGCCTGTGCTCCGCAACGGGAGAGGCCACAACAGCGAGAGGACCGCGTACCACAAAAAAAAAAAGACAATGACCCAATTTAAAAATAGGTAAGGTACTTGAACATACATTTCTCCAAAGAAGATACACAAATGGCCAGTAAGCACATGAAAATAATGCAAATGAAAAGCACAGTGAGATACCACTTCACCCCTACTAAGATGGCTATATAATTTAAAAGATGGCACAAGTGTTGGCAAGCATGGGGGGAAGTTGGAACCCTTGTACATTACTTGTGTGAAAGTAAAATGACGCAGCCACTATGGAAAACAGTTTGGTGGGTCCTCAAAAAGCTAAACATAAAATTACCGTATGAGCCAGCAATTCCACTCCTAGGTATACCCGTCAGCAGATGAGTGGATAAACAAAATGTGGTGGGTCCATACAGCGGATTATTATTCAGCCATTAGAGTGAACTACTGATACAGGCTACAACATGCATGAATCTTGAAAACATGATGCTGAGTGAAATAAGCCTGACACGAAAGGGCAAATATCGTATGATTTCCTTTTAACCTATAAGGGAAAAGAATCTGAAAAAGAATATATATATATATATATATATATGTAAAACTGAGTCACTTTGCTGTACACCTGGAACTACCACAACATTGTAAATCAGCCATACTTCGGTAATAAAAGGGATTTTTAAAAACTAAGAGGATTTGATGTAGTATTAGAAACATTCAGTTCCAAATGAAATTTAGCACGGAACTCTAGAGGCTGCAGGGTGTGGGAGAGGCAGCCTTCGGAGCTCTTTTCTTCCTACTCTCGGGGATTCCGGGCACTATAGGTGTATTTCTGGAACAGTCAGATGTCGTCTGGTTGTGTGGATATATAGGTACAGCAGTTGGTCTGAGGGAATCTAGACTCGCGATTAATGAGAACCAGGTCACAGCATCTCTCCTCAAGTTTCTGCCTTTTCCGCAGCTTCACCTGCTTGGGATCTCCTGTTACTCAGGAAGCGTCAGGAACGAGGAGGGCATGGAGGCCGAGTTGCTAACTGCCCGGTCCCACGTAAGTTGGGCTGCCTTCATTCTTTTTTGTTTTCCGACTGAGAATCCCTTTTTAGTTAAGGGTTCTTAAGGGATCCGTATCTCAGACACTTCCTCCAATAGACTAGCACTGTTTGTTTGCTTTATTTATAGCTGTAGTTTTATTTCCTTTCATATCAAAGAAACACAACTTGAACAGAAATGTGTGAAATATTGAGGACTCTGATGAGATGCTCTTTCGTCTACAATGAGGAATGACTGAGCACACAGCAAGCTTTCTCCCTTCAAGATGATGACAGAACTAGGATGTTGGTGCCTTTCTGAGGGATTCTCTGGTCCCTGGTGGTCTTGGGTGTGGGGCTGGTGTGTTAATTCCTCCCTGGGGACTGCCTGTGGAGGAGCTTGGGGACAAGTTAGGTAATTATCCAGGAGTAACTGCAACCAAGACAGGAAGAGCCCCGGGAGAGGGTGGGTCCTCTGGGGACAGAGAGATGGGTGGGGGACCCTCCTTCAGCCTCACTCAGCTTCGCCCCTAGGTGATCCCTCATACTTTACTTCTACGTATTCAAAACCCCACCAGAAAGCACAGTCTTTGCTTTTGGCTGTCCTACATATTTTGAAGGATTTACGGGAAGAAAAGTAGTCTATTGTATTTACCCAGATATTTACCCTTTTTCTTTCTCATCCATCATTCCTGAGATTTAAAGTTTCTCTCTTGTGTCATTTCCCTTCTGCCTGACGAATTACCTTTAGCATACTTTTAGAGCAGGTCTGCTGGTAACAAATCCTGTTTGTTTAACTTTCTTTGAGAATGTATTTTTCATCATTCCTGAAAGATATTTTCACCCAATAATTGAAATTCTGGCATGACAGTTCTTTTCTTTCGGCATTAAAAAATCCCCACTATTCCACTGTCGTTTTACCTTCACAGTCTTTGATGAGAAACGCTCAGTTATTCAAATGGGTTTTTTTCTGTGTCGTCTATAGATCCCTTTGATGTGTCTAATAAAGGCCTTGCTTCTGTATCTATTGTTTTATTACTATTAAAATATAATCTCTTCTCTATTTTTTAAATGCCTACCAATATTTAGGAAAAATGTTTTGGAAATTTATTTTAGGTCATAAAACATGGCTAGGTTGGTCTCTTAAGCATAAAGTTGCACTTGAGCTCAAGACTGTTTTTCCCTTCTTCTCCTGCCTTGTATTAGGTTCTAATTATTTTACATAAGTGTAGATTAACTGATTCTCCTTGCTTTAGCTGTTTACAACATACTTGATTTAAATGAAGTGTTTCTGACAGTTTCTAAACTGAAAGCATAACATGGAACAGGTTTCTAGACAGTACGTACTTAATACCATTCCTTTTAGGACTTGTCCAGAATTCAACGTAAATACTACTCACTCCTAGAATGAGTTCTATTCTGTCCTGTTTCCCTACCCAAGTGCTATCTGCCTAATCTCTCTTTCTGTCAATATTCGGGAAAGGGAGGGCAGAGATATACATCAGACTCAAATTTGCTTTGTGTTGTAGACACTGGTGACCTTCAAGGACATACTTGTGAACTTCACGAGGGAGGAGTGGAAGCTGCTGGACCCTGCTCAGCAGCTCATGTACAAAGATGTGATGTTGGAGAACTACAGAAACCTGGTGTCCTTGGGTGAGATGGACCTCTGTTTGGGGGTTTTGGGTTCCTCATTGATCAAAAGGTATGGAGAGCCTGAAGCATACATTGGAGTGTGAGCTTGGGGCCAGGGACCTAATTTCTTTGGGGCATGGAACAGGGTTTTCGTACTCCTTCTGCTTTTATGAAAAAAAAAATTGTTTTCGTTTGTTGAATTTTAAGAAATGTGTATTTTGCTGCCTCTGTAGCCCTACCTTGTCTACTCTTCAGAGCCCCCCAGGACTATTGAAGGGGCGCGGGGTTGGGGGTGAACTGGGATGCTTCTTTGTGTCCAGCCCAGAGCTCCCAACCCTCGCCCAGTTCTTTATCTTTCACTGGGAACAGGGCATCAGCTTCCCAAGCCAGAAGTGATCCTGCAGTTGGAGAAGGGGGAGGAGCCATGGCTGTTGGAGAGAGGGATTCACCAAGAGACCTATCCAGGTGAGAACCAGACCACCCGTTTGGGGGAGGAGTCCCTGGCGAGAGTGGTCACTAGTTCTCTGCATTTCGAAGGTGAGGACTGGGTTTATTTAGCTTCGGTTTCCCCACTGCTAGTCTGCTTTCTAGTCTTGTCACACTTCCATTTGCATTCATTAAAATTATCTTTCTGATGTTTCCATCTCCGGGCTATTGTATAAAGAAGATGTGGCACATATATACAATGGAATATTACTCAGCCATAAAAAGAAACGAAATTGAGCTATTTGTAATGAGGTGGATAGACCTAGAGTCTGTCATACAGAGTGAAGTAAGTCAGAAAGAAAAAGACAAATACCGTATGCTAACACATATATATGGAATTTAAGAAGAAAAAAAAATGTCATGAAGAACCTAGGGGTAAGAGAGGAATAAAGACACAGACCTACTGGAGAACGGACTTGAGGGTATGGGGAGGGGGAAGGGTGAGCTGTGACAGGGCGAGAGAGAGTCATGGATATATACACACTAACAAACGTAAGGTAGATAGCTAGCGGGAAGCAGCCGCATGGCACAGGGATATCGGCTCGGTGCTTTGTGACTGCCTGGATGGGTGGGATAGAGAGGGTGGGAGGGAGGGAGACGCAAGAGGGAAGAGATATGGGAACATATGTATATGTATAACTGATTCACTTTGTTATAAAGCAGAAACTAACACACCATTGTAAAGCAATTATACCGCAATAAAGATGTTAAAAAAAATTATCTTTCTGTTTCAGTGCTTGGTTCCAGCCCTGTTCATTTTGCTTTCCTGATTATTACTACTAACTCAAGCATCTGTGTCCTCTTATCTTTCATAGAATTATTCTATTATCTTTGCCTGTCTTTTCCCTGTCCTGTGTCCCTTCCCACAGCCTTTGATCTGCTGCTCTGTGTAAGCTCTGCCATGGGACCCCATCGCCTGCCCCTGCTCTGAGTTTGTTTTTTGCCGGTTAGCAAATTGCAGCAGAGGCATCACCAATCCCTGTTGACTTAACCCTCCTTCCTTTCCAGAATTGCTGCTCTCAAAAACACCTGTTTTCTCATAATCTAGCTCTTTATTTAATTTTTTTTTCATTTTAATCTTAATATCTGTAAAATGCAGACCACTGTGTGGATTTCTAGCATCAGTCCTTTCCCCAGCTCCCCTGTGTAGAGAAGATCAGCCTTCTGGGTTAAGAAATGAAGGCAGTGCTTCATCTTCCTCCTGTTCTGTTCTCTCTGAGCAATGCTGTCTCTGACCCCTGTCTCTAAGCTCAGTGCTCTGATGTCTTTCTCCTTAGCCCAGCCATCTGGGGCGTTGCTGTCTGGACCTTGCTGCTGATGGCCAACTCCATGTGCTAGTGACCCACGTTGACTCCTGGGGACACATGGCCTCCCAGGCCCGGTGCAGTCTAGGCACCTCGTAATCCTCTGGCACTCACGTCCACTCATGTCAGGCGTTTCCCTGAACCTCAGGCTGTGAGTGTGATGTGAATGAAGTCGTTAGCGTCTCAGTCGTCCTCTATGTTTCGCCTGCAGTCCTTTTTTGTGAAACCTTTTGGCTTATTAAGTACAGGTTCCTTCTTTTTCTGAGCTTCCACTTTGTTTCTACTTTTAAATGTCATAAATTTTGTTTTTGACTTTTTTTACATTGGGCCTCGTAGGTGACTGTAGCCAGTACCTGTCTCAGGGCAGGTCCCTCAGACACTGGGAAGTACTTGATCAGTCAGCTGCTTTGGGGCCATGGCAGGAAAGACTGTTCTCTGTTTCCTTTCATTTCCCTATTTCTTCCTGTCCTTATTTTTTCCATTCATGTGTTCAGTTTAGCAGGCTTTTCTGGATGTCTGTTGACAAGTATCCAAAAATAACTGACTATAACCAGCAGTTTAAATTTTTAGTGGGAAATTTGTTGTCAAAAGAAATACTGAAATTCCATGTATGTGCTTAATCGACTGGAATTTAAGGGAATCTACAAGCTCTGGGAACTTCATTATCAAAATGAAAAGTATAATGGGTGATGGCTTTAAAAACTCAGTTGATGAATTGATTAATGGATGCTGCAGATTTTGAAGATAACGCACCTGAGTTATCTTCCACATTACAGAACACATGGAAGATTTTTAGGACTTTAATGCGTCCGTGTTTTCTGTCGCTTTCTCCAGACTTGTCTTTCCATACCCAGCCCTACCCCTCATCACACATGTTCATTCTAGAATTTTCCAGTTGGCATTAGTAGTTTGAAAAACTTCTCCATGGGATTCTGATGCACTGGGTGGAGGAGAGGGAAAAGATGGCATATGTCCTGTCAAAACTCATCAAGGTAGAGGTGTGTGTACATGTAATGGAGTATTATTTATCCTTAAAAAGGAAGGAAATACTGCAGTTTGCTACAACGTAGATGAACTTTGAGGACATTATGCTGGGTGAAATAAGCCAGTCTCAGAAGGACAAATAGTGTATGATTCCACGTATGTAAGGTACTTGAAGTAGCCAAAATTATAAAGACACAAAGTATAATGGTGATTGCTGGGAGCTGGGTTGAGAGGAGATTGGGTCCTTATTGTTTAATAGGTATGGAGTTTCAGTTTTATAAGATGAAAATGGATGGTGGTGATGGCTGTACAACAATGTGAATACACTTAATACTTGAATTGTGCACTTAAAAATGGTTAAGATGGTGCATTTTATGTTATATGTATTGTTTTAATCACAATTTTTTAAAAAAGAAATCAGGGTGGGGAAGAAACTAGCAACTAACAGAGCTGGGAATGAAAATGAGGACTGGGAAAGGGGTTTGGGTTGTACAAAGGAGGCAGTTAGGAGCCTGGCACAGGGATTGTTTACCAGGGATTGTTTCCTGTGGCAGCCAAAACACAGTTCCACAAACTGGGTGGCTTAAATCAACACATTTATTGTCTCACAGTTCTAGAGGTCAGAAGTCTCTAGAACAGTGTGGGCAGGCCGTGTGCCCTCTGGGGCTCCAGGGAAGGGTCCTTCCCGCCTCTTCCAGCTCTGGTGCCCCAGGTGCCCCTTGGCTTGTAGACACATCACCTCACCCAGCCTCCATCTTCACATGGCTGCCTCCCCTGTGTGTCTGCCTCTGTATCTTCTCTCCTTTTCTTGTAAGGACACCAGTCAGACTGGATTAGGGCCCTCCTACACCAGTACTACTGCATCTTAACTAATTACATCTGCAATGATCCTATTTCCAAATAAGGTTATAACCTGTGATATTGGGGGTTAAGACTTCAGCATATCTCCTCTGGGGAACACAATTCACCCCATACACCAAGTAAGAGTAGAGTATTGCCCCACTTATGTAGGAAGAGGTGGTATTGGGTAAATAGTGGATTTTTTTCTAGATTTCAGAACCAAACATTTTAGCTGAAAGGCATTGAGAAACAAACGCAGGCTCTGAACCAGGGAAAATAATTTGCAGTAATACGCATGCATATAAACAGAAGGGCGAAAAGTCCAGGAGAATGTGAGTTAGGGTTCAGGTTCTGAGTTAGTGTCCTGCATTAGTCCTGTCAATTTTAATTAAGTCTTGGTGTCTCAGAGCAAAGGAATCAAAGTAGAAGATGGGGATGATGATACCAGTGAGCATTACAAACCGTACTGCTTCGGTGATGAGCTCCCACCTTATATGATACTTAGGATAACCTTATAGGTCCTTAAACGACAGAGAAGCAATATGATTTTTGAAAACTTTAGCAACTTGTCTAAATTCACCACTAGTAGTAGCAAAGTGTAGGTTAGAACCTGTATCTGGGTCCCTTCTGTGCAGTCACCCTGCCAGCCGACCCCATGGCCTTTCTGAGAGGTTTGCTCTGTCAGTCACATGTAATCATTCTGTACCGCTTTGGTGGCATAGATAGAAGCCATTTCCTGCCACGTGGCTGCTTTCATGGTTTAGGAATGTGAAGAGTTCATGTCGGGGAAGGGCCTGGCAGCAAGGAGACACGTCAGGTTCTTTTATCATTAATAGGTTAGATCGTGGCAGTGCAGCGCTTTCTGGGTTTCCTTAATTGCCACCCCAGCACTGAATATCCTGATCCCATGTGTCGTAGCCAGTCCTGTGGCTTCTCTTACCCTCTTTGCTCCTTTTATGTGCATATTATAGCCCGGCCCATTTCCTGTTAATGGGCCTTCCTTCCCTTTCTCACTCTCTGTCAAGGTTACAAAACCATATTTAAAAGCAACTCTGCATGACTTACATACTTTTTTCTACACATATCCTACCATTCTGACCTTAATACTTTTTTTTAGTTATGTAAAGCTTTTCCATTTCTTTCAGATTTGGAGACTGCAGTTGAAGTTAAATCATCAGCTTCCAGTAAGAGCATTTCTAAAGATAAACACTCCTGTGATGTTAAAATGAAAAGAATGGCAAAGAGTGATCTCTGGTATTTGTCACTGGAAGAAGTCTGGACACGTGAAGGTCAGTTGGACAGGCCCCAGGGCAGCCAGGAGAGACATCTGAGGCAAGTGGCATTCACCCAAAAGAAAGCACTTCCTCAGGAGAGAGTCTGTGAAAATGGGAAATACAGGGGAAACTGTCTTCTTCCTGCTCAGCTAGTACTGCGAGAGTATTTCCATAAACATGACTCACATCCTAAAACTTTGAAACATGATTTGGTTTTCAGTGGTCATCAGGAAAGTTATGCAAGCAACAGTAATGACTCTGGTCAAACCTTCTGTCAAAACATTCACCTTCTTCAATTTGCAAGAACTCAAGCAGGAGATAAATCATACAGATGCCCTGATAACAACTCTCTTACTCATGGTACATCCCTTGGTATATCAAAGGGTACACATAGAGAGAAACCCTATGAATGTAAGGAATGTGGAAAATTCTTCAGCTGGCGCTCTAATCTTACCAGGCACCGGCTTATTCATACTGGAGAAAAACCCTATGAGTGTAAAGAATGTGGAAAATCTTTCAGCCGGAGTTCTCACCTTATTGGACATCAAAAGACTCATACTGGTGAGGAACCCTATGAATGTAAAGAATGTGGGAAGTCCTTCAGCTGGTTCTCTCACCTTGTTACCCATCAGAGGACTCACACAGGAGACAAACTGTACACGTGTAATCAGTGTGGAAAGTCTTTTGTTCATAGCTCCAGGCTTATTCGGCACCAGAGAACTCATACTGGAGAGAAACCTTATGAGTGTGCCGAATGTGGGAAGTCTTTCAGACAGAGCACGCATCTCATTCTGCACCAGAGAACCCATGTTAGGGTGCGGCCCTACGAATGCAGTGACTGCGGGAAGTCTTACAGCCAGAGGTCTCACCTTGTTGTCCATCATAGAACTCACACTGGGCTGAAGCCCTTTGAGTGCAAAGATTGCGGAAAATGCTTTAGTCGAAGCTCTCACCTTTTCTCACATCAGAGAACCCATACGGGGGAGAAACCATATGCATGCCATGACTGTGGAAAATCCTTCAGCCAGAGTTCTGCCCTCATTGTGCACCAGAGAATTCATACTGGAGAGAAACCATATGAATGCTGTCAGTGTGGGAAAGCCTTCATTCGGAAGAATGACCTTATTAAGCACCAGAGGGTTCACATTGGAGAAGAGACCTATAAATGTAATCAGTGTGGGATCATCTTCAGCCAGAACTCTCCACGTATAGTATATCAAATAGCTCACACCGGAGAGCAGTTCCTAACATGTAATCAGTGTGGGACAGCACTTGTTAATAGCCCTAATCTTATTAGATACCAGACAAATCATATTAGAGAAAATGCATATTAATGTAATAAATATGGAATTCTTCACAAAGAGCAATAACTTTATTTAGCATTGGAGAACTCCTTCTGGAGAGGAGCTGCTTTCAGTCTTGTTACTACCCTTTCGTGCACTAGAGAATTGGTCCTGGAGTGGGAAAAACACACAAATTTCACTTTAGTATATTAGATTGTCTTCTTTTCCCAAATTCCCACAAAAGTAGTTGGACTGGGAGCATTCTTCCCCCAGCATTAAATGCTAAAATCTGAGAAGGAACGATTAAGTAAGTGAGTTACTGATAGATGATCCAGCTTTGTTTCCTTCAAAAAAATAAATGAGAGTGCTACCTCAAAAAGGCAAATAAATGAGAGTTGCTGCTGAGGGGAATAAAAAATGGGTATAGTTATTGTAACAAACAGTGGAAAATGATATTCCAGTGAATTAAGATGCCATTTTTTACTTGATTGTCCCTCTCTCCTGGGACACTTCGTAGTGTTTAGTCTGTTTTATGTGTCTGATATAAACCACATTTTGGCTAGCAGCAGGGAAAATCTTATCATGTGAGGCAGAGAAGGAAGAACACATTTACTACTATTAGTATCCAGTTTAAATATATTTGCATGTGGGTAACAATTGAAAATGTATCTATGGATAAATGAACAGAATTGACTTGTTAGATAAGGGAATTATGAGTGAGTTTTATAGTCTATTAGGTGTCACTGTAATAATTATTTGAAGACGCTTTTAAATATTAAAAAAGGATATACGGTTTCTCCTATTCTACTATGAAGGAAGTTTGAGAACCTCCTGCTAGCAAACTTTCCCATTAATTCTAAGTTGTTTGGGGTCATAGAGTTGTGGTCCTTGGGACAGGCTGCCAAAGACTCTTGGGAGGTTAAACACAATGATCCTCTGGATGTTGGGACCTAAAGGAGCATTGGATACTTGAACATGCCAGGGAGAGGCTCCATTTGAGTGGGAGCATGTACCCGGGCAATACTTGGAGCAAGTATGCTCCTAAAATAGACACAGCACTGCTTGTATCTTTATGAAGAAAACAGTGGTTAAGAGTATGCGTCTGAGCTGGGGTCCCCAAGTTGAACTCCCACCTCTGTCCTTCCCTTGCTGGGTGAAATTGGGCATGTTGCCTAGCTGCTCTGTACCTAACTAACAGATGTCCTCCTCTGCAAATTAGGGATAACATTACTTACCTCATGGGATCGTGGTGAGGAGCAAACAAGTAAACATATAAAGAGCTTAGAACATGCCTCATGTGTATGAAGTGCTTTATTACATTAGGTGTGATTGTTAACATTACATTATTGCCCCACTCTAGTGTCTGTCATTCACTTTAAACTGCTTGATTGCCAGTAAGAACTGATGGAGTTCTCACTTCGCTTCCAGTCACACATGTTTTCCCCTTTACCTGCATCAGAACTTACCAACCAAGGAAATCACTGACCCATAGTGGGTATATGGATGCATTTCTGAGGATCAGTAAACAGCTTTTAATATTGCATTCAAAAGCATTCTCTTTGTACGGAGGTTTTCCCTTTAAGAGAGAGGAACCTAATCTTCAGATTCTCTGGTAAGTCCATGACCCAAAAAAGATTTAGAAAGAGAATCTGTTTTAATCCTCTGTTTCATTCTGTAAATGGATCTTGTGTGTGTAGGAACTGACCATTATTTGCCACTTTCCAGCAAACAATGTGTATATGTTAGATGCTCACTGATTGTTGAACGATATAAAGATTGTTGAGAATAACAGGACGACGACCTTGCTGTCTCTCCCAGGACTAATCTAGAAATGCTTGTTAGACTCAAGAGACCTGAGAACTGCAGGAGCAAGAGGCCACAGCTCACTCTTCTGGCACAGTTGGGATGAAGGCCTCACGTTTTGAGAACCTCCTGGCGCCTCAGTTATGGCTGAGTAACTCCTCAGTGATTACACACCATTCACGTATGTAACATACTCCTACCAGAAGTGGTTTTCATTAAAAGCAGTGGTTCTCTCTGGGCGTAAAAGACGAGCCCCGTAGCTGGGCCTCTTAGAATTTCCGATAACGTATGGCTCAGTTTTCCTGAACTGTGTAGTGGAGATACTACTGCTGGTACCTATGTCCGAGGATAGTTGTGTGGATTAAGTGAGATACTGTGTAAAGTACTTGAAACAGTGCCTGGCACATAGGAAGTACTGTATGTCTTAGGTATTAATAATAATAATGTTACTATTATTCACACTCTAAGGAATGTATTTCTGTGGATGATCACTGAAACAGTACTTATAATACTGCAAAATTTGTAATATTAAAAATGTATAATAGAAAAATTTTTATTTATAGACATTAAGGTTACACAAACAGAAAGCTTGGTAACATAAAAAATGTCCTTGTGATGTACAAAAAATGCATGATAAATAATTGTCAATACCAAGTAAGCTCAGATATGTAAAAATAAATGAATTTCAAAAAACGGAAATGAATCTTGCTCAAAACTCTAAGGAGATTTGTCAAAAGATTAATAGCAATTAACCTACATATTGGGAGAATTGGTGTTTGCTTTTCTTTCTTTCTTTCTTTTTTTTTTTTTTTTTTTTTTTTTTTGTACTTTTCAAAGTCTCTTCAGAGAATATATATTACTTTTAGGATCAGGAAGACAATCTTTTCAGTGATGGAATGTTTTCTCTTCAAAAGTTCTTGTCTACAAATAAGCTACTGGAACTTTAATAAGGGAATTTGGCAAGGTTGCAGGATACAAGATCAATATACAAAAATTGATATGTACAAGCAGTGAACAATTTGTAAATGAAATCAGAAATACAATCTCACAATGATACAAAAATATGAAATACTTAGATATGTTTAATGAATTGAACAAGATCTGTACAGCGAAGGTATAAAACATTGCTGAAAGAAATTCAAGAACACATAATAGAGAGCATGTAATAAATATTATAAGTGAAGAAATACACCATGGTCAAGGATGGACAAACTCAATATAGTAGGAGTGCAATTCTCCGCAAACTAATCTTTAAGTTCAGGGGCATTTGTGTGGAAACTGACAAGCTAATCAGGAAGTTATATGGAAATGCAAATGACCTAGAATAACCAAAGAAATTTTTTTAAAAGGATAAGGTTGTAGGGCCTACAATACCTAATTTCAAAGTTTACTATAGAACTATACTAATAAAATGATGGCATGAGGGTGGATATAGATCAATAAAACAGGACAGAGAGTTCAGAAATTGACCTACACATATATTGTCAATTAAATTTTGACATGAGAGCCAAAATAACTCAATGTGGAAAAGACATTCTTTTAAATGAGGGGTGGTGTGACAACTGGATATTTGTATGGAAAAAACCCTCCCCTTATCTCACATCACATCCAGAAATAACTCAAAATGCATTGCAAACCTAAATGCAAAAGCTAGAAATTTTCAATATCTGGAAGGAAACATAGGAGAAAATGTTTGTGTATAAGAAAAGATAGAACAAAATGCATGAATCATAAAAGAAAAATGATAAATTGGACTTAATAAAAATTTTAAAACTTCTGCTCTTTTGAAAAGAACATGAAAAGGCAATCCATAGGCTGGTATATTAACAATATGTATATCTGACAAGGGCTTGTATCCAGAATACAAAGGATGCTCATAACTAACTCATAAATTATACAGTAAGAAGGTGAACAAAAAAATGTGCAAAATGATTTGCCAGATGCTTCACAAAAGAATGTGTATAGATGGCCAGTAAACCCTTGTAAAAATGCTCGACAGCATCAGTCATTAGGGAAATGCAAGTCAAAACCAGGAGGATATAGAACTTCATATCTAGTAGCATGACTAAGATAAAAAAGATAAGGCTAGTTATTGAGGATTGGAGAGATTGGAACCCTCACACGTTGCTGGTGGGATTATAGAACAGTACAGCCACTTTGGAGGACAGTTTGGCATGTCTTCAAAAGGCTAAACATACAGTTACCACGTGACCCATCAATTCCATTCCTAGGTAAATAACCAAGAGAAGTGAAAATATGTTCATGCAAAAACGTGTGCCTGAATGTTAAGCATTGTGATCGCCTAAAACCAGAACAAACACAAATACAGTAAACTCAACAGATGTCATGTATAATAATTCACAGCATGTGAGTAGATAAAACACATTGTAGTCTAGCCCTGCAAGGCTAAATGGTTAAATCTTAAAAGCATTCTAAGAATTCAGACACAAAGGAGTACATACTATATGACTCCCATGTATAAAGTTCTAGAAAGCGTAATAGATAAAGGAGAGAGGTCGGGGGTCACCTGTGGCCCGGGTGGGAGAGCAATTGACTGCAAACAGGACCATAAGGGGACCACTGGGGGTGACCTGTGTCTTGGTTGTGGTAGTGGTTCCATGACTGTCTTCATTTGTTAAACTCATTGAACTGGACACTTTAGCTGGATCCAGGTTGTTGTGTGTAACTTTTAACCTCAATAAAGTTGTTTTTACAAAATCGGAAAACCAAGGATTTCTGGGAAACAAGAAAATCTGCATCTCGAAGCGAACGCTAATAACGAATGTATGGTGGTTTTTATTTTTGTAACGCATCTTCATCATAGACAGCTTGATATGAGATAGCCAATCTGCGAAGCCCCTTAATGCATTAGGTTTTTCTCTGTCTATAGCCCTAGGAGGAGCATAATATTATTCCCCTACAGTTAAGGGCACTAGAGTTTGGAAATTTTAAGTAATTTGCCCCAAATCATGTAGCTAGTAAACGGTAGAGCTTCATTTGAAAAACAGCCAGCAGGGACTTCCCTGGTGGCTCAGTGGCTAAGAATCCACCTGCCAATGCAGGGAACGCAGGTTCGAGCCCTGGTCCAGGAAGATCCCACATGCCATGGAGCAACTAAGCCCGTGCGCCACAACTACTGAGCCTGCGCTCTAGAGCCCACGAGCCACAACTACTGAGCCTGTGCTCTAGAGCCCGCATGCCACAACTACTGAGCCCGTGTGCCACAACTACTGAAGCCCACGTGCCTAGAGCCCGTGCTCTGCAACAAGAGAAGCCACTGCAATGAGAAGCCCGCGCACTGCAACAAAGAGTAGACCCTGGTCACCACAGCTAGTGAAAGCCCGCGTGCAGCAACAAAGACCCAATGCAGCCAAACAACAAAAAAAGAAAGAAAAACAACAGGCAGATCTTAAAATAGAAAGATTATCCTGGACTGTTGTGTGGGCCTAATGTCATCACACAAGTCCTTAAAGGTGGAAGAGGGAGACAGAAAAGGAGACCAGAGCGACGCGGCGCGAGGAGGACTCAGCCCTCTGTTGCTGGTTCTGAAGGTGGAAGACGGGGGCCTGAGCCAAGAAATGCTCTTGGCCTCTAAAGTCTGGAAAAGGCAAGGAGAGGGTTTTCCCCAGCAGCCTCCAGAAGGGCATGCAGCCCTGCCAACGCTTTGCTTTAGCCCGGGAAGACCTGTGTCGGACCTTCGACGTTCAGAACTGTAAGATAATAAATGTGTGTGGTTTTAAGCCACCAAGTTTGTTTTGTTACAGCAGCACAGAAAACTAACACAACATGAGAACTTAGTAGATAACAGGGATTGGTTAACAAATCAGTGGGCAAAGGATGCTAACTCTACATTTCAACCTAAAACCTGTAGAGCCTTCCTTTCCACGTTTAATATTTAATCTATTTTTTAAAAATAAATTTATTTATTTTTATTTTTGGCTGCGTTGGGTCTTTGTTGGTGTATGCGGGCTTTCTCTAGCTGCGGGGAGCTGGGGCTATTCTCTGTTGTGGTGTGCGGACTTCTCATTGCGGTGGCTTCTCTTGTTGTGGAGCATGGGCTCTAGGTGCTCAGGCTTCAGTAGTTGTGGCACACGGGCTCAGTAGTTGTGGCTCACGGGCTTAGTTGCTCCACCGTGTGTGGGATCTTCCTAGACCAGGGCTCGAACCCATGTCCCCTGCATTGGCAGGAGGATTCTTAACCACTGCACCACCAGGGAAGTCCCATATTTAATCTATTTAGAATTTATTTTAAATATATTGTGAGACAGCAGTTTTTTTTCTATTCTTGTATAGCTATCTCATTGTTCCTGCACAATTTTTATTTATTTATTTATTTATTTTTGGCTTGCACAATTTATTGAAAAGTTTGTCTCTTCCACAATATTTTCCTCCAATATTTTATTATGAAAATTTTCAAACATACAGAAAAGTTGAAAGAGGTTTGCAGCGAGTACTGATATTCCAAACTCAAGATGTTGCCTACTGTGTTGAACTTGCTCTGATGGTGCAAAAGCCACAGGGGTACCACTATGGGCACTCCCCATGCATCCAGGAAGTGGCATCAAAGACATTTATTAGTCGTCATTATGTTCTTCATCATCACATTCACAGTTAAAAAAAGAAGAGAAAAGGACCAATTTTGCTTCTGGATGTCCTTGATGGAGCAGTGAAAACTAACTTTATTAAATCTTAACTCTTGAGTCCATATCTTTTTAGTATCTATGCAACAAATATTCTGTGCTGCATCCTGAAGTTCCATATCTGTCTCCAGAAAATGCACTTCTGTGATTATGTGAGTTGGGAGCTGAACTTTGCGTGAAAGCAGGACTGAAATATGAGGCAGACGTGGGTGAGGCAGACACATTCTCAACTGCCAACCAAGTAAGCTGTCACACAAGGGGAACAAGTGCCAGCCAGCATTGTCTGCCAATACAAAGCTAGAGTTTTCAAGTGCAAACAGAATTCTGGAATCTTGTATCTGCCACTGTGAACTTCACAGATTCCCAGTACTTAAGATCAATAATGATATTGATGAATACGAGCTTTCATGTTGTATAAGGAGAGGTGTCAGTGTTTGGAAGATCTGCATTAGTCAGTGAACAAATATTTTCCAAATGACCAATGCATGTTGTTACAAAATCATGCCTGATAAAACTATGCATTCAAAGTGCAAGACAGACCAATGGGTTTTAATATAATAGAGTAGAAAAAGCTCACCTCTCTGGTTTCAGATCATACACTGAAACTGACCTATTCCTTGTTCAGCTTTTACTGCAAAGAATATGCAGTTATCTAAGTACATTAAAATACCCTGTCCTTTTCCAACTATTGATACATACCTATGTGAGGCCAGATTTTTTCATATATTGATACTTACACATAAGAAACACATGCAACAGAGTGAATGCAGAAGCACATATGAGACTGCAGCTGTTTTATATTAAGCCAGACATTTAAAGGATTCCCCCACCCCCATCCCCAAAGGAAGACAATGCCACTCCTAATTTTCCTGGAAAATAAATGTCACTTATACAACGGAACGAATCTTTGCGTTATTAAATTATAAATTAGGACTTTTACCATTTGGAAAAGCAGGAACCTTAGAACACTTTTAACTGAATTTATATGCCTCCAGCCTTTGCGCTATTGCTGTCAATTATTTTAATCCTCTGTATCACTGAAAGCCTGCGCGCCCGCGCCCAGAGGTGGGGCGGGAAGGGCCTGCGCTTCGCGGCCGCAGCGCTCCCTCCCGGCGGCCCTCGGCTGGAGCCGCCCCGCGCAGGAGGAACGCCCGCAGAGGCTTCCGGGAGTTGTAGTTCGTCCTGCCCTCGGGTTGCCCTGACGCATTTCCTGTGCGTCCCTAGCGGCCGCCGTCGGCTCGGCACCAGCCGGGAGAGTCGTGGTGGGTGGTTTGCGTCCCCTGCCCGTAGTGGGGACCTGAGCTGGAGCGTGCCGACCTCGTCTGCCCGAGGGCCGTCGCCGAAGCACCCAGAGCGGGCGCCGCACAGTCGAGAGCGAGGATTGAGCGGCTCTGGCTGCAGATCCGGGAGGTCGGCTGCGGAGCCGGTCTCCCCCGCATCTCCCGCTGCCGATTCAGGGCTTGGGGGAGCCGCGCGCGCCGAGTCCCTCCCGTGTCAGGGCGGCGGGACCGTGCAGACTAGTCTGGCCTCCCCCGCGCCTGCCCTGAGCCGATCGCGTGTGTGTAGGTGGGGGCGGAGCTGGGGAGCCCCGCCGCTGCGTGAGGGAAGGAGGCCCGGCCGTGGGAAGGGAGGGGCGGGTCCTCGGGGGGTGGCAGGAGGGTCCCGCGTGGGCGTGGGAGTGGCGGGGAGACTGGTTCCCTCACGGTTCTCTTCTCGCGCAGCCGTCGGGTCCTGCCACCCCCCTCAGGGCGCACAAAACTGGCCGTGAGGATGGCCACCAGGGTCCGGACGGCTGCCGTCTGGGTGAGTCGGGGGGTTTTCTCTCGTTTATGAAAAGCGCCCTGAACACCGACGTGTGCTCATCCATCTTTTCCAGGGTTGGAGCTTGCGTGGGGCTTCCAAGCCACTGCGCCTCCTTTAAGATGACGTTGAGCCGTCCGGAAGTGCTTCTTGTCGTCAGACTGTTACTTTACTCCTTCTTTCAGTCTCTTTTCTGCCAATTCTGTACCTTGAGCCTTGAGTTAAACGAGGGGTCATGATGCATTTTCCAATTTCTTCGACACATTTTCTTAGTTTTTTCTTTCCGTGTCTTAAGATTTTGGGGCCTCATTTGGGAAGTTATGCATTTGTCCCTTCGGTTATTCAACAGTTTTGTTTATTGTCTTTTGTTGAGCACCCTGGGGCAGGTGCTAAAGGTGCGAAGGTAGGTCGTTCCTGCTTTGGAAGAGCCATGGTCTGGTGGGAATTGTGGGCAAGAAAATGTATGAGCACAATGGCACGTTAGGGGTCCTCCGAGAGTCGGCCGTGGAAGTGTATGGAGACACACAGCACAGGGCCAGTTTTGGAAGTAACGACACCCCAAGAAATGCTTTAGGGATTAATAAGGGAGTCTTAAACTGAGATTTGAAAGGTGAATGAGGTGAACAAGGGACTGAAGGTCAGCCTAGGAAAAGGAAGCAATGTGCCAATTTGAGAGGCTTAAAGTGATGTAGTATGTTGGTGACCTTGGAACACTTTACAGTTGCTGAAATGTAGAGTTTATGGTTTTGTAGGTGACGGTGGTGGTGGAGTGTGTATTAAAAAATGAGGCCAGAGCCATAGGCAGAGATTGGATCGTAGAGGGCTTTGAGGATCACATGAAAAACTTGGATTTGGGGACTTCCCTGGTTGTCCAGTGGTTAGGACTCGGTGCTTTCACTGCCATGGCCCCGGGTTCAATCCCTGGTCGGGGAACTTAAATCCCGCAAGCTGCACGGCACGGCCAAAAAAAAAAAAAAAAAAAAAACACTTGGATTTTATCCTCTAGGGAGAATAAAGGGTCAGAAGCAACTGGACTTGGTAACTAGTTGGGTGCTGGTGGTGAGCAAGCCAGCAGAGCCAGGCATAAGTGCTGGAGGTCTGCCCTGTGGGCCTGGGTTGGGAGTGGTACCATTACCTGAGTTAGGGAAGACCGTCAGAGTTGTTACGGAGGGCTGGGTGGACATTTCCTTTAGATACGGTGGGACCCTGCGGGTGCTGGTGGGCACATGGGTAGGCATCTGTCTCGAGAGAATGGTCTGGACAGGTATCACTGAGTGGGTATAGCCAGATTAGCTCAAGGAGCACATGTGCCCTGGGAAGAGCACCGAGGGCAGTGCTCGGGGGTGGGCAAGGGAAGGTGGCGGAGGAGGGGCTGGAGGTTGGGCAGCCCCATAGGAATGAGAGAAATGGAGAGACTTGTGTGTCAGAGTCAAAGAAAAAGAAACCTCAAAAATGGTTGCCATGTGAGATGCCCCAGGGAGGTCAAGTACTGTTGCGTCACAGAAGTCCAAATCGGACTTGGTGGTGATGGTGGTGGTGGGTTTTGCTGTGATGTTTCCAGAGCAGAGTGTGAGTAGGTGTTTGCTGGGCAGGAGAGGAAGGAGTGGGGTAGAGGGAGCAGCGGTCCGTCGCAGATGTGGGAGTGAGGCGGGAAGCCAGCCATGTGGGCTGAGTCAGTGTGCCCTGTGGTTGCGGGAAGAGAGTGGTAGCCTGAGGAGAATCCAGGAAGATTCCTTGGTACAAAATCAGTCTAAAAGTCGGTGCGTTTCCTGTTTATAAATTGTATCTGTTTAGAAGTTATAATGAGGGAGATTAGCCTATTTACAAATGGCAGTAGAGCAGGTGAAAGTACTAAAAACCTGAGCAATGCAGAGGACTTGTATAAGGAAAACTTTACACCTTCAGTAATACTAGTTAACATTTCTACAGTGTCTCCTCTTCCTAGCCATGGGTCTCAGCACTTTACAGATACAAACTGATCCTCACAGCAGCCTCATAGGAAGGTAGGACTCTTAGCCCCATTTAAAGACAAGGAAAGGTGACAAAGAGAGGCAGGCAGTCTGCCAGGATCATTCAGCAGAAGACAGAATTCAAACCCAGAATGGCTGCGTTGAGTCTTTGTTGCTGCACATGGGCTTTCTCTAGTTGTGGTGAGGGGGGGCTACTCTTCGTGGCGGTGCATGGGCTCTAGGCGTGCGGGCTTCAATAGTTGTGGTACGTGGGCTCAGTAGTTGTGCCTCATGGGCTCTAGAGCTCTGGCTCAGTACTTGTGGCACACGGGCTCAGTAGTTGTGGCACACGGGCTTAGTTGCTCCTCGGCACGTGGGATCTTCCTGGCCCAGGGCTGGAACCCGTGTCCCCTGCATTGGCAGGCAGACTCTTAACCACTGCGCCACCAGGGAAGCCCTCCCTGCTCTGAGTTCTTAACAGGGCAACATGTACCGTCTCGGGCGGAAGAGTGAACTAACTGATAGATACAAATCCCAGGCTTTGGTCTTTGAAGTGTTCATCATGTTTCCAGTCTCCAGGTATTTATTGAGCACCCACTCTGTGCCAGGCCCCCTTCCAGGTCCAGGCATGTGGTGGTGAACGAGATTGACAGGATCCATGCTTTGGGGAGTTTGCACTCTGGTGGAGGAAGGCAGATGCCATGTAAATGATGGAGAAACTACTTACAAGTGAACAGGAAACGTCGTTGTCGTGTTGTACATGGAATTAACATTGGTTGATGTGAAAGATTGGGTGTTTGGGGAAGGTCCCATGGAGGAGGTGACGTTTGCAGGTGTGAGTTACCAGAGTAGCCAGACTTGGGAAGAGCAGGTGCGTGAACATGCAGGGTGGGAACAGCCATCGCCAAGGACCCGAGGTGGGGGAGGGTCCGTGCCTTTGTAGCAGGGAAGGAAGGCCTGTGTGGCCCGGGTTGGCGGGGAGGGGAGGGGAGCAGACAGACACGGAGGGGGCCAGAGGCCCGATCAGGCTGGGAAGCTGTTGTGTTAGGAAAGGGGGTTGGGCTTTTCAGAGCCCCTCTGGCTGCTCAGTGGAGAATGGTCGACTGCAGGGGTGCAGACGAGAGGCGGAGGAGGTGTTGCCTGGAGCAGTGGAAACGGAGATGTTTGAAACATGAGTCCTCTTTTCTGACAACCAGCTTATGCTTTTCACCTAGTCCGTTGTCACTTTTTAGAGTGGTTTATCTTGTGTAAGTAGTCGTGTATTTCTTACCATTCCAGCCCAGTGTGAATGCTCAGCGCTCACTGTGCGTGGGGTTCTGTGCTGCATCTGGTGCAGGCATTCATCAGTACCTCTTCTTGGGACCAGGTTACACTGCTGGTTTGTGTAGAGCCAGGATTTGAACCTGCGTGGGATGGCCCTACACCCATTTCCCTGGCCAGTGTACTCTACTGCCTCAGGGTATAGCCTGAGAATTTCTCAAGAGACAGAGATTCTAGCCTCCTGGGCCCTAGGAGTAGTTATTGTTTACCCAAAATGGGTAAACAATAACTGATCAGCTGCTCCTTGGACTCAAGAGTAGTTAAGTCCCTTGCCGTGCCCTGGTCGCAGTGGGTGTGTGTGGCCCAGTCCCTGGGGAATGAGAGATGTGGATGACCCCACTCAGGGATGCGCTGAAAGCGGAAAGGATATCATATGCAGGACATTTTAAAACTGTGCAACATAGGGGTCCCTTTCCTGTGGCCGGTGACATCCTCGACCCATATTCTGGGTGTCCCCTCCTGGGTATCCAGGGTGATACCTAGTAATTAGAAGGCTGTAGACGAGTGTGAATTCAGAGCAGAGGGAGGTGGTCCTCGGCGGTGACGTACGTTGCACTGAGGCCTGTGAGCCCCTAAGTCTCTGTTTCTTTCCTCGGAGGATGCTGGGCACTTACTGGCAGGTTTTCTTTTTTCATTTTGGCTACTTTCTGCTGTTGACACTTCCCTCCCTTAAATGTGTCATTACAAATTCACTTCAGGGAGTCTCCATTCCTAGGGGCTTGGAAAGATTTTCTGTGTCCTCCTCTCCTGTAGGAGTTGACTTATTTTATTTATTTATTTATTTATAATTTATTTATTTATGGCTGTGTTGGGTCTTCGTTTCTGTGCGTGGGCTTTCCCTAGTTGTGGCAAGCGGGGGCCACTCTTCATCGCGGTGCGCGGGCCTCTCACTGTCGCGGCCTCTCTTGTTGCAGAGCACAGACGCGCAGGCTCAGTAGTTGTGGCTCACGGGCCCAGTTGCTCCGCAGCATGTGGGATCTTCCCAGACCAGGGCTCGAACCCGTGTCCCCTGCATTGGCAGGCAGATTCTCAACCACTGCGCCACCAGGGAAGCCCTAGTTGACTTATTTTAAACCAGGGAACCTTGTTTCCCTTTTTCTCCAGCGTTGGGCAGGGCCTCTGCTCCCATGGACCACTGCCAAACACCGTCACCACGGTCACCACCACGACATGCTAATAGCATAGTTTGCAGTGCAGTGAGTTGGGGCTTCAAGACTGATGCAAGGGGGTGTGGGAGAGAGAAGGGAATTCTGCCTGACGGGGCCTTTCTGAGGAAGGTTGGCCCGTGCTCCCGTGCATACCAGGCTGGGTGTCTTCAGCTGCGCCCAGACTGACCCTCTTGGCGAATTAAAGGTTAAAATGATAATTCCCTGTTTTTTTTTTATATAAAGTTTTATTTATTTTATTTATTTATTTTTGGCTGTGTTGGGTCTTCGTTGCTGCGCGCGGGCTTTCTCTAGTTGTGGCGAGCGGGGGCTACTCTTCGTCGAGGTGCGCGGGCTTCTCACTGCGGTGGCTTCCCGTTGCAGAGCATGGGCTCTAGGCTGCGGGCTTCAGTAGTTGTGGCTCGTGGGCTCAGTAGTTGTGGCGCACGGGCTTAGTTGCTCCGCGGCATGTGGGATACTCCCAGACCAGGGATTGAACCCGTGTCCCCTGCACTGGCAGGCAGATTCTTAACCACGGCACTACCAAGGAAGCCCCGATAATTTCCTGTTAAAATGTGGCAGTGTTCATGAATTAGTCTTTCAAAACTAACAACCCTCGCGCACCCTCGTTTATATATTCCAGGTACCGGTTAGGCACGGAGGATACACGGGTCAAAGGCAGCCCTGGGAGTTGAGAGAGGGCACAGAGGGCAGGCCGGGTGGCCACGGGATTCGCGCTGGGGCAGAGGGAAGCCCAGGAAGTGACCTTGGCAGCTGCTCTCAAAGGACCTGTGGAATCAGCCGTGTGAAGGCGAGGGAGAAGGAGGCTGCGGGCAGAGGGAGCCCCTGTGTGCTGCCAGCAGTGGGCCGGGAGTGGCCGGCCGCCATCAGCCCTCTGGAGCTGGCTCAGCACTCAGCTCTAGGGTCTGGGGGGGAGGGGTGTCAGGTAACGTGGCGGCCTGTCACCCGCTTGGCTGACTTGGAGCAGGCTGCTCACCCCTTCCAGACAAGCTGAAAACTACATTGTCCTTGTGACTCGAGCCTTTGATGATTGTGGAGTCACCTTATGTCCAGGAATCCTTTTTTTGTCTCAAAGTCTGTTTTGTATTCTTATAGCTGTAGGAGCCTCCTTTTGGTTAATTGCTTGTCGTATATTTTTCTTTAACTTTTGACTTTTTTGTATCTTTATCTTTTAGATGTGTTTTTTTAAATAGCATCATTTTTTAAAATCAGTCTGTCAGTCTTTGTACTTAACTCAGACACTTGGTCTGTTATGATTGACGTAATTACTGTTATATTTGAGTTTATATCTACCATCTTACTGTGTTTTTCTATACTGTGTTTGCTCTACCTGATCTGTTTTTTTTTTTTTCTCCTCTCTTGGCTTTTTTTGGACTGATAATTTTTATTCTTTTTCTTTCTGTAAAGATGTTTGGGCATTATACACATTATTTATGCTGTAAATTTTTTAAATTTCACTTATTTTGACATAATTTTAGATCTTAAAAAAGTTGCAGGAATAATACAAAAGTTCTTCTATACCTTCATCCAGATTCCTCAAATAGTAATATTTTGCTGCACTTGCTTTATCAGTTTCTCTCTCACTCTCTGTTCTCAGCTCCTCTCCTCTTTCTCTCTCCATACACATTTTTTTTTCCTTAACTGAAACCAATTTGCAGACATGATGTTCCTTTACCCCTAAATACTGCAGTACATCTCACAAACAAGAACAGTTTTTTACATAACCACTGAATCAGGAAATTGACATCAATACAATGCTGTTATTTCATTTACAGGTCTTATTGTGATTTTGCCAATTGTTCCTTTATAGAAAGTTTGGAAATACCGTCCTTTATGCGAGAAGAGTAACTTGAATCATGTGTTGCGATGGGCTGTGCTGGCTCTTTCATCTAACCCGGAACAGTTCCTCAGTCTTCTTTGTCATGACGTGGTGTTTTCGGAGCCCAGGGCGTTCTGTGGAATATTCCTCAGTTTCCGGTTGTTTGCTCCTCCTCCTGATTCGTTTCAGAAGTGCTGCATTCTTCCCTGCATCACATCCGGGGCACTCGTGGCTGCTGATGTGAACTTGCCTCACTTGGTGAAGGTGGTGTCTGTGTTCTCTCCCCTGTAGTCACTCTCTCTTCCCTTTGTAAGTCAGTATCTGTTGGGAGATACTGAGATGAAATAAATACCTTTTAGTCCTCAAACTTTCACCCACTCATTTAGCCTGCATGGGTGATTCTTGTGTGCGTTTTTATTATGCTAGTTGACAAATGAGTTTTATCTAATTTCATTATTCTTTCTATGTTCATTAGATACCTGCCTGCTGTCGGAAAGCTGTGTCCCACCCCCCATTTTTAAATGTGCTCTGTTGTTTCCTTTTAGACTCTAGTGCAGCTTATGATAGACCTTCTCAGTCTGTGTGTCACTGCTCTCCTCTCTTGCCCATCTGTCTCTCCATACTACTTTCTAGATGATTTCTTCCGGTTTGTCCTTTCGTTTACTAATTCTTCCTAACCTGCTGTTAAAGAGACTTCAGTTGATGTGTTTTTATCATTCCTATAAATTCTTTGTAGTTCTTTTTCAAATATGCTTGCTAAGTTATTTGTCCAAGTCCTTGGCAAGTCATAAGGCTTGCCTTTCTCTCCTTGAATATAATATTTGATTTATAATGAGTGTCCATCAATTGCACTGTCTGTTGGCTACAAGGTTTTCTTTCTGTTGTTTTTCATTGGTTCTTGTTCATGTTGTCTTGTTTTCTGAAAGCTTTATTTTCTTGTGTGGTGGTCACTGTTCTTGAAAAATTCTTCAAAGGAAAAATTTAAGGCGTAGGATAAAGGTACCTTACTCCAAAATACTCTGAAGTATTTTGAAGCAGATTCAGTTCTCATGTTATTTCATCCGTACATCACTAGGCATTAAAAACATACATTTTCTAATCTAATTATAATACCACTATTACACCTAACAGAATAATTCTTTGGTATCATGGAATTATTCCATGTTCAGATTTCATTTTCCTTTTTAACATTGGCAAGTTAAAATCAAAATCCAAACAAGGTACACATTTCTTACTGTTACATACTTTAAGTCTCTTTTAATCCAGAGTAACCCATCCTTCTTTCTTTTTTTTCCCCCATTGACTTTTTAAAGATGTGGAGCCATTTGTCCTTTAGAATGTCCTTCATTTTAGATTTATCTCTGTTTCCTTGTGGTCACATTTAACATGTTTTCTGTCACCAGTATTTCTGGTAAACTGAAATTTACCTTTAGAGACTTTAGATTGATTTATTAATGTTTTTGGCAAGAATACGTGATCGTGCTTTGTCTTGTCACCTCAGGAGGCACGTGTGTCTCATTGACTCGCTCTAGGTGATGCACAGATCGATTGGTGGGGTCGGGGTGGCAGTGTGGTATTGCTGTGAAGTTTCCCATCAGCCCTTCTAATGGTTTCATCAATTATGACCTTCCCCTCGGCCGGTTATTTCACAGCATCTACAAAGTGGTGACTTTCTAACCCTATCCTTCTTTCCATTTTTGTAGCAGGAATTCTCTGAAAGAATTTACAGAATCCTTCTCTAAAAAAGAACATTTCTTCATCAACAGAACCATTTGGTTACCCAGAGACACAATTTGTTTAGGGATGGCAGGTCCATGCTTAACTCTTTCTCTTTAATTGCCAGTTTTCACTAAGGAGATGATGCCCTAGTTACATCCATTGGTGACAGCAGTGAGTTTTCATTTGATTTTTTTTCCTTTTGCTAATTTGAGTATGATTAAAAAACTCGTAAATCTTAATACTGTTTACAGTTAGTTTCAATCATTTGCAGTCAGTATTCTTTTAGAGGGTTTCATTGTCCCAGCCTTAGCCAAAGGGAGCCTTTCAGCTTGGCTCTGAGGCTTTTTGGGAAGACTCTGTTAGTCTTAGCTGGCTTCCTGGCTTCCTTGCTTCAGGGCCCAAGAAGATAGTCTCTGCTCATTTGAGTATTTCCCGTCCCAGATCTGGAATCAACCTTTTCTCCAGGAGCCTGTATCTTTTCGTAGGGAGTGTGCTCAGGGACCACAGTTGATACTGGGATGTCATTACTTCTGGGCTGTTTCAGCAGGCAGACCTAGGGATCTTCGGAAAGGAAAAAAGTTTATTATTCATGTTGATATTTCCAATTCAAATTACAGAGTTTAAAAGATTTATTTTTTTGAAATTACTCTTTTTTGGGTGGAAGTAACCCAGTTGTTCACTAAGAGATGAATGGATAAACAAAATGGGGTGTGGGTGTGTATGTATATATTCAGTCTTAAAAAGAAATGAATTCTGACACATGCTACAACATGGGTGAACCTTGAGGACATTATTTTCAGTGAAATAAGCCAGTCACAAAAGGAAAAATACTGTAAGATTCTACTTACGTGAGGTTCTGTTACTGAACCAGGTTTGTTCACCCAACACGCAGCAAGCCAAATGCTGAGACGCTGCAGTTTGTAGCAGAGAAAGAGTTTATTCACGAGACAGCCAAGTGAGGAGATGGGAGAACAAATGTCGGATCTGTCTCCTCGCAGGTGAGGGACTTGAGATATTCACGGGATAAAGAAGCAGGGAGGTCTTAGGTGTGGGGAAGTGATTGGAAGTAGGGAAAAGGTGAGGTAATCAGTGTTCTGTGCAGGCGTATCAGGGTACATGCTTCTTCGTGGGATATGTGTTCAAAAATGGAGACACTTAGCATGATCCGAGGGTGGAGGTTTTGGCCCTCTGACATCAGGCGGTCATTCATCAGACACGTGTGCAGGCCCAGTTTTTAGGGTCAGCGGTCCCAACCGGTCTTGGCTGCCTTGAACTGGACAAGAGCTGACTCTAGGTTTCTGGAAAACAGCTTAAGTGCCCATTGATATAGTGACCCATACGTCCGAGGTGTAACCTATAGGGGACAGTTAGTAACTCAGGCGAAGCTTGGTCACTGAGGGCGGATTCAGGCGGGGGTTTACCAGGCTGTCCCTGGGCTGCTGCTCTGTAAGACGAGCTCGAGAATTCCTGTTAGTCAACACTGTCTGCTAACCCTGTGGAACATGGTTTCCGTTCCTAGAGTAGTCAAGATCATAGAAAGTGTGGTCCGTGCTGGTTGTCAGGGAGTCGTGGTAGGAGGAGGATGGGAAGTTACTGCTCAGAGGATATAGAGTTTCAGTTCTGCAAGATGAAGAGTTCTGGAGATGAATGTGACTGCTGGGAATGGTTACACAGCACTGCGAAGGTACTGAATTCCAATGAACTGTAAACTTTAAAATGGTTAAGATACTAAGTTTATGTTACGTATTTTATGGTATCACAAGGAAAAATTTTCTAAGATAAGCTGTGACTCTTACCTCACCCAATACCAAAAGATTACCTCAAAATGGAACATAGACTTTAAGAGCAAAAGCTATAAAATTTCTGGAAGAAATCATAGAGGAAAATATTCATGACCTTCTCTTAGGCTAAAGTTCTTAGAAAGCTCTTTCATAGGTTGTGCTTTTTGAGATAGAAATTGGGCCACATCAAGATTAAAACTTTTGAACTTCGAAGTCACCATTCAGAAAATGAAAACACAGTCCCAGACCGGGACTTCAAGTATTTAAAGTCCGGGAGATAGTATTTGCAAATCATGTACCTGATAACAGGGATATATTCAGAATATGTGAAGGATGCTTACAACTCAGTAAGAAGACAGACAACCCAATTTAAAACATGGGCAAAGGATTTGAACAGACACTTCACCAAAGAAGATGTATAGATGGCAAGTAAGCACCGGAAAAGATGTTTAACATCATGAGTCACTAGGGAAATAAAATTCATATCATAACGAAGTCCCACTTTATACCCAATGGCTATAACCAAAAAGGCAGACAGTAAGTGTTGACAAGGATGTAGAGAAATTGGGACCACTGTAGACTGCTGGTGGGAGTATAAAGTACAGTCACCTTGTAAAGGTTTCGGCAGTTTCTTTAAAGGGTTAGATGTAAACTTACTGTACAGAGCAGCAGTTTTACTTCTAGGAATTTACCCAAGATAAAGGAAGACATGTTCACACAAAGACTTGTATAGTAGCTCAAAACTAAAAAGAATCTAAATGTGGATTAAGTGGTGAACGTATAGACGAAATGGAACACTATTCAGCAATTAAGGGGCAAACCGCTGGTGTGTGCTGTAACAAGAATAAACCTCCAAAGTGTTGTGCTGAGCGGAAGAAGCCAGACGCAGTACCTAGTGTGGTCCCAGTCGTGTGAAATGTCTGGAACAGGCAGATCTGTGCACAGGAGCAGAGCAGTGGTTGTCTGGGGCTCGGGGGTGAGCGTGGGCCTCGGCTCCAGAGGAATCTGTCTGAGGCAGTAGGAACGCTGTAAACCTGGATGTGTGGACTGTTGCAGAACTTTCAATTTATTAAAAATCATTGAAGTTAAAAAAATTACTCTATACAGAAGCATTATTGAGGTATAATTTATATACCATAAAATTTACCCTTTTAAGGTGTACCTTCAGTCGTTTTTAGTATTCACAGTGTTGCCTAAATATCACCGTATCCAATTTCGGAACATTATCATTACTTCCAGAAGAAACCCTGTCCCCATTCACAAGCCACTCTCCATCCCCTCCTTCCCCTATCCCCTGACAGCCATTTAATCTACTTGGGGTGTTCAAGAATTTCCCTATCCTAGACATTTATATAAACAGAATCATGTCAGAGATGGCCCTGTGTATCTGGCTTCTTTCATTTAGCGTAGTGTTTTCAAGGTAGTTTTGTGTTGGTCTCAGCCTGGCAGGAATGATGCTGTGACACAGAGCGCCTGGGGTGGGGCTCGCCGGGACCCGTGCTGCTTGTGGCAGCCCCACAGACATTTCCCTGACTGGAGCCAGCGTCACGGCTGGACCAGCCCTTGTGGTTCTTACTGTGACTGCAAGGCGCCTCTCATCAGCAACCATCGGGGAACTCTGAAAACATAAGGTTTACTACTCACAGACCCTGCGGGGTACGTGGCACACCGGGGGCCACACAGCAGAGAGAAGGAGAGGACGAGAATGCGGACCTGGGGTTCTGCCTTTACTGGGGTCAAGGGGGGGTGAGGTTCTGCCTTTATTATTGGGGTCAAGGGGGGGTTGCAGGTTCATTATTTATTGGTGAATTTAAAATAAGGCTGAGAATTCAGGCACTGGAAGGGAAGAGCGGGGTCACTCAAGTGAGCAGTTATCTAGGTCACCCAGGGCTTTCTGGGAGGAGAACGTCAGGTGGGGCGGCCTGTCTCCTTATCTAGCTGTGTGGCTGGCAGTGCATTTATCTAAGACGGATGACTTTGAAGTGGTGCCTCAGAAATCAGAAGCTTTCAGTACGATCAGGCACTTGCATTACAGTCAACAAAAGCTAATTGTCAGGTACCTATAGTACAAAAGTTCATCATGTAGCATTTTTCGGTGCTTCATTCTTTCTTATGGCTAAATAACGTGCCTTTGTGTGTATAGATCACATATGATTTATCCCTTCATCCGCTGATGGGTATTTGGCTATTAGGAATCAGGCTGTTAGAGCCATTTGTGTGCAAGCGTTTCTGTGGGTGTAGGCTTTTAATTCTGTTGAGCGGATAGATAAGAATGGGATCGCCGGCTAATACAGTAATTCTGGGTTTAACACTGAGGAGCTGCCAAGCTGGGTCCCAAGTGGCTGCTCCACTTTACATTCCCACCAGCTCTGCATGAGGGTTAAAAGCTTTACTCTTGCAACTTTTTGTCACGTGCTAGATATCTTTTTTCTTAAAAAGAGTGATATAACTGTCATGTCCTATAGCATACATAAGACGGTTTTAAAATAACAATTTGTTACCATTAACAAGGGTGCTAAATGAGGTTCAGTCTGTCTTTGTAGCCCATTTTATCCAAAGAATGCACAGTTAAATACCGCATGTTAAGTCAGTTGGTAAAATGATTGTCTGTTGTAGTTTTGTTTCCAATTGTATAAATAAATGTATCTGTTGACATTTATTTTCAATGTTAGGGATTGCCCTCCCTCCCCTTTTAGATCATGTGAAATATTTACGTGATTCAAAGTAGAAAGTGTGTAGCGTCATTCAGACAAGCCTCCGTCCCTCCTGCTCTGTCCCTTCCCGCCCCCGGAGGGAACCATTTTACAGTTCCTAGTTCATCCTCTCAGTGATTCTTTTGGAAATACAAGCAAACACACACACACACATACCTGACCCGACTCAACGCTAAGCCTTGTCAGGAAGCCTTTCTTCTGCCTCTAGCCCTGTGTTTCCTAGAGCTCAGCATGCCTGTATCCTAACATGTTTCTCTCAGTTTTACCCCTTGTATTTTGTTGTTATAATAGCTTCTGGAATGAGCATCCTCTGGACCCTTCCCCCTGACTGCCGAGTGCCTTTCTCTCTTCCCTTTTCTCTCCTTCCCCTCTCATTCTCAGAATCTCTTTTCTCTTGTCCCTCTCTTTGCCTGAATCTTTGTTTGCTCACTTCTTGCGCTGATCAATCTGGGCTCCATTTGCAGCAGCTTCCCCGCGCAGTGAAGACCCGTCCTTGTAGAAGGGGCGGTTATTTCTCAGGCCCTCGTGTTCCTGGGTGGCCACAGTGCTGTTAGGTCACGTAGCGACTTTGGGAATGTCTTTTTTAGTCACCTGCAACTCTGAGCCTGAGAGGCTCAGATTCCCCTCGGGAGGTGCTCTCCTGTTGGGGGTGACTTTGGAGATCGGCAGCATGTGGCCTCCGGTCCCCCGTCCCAGTTCTGCAGTTAGGTCACATCTGCCTGGATCCTGGGTTTGTGAGGAACCCTGTCACCTGGGTCCATTTGTCTGTCTGTGGACATCTCTGGGCTTCTTCTTTTGCTATTCTGGTAGGCCACTTTTGTTTTTATTTGGAGATTAAAAGACTACACTGTTCCCCTGATCTCATCCTACTCTCAATGTTTAACAACAAAAGTAAGACTCAGCGAGAGAGATGAAGTGAATTGTTCACGGACATCCAGATATTGAGAGAAGAAGCTCTACTGAGACAGACTGTTTTGTCCACAGCCCATTTCTCGTGTATGTCGCCTCCAGCAGGGTCGTTCCCTCCTTACCATCTGGCGTCATGTTCTTCTTGAGTGTCTGCCCGGAGTTGTTTAAATCTCTGGGTGGTTACCGCACTTTCGGGGATCCTGGGGGCCTGTGCAGAGTCTGGGCGGGGCGGGGGGCTGTGGTTGTGTGCTGGGTTCCCCACTTTGTTTCCTCTCACTTGTGCCCCCCAAACCGCCCTGACCACAGTCCGCAGAGCCCCCAGTCCAGCCTGGGTGAGCACGTTCACCAGCAAAGGAGACCGAGGTTGGGGCCCAGAGGAAAAGTGCTCGCAAAGGTGAGCTTGCTCTTGTGTCTGCAGGTCCCACCTCTCCAGGAGCAAGAGAGCACATGCGATGGCACCAGAAAGCTCCAGGGGGAGAAATCCATCCTGGGTCAAGAAACCCCTGACCAGAGGCCTCTCCCTGGAGGACCCCGGCAGAGGCACAAGAGTCCCGGCACAGAGCAGGTCCTAGAGTGGCTGTTTATTTCCCAGGAGCAGCCGAAAGCGAAGAAGACCTGGGTGAGTTACTGGTTTGTTCATTTCCACTTCTTTTCTTTATTTCTTTTTCATTTTTTTGGTGGGGAGAGGGATGGAGGTCCTCAGGTGGGACGTCGTGTAAGGTCCCTGAGGTCCCTGTTTCCTGGTTTCCCCAGACTCAATTTTCAGCTCCTTTTCCACACACCCCCCCCCAATTTTTTTTAATGGATATTTTTCTGTTTAAATGTGTTTACAAACTGTGTATTGTTTCTGGTGTGAATGCATTTTTAATTTATGTTGGTGGCGTATACGCATGTGTATCCTGCTGTATTGCTTATATTTTTCGTTAAGCACCATCCTCTTGTATGGCCGTCAGCAGTGTCTTGGTGTCCACTTGCCTCACGTTCTCTGCCAGCTCTTAATTACTGTTGTTCTTTTTATTTGAGCCATTCAGGTATGGTGGTGTCTCTGTATGGGCTTACTTTGCATTTCCTGCTAGCATGCTTTTTGGACATTTTGTTACCTTTTGTGGGTGTTTTCTGTCTGTTTCTTATTGACAGAAAGGAGTTATTTATTTTCTGGAAGCGTGCCAGAAATGCTGTTTCAGGCCGCACCTCAGTCCTGTTATATCAAGACTTTTCATCTTAACAAAATTCAGTGATTCATGCACATTGAAGTTTAAAGCAAACTTGATACCAAATCCATATTTACCTGGGGTGCTTCTCTCACCTCCAATATTTTGTTATGACAGTTTTCAAACGCAGGGCAAAATCGAAAGGATTTTGCAGTGAACATCTGTATACTCATCACCTTGAATTTACCTTTAACATTTTACTGTACTTGCTTTATCACATTATCCATCTTTCCATCCCTCTGCATCTCTTACCCCATCTTATTTTTGCTGTATTTCTTAATATATTTTAGACATCAGCATGCTTCCCTCTAAATACTTCAGTATGCACAGCATTAACTGTTGTTCAGTGTTTGTTTACAAGCTGGGTTTTTTTCCCCTGTCTTGCCTTTTCATTCTGTTAATTAATGCTGCCTTTTGATGAACAGCTACTTCTAATTTTTACTTAATTTAGTTTCTAAATTTTTTCTTTTATTACTGGTGTTTTTTGTGTCCAATCTAAGAACGTTTTTTGTTATCCAGAGCTCATGAAGACAGTTTTCTTTGTTCACATTTACCTTTCACATGTAGATTCACAATACATCTAGAATTAATATTTATGTTTAGTGTTAGTAGGAGTCAAGCTTTATTTTTTTCATCAAGTTGCCTAATTGCCCCAGTGCCACTGAAGTGATTGACCTCTACCTATGGCTCTGTGGTGCCACCTTGTCATATATCAGGCGTCCATAAATATAGTTTGGTTTCACAACTCTTTATTCTGTTCCATTGGCCTACTTTTCCATCCTTATGCCCGTTTCACACTGTCTTGATTTATAATAAGTCTTGATATCTGGATGCTTCCAGTTTTTGGTGATTGTGAATGCTGTCAACACTCACATGTGTGTTTTTGTGTGGACATGAGTTTTCATATCAGTTGGGTAAATACCTAGGAGCATGATTGCTGGATTGTATGGCGATTCTATGTTTAGCTTTGTAAGAGACTGTCTTCCAGAGTGCCTTGCAGTTTTGCATTCCCACTTGCAGTGAATGAGCGTCTCTGTTCCTCATCCTGACCAGTTGTTGGTATTGTCAAGTTGTTAAAAATTTTGCCATTCTGATAGATGTGAGGTGATATTTCACTGTAGTTTTAAGTTGCATTTCCCTAATGGCTAGGTAGTGGTATTGAGTATATTTCTATATGTGTTTTATTCTTTCTATATCTTTGGTGAAGTATCTGTTTTCTTGTCATTGATTTTTTAAAAATTTAATATTAAACAAAAATTTTATTGGCGTATAGTTGATTTACAATGTTGTGTTAGTTTCAGGTGTACAGCAAAGTGAATCAGTTATACATATATCTACTCTTTTTAATTTAATTTTTTTTTAAGATTTTTTTTTTTTTGATGTGGACCATTTTTTTTTTAAGTCTGTTGAATTGGTTACAATATTGCTTCTGTTTTAGGTTTTGGTTTTTTTTTTTTTTTTTTTTTTGGCCCTAGGCATGTGGGATCTTAGCTCCCCAACCGGGGATTGAATCCGCACCCCCTGCATTAGAAGGTGAAGTCTTAACTACTGGACCCCCAGGGAAGTCCCTCCATTCTTTTTTAGATTCTTTTCACATATGGGCCACTACAGAGTATTAAGTAGAGTTCCCTGTGCAGTAGGTTCTTATTAGTTATCTATTTTATATATACTAGTGCGTATATGTCAATCCCAATCTCCCAGTTTATCCTTCCTCCCATCCCCTGGTACCATAACTTTGTTTTCTACATCTGTGACTCTGTCTCTGTTTTGTAGATAAGTTCATTAGTACCATTTTTTTAGATTCCACGTATAAGCAATATCATATGATATTTGTCTTTCTTACTTCACTGAGTATGACAATCTCTGGGTCCATCCGTGTTGCTTCAAATGGCATTATTTTGTTCTTTATGGCTGAGTAATATTCCATTGTATATATGTACCGTATCATTAAAAAAAATGTTTTTTAAAATTCTTTATCTTGTTTATTTTGTCTTGAGAGGGCAGAAGCCAAACTTACTGAGTTTGATGGGCATGACATTAAGATATTACATACGGCTCTTCAGGATTTGGGGCTACAAAATCATGCTTTCTTATTCTTTTTTTTAAAAAAATATCATTATTGAAGTATAATTGCTTTACAATGTGGTGTTAGTTTCTGCTGTATAACAAAGTGAATCAGCTATATGTTTACATATATCCCCATATCCCCTCCCTCTTGAGCCTCCCTCCCACCCTCCCTATCCCACCCATCTAGGTCGTCACAAAACATCGAGCTGATCTCCCTGTGCTATGTAGCAGCTTCCCACTAGCCATCCATTTTACATTTGGTAGTGTATATATGTCAGTGCTACTCTCTCACTTCATCCCAGCTTCCCCTTACCCCCGCTGTGTCCTCAAGTCCATTCTCTGTCTGCGTCTTTATTCCTGCCCTGCCACTAGTTTCATCGATACCATTTTTTGAGATTCCATATATGTGCGTTAGCATGCGGTATTTGTTTTTCTCTTTCTGACTTACTTCACTCTGTATAACAGTGTCTAGGTCCATCCACCTCACTGCAAATAACTCAATTTGTTCCTTTTTATGGCCAAGTAATATTCCATTGTATATATGTGCCACATCTTCTTTATCCATTCATCTGTCAGTAGATATTTAGGTTGCTTCCATGTCCTGGCTCTTGTAAGTAGTGCTGTAGTGAACATTGTGGTACATATGTCTTTTTGAATTACGGTTTTCTCAGGGTATATGCCCAGTAGTGGGATTGCTGGGTCATATGGTAGTTCTGTTTTCAGTTTTTTAAGGAACCTCCATAGTGTTCTCCATAGTGGCTGTATCAATTTACATTCCCACCAACAGTGCAGGAGGGTTCCCTTTTCTCCACACCCTCTCGAGCATTTATTGTTTGTAGATTTTTTGATGATGGCCATTCTGACCAGTGTGAGGTGATACATCACTGTGGTTTTGATTTGCATTTCTCTAATGATTAGTGATGTTGAGCATCTTTTTATGTGTTTGATGGCAAGCTGTATGTCTTCTTTGGAGAAATGTCTATTTAGGTCTTCTGCCCATTTTTGGATTGCGTTGTTTGTTTTTTTGATATTGAGCTGCATGAGCTGCTTGTATATTTTGGAGACTAATCCTTTGTCAGTTGCTTTGTTTGCAGATATTTTCTCCCACTCTGAGGGTTGTCTTTTCGTCTTGTTTATGGTTTCCTTTGCTGTGCAAAAGCTTTTAAGTTTCATTAGGTCCCATTTGTTTATTTTCGTTCTTATTTCCATTACTCTAGGGGGTGGGTCAAAAAGGATATTGCTGTGATTTATGTCATAGAGATACCACATCTTCTTTATCCATTCCTCTGTTGATGGACACATAGGTTGCTTCCACATCCTGGCTATTGTAAATAGTGCTGCAGTGAACATTAGGGTGCATGTATCTTTTCAAATTGTGGTTTTCTGTGGGTATATGCCTAGGAGTGGGATTGCTGGGTCATATGGTAGTTCTATTTTTAGTTTTTTAAGGAATCTCCATACTGTTCTCCATAGTGGTTGTACCAATTTCCATTCCCACCAACAGTGTAGGAGGGTTTCCTTTTCTCTACATCTTCTCCAGCATTTATTGTTTATAGATTTTGTTGTTGTTTGTTTATAGGTTTTTTGATGATGGCCATTCTGTGACTGGTGGGAGGTGATACCTCATTGCAGTTTTGATTTGTATTCTCTAGTAATTAGTGATGTTGAGCATCTTTTCATGTGCTCTTTGGCCATCTGTTGTCATGGATTTTTAAGAATTCTTTGTTATTCTAGATTTAAATCCTTTATAAGAAAAGTGATTTGAAAATATTTTCTCCCAGTCTCTGGTTTGTGTTTTCATTTCCATGACACCAACTTTCACAGAGCAAAATGTTTTAATTTTGATAAAGTTTATTTTCTGAATTTTAATTTTTTAAAATGAGTTTTGCTTTTGGTGTCATATCTAAAATTTCATTGCCCAAACAAAAGTGCACAAATTAAAAAAAAATTTTCTCTGGAATTTGTAAAGTTTTAGTTTTCACATTTAAGTCTGTGATCCATTTTTAGTTAATTTTTGTATAGAGTGTGGGGTATGTGTTGAGGTTCATTTTTTATGTGTATGGATGTGCAAGGGTTCCAGCACCCTTTGTTGAAAAAGGTGATCCTTTCTCCATTGAATTGCTTTTGTGTTTTTATGAAAAAAAAATTTTTTTTTCAAGAGACAGTGCTTATATGGGTCTATTTCTAGGCTCTCTTTTCTGTTCCATTGATTTTTATGTCTAATCTTTTACCAGTATCATGCTTTCTTGCTTTTATAGGAAGTCTTAAAGTGGGCTAGTGGGAGTGCTGCACCTTTGTTCTTCAGAATTGTTCTGGCTGTTCTAGTTTTTTGCCTTTCTGTATTAATTATAGAAGAGCTTGAGGATAGCTACAAAAAAGCTTGTTAGGATTTTGATTGGAATTACAGTGAATCTATGAGTCAAATTAGGGAAAACTTACATCTTAACAATACTGAGTTTTCCAATCCATGAACACACTATAGCTTTCCATGTTTTAGATCTTTGATTTTTTAAACCACTGTTTGTATTTTGGAGCATACGTATTTCTGCACACATATTTTCTTTTATCATCTTAACCATTTTAAGTGACAATTCAGTGGTATTAAATACATTCATAACATTGGCAGTCATAACCACCTTATCCGTCTCCACAGCACTCTTCCTCTTGAAAAACTGAAGCTCTATACCATTAAACAATAACTCCCAATTCCCCCCTCCCCATAACCCCTGGCAAGCGCCACTCTACTTTCTGTCTCTGATTTTGACTACGCTAGTTACCTCATATAAGTGGACTCATACAGTAATTGTCTTTTTGTGACTGGCTTATCTCCCTTGACATAATGTTCACAAGGTTCATCCTTGTTATAGCATACTGCAAACTTTCTTCCTTTTTAAAGCTGAATAATAATTTGTTGTATGTATATACCTCATTTTGCTTATCCATTCATCCATCCATGGACACTTGGATTGCTTTCATGTTTTAGCTACTGTGAATATTAATGTTGCTATGAACATGGATGTAGAAATATCTCTTTAAGACCCTGCTTTCACTTCCTTTGGGGATATACGCAGAGAGGAAATTGCTGGACCATATGGTAATAATAATTTTTAATTTTTTGAGGAGCCACCAAACTGTTTTCCACAGCAGCTACACCATGTTGTATCCCCAACCAGCAGTGTACAAGTGTTCCCATTATTCCACATCCTCGCCAACCTTTGTTATTTTTATGGTTTTTGATAGCCATCCTAATGAGTGTGAGCAGAAACTCATTATAGTTTTTTTTTTTAATTAATTTATTTGGCTGTGTTGGGTCTTTGCTGCTGCATGGGCTTTCTCTAGTTGTGATGAGCGGGGGTCACTCCTCGTTGCAGTGCACGGGCTTCTCACTGCAGTGGCCTCTCTCTTTCAGAGAGTGGGCTCTAGGTGCGCGGGCTTCAGTAATTGTGGCACGTGGGCTCAGTAGTTGTGGTTCCTGGGCTCTAGAACACAGGCTCAGTAGTTGTGGTGCACAGGCTTAGTTGCTCCGTGCCATGTGGGATCTTCCTGGCCCAGGGCTTGAACCTGTGTCCCCTGCATTGGCAGGCAGATTCTTAACCACTGCGCTGCCAGGGAAGTCCCTCATTGTAGTTTTGATTTGCATTTTTGTTATGATTAGTGATGTTCAGCATCTTCATGTGCTTATTGGCCATTTGTATATCTTCTTTGGGGAAATGTCTATTCAAGTCCTTTGATTACTTTTGAATAGGTTGTTTTTTGTTGAGTTTTAGTTCTTTATATATTCTAGATATTAATCCCTTATAAGATATATGACTTGCAGATATTTTCTCCCATTTTGGGAGTTGCCTTTTTACTATGTTGATGTTGTGTTTTGATGCAAAATTTTTTTTAATTTTCATGAAGTTCAGTTGGTTGGTTTTTCTTTTGTTGCTTGTACCTTTTGTGTCATTTTCAAGAAACCATTGCCAAATCTAACATTGTGAAGCTTTTGCCCTATGTTTTCTTCTTATATAGTTTTAGGTCTTACATTTAGGTCTTTGATCCATTCTGAGTTAATTTTTATATAGTGTTAGATGAGGGTCCAACTTCATTTTTTTTAATGTGGATATCCAGTTTTCCCAGTAGTATTTGTTGGAAAGACTTTCCCCGTAAATGGTCTTGGAACCATTGCCAAAAATCATTTGACCATATATGCAGGGGGTTATTTCTGGGCTCTGTTCTATTCCATTGTCACCTTTATGTCAGTACCACATTGTTTTGATTACTGTAGCTTTGTAGTAAGTTTTTTTTTAATGTTATTTATTTATTTGGCTGCATTGGATCTTAGTTGCGGCATGCAGGATCTTCATTGTGACATGCAGGATCTTTTTGTTGCGGCATGCAGTCTTCTCCAGTTGCAGTGTACAGGCTTCTCTCTAGTTGTGGTGCACAGGCTCCAGAGTGTGCGGGCTCAGTAGATGTGGTGTGCTGGCCTTGTTGCCCCACAGCATGTTGGATCTTAGTTCCCTGACCAGGGATCGAACCCTCATCCCCTGCATTGGAAGAAGGATTCTTAACCACTGCACCACCAGGGAAGTCCTGTGTAGTAAGTTTTAAAATCAGGAAGTATGAGTTCTCCAGCTTTGTTCTTTTTCAAGATTGTTTTGGCTGTTCAGGGTCTCTTGAGCTTCCATATGCATTTTAGGGTGGGTTTTTCTATTTTTGCAAAAAACATCGTCGGAATTTTATTAGGGATTGCATTGAATATGTAGATCACTTTGGGTAGTGTTAACATTTTAATATTAAGGAACATAGGGTATGTTTCTGTTTATTTATGTGTTCTTTAATTTCTTTCAGTAAGGTTTTCAGTTTTCATTCTACAAGTCATTTACGTCCTAGGTTCAGTTATTACTTTTTGATGATGCTATAAATGGAATCATTTTCATAATTTGCTCTTCAGATTGGTCATTGTTAGTGTATAGAAATGCACCTGATTTTGGTGTGTGACTTTGTATCCTGTTATTTGCTGAATTCATTTGTTCTAACTAGGTTGTGTGTGTGTGTGTGTGTAATCTTTAAGATTTTCTATATATAGGAAGACATTGTCCATGAACAGAGATAATTTTACTCCTTTTTTAATTTAGATGCCTTTTATATCTTTTTCTTGCCCAATGGCTCGGGCAAGAACTTGAAGCACTATGTTGAATAGAAGTGGAGAAAGAAAGCATTCCTTTTTTAAAAAAAAAATATTTATTTGGCTGCATCGAGTCTTAGTTGCAGCACGTGGGATCTTTCATTGTGGCGTGCAGCCTTCTCTCTAGCTGTGGTGCATGGACTCTAGAGTGTGTGGGCTTAGTTACCCTGCAGCATGCAGGATCTTAGTTCCCTGAACAGGGATTGAACCCACGTCCCCTTCATTGGAAGGCAGATTCTTAACCACTGGACCACGAGGGAAGTCTTGAAAGCAGGCATTCTTGCCTCATTCCTGATCTTAGAAGAAAAGCTTTTAGTCTTTCATCATTGAGTATGATGTTCACTGTGTGTTTTTAAGATGTGGGTTTTATTATGTTGAAGTACTTTCCTTCTATTTCTACTTTGTTGAGTGTTTTGATCATGAAAGAGTGTTGAATTTTGTCAGATCCTTCAATTGAGGTAATCTGCATCGAGATAATCATTTTTTTAACTTCATTCTGTTAGTGTGATGTATTGCATTGAGCAATTTTCAAATGTTGAACCATCCTTGCATTCCGAAAATAAATCCCATTGGTCATGGTGTATGATCTTTTTAATAAGCTGTTGAATTTGATTTGCTATTATTTTGAAGATTTTTGCATCTATGTTCATGAGGAATATTAGTTTGTAGTTTTCTTACAGTGGCTTTGTCTGGATTTGGTATCAGAGCCTTAGGAAGTGTTCCCTCCTCTAGGTTTTGGAAAAGCTTGAGAAAGATTGATGTTATTACTTCTTTAAATATTTGTTAAAATTCACCAGTGAAGCCTGGGCTTTTCTTTTTTGGGGGAAGATTTTTGATTACAGACCCAATCTCCTTACTAGTTATAGATCTGTTCAGATTTCCTATTTCTTTGTGATTTGATCTTAATAGAAACACAAATGGAATTCATTCCTTTCAACTAAGTTATCCAATTTGTTGACATACAATTGTTCATAGTACTTTCCAATAATCATTTTTATTTTTGTAGAATCAGTACTAATTTCCCCACTTTCATTCTTGATTTTAGTAATTCTAGTCTTCTCTCTTTTTTTTTTTTTTCCTCAGTCTAGCTACCTGAAGCTTTATCAAAATTTGTTTATCTTTTCAAAGAACTAAGCTCTGGTTTCATTGATTTTTTTCCTATTGTTTTTCTAGTTTCTATTTTGTTTGTATTCTAATCTTATTTCCTTCTTTTTGCTACCTTTGTGTTTAATTTGTTCTTTTTCTGTTTCCTTAAGTTGTAAAGTTAGATTATTGATTTGAGATGTTTCTTGTTTTAAATATGTTTGTTTTTTTTTTTTTTTGAAGTTGTTGGGGGTAGGAGTTTATTAATTTATTTATTTTTGCTGTGTTGGGTCTTCATTTCTGTGCGAGGGCTTTCTCTAGTTGTGGCAAGCAGGGGTCACTCTTCATCGCGGTGCACGGGCCTCTCACTATCGCGGTCTCTCTTGTTGCGGAGCACAGGCTCCAGACGCGCAGGCTCAGTAGTTGTGGCTCACGGGCCTAGTTGCTCCGCGGCATGTGGGATCCTCCCAGACCAGGGCTCGAGCCCGTGTTCCCTGCATTAGCAGGCAGATTCTCAACCACTGCACCACCAGGGAAGCCCCTAAATATGTGTTTTTAACTGTAAAATTTTCCCTTAACACTGCTTTTGCTGCATCCCAACAACTTTATGTTGTGTTTTGTTTTCATTCATGTCTAAGTATTTACTAATTTCCCTTTTGATTTGTTTGATCCATTGGTTGTTTAAGACCATGTTGTTTAATTCCCACAAATTTGTGAATTTTCCCTTTTTTTCTGCTGCTTTTAGTGATTTTTAACTTCATCCTATGTGGTCAGAGAAGATACTTTGTATGATATTTATCTTTTAAATCTATTGAGATTTAATTTGTGGCCTAACATATGGTCTGTCCTGGAAAATGTCTCATGTGTACTTGAGAAGAATGTATATTTTGTTTTTGGGTAGAATATTCTGTATATGTCTGTTAGAGGTAGTTTATTTAAATTCTGTTTCCTTACTTATTTTCTTTCTGATTGTTCTATGCATTATCGGGAGTGGGATATTGAAGTTTCCAACTATTATTATAAAACTATTTCTCCCTTCAATTATGTCCGTTTTTGTTTCATGTATTTTGATGATTTGTTATTAAGTGTAACTGTTTATAATTTTCTATCTTCTAGCTGTGCTGAAACTTTAATAATATGTAATTTCCTTCTTTGTCTCTTACAACCTTTTTGATTTGTCTGATGTTAGTATAGCCACCCCTGCTCTACTTCGGTTACTACTTGCATGGAATATCTTTATCCATTTTTTCACTTTTGATCTGTTTGTGTCTTTGGATCTAAAGCGAGTTTCTCATAGACAGCATATTTGAATCATGTTTCTTAATCCATTTTGCCAAACTCTGTCTTTTCACTGGAGAGTTTTACTGATTTACACTTACAGTAATTACTCATAAGGAGGGATTTATTTCTGTCATTTTGCTGTTTTCTTTATACCTTATAGCTTTTTGGTCCTTCAGTTCCTGCAATCACTGTCTTTTGTGATTAGTTGAATTTTTATAGTGAAATGTCTAAATTCCTTTCTCATTTGCTTTTTGTGTAAGTTTTATAACTATTTTCTTTGTGGTGCCCATGGGATTACATTTAACTTCCTAAAGTTATAGCATTCTGATTTGAATTTATACCAGCTTAACTTCAATAACATACAAACACTATGCTCTTTTACAGCTCTGTCCCACCCCTTTTGATTGCTGATGTCTCAGAGTTACATCTTTATACATTGTGTGCCCCGAAATGTAAACTAATAATTATTTCAAATGCATTTGTCTCTTATAATTATGTAGAGAATGAAATGTAGAGGCACAAATATACTACCATTATAATTACCCAGATATTTACCTTTATTCAGATCTTTATTTCTTCAAACAGCTTCAAAATATTGTCTAGTGTTCTTTTATTTCACATACATGACTCCCTTGAGCATCTCTTGACAAGCAGGTCTAGTGGTAGCAAACTACCTTTTGTTCTTCTGGGAATGTCTTCATTTCTACCTCACTTTTTACTTACTTAATTTATTTATTTTTGGCTGCATTGGGTCTTCATTGATACATGTGGGCTTTCTCTAGTTCTGGCGAGTGGGATCTACTCTTCATTGCAGTGCACATGCTTCTCATTACTCTGGCTTCTCTTGTTGCAGAGCATGGGTTCTAGAGTGCAGGCTCAGTAGTTGGGGCCCACAGGCTTAGTTGCTCCATGGCATGTGGGATCTTCCTGGGCCAGGGCTCAATCCCGTGCCCCCTGCATTGGCAGGTGGATTCTTAACCACGGCACCACCAGGGAAGCCCTCTACCTCACTTTTGAAGCACAGTTTTGTCAGATACAGGATTCTTGGCTGGTAGTTTATTTTTCTTTTAGATCTTTGAATATATGGGTTTATTGCCTTTTGGTCTCCAAAGGTTCTGATGAGAAGTCTATTTATAATCTTACTGAGGAGCCCTTGTAGGAAACAAGTCATTGCTTTCTTGATGCTTTCAGGGTTCTCTCTTTGTCTATTGAAAATTTGAGCATGTGTGTTTCTTTGAGTTCATTGTTTTTGGAGTTTAGATTCTTGGATGTTTATATTCATGTCTTCATCAAATTTGGAATTTCATTTTCAAATTTGGTGTCCATTTTTGAAAATCTTAGCCATTCTAGATGTGTAATGGTGTCTCACTGTTTTAATTTGCAATTCCCTAATGATATATGATGTTGAGCATCTTCTCATATGCTGATTTACCATCGGTGTATCTTCATGTTCAGATCTGTCGCCCCACACCGTGGTTGCTACTTACAGCTCTTGCCTTTTTTATTTCACGAAATTTTAACGTCTTCTCTTCAGTGGTACCTCCTGGTGCATTCAAGCAGCATTGCTTGCTTCCCCCTTTGTGCCCATGTTCTTTTCTCATAGCATCTTTGACTGCCTGTTACATTTTTATGGGTTTAATCTTTGCTGTTCTCTGCAATGCTGAACACTTCTGTCTTTCATCCATTTTATATTACCTGCTCCTAGTTGAATACCTGGCACATGGTATTCTTATATGCTGAAAGACAGGTTAACTGATTTAATGCATATTGATGGGATATTTTCAGTAAACGTTTGCTTTTCTCCCAAAGTACAATGTAAATAATGGACACGCTTAGCAGCCTTTTGTTTACTACAAACTCAGTAAAATGATTTGCAGTTGAATGGAGATATGCTGTTTCAGGGACCATTGTCATTCATGGATGTGTTTGTGGACTTTACCTGGGAGGAGTGGCAGCTGCTGGACCCAGCTCAGAAACACCTGTACAGGAGTGTGATGTTGGAGAACTACAGCAACCTGGTGTCCCTGGGTAAGTACCACTTCCCTGAAAGGAGTGTGTGTCATCTCCAGGCTTCCCCTTCTTGGGTGCTGAAAGCTGGGGCACTTTCGTAAAATGCTTGGTGATTTGCGGCTTATATTTAGAGGCCAGATTTTCTTATTCTCCCTTTGGCATCAAAATCTGCTGGTTGAATGATGTTCATTTTGCCAAAGTGCAAAAGGGCAGCTTGATCACGCCGCCTCTAAACCGAGTCTTCCCCATTCTGCTGAATCCCATGGTCCTAGGCAGTTTTGGGCCAGGTTGTCTGTAATTTTCTATTCACAGGGTATCAACACACCAAACCGAATATCATTTTCCAGTTGGAACAAGAAGAGCTGTGGATGATGCAAATTCCAAGTGAGGGCCATATGGGTGAGTCGTCAGAACATTTAGATCTTTTCCTCCTTAGAATTGGTGAGTTCTGACGTGATGTTCCCTTTGTGTTTGTACTTTTGGGTCATTTGTAACCATTGTCTCTTAGTTAATCTCCTCTGTGGCATTCTCAGCTTCCTTCTTACTTTCCCGTGGTGATAGATGCATTTCATTACGCATTTAAGCAAGCTTTTCCTCTTTACCTCTTTTCATGTGACTTTCACACCCCTTCTACTTTTTTTCTATTTTTCTAAAATTACTTACATTCATATTCAACACAGTTCCAATTTCCTTCTCCTTGAAACCTACGTGTTAGGAGATTCTACCCTTTCTGCTTCTCCTTCCTAATGGCTTTGTCATCACTGTTCTTTCTGAGTGTATTCCTGCATCATTTGATAATACCATTTCTCCCGCCTGAAGCCTTTCCCCCACGCCTTACCCAAGTGAACCCCATGGAACCCACTCTCACACTGCACGACACAGTGCTTATTCTCCTCATGCTTTACTGCCCTCGCATGCTCTTTCCTCTGAGTCCAAAGGGGTCTTTCTTATATTCCCCACTTTCCTCGTATATTGTAAGTTTTAAAAGACTTCCACTCTGAAGATTTACGCTTTTTCTTTCTGTATTGGTGACTGACAGCCCCATCCCTCTTTCATCTGCCCTTTGGTACTGGGTTTGATTGTTCCACCGGGCATCTTCCCTGCATGGGCCACTCCCTTGTCTCATTTTTCAGAAACTGGAATTGGAATGTCTCTTCTGCTGCCCCATAGCTGTATGATAACTTCTTCTCACCTTCCTGGTTGTTAGTTCTGCTGTGCTCCTGGTTCTTCCTGGCACTGGGGCGTGAGCCTAAATATCCTTTTTATGCAGTTCTCATCACTAGTCTTGCTATAATCTGTTACTATTTTGGTCCTTCAAAAATAAGTCTTTTAAGGCCTCCATCTTCTCAATTCCCACCTCCTTCTCATTAGGAATGAGATCATTCCCAATATTGTTTTTCTTTTTTTTATTGGGTATACCACACGGCTTATGGAATCTTAGTTCCCTGACCAGGGATTGAACCCGGTCCCTTGTTAGTGAAAGCATGGTGTCCTAACCACTGGACCACCAGGGAATTCCATTATTTCATTTCTTGCTTATTCTACTTATTAGCCAAATTTATACCTTTTACTCTTTTTATACTGTGAGTTCATCCTGATGTTACTGTCAGATATATTTCCCTAAGCAACTATGTATTCCATCATAAGTGTGGCAGGATAAATCAACAGTTAATCTTTGTATTATTAGGATGGTTTCAGCTGCAATTTTTGATTAGTCCTAAATCAAACTATTTAGGCAGAAGTGATTTATTACCACACATCACAAAATGTCCTGATGTGGGACTGCTTGACTTACTAAATCCCCAAACGTCTATCTCTGCCTCGCCATTCTAACTAGGTCAGTATTTCTCAGATTTCCTCCCCTCATGGTCACCAGATGCCTCTTACAGTTCCAGCCAACACCTGCAGATATACCAGTGGGCAGTGGAATAAGAAAGACTGTTTCTTTCCACATGGTCCTTTTAATTAGGCATTAAAATCTCTTTCAAGAAACCCCAGCAAACTTACCATGTTGAGCAGGCTAGATTTTTATCACATATCCCTGTGTAAAGAAGACTCTGGTGAGGGAAACAGGGTCATCACTGTCGGCTCAGCTATATCATGCTTCACTCTCGGCAGGGGTATGGAAGTGGGTCCCATTTTCCTAACTGCAGCACATGGCCTTACAAATGGAAGTAGGAAATAAGATCAGGTTTCTGCCAGCCAGGAAAAGGGCAGCAGAACGGCTGGGTAGGCAGCACTGTCCACCTCCATCTACCTCTCTGGTTAGGCATCATCCAGTCACACCTTTCTTTCCATCCATTCATCTTCAAAAATATTCTGTCACCCCTCTTGTCATTCTTCTAGTATATTAATGGAAGTCTAGGATCCTTGTTTCTAATCAGACGTGGTGGTTCTTCATGGTCTGGTGATCTATAATTAAAGATAAGTTATCCACGTACAACCAGCCAGACAGGTAGAGTGGCAGAGAGAAGTACAGGGTGGGTACAACAGGAACCTCGTTCTGGGAGAGCAGCAGGAGTGGCACAACAGAGAAGCATTGGAACCCGGGCTGGGCAGGCTGTGCCGGGGCTTCCTGCTGTGGCCGTGGCCTGGTGAGCCCGGGTTCTGCTGGCTTAGCATGATTTCCTCTTCCATTGTCTTCTGTGGCTAAACTCAAGATGGGCCACAGCCAGTAATCATGTTTAATACAGTCTTGAATCATTTAAATCATCTTTAATCTTGTGAATTCCTCTCTTCTACTCACTGGCTCTGGTATTCTGTCCTTATTTCTTGAATTCTTTGTGCTCTTCCTTGAGATACCAGCAATGATTAATTTCCCGCAATTATTGTTGTAAAGAAAATGCTTAACAGCAAATTCATTAGATTTCCTGGGAAATCAAATGAAGGAAGCCAGAGATGTGGGAACCAAGGGAAAATCAGCAGGAGTGTGGTGCCAGCAACAGAAGGATTGGAAGGGTGAAGTACAGAAACTGACAGATTCAGTATCCATGAACTTTCAGAGTCTACAGGGACAACACTGACAGCCAAACATGAGCAAATATGATTTGAGGGCAAAGGTTAATTACTCACTGGCCTGTTTTCTTCTTGATGGAAACACTTCTGACTTTAAGACCATGTATTGGGTTGGCCAAAGGTTCATTCAGTTTTTTCCATAAGATGGCTCTAGTAGCACTTAGTTGTCTTTAACTTCATTCAAAACAGTTTTGTTAGATTGTATTGTGACAGCTGTTGTATCGGTGTGCATTAAAAAAAAATTATCAAAATTGGTGAATATTTCTGTAGCCCTTTTAATATTGAAGATGGAAGAAAGCAACATTTTTGGCCTATTATACTGTATTATTTCAAGAAAGGCAAAACTGCAACTGAAATGCAGAAAGGGATTTGTGCAGTATATGGAGAAGGGGCTGTGACTGATCTAACATGTCAGAAGTGGCTTGTGAAGTTTCATGCTGAAGATTTCTCTCTGGATGATGCTCCACGGTCAGGTAGACCAGTTGAAGTTGATAGCAATCGAATTGAGACCTTAATTGAGGACAATTAACGTTATATCACAAGGGAGATAGCCGATATATGCAAAATCCAGATCCAAGTCAAGGGTTGAAAATCATTTGCACAAGCTTGCTTATGTTAATTGCTTTGACGTTTGGGTTCCATGTAAGTTAAGCGAAGAAAACCTTCTTGACTATATTTTCAAATGCGATTCTCTACTTAAATGTAATGAAAACTTTCAGTTTTTAAGACGAATTGTGATGGGCAAATGAAAAGTGGATACTGTACAATAATGTGGAACGGAAGAGATCGTGGGGCAAGTGAAATGAACCACCACCAACCACACCAAAGGCTGGTCTTCATCCAAAGAAGATGATGTTGTGTATAAGGTGGGATTGGAAGGGAGTCCTCTATTATGAGCTTCTTCTGGAAAACCAAATGATTACTTCCAACAAGTACTGCTCCCAATTAGACCAGCTCTAAGCAGCACTCGAGAAAAAACATCCAGAATTACTCAACGGAAAACACATAATCTTCCATCAGGATAATGCAAGACCACATGTTTTTTTGATGACCAGGCAAAAACCGTTACAGCTTGGCTGGGAAGTTCTGATTCATCTGCCATATTCACGAGACAATGCACCTTTGGATTTCCATTTATTTCAGTCTTTACAAAATTCTCTTAATGGAAAAAATTTTAATTCCCTGGAAGACTGTAAAAGGCACCTGGAACAGTTCTTTGCTCAAAAAGATAAAACCTTTTGGTAGGATGGAATTATGAAGTTGCCTGAAATACGGCAGAAGGTAGTGGAACAAAATGGTGAGGGCTTCCCAGGTGTTGCAGTGGTTGAGAGTCTGCCTGCTGATGCAGGGGACATGGGTTCGTGCCCCAGTCCGGGAAGGTCCCACATGCCACGGAGTGGCTGGGCCCATGAGCCATGGCCGCTGGGCCTGCGCGTCTGGAGCCTGTGCTCCGTAACGGGAGAGGCCACGACAGTGAGAGGCCCGCGTACCGCAAACAAAAAAGCCCAAAATGGCTAATATGTTGTTCAGTAAAGTTCTTGGTGAAAATGGAAAATGTATCTTTTATGTTTACTTAAAAACCAAAGGAACTTTTTGGCCAACCCAGTAATAGCCAGTAATATTCCCTCCAAAGCCACTGTAACAGTCAAACATGTTCATTTCTGTTCATTTCCTGTTCATTTCTCACTGCATGGGGGTGGGTACTGTCCCAGTTGGGAATTGATGTTTGGGAAAATATAATTTGGAGGTTGTGTACAAAATGAATAAGAGGGTTCAGATTTAAGATGTAGGGAAACCTAAAATGGGGTGTTAAGATCCTGTGATATTGCTGTCTTCAAACCTGACCTGCTTCTGTGTTCTCTTAATACCCTTTTCTGTCCATTGCCTTGGTCAGCAATAACTTTGGGACATCTAGGTCAACTCTACCCATTCTCTCTTCTGTTCAACCTCCAGATATTTCTGATTATGACTGAGGACTTAGTCTTGTGTCTAGTTCCCTATCCACTTTGTATTTTTGGAATTTGGTTGGGGGGTGGGAGTTTGGGTTGGGTTTATGTTTAAAAGCATTCTGGCCACCCTGCCCCGTCTGTTTTTCATTCCCCTCAGAGAAAACCAATTTCATCTCTTTAGCTCTTTCTTATGGTATTTACGTCCATGTTTTTCTAAATAACCAACTTATTCCCTTGCACCTTGATTTCCTCCTGATTACTTAGTGTGAAGGGTAAAGATTTAATTCTCTTTCATCCTCCTTCCCTCATACTCCCCATGATATACACACTGTCTCTTTCCATACCTCCATCATCCTAATCAAGCTGTTTCATACTTAGATCAGTCTTCAGTTTTTATATCTTTACGACCATGTAATTTCTGTTCACAGGTAAATCATGCAAGTGTACAATGGCTAGTTTTCGTTCATAAATCATTTTTTCTCTTGAGTTGTTTTACTTCCGTGCCCAGTTTTCTGTGTTATCATTAATGTATTTATAATTAATTTAACCCCAGACTCTTCTTCACATGTCTAAATATTCTTTTGGTACATTCAGCTAAATTAGTGATTCTGTCAATTTCATCTTCCTGGTGACATCACTCCCATGTCTTTTGACTTGCTCCAGTGTAAGCTGATTTTTCTCAAGACCTGGTTGTACAGTTTTTAACCTGGAATCTCCTTTCAGATTTTCTTTTCTATTTTTTTGTGTCATCTTTTTTCTTGGTTTGTTTTCATAGTAGTTTCCTGTGAAAGGAACACCTTTCATAGTAGCTTCCTGTGAAAGGGTGCATTTGATATAAAATTTGAGACATGTGCCGCTGAAAATGTTTATACTTTACTCCTGAATGCTCTGTTTTTTCTCTCCTAGCGATGCTAATGAGTAGTCAGATCCATTCTAAATTTTGACCCATTATATGAAACTTTTTTGGTTTTTCTGGAAGCTTTATTAGCTGCTGATTGTCAGCGTTCTGAAACATCTCGATGATGTTTCTTGTGAGTTTATTTTCATCTATTTGGGTATTCAGTGGAACTTTATTCCCAAGAAGACTGTAAACCAATCTGCAGTGGTTCTGCTCTTTCTCCTGAGCTTAGCACAGTGTTTGGCACATAATAGATATTTAACGATTATTCGTCAACTGAAGCTAATGCTCAGAGATCCTTTCCCACCTCTTTATATATATATATTTTTAAATAAATAAATAAATAAATTTATTTATTTTTGGCTGCATTGCATCTTCATTTCTGCACACGGGCTTTCTCTAGTTGTGGCGAGCGGGGGCTACTCTTCCTTATGGTGCGCAGGCTTCTCATTGCAGTAGCTTCTCCTTTTGTGGAGCATGGGCTCTAGGTGCACGGGCTTCAGTAGTTGTGGCACATGGGCTTCAGTAGTTGTGGCTCGTGGGCTTAGTTGCTCTGCAGCATGTGGGATCTTCTTGGACCAGGGCTTGAACCCATGTCCCCTGCATTGGCAGGCGGATTCTTATCCACTGTGCCACCAGGGAAGACCCCACCTCTTTCTGTTTTGCTCATTTCTCTTTTGCTTTCTAAAGAAGGCATTTTGCAAAATTTTGTAACTCAAGACTACCTTTATTGTCAGTTCCCTTTGCCTCATACGTGTTTTGATTTGCTTTGTTTTCCCGAGTGCCCAGGAGTTTGGGTACATTTACACTTGAGATTTTATTTACATTCAGAACTGATATCTGAAACTAAGAAAAACCTCATGATATGGCATTTTTAAGGCAATTTTATGCTATACTAGGATCATGTTACTATTTATAACATATGAGTATTTTCATTTCTAGACGAAGTCTGGGAAATTGATGGTCATATGGAATGGCATAAGGAAAATCAAGGCAAGCTAAGAAGTATGTCAAAAGGCTATCAGTGTACTGCATTTGGAAAACTATGTCTTCTTAGTACAGATTATGTTTCTTCAAGACAAAAACTTCATAAATGTGTCACAAATGGAAAGAGTTTGAAATATAGTACAGATTTCGGTAATAATTTTTCCAGAAAGAATCCTAATGGGTTTCATGCACATAGGGAATCATCCTTCCATTCTAAACATGAGCAAGCTGTTATTGGGATAAAATACTGTGAAAGTAATAAATCTGGAAAAACTGCCAACAGAAAGTCACAGCTCATATGCCAGCAAATACGTATGGGAGGAAAGCCCTTTGAATGCAGTTACTGTGGGAAGGCCTTCAGTAGCAAGTCATACCTTGTGGTGCATCAGCGAACTCATGCAAAAGAAAAACCCTACAAATGTAATGGATGTGGGAAAGACTTCAGCAGCAAGTCCTACCTCATTGTTCATCAGAGAACTCACACAGGAGAGAAACTACATGAATGCAGTGTTTGTCAGAAAACTTTCAGTTTCAATTCACAACTTGTTATACATCAGAGAATTCACACGCGGGAGAATCCCTATGAATGCTGTGAATGTGGGAAAGTCTTCAGTAGGAAAGACCAGCTTGTTTCACACCAGAGAACTCATTTAGGACAGAAACCCTATGGGTGTCATGACTGTGGGAAAGCTTTTGGTTTGAAATCACAACTCATTATACATCAAAGAATTCACACAGGGGAGAAACCCTATGAATGCAGTGATTGTCAGAAAGCTTTTAATACAAAGTCTAACCTCATGGTACATCAGAGAACCCACACGGGGGAGAAACCCTATGGTTGTAGTGAATGTGGGAAAGCCTTTACTTTCAAGTCACAGCTCATTGTACATCAGGGAGCACACACTGGGGTAAAACCCTATGCATGTAATCAGTGTGGAAAAGCGTTCAGTTTGAAGTCACAACTCATTGTACATCAGAGAAGTCACACAGGAGTGAAACCCTATGGATGCATTGAATGTGGGAAAGCTTTTAGGAGCAAGTCCTACCTCATCATACATATGAGGACTCACACAGGAGAGAAACCACATGAGTGCAGTGAATGCGGGAAATCCTTCAGTTTCAATTCACAACTTATTGTACATCAGAGAATTCACACGGGGGAGAATCCGTATGAATGCAGTGAATGTGGAAAAGCCTTCAGTCGGAAATACCAGCTCATTTCACACCAGAGAACTCATGCAGGGGAGAAGCCCTATGAATGCAGTGACTGTGGGAAAACTTTTGGTTTGAAGTCACAGCTCGTGATACATCAGAGAACTCATACAGGAGAGAAACCCTTTGAATGCAGTGAATGTCAGAAAGCCTTTAACACAAAGTCGAATCTTATTGTTCATCAGAGAACCCACACAGGAGAGAAACCCTATGGTTGTAGTGAATGTGGGAAATCCTTTACTTTCAAGTCACAGCTTATTGTACATCAGGGAGCACACAGTGGGGTGAAACCCTATGGGTGTAATCAGTGTGCAAAAGCCTTCAGTTTGAAGTCACAGCTCATTGTACATCAGAGAAGTCACACAGGGTTGAAACCCTATGGATGCATTGAATGTGGGAAAGCTTTTAGGAGCAAGTCCTACCTCATCATACATATGAGGACTCACACAGGAGAGAAACCACATGAATGCAGTGAATGCGGGAAATCCTTCAGTTTCAATTCACAACTTATTGTACATCAGAGAATTCACACGGGGGAGAATCCGTATGAATGCAGTGAATGTGGGAAAGCCTTTAATAGAAAAGATCAGCTCATCTCACATCAGCGAACTCATGCTGGGGAAAAACCTTATGGGTGCAGTGAGTGTGGGAAAGCCTTTAGTAGCAAGTCATACCTCATTATACACATGAGAACTCATTCTGGGGAGAAACCATATGAATGCCACAAATGCGGGAAAGCCTTCATTTGGAAGTCGCTACTCATTGTACACGAGCGCACTCATACAGGGGAAAACCCTTATAAATGCAGTCAATGTGAGAAGTCCTTCAGTGGAAAATTACGGCTCATTGTACATCAGAGAATGCACACAAGAGAGAAGCCCTATGAATGCAACGAATGTGAAAAAGCCTTCATTAGGAAGTCTCAGCTCATTGTACATCAGAGGACTCATTCAGGGGAGAAACCCTATGGATGCAGTGAATGTGGAAAAACCTTCTCTCAGAAATCAATTCTCAGTGCACATCAGAGGACTCATACAGGAGAGAAACCCTGTAAGTGCAGTGAATGTGGGAAGGCCTTTTGTTGGAAGTCACAGCTCATTATGCATCAGAGAACTCACACAGATGAGAAACATACTGGTGAAGTAAATGTAAGAAACTTTCTCTCAAAATTCAAGTCACAGGAATTCCCAGAAAATTTGTACAGGAGAGAAACTCTGTAAATGGAATCATCTCATTGTACACCATGTATATGTGGCATGTGGAACGCTGTTTTTTATACACACAAAAAATATCAGTACATGTGCACAAGGGACTCTATGAATTCAGTGAACCCTGTGAAAGTTCTTAGCAGGAAGTCTTGTAAGTTTGTGCAGGTGAGGAACATTATGAATGAAATGAATGTCAGAAAGCCATTTTTTGATATGCTAACATCCACAAAGAGGAAATTCCATAATGCAAATGAATATAGAATACAGTCCTTTGAAATTCATAGTTTATTAAGAATTAGGATTTTAATGAGAGAAAACATAAATGAATGAATTGCAGGTATCATAAGCTCATACCTTGGAGAAACCATGCTATAAGTTAGGGAAATTCTTCATCTAGAAGGACAAACTTCTAGTAAAAAAAAAAAAAAAAAGAAAAAATATTTGAATGAATGAAGATCTATGAATATTTCAGATGGGGTAAAGCCTCAGCAGGAAGGTTTACTTACTATTATTTTGATTCATTTGGAAAAAAATAATTTCCTTTACAAATTAAGGGAAATTATGTTCCAAATGTTCCAAACTTTTAGGAAACGATTGGAGAAAGTATTCAACTATCAATGATAGGTATGTTCATAGTAGAACATAAAGATTTTTTAATCTGTGTAAATAAATGTAATAATCAGGATAAGAATAAGGATGACATCATAAGACCTGCAGGGATATTTAGGTGTTATCTTCGTTTCTGTACTATAAAATATGTTTTGTGTAGCTTTGCATATTCTTGTGAATGCCACATTTGGTAGATAAATTAGCTAGATGACAATACCATTTTCTAGGGGTTTCTACTCTGCATAGAGGCATTCTTATTTAAAAATACGACTTCTTACTAGAATAATATGGCATTAAAATGCATTTCCATACTTTAAACCTTTTATTTTGTACCCTTTGTAAATGGTCCTGAAAGCTACCTCTTTAGTTACATAATCAATATAGTGCAATATAGTTTCATGTGATTGTGTATCTGCAATCTGTTCTACCTTCTCTGGTTAGAACACCTTGATTTCCTTTAAGAGAATTCACAGTGTATGCAGTCATGATGGGATCATCATTCAAGGTGCCCTGCCAGGAGTTGGCTGAGACAGTTCAGAATATAAATTTTTAATGGACTCCTTAGTACAGAAAATCAAACTTAGCTTTTGTTCTCAGGTAGCATCTTACTGCTAGTATTAATTAGTTCCTTCTATATAGATTACACAGAATAGCTTTAGTTATTGTCCCTTTTTAATCCTAGTTCACTTCTCTGTTAATTTGAACTATCTTGTATCCTCTCAGTACATTTAAGTGATACCTTTAAGTGATGCTGCTGAAATGTGTATGTATAGCTATAGATTCAGGATGGTGAAAAGTCATTCTACCAGTTGCTTACTTACAAAGTCAGTTTTTTCCACAGCCTCACCAATTACCTTATGTGAATGAGCATTAATCTGAAAATTAGGTTACGCTATCTTGGAGGAATATGAGGATTCAAAACTGCAAATATTTCTGAAACACCCACTACTTTGTGCTCTTTACTTCAGTGGGGAATCCCATCTCTTACCCAAAGAAACTGCATCTTCCTTGAAGGACGCAGTCAATGATTTCTGAATCCCAAGTCCTTATGTGTTCAGCTCATTATTATTATCCAATGTCAATAGACCTGGGGTGAAGAATGATGATTTACAGAAGGGAAGAGAAGGCTTGCATAAGGAAAGAATTTCAGATATCTGCTACAGTCTATCCCATAAACCTGGAAAATATGAATATGTATTTTGTCATTGATGTTCCAAGGAAGATATATACACAAAATAAAGAATAAACACATATTCTGTTTCCTACTATCCAGGGTCAATTAGATTTCAAAGGTTCTGTATTGTGTGATGCAAATCCACATTCAGCCTCTCCCAGTAGAAGCCAGAGATGTCAGCATAATGTTGAAGGTATAAATCAAACACTGTGTGAAAGGATAATGATGGATTGGGTCTGATTTTAAATGAAATGGAAAATTTTCCAGATAAATGAAACTTAACAAAAATCAGTAGATGAGCAACCAGTAAAAAACAATAGGAAAGTTAAAAATTGAATTTCTGGCTTGAAAATCTACCTAGTTCCTCTAACTCTGCCCCAGCCCCAGAAAAGAAAGAGGTTCCAGAGACTTTCAGTAATAGTTGATAATTTTCAGGAAAGTTAAAGGAAAGATAATTCTAACATTTTGCAATATTTCACAGGAAGTAGACATTTTGGGGGGAAATGACAAAGTCATTTGTGAACATAGATTTAAAAATTCTAAATGGAATTATAGCAAAAATGCATCTAGTAATGTAGAATTTTTATTTTTTTAAGTCATGACATTATTAAGTGTAGCAGACTGTTAGTAGTGAATCCAATATTTCTTTATTACCAGCAGTATCGTTGTATTTTTCATAATGGTGATGTGCTCAGCTAAAAAGCTGCATTTTTCCATTCTTTTTGTAGCTAAGTGTGATCCTGCTGCTAATTCTGAGTAATGAAATGGACATAGAAGCTACCGAGAGGGATAATGGGAAGGTTTTTCAAAAGGAAAACAAGTGGGGAAAGCCCCCTAGTGTGCTTTCATCTTTTCTTTTTAATATGCAACATGCTGGATGTTTGCAGACTCAGCAGCCATCTTAGAGCCTGAATTCCTCTTGAGGGTGGAAGCTGTCTGCTTGAGTGCAGTAGAGAGATAAGAGTGATGTGGCTCTCTGGTAATGATGGAGCTGCTGTGCCAGCCCTAGACCACCACGTCTGGGCATATTTTTACACAAAAGAGAGATGAACTGTCTTGTTCATGGCATCTTTTCTTTTTTCGTTGGGAGGAGAGTTGGTTCTGTTATGTGCACCTGAACCTGATCCTAATTAAAACTCATTAGGGTGTTTGGAAGATTTAATATTAAAAATTAATCACACTACCAGAAAGAAGCCATATGAGTATCTCAGTATGTGTAGATAAATCATTTGATGGGCTATAATACCCATAGATTATTTTAAAATGTTATTAAATTAGAGATAGAAATTAACTCCTTTAACTTTGCAAGGAGTATGTTCCAAAAACTGACAAATGTCATATTTAATGATAAAACAGTAAATGTATACCTTTAAATTAAGAAAAAGAATGCCCATCAATTTTATTGAGCAATATAATGACAGTTCTAGCCAATATGTGAGAACAGAAAGTTGTAAGGAATTGGGGTTTGGGGCAGAAACAAAAATCGTATTGTTTGCACATGTGATTGTCTATTTAGAAAAACCAAAATAAACTACAGGCAAATATTTAAACTACAGGCTGTAAGGCAAGGAGTTGTTTCGCATAGCTCTGAGAGCTGGCAGCTTGGCTGTGAGCACAAGCAAATCTCTACAATGTCTCCATGCTCAGATTCCAGGCCCTGCTGAGGGAAACATTCTGATTTGCCCTCAAAATATCTGAAGGCAGTTTTGCACTAACTCAACCAAAAGCTTCAACAAAGCTCAGTCAGTTGAAATACAGATCAGATTGATTCAGCCCCACCTTATCTCCCAGCCTAAGAGCTGTCATTAGAAAATATGTACCCTTTTCTGGAAGTAAATATATATTCAAAGAGCAAAGAAAATTATCAGGAATATATAGGTACCTTATATAATGAAAAGCATCATTTTGCCAAAAAGACAATCCTAAATGTGCATGCACTTAACAAGAAAGCTTCAAAATCATGCAAAAACAGAGGTGAAATGAGAAATATACTCTACCATTTTAGTTGGACACTTCAACAGTTACTTCTCAGTAACATAAGTTGGAGACCAAAAATCAGCAAGGCTATAGAAGCACTGAATAATGCCATCAATAAACTAGACCTGGTAGACATGTCTAGAATATCCAACAGCAGAGTATGTATTCTTTTCAATTACATGTGAAGCATTCATCAATACAGGTCATGTACTAAGTCATTAATCTTAACATTTTTAAAATAATTGAAACCTTTCAAAATTTCTTCCATCTATAGTGCAGTTTAACAAGAAACCAATTGCAACAAGAACAGAAAAATCGACAAACACTTGGAAATTAAGCAGCACAATTCTAAGTAATTCATGGCTCCAAGAAATTTCAAGAAAAATATGGGAAATATTTTGAATTATTATATACAACATGTATAAATTAAAATACAACATATCAAATTTTTTGAGATGCAGAAAAAGCAGTGTATAGAGGGAAATTAATGGCACTAAATACTTACATTAGAAAAGAATAAAGGTCTCACATCAATAATCTAAAGTCCTACCTTAAGGAACTAGGAAAAGAAGAGTAAAGCCCAGTGTAAATAGGAATGAAATAGTAAGGATAAGATCAGAAACCAGTGAAACTAAAACAGTGGAAGGGGTAAGCAACACAAAACAAATTGACAACTTTGATGGACTAAATTCTTGAAAGACACAAACCACCAAAGCTTAATATGAAATGGGTAACCTGAATAGTGCTACATTTATTAAAGAAATTAAATTCATAGTTAAAATTCTCCCAAGAAAGAAAAATCCAGGCTCAGATCATTTCACTGGTGATTTCTATCAAACATTTAAGAAAGAAGTAATAGCCATTCTATACTAACTCTTCAAGAAAATAGATGACAAATACTTCTTAACCGATTTTATGAAATCAGTGTCACACTGATTAAAAGAAAAAACTACAATTTCTTAAAAAACTACAAATGTTCTTCATGAACATAGATGTAAAAAGCCTCAATATTAGTTAATTAAATCCAGTAATATATAAAAGGGTAATACATGAAGGCAAATTTGAGTTTATCTTGGGAATACAAAGCTGAGGCTGACTCAATATTCAAAATCCAATCACTAATTCATACCTGACCAACTAAAAAATAAAAATCATATGGTCACATCAACAGGTGTAGTAAAAGCATTTGTTCAAATTCCACAGCACTCATGATAAAAAAAACCTGAGAAAACTGGGAATAGGAAGTAGCTTCCTCAAACTAATAAAGCACATCTGAAAAATGTCTACAGCAGGGATCCCCAACCCCCAGGGGGCACCACAGTACTAGTACTGGTCTGCGGCATGTTAGGAACTGGGTCACACAACAAGAGGTGAGTAGCAGGCGAGTGAGCGTGGCTTCATCTGCTGCTCCCCATCACTCCCCATCAATCGCATTACCTCCTGAAGCATCCCCCCCGCCCCCTGGTCCATGGAAAAATTGTCATGCGTGGAACTGGTCCCTGTTGCCAAAAAGGTTGGGGGCCGCTGGTCTACAATTAATGTCATAATGGTGAAAGAGTGAATAGCTTCCCTTAAGATTGAGGACAAGTCACTTATATCCACTCTCACCACTCTATTTCAGCATTGTACTGGAAGACTTAGCTGACTGCATAAGGCAAGAAAAAGAAATTAAAAAGATACAGATTGGAAAGGAAGAACGACAACTATTCAGAGACAGCATGACTGCCTGCACTCAAACTCCATTTAAAACTTTACACACACACTAAAAAAGCCACCATAACAAGTCAATTTAGCAAGACAGCAAAATATAAAATCAATATTCAAAAATCAGTTCTATTTTTACATACTTGCAATATAAAATGGAAAATTAGGGTTAAAATGCACAGCTATTTATGATAGCACCAAAAACCATGGAATAGTTAAATGTGAGTGACATGAAATGTATGCTGAGAACAACAATGAAGAAGGGAATAATAATGACCTGGACAATGGGAGGAGGTGCCCTGTTAATGGATTGGAAGATTCAATGTCGTTAAAGTGTCAGTGTTCTCCACACGGATTTTTAGACTCAATCCCATTCCAATAAAATTCCCAGGAAGATTTTCTGTGAAAACTGACAAACTGATTCTAAAATTTATGTGGAATAGCAAAGGAACTAGAATACTCACAATTTTGAAAAGGAAAAACAAAGTTGCAAGACATATACTCTTTGATTTCTAGGCCTGTCATTAAGCTACAACAGCTATGACAGTGTGGTATTATGAAAGGACAGACATACAGATTAGTGAAACAGAAGAGACTCCTGACTAAAACTACACACTACATAGTGAACCGATTTTTGTCAAAATTACAAAATCAATTCATTGGAAAGAGAATAGTCTTTACAAAGAAAATGGTGCTGAAACACTTGCACATCTGTTTGAGAAAAATATGTGTCTTGGTCTATACTTACACCATATACAAAAATTAATTTTTTGAGGAATATACTAGAGGTTGAGCTTCCAGCTAAAGGGCTGATGGTGAGCATTTAATATATTTAATTTTACATCTAAGACTAAAATGAGGGTTGAGCAAAGATGAAGAATACTATATAAAGATATTTTCTGGTAAAGTAAGAATATGAAGTGAGCATAAGAAGAAAGAGGGTTGGGGGAAGTAAGATACTGCCATTGATATTAGGAGGAAAGCAAAGGATACCACTTTAACTCTTAGGCTGATAATAACAGATGGAGAAAAGTGGGATTCAGGGCACTATAAGAAGATATAAAAGTAACAACTGGAACAATATGAAGCCTAAATTACAAAAGAAATTATTTGAAAGAACAAAGAACCACACAGAAGAAAAAAGTAAATATAAATAGGTTACACTGAAATGATGGGAGGGGGCCGGAGAAAAACCATTTATGGCAGGTGAATTCCAACTGATAAATGTAGAAGAAATGATGAAATTAGAAAATTGTCATTAGACAGCCACTATAGTAAAGATTGTTTCAGGCAGGAATTAATACTAAAACTTGTAAGCAAAAGTATTATGAGGAACAAATATTAGTCTCAAAGCTCAGATACTTCTTAATTACAAAAACAGTAATGTTAGATTGAGAAATTTCAGAAATTAGGAGATATTTTTACATAAATGATGGTAAAATACAATGGTAAAAAGTGAAGGAAAATGTATAGTTTTAATGTAATAAGAAAAAGGTTGAAAACCAATTATCTAGCCTTCTATTTCAGGAAGCCACAAAAGAAAAGCAAATTAAACTCAGAGAAAGTAGCAGGAAGGCAATAATGGAGAGCAGAAATTGATTAAATAGGAACCAAATGTACAAAAGAGAAATTGCCACTGAAAGTTGATTCTTTGATTAATAAAATTCACTTCTGATCAAGACAAAGCAAGACAGGGAAGCAGCCGCATAGCACAGGGAGATCAGCTCGGTGCTTTGTGACCACCTAGAGGGGTGGGATAGGGAGGATGGGAGGGAGATGCAAGAGGGCAATATGGGGATATATGTATATGTATAGCTGATGCACTTTGATATAAAGCAGAAGCTAACACACCATTGTAAAGCAATTTTACTCCAATAAAGATGTTAAAATAAAATACTGGGAAAAAAAAAAGAAAAAGCAAGAAAGAGGAAAAAAAATACATTGCCAGTATCCAATATGAAATGGGATATCACAACAGATTTTACATGAAAGTAAATAAAGTAAACGTAAAAGAAGGTTATGTAATAGGCAAACACATTTGACAGTTTAGATAGTAAGGACAAATTCCTTAGAAATCACAACTTAAATTCGATAAAAGAAGAAATAAAAAAACAAATCAGTCCTAAATCTATTGAAGAAATTGAATCCAAAATTAAAAACCTTTCCACAAAGAAAGCTTGAAGTCTAGATGTCTTCCCTAGTGAATTCTTCCGAAATGTAAAGAAGAAATAATTCCAATTCTATAAAATTTTCCAGGGAATAGAAAAAGTGAGAGAATGCTTCCCAATACTTTTTTTGAGACCTGCATAACTTTGGTGCCAAAATTCAACAAACACACTAGAAAAAAAGAAAATGTAGACATTTATTTCTCATGAACAGAGATGCAAAAATCCTAAACAATGAATTAACAGATGGAATCTAGTGATATATAAAAATTATATCATGATCAAGTATGGTTTATTGTATCCATGCAAGGATGGTTTAATGTTACAAAAACAAACAAACCCAAAAAACAGGGGATTTCCCTGGTGGTCCAGTGGTTAAGACTCCATGCTTCCAGTGCAGGGGGCACGGGTTTGATCCCTGGTCAGGGAACTAAGATCCCACATGCCGCGTGGTGCAGCTAAAACAAACAAACAAACAAACAACCCACACACACTGAGATCCATCACAGTTACAGAATAAGGGAGAAAAACCAACCCGAGACGCAGAATAAAAGTAAGTGATGAAATTAAACAGGTATTTATAGCAAAAGCTCTTAAATCTAGTAATAGAGAGGAACTTCCTTAATCTGATAAAGCATATTTACAAAAGAAATCTATCACAGACACTTCATGTTGCAGACACATCATGATTTCATTTCAGGTGAAATAATGCTCTCTCCTTGCACATAAGAATAGAAAAAATTACACTATTACTTCTTTAATTCACCATTGGAAAGAAAGAAAGAAAACTTATCCATTCCTATACAATATGTTTATGTACTTAGAAAACCAAAAAAAAAAACCCCTGAAGATAAACTGTTAGAATTAAGTAAATTTAGCAAAGTTGCTAGGTAGAATGTCAGTATACAAAAGTCAACTGTATTTCTGTATATTACAAAACAATTAGATAATTGAACTAAAAGTACCATTGACAATAGCATCAAAAATATCGAATGATTAGAAATAAGTCTAAAGAAAGGTGTGAAAAGCCTCTATACAGAAAACTGCAAAATATTGCTTGAAATTTCATAAATGAGATCTATTTTGTATTTGTGGATTGGGAGACTCAATATTGTTCTCAAACATTTCCCAGGGACTTCCAAGTGCAGTGGTTGAGAATCTGCCTGCCAATGCAGGGGACACGGTTTGAGCCCTGATCTGGGGAAATCCCACATGCTGCAGAGCAACTAAGCCCATGCACCACAACTACTGAGCCTGTGCTCTACAGCCCACGGGCCACAACTACTGAGCACGCGTGCCACAACTACTGAAGCCCACGTGCCTAGAACCCGTGTTCCACAAGAGAAACACCACAATGAGAAGCCCGCAGAGCACAACGAAGAGTAGCTCACGCTCGCTGCAACTAGAGAAAGCCCGTGCACAACAACGAAGAACCAAGGCAGCCAAAACTAACTAACTAAATTTATATTTTAAAAAATTCCCAAATTGACCTATAAATTCAGTGCCATCTCAAAGTCCTAGTATATGCATTTTTGTCAAAATTAACGAGCCAATTCTGAAATTCCTGTGAAGATGCAAAGGGTGAAGCATAGCAAAGACAAAGAGGAGGAAAATTGAAGGATACACACTGAATATCGACTTATCCCATGATTAAAATAGTATGGTTTTATGTAAAGCAAGACAAACAGAACAATGGAACAACAGATCAGAGAGCCGAGAAGCAGACCCACACATGTACCATCATCTGATTTAAGACAAAAAGTACCACTGCAATGCAATGGTGAAGACTCTTCAATAAATCAGGTGAATTGGATGTCCTATGGGGTGTGTGTGGGGTTAACACACCCATACCTCGTACCATAAGTTAAAATTATTTCCAGATTAATTGTACACCTAAATGTAAAGGGGGAAAAAATAGACCTTCTAGAAGGTTACATGGGGGGAAATTTGGTAGCATTTGAGAAGGCAGATCAAGTGCAAAAAAGGCAAAGCTAACATTTGGTGACTTAAGTCCAGGGTGGTCACCGTGGGGGGATAGTGACTGGAAACCAGCATGAGAGAGCCTTGAAGCGTGCTGGAAATGGTGAGGACACAGTATCTGCATGTATGGGAAAATCAGAGGTAAACCCTAAAGATCTGTGCACTTTATGTAACTTACAAGGACAGAAAATCAAATTCATCAAGAACTTACACAATGTGCTTTCATTTTCTTGGACTTGTATGTTTGTTCAAGTTTTCACATGTAATATTATGTTAATTTAAAATGCTCTTGGTTAAGTATCTATTTAGGCTTGTTTCAACGACAAAATAGATTGATTTTTTCCAGCTCTTCACAGAGTAGGCAATCAACAGGTCCTGAGAGGATGGATTCCTCAAACGGAGGGACACTCACTCATCTGTGATGTCACTGTGCAGCCTGGGCCTGGAGTGTAACAAGCATGCTTACTGAGTAACGAGAATGTAGTGCGCAGCGAGACCTCCCTCCTCTCCCACCCTCCGAGTCAGTGTGCTGCTGGGTGACGTGAAAACCAACACTTGGGGGCCAGATGGGAGCGGGCTAACCTCAAACCCACCCTCTACCAGTTCTGTGACTAGACCAGTGACTTAACCTCTCTGACGGGCATCTTGTCATATGGGAATGATGGCAAAATACCCACCTCACAGAGTGCCGCATGCTCAGTAAATAGACCCTGGGCTCTGAGTCCCTGTTCCCCCCCTGCACCTGACCTACCACCAGAGGGAACGAAGGTTTGTAGCAGGTGAAGTGGGTCTTGTTTGGGCACAGCACCACTGCCCAGCCACCTTTGAGCCTGAAGCAGAAGGAAAAATCGATAATACTCATCTCATCTTTAAAAAATTTTTTTGAACATTTTCTCTAGCAAAAAAAAAAAAACAAAAAAGCATTCCTAGTGCCTCTGGGTCAGTATGTTGGGAGGGTTTTCCTGTGCCCTGCCCCACCTGCATCCGCCATCTTCCAAGAAAGGAAGGACAGCTGAGCCACTCTTTCCAGCTCTTGTTTACGTTCCCTCTGTCCTTCTCATCACTCTACCCAAGACGTCACACATCCCCTCTCTTTTTCTGTCAGGCATCGGTTTCCCAAGGGTGTTCCCCAGACGGCCTGCTCCCCGTAGTTCTGTGAACCCACGAACGGCCCAAAGGACTGGTCTCCCATGGCTACAAGCACCCCAATATACAGACAGATTGGGCTTCGAGAAGGCTTCCTGGGGCAGTGCAGGTGGGCAAGCAGCTCCCTCGGGGGGACCTCTGGGAACGAAGGTAATTCCCTGGAGGGAAGAGGGGTTCAGGGTGAAGTAGAGGTTCTTAGCAGGCTGTATCTAGATGGGCTTGCAGCCTTCCGTGGATCAGGGATTTTTAAATATGTGTTCAGCTACTCATTATGGGGGAAAGTACATGAGTGGCCAGGACATTTCTGAAAAGGAGAAGTCCTAAGGGGGAAGTTCCCTTAGGACTAAGGGGGAAGTTCCCAGATTTTGAACGTGTTAAAAGTGAACAACGCCGGTAAGAAACAAAATGGTAAAGAAGAAAGCGCGTGCAGAGTACTGACTCATTTAATGATCTCAAACCAAAGAGGAAAGAGGGCCTGTTATTATTACAAATCATAAACTTTACCAAGAGGAGAGAAGGTACAGGATCAGTACCTTGTCCAAAGTCACACAGCTATTAAGCAATTAAACTGGGAGTCCGCCCCAGGTAGCCTGGGTCCAGAGAGAACAGAAAATCCGGAAATAGCAGGTAAGTATGCCTTAGGGTGCTTTATGTGGCAATGATTGCATTTCAGACTAGTGAGCATGGAAGAGAGAGGCAGCCTCTATTTACAGTGGGTGTTGGATAATTACCTTTTGGCCTACCTTTTGTTGGAAGATCAGACCTCTATTAAAAATGAAGCTTATGGGGCTTACCTGGTGGCGCAGTGGTTGAGAGTCTGCCTGCCGATTCAGGGGACACGGGTTCCTGCCCAGGTCTGGGAAGATCCCACATGCCGCGGAGCTTCTGGGCCCGTGGGCCATGGCTGCTGGGCCTGCGTGTTCGGAGCCTGTGCTCCACAACGGGAGGGGCCGTGGCGTTGAGAGGCCCGCATACTGCAAAAAAAAAAAAAAAAAAAAATGAAGCTTATGAAGAGTTTCCCGATTTAGAATACTTGAAATTATTATGTGCTTACGTTAAGAACGTATGCTTTTGAGTCTGACAGTTCAAGGAGGCCACTTATTGGTTGGAAGTGTTTTAAATGCACTTGGACCTATTTCCTTTTTAGTAACAAGGGAACATAACTCGCTCAGAGGTGGCTTGGGAGGCTCAAATAAGACAATGTGTGTAAACAGTGACTTCTCACCTGGCAGCCAAAAAAAGTAACTGATTTTATAACAATGAACTAGAATCATAAAATTTGTTGAATTACATTTATATTTAATAACGTAGGTACTTGGACATTTTGGTTTCCATTGAGGTTTTAACTTCATTGATGCTTCATGGGTGGAGCGCAACCAGGAATATTCTCACTGAGCACCAGCCGGTCCTGGAGAAAGGGCCTGTGATCACCTTCCCACAACAGGAGGGTTTCCTGCAGCAAATCTCCAATTTCCTCTCTGTTCACCCATATCCGCCTTAGTATACTTGGACGGTGGGGATTGCTTCCCCCAACCCTGTTGTCAATGTTTTTTCTCCCACTTCTTGAAAAGAACCTTAAAACGAGAAAAACAGAAGATTGTCTTTTTATAAAAATTAGGAAACATGGATAAGCAAAAGAAGAAAATTTTAAAGCCAAATAAAAGTAATACAACAATAATTTTGTCACCCGGTGGCAACCAGGGTTTAACGATGTGGCATACATCATTTTGTGTCTGTACTTTTCAAACGGGCTCGTCTCACTCACATTGCTTTGTAACAGCCGTTTTTATTGTACAATGTATCACTAGTCCGGTCAGGAAGCATTCTTTCTCCCGGCAACTACTAATTACCCTCCAGGAGCCCATCCTGTTTCTGAAGTGTGATGTGTTTAGCAATATTCCACCGGACTCTTGGGTCGTTTCCAGATTTTCAAGTGAACAAACGCTGAAATGTTTCTCTTTCTGCCTAAGTCTTTTGCATACGTTCAGGCATGAGCTTTGACGTCAGAGAATTTTTGCCCTGACCACCCTTTCAAAAGCAACGCGAAACCCTCCTGGTCTCCTCTCTAGAGCGCCTTCCGGCTCGCTGTGTGCAACATCTCCGCAAACTAAACTGCACAGGGGAGAGGCCAGACCGTGTCCGAGCCAGGACGGCGGCACTTCAGAGGCTTCCCCCGCGTGGCTGACCAGGGTCACCGAGAACTCGGGTCCCCAGGCCTCCACCGTCGCGAAGGCCTCTCCGCCGCGCGCAGCTGCGCCCCAGGGTCAGGCGGGGGTGGGATCACCGGGGGCCTCCGGCTGGGGCTGCGGGGGCACGGGAGGGGCGGGGGTGTCTGCCCCCCGGGCTACGACCCCAGCCGGGCTTTGTCTCCGCAGAGCTCCAGGGCGGTGGCGTGGGGTTAATCCAGGGTCACAGCTTCCTCCTGCTGCAGGGGCGGGGGTCGTGGCGCCCTCTCCTCCACCCCAGCCCAGGACCCCCAGGACCCCGGCTCTGCTCCTTCTGGGGCCTGAGGACGCGCAGAACCAGGCTGCATGGCGCCTCTGACGCCCCGCCCTCGCCCCCCAACCTGTCGGCTCCCGTGCAGCCCCCCGAATGCCACGGACCCCCGAGAACCTCTCGGCTCCCCAAGAACCACCGGAATGCCCCGAACCCAGGTGGGCGGAACCGCAGGCCCCGGGACTTAGGGGGCGCAGGGCACGGGCGGGGGTCATCGGGCGGGGCCCTTGCAGGGATTGGCGGAGGCCTGGATACTCTGTATCAACCGCGCCTTCCCGCCGCCTCCCCGGACGTGCGGGCGGAGCACGTGCGCGCCGAGCGCGGAAGCGGCCCCGGGCGCCTGGCTGGGGTGTGTTGGTGGCGTGCGGATGAAGGTGAGTGAACGAGGGGGTCGTCCGGGCGACGGTGACTGAGTCCGGCGTCCGGGGCCGGCCGCCGGGGAGGCTTCTCGGGCCCCGCGGGGAGAAGGGCGCCGGGAGAGGTCCGGCGGCGCAGGGCCACGGCCAGACGGAGGTGTCCGGGCAGGACGCAGGGCATAGCCGCCTGCCCCCCGCCCCCTCTGTCCCCGCCGGGCCGGGTCCCCTCAGTGTTCGGGGTGCCCCCCGAACCCACTTCCTTCCCGAACTCCAGGACCCTCTCCATGAGCTCGGCCCTTGGCCTCCTTCCCGCCCTTCCTGGAGCAGCGTGGGGCGGGGCTGTCGGCGCTGGGGGACACCCGGGTCGCTCGAAGGGTGCGGGGTCGCGGGCCTCCTGCCAGTGGCGACGGGAAGAAACGTGGGGCCCCGAGGCAGGAGCCCGTGACGAGGCGCTGAGGCTCGGAAGCGGCGGCGAGAGCGCGTCTCCTGGCGGGCGCCCTGGAAGCCCTGCCGGGAGGAAAGAGCTAGAAGCGGGCCAGACCCTCCGCCGGGAGCGCGGCAGTTCTCTGCAGGTTGTCTCAACCCTTGCGGACGGCGGTTTGGCAGCATCGACTGAAAACGCGCCCTAACCCTCGCCTCCAGGATCCTGTTCCACAGAAGTGAGGTAGTTGTGGACACAGGTCTGCACGTGCTGTTTGAAAAAGCGATCGCCAGCCGCCTCAGCGGCCGCGGCTGGCAAGCTGCCGGCGCCCGTTATGGCCGCGCCTCGCACGGGTGCTTTGCAGGACCCGGCGCAGACCGGGAGTCATGCCTGCGGTGCTGGGCCGACTGAGTATCGCCATAAAAAAAAACTCCCTCTGCTGTTAAAACTTGGTGTCAGTTTGCATAGTTAGACGGTAATTTTTTAGAACACTGCAAAGCCTTCGGTCCAGCTTGCCGTGGCTCACCTGTTTGTGTCGGGGTGGGAGGGCGGCAGAGCGGGCTTTCGGGGTGCAACGGGCCGCACGGAAGTCAGTCTGGCCAGGCCCCCGCCCTCGGGCCTTTGCAGGTTACCTCAGCTCTCAGCCTGTGCCCTCACCGGGCAGAGCGGGAAGCTTGGTGCCCGAGGCGATGTGAGGGCAGGGAGCCCAAACTGCAGCAGGACTGTGCCGGAGGCCGGCACGTGTTCGTTTCTTTGTCTCGGTGCCTTCCCTCCCTCCATCCTTTTCTCTTTCTCTGTTTCCTTGTCTTCGTCCCTCCTTCTTTCCTTCCTCCCTTCTCTTTCTAATTTTATTAATTTTTCAGACTAGAGCAACCCTTAAATGTTTGTGGTTTTCAAATATAAGGGTTTTTTCCCCCCAAATTAAAATAGTTAAAAGCGAATTTTGCTGGTCCCGCCTCAGCGGGCCTCTGACTCCCCTCCGAAGGAGCGCCTAGGGCGTCTGCACAACCCCTGGCCCGCGGCTCTGCCCACCCGCTCCGAGAGGGCTTGCTCTCCGTCTGGCAGATGCTGGGGGGATCTGATGACCCCAGTGCAGGTGGGCCTGTCCCCCACAGACCCTGGAGAAGGAAGGAGGAAATGCAGTGACAAGCGGTGTGAGAAGTGGGGGAAACAGAGAGGTGGCGCGGCGGGTGAGGGGCACGAGGGCACCAGATAGAGGTTCCAGGCGTGCGGAGTGAGAAGTCTGGCAGCGAGCTGGGCCTTGGTGCACCACCAGGGTCTACGCTGTTGTGGGGACTACAAGGAAGGTCTGGCGGGCCCTGACGCGCCGCCCTCTCTCACTGCTGCCATGATACAAGTACCTGTGGCGGGAGAGGCCTCGCATTGTTGGTCTGAGGATTGATGTGCAGTCAGCCCATCAGCGCTGGTGGTGTTCCTGACTTTCGTCTTGTTTTCAGAGGAGTCCAACCCGACTCGGGATGCAGAGCTTCCTGCAGCTGCTGAGGGGAAGCGGAGGTGCTGGCCTGCCCTTGGCGGACCTGGTGACCCTCGCAGGCAGGCTGTGCCGGGAGGTCCAGGACGATCCCGCCCAGGTGCAGACCTTGGTCACGGCCGTGCTGGACAGCCAGCTCCGCCTGTACCTCTTGGACAACGCGGATGTGGCCCTGGTGTGCGCCAGCATGCTGGCCCAGCAGGAGCAGAACCGGGCTGCCTGCCAGCTGCTAGAGGTAGGACCGGGGTGGGGCGGAGAGAGGGGCAGCAGCCCACAGCAGCCTGAAGATGACAGAAGTGCCCAGGAGTCAGCAGGAGCCTGGGGAGAGCTGCTATAAGCCGAGCCAGGGCCGTTCACTCTCACTGTACTAAGTTCTAACTTGCCTGCTAACCCGAGACAGAACTGACCATCTGTCGGATCCCTCTGGTCCTGGACCAGTGGTCCTGGCTTGGAAAGTTGGCACTCCGGTTAGTGAGGCAAGCAATCAAACAGACCCAGGACCGCAGTCCCTTAGCTGCGGGTCTGCATCCGGGAACTCTGAGACCACAAGTACCTTTGTCACTCCTCCGGTGGCACTTTGAAGCTCAACTCAGTTGGCATCACACCTGAGCTGCGTTGATGAGAAACCATTTTTGTCTCTATTTATCCACTTAATGTTACTGCAGTGCGTTTTGCTACCCCAATCCTGGGGTGTTTGCTTGAGGTAGTTGTGGACACAGGTCTGCACGTGCTGTTTGAAAAAGCGATCGCCAGCCGCCTCAGCGGCCGCGATCAGGATGCTTCCTGCCCTAGATCGTACTGGGATAGTGCAAATTATGTAGTATATGCCTGTGTTACTTCCTAAAGTGTGAGGAATTCTGAATTCCAAAACACATCTGGCTCAAAAGGTTTTAATAAGAGATTTGGGGGCCTGTGTTTCCCTTTTTCACTCCATAATACAGTCCATAATACAGTCCATGCATAACTCATGCTGAGTTTACCTTCAAGATACTAAACTCTGCCCAGTTCTTTGTTTTTGCTCCCTCTCCCCCAAGCCCTGCGGCACCCTCCTGGCGCTCACGCCCCGCCGCCGTGTCCTCTCCTGCCCCCTCTATTAGTCTTCACGTAGCAGCCAGAGGCAGTTTTAAAACTGCAGATGGGACCACGGTACGCACCGAGGCGCGGGCCCAGAGCCTGCCATCCCGTCCTGGCTCCCGCACAGTGGCTGTGCTGGCTGCTTGCCGTTCTCCTGGAGCTCCCGAGATCTTTGTCTTTTGACCTTTGCGCATGCCGTTCCCTCTGCCAGAGGCTGGACACCACTCTGTGTGGCTGGTGCCTTCCTACCTGTCTGGTTTCTGCTTTAAACGTCACCCCGTCGAGCTAGGACTTAAGGGAGCCCTCATCCCCCTCTGTGGCTCCTTCCTCAGCTCACGGTTAGAAACCTGTCTATTTCTCGATCTGTGATCCACCTCCCCTCCTGCACTGCAAGCCCCAGGAGCAGGGGCGTGTTAGTTCTGCCCATTAAAGGATCCCCAACACCCAGCATAACACCTGGAACATAAGAGGGCTCAGCCTTCCAAATGTCAGAATAAATGGGTGAACACACAGTTGAAGTAGCTGCCGTGAAGGCAGTCAGTGATGGAATGTGAGCGTGACATCAGTGATGAAAAACTCCCGGGATGGGAGTAACTCAGGATGGTCCAGAAATGTCTCTGAGGAAGTGATGTGTTCTGAGACCTGAGAGAAAGGATGGGGCTACCACATCAAGAAAGGGCATTTCCCGCCAAGGGCCACTCCTGCAGGTGGGGAGGCTCCAAGTGGGTTCCCTGTCTGACAGTTGTGCTGACGTCTGCATCCTGGCAGGAGACTGCAGGCCTCTCAGCCCAGCAAAATGGGCTTTTTCTGATGTTGTTGAGAGGAAGCTAAATGATTCTCAGCACCTCCCTCACCAAGATGGGCCTGAGAACACTGGGGTTAGAGGCACGAACCACATACTGACCACAGGGGCTGTGTCCAGGGGAGGCCCTCACTCAGCGTCCTTGGCCATCTCTAAAGTCTGGTTACATGACCAAGCCACACTGAGTTGGGGAGCTGTCACTGGCACAGACCGGGACCCCTTCGTCCCCCTCAGCTCAGATTGAACTCACTGAGCCCCAGGGGCCCGCCCTGCTGGTGGGAGAGAAAGGCCTTTCACGCAGGATGGGGATCAAGCCTCAGGCCGCTCAGACCTGACCACGTGGTTCTCAGCATGGCTCGGCCTCTGGGTGCTATGGCCACAGCCCGGAGTTGGCCTTCCCCTTGCCTGGCTCTCACCTGGGGGGCGAGGGAGAGCTGTGCCCACCTCCCATTCGTGGGAGGGCCTGCTGGGGACAGGAGCCCGGCCATGGGACTTGTGCCCTCGCCGCGGGGCACCAGCGAGCGGATGTTCTTAGCGGTCAGTCTGGGTCTACGGCGGGGCTCCGGGGCAGACGAGCGTGCCGGGTCTCAGCAGGCTCTTGTCCACAGGGATGCCGGGTGCCGGGTGGCAGCCTGAAGCTGGTGCAGCTCTGGAATGACATCCACTACCGTCTGGTCATGAAGAGGCTCGGCGTGGCCACGCTGACCCCGGTGCAGAAGTTCCGGTGCAGGAAGAGGTATGCACCAGCCTTTACTGGTGCTTATTCCCCGGGGCTCCCAAGGGATTTGCCCTCCAAGACCACAGAAGGACTTAGGTGAGTAGAGGCAGGGAGATAAGAGGAAGCAGTGATAGACAGAGGGTAATAAGCTCCACAGCAGCAGGTGCCCTCCTCTCCACCGCTCGGCTGGCTGTGGGGACGCTTTCCGACCTGTGCCCGCAGGGCGAGGACGGGGAGCTGTTCCCAGGACCCAGGCCGAAAGCTGAAGCTGCAGCAGGAGCCACTGCCTGTCGGTGAGGGCCCTGCAGTGAGGGAGGCGGCAGGTGGGCACCCTGACCTCGCTCGCTTCCTGCAGGATGGGTGCCCCTCAGCTCAGCTAATGCCCATGGTCAGGCTCTGCAGGTGCAGATCCCAGCACGGCCCCTCAGGGCTGCAGGACCGTTAAAAGAGAGAGAAATGTGAGGGTCTGCAAGCACCACATGAGATACACATAGCGCTTAGAAGGCCGTCTGGTACACGGTGGCTGCTGGATGGATGTTGATAATAATTACCACGATGACCATTATCAGCACTAAGTACACGTTACGACTACTAGTTATCATCATCACCGTTCGTGGATGAGGACACCAAAGCACAGAAAAGTTAGTCACTTACCTGGTTACACACTACAGAGATGCAAAGGCAGGATTCCAGCCTAGACATCGAGACTGGAGAGCCTTTGTTCTTGACCTTGGGTGTCCCCCATTGGCCAGGAGGAGCTGCAGGTCTTGCTCTGAGCTCCTGAAAGCCCAAGTGACAGGAGTTTCTGAGCCATGGGCCTGGTTGATGGAAGAAGAGATGGATTCCTTTTGGATCAGACGGAATTTTTCTCACGGTGCGCGCCAGATATGCCCTCAAAGCCCAGCAGTTAGTCAGCCTTGAGGTTTTCAGGGATGCAGTCAGGTCCCTCCATATAGGCTCTGACAGCCTGCCAGAGGGTGGCTCAGCAAAGTAAATGCCTTGGGGACCAGCATGCAGTGTTTGTGAAGAGGCCCCTGGTTGCTGCGCGTTACTAGAGGTGCTGGGGCCCTGCTGTCCTGGAGCTGCCTGCGGGTGTGGATGATGGACAGTAGACCAGGAAACAAAGCAGATCCTGTAATTCAGAGCAAGGAATGCTAGACGGAACTCGTTCAGTAGAGGACTGTGACTCACTGGTCCTCTGCTTGTGGTCGGGCTGCAGCACAGGGCTGAGCCTGGGGGAGGCCTGAGCACAGGGAAGGCGTGCTCTGGGCATAAGGAGGGGTGACACTGGAGTCACAGCAGGTGGTTAGTGCAGGAGCAGAGGTGGGAGGTTCTTGGAGTTTCTGGGAGTGGCCATGGCTGGGGAAAGGGTTGTGTCAGGATTGACTCTAGAGGATTTAACGATAGGTTGAATGTACTGGAGAAGGTAAAGAGAATAAACCTGGCTGCAGGGCTCTTGGCCTGATTGGCAGGGACGTGGTGGTCTCTCACTGGGATGCGCAGGATGGGCTGGGGGACGGTGTGGGGAGCAGGAGATTGAGCTCCACTGGGATGTGTGGGGTGTGTTTTCGATGTTCATGGGGGTTTGTTCAATTGGCATTTGGCTAGCAAATCTTGTATAGACCGGTGCTGTTTGCTTATTTGTCACTTTTTTCTTTTGGAAAAATTCCAGTATACACTCAGTAAAGAGGGTAGCATAACCAACCTCAGTACCCTCATCCCCCAGCTTTAACAGTCATGGCCACTGGTCAGTGAGTGGTACTGGAAACCCTGGTGAAAGTGTGGGGTGTGGGCCCAGGCAACACGAGACCCCACCCTTGTTCAGGGGATGGACCCGGGGACTGCAGCACAGAGTCCTGCAGGGGAGGCGGGTGGCCAGTGAAAGGACAGGAAGTCCAGGGGAGCACAGCAGGTACAACAGAAGAAGCCAGGGGTCTCACTGTTCTCATCCAGGAACCCACCGCCCGCCTCCCTCTGCCCTGACGGCCTCAAGAGCCGGAACTTCCCCAGAGAAGTTCGCCAGAAGCTGCAGGAGTTTGCTTCGGGTGTGAGCACCAACCCCAGCAAGGCCGAGCGGGTAAGAGCAGATGAGAGCGAGGCCCGGCAACCCTCCCCTTAGCCTACCCTCCCCGGTCCTTAGGGGACTCCCACCCTTAGGTGACATCACCACCCTTAGGGGATTGACCCGCATCCTCAGCCGCACCTCCCCGCCTCCCCAGTGGCCTATCTGCCAGGGCGCTGGCGCTCTCCGCCTGCCCTGAACTGCTCTGGGGACGGCGCTCTTTGGCTGGCAGCCGCCTGCACACGTGGCGGGGTTAGTTTCATCACGGCAGTCTTAATACCCCGTCATCCAGTGTGGCTTCAGCAGGTGCTCACTGAGCACTTACCGCGGCTGGGACTCCAGCCGGAGGGATGCACGGGTGAGCTCTCGGGAGCAGGTGGAGGGGGCAGCAGTAAGAGCCTTGCCGCTCATAAAGCTGGCGTGCTCCCTTCTCTCCCGGTCCAATCAGCGGGGCTCTCCCAATGATCGCCCCGCCCCCTCTCTCCCGGGTCCAATCATCAGCAGGGCTCTCCCAGTGATCGCCCCGCCCCTTCTCTCCGGGTCCAATCAGCGGAGCCCTACTGGAGCTCCGTGCTGTGGCCCGTGGTGGTTCGGATCTGGCTCCTGAGGAAGGACAGGTGCCTGATCACAGGGTCGGTCGAGGCCGACGCGCTCTCGCACCGGCCCGGCGGGCGGGCGGTCAGTGGTTTGGTGGCGCCTCGGGAGAGTCCGGTTTGCAAGCCCTGCCGAGCCCTCCCGGCTGCGAGTGGCTGTCGGCCGGGCGGCGGCTTGAGGAGGAACAAGGCCAGAGGCCACGGCGCCGGCCCGCATGATGCCCCGGCCGCCCTGTGTCCCGGCCCGCTGGTCCCGGCCCCGCGTCTCAGGAGCGGGCTGGGCAAGCGGCGTGTTGTTTCGGCGCAGGAGGACCTGGCTTCGGAGACGCGCTTGACCACTGAGCAGATCTACAACTGGTTCGCCAATTACCGGCGGCGCCAGAGGGCCCTTGTGCAGCGCGCGGCGCTAGCCCGGGACTCGGCGGAGGACCGCACCGCGAGGGAGGCCGGCCCGAGCCCCCCGCAGCCCACAGGCCAGCCCCACCTTGGCTCTGGGTGCGTGGACAGGCCTCAGTGGTCGGGTGAGTGACCCCTCTCCCAAAACCTGTGTCTAGGGCTAGGCCGAGGTAGGGTCACTGGTTACAGGACAGGGTCCTCTCCGCCAGCCCCAGCCTGCACGTTTGGTACTTCACCCTGTGGGAAGCGAGATCGCTGAAGCTGAGGGTCAGGTTGGACTCAGGATGGGCCCAGGTGGGGCTGCAGCAGCGTTTTGCGTTGAGAGGTTACTTTGCGGCCAGGGCCAGGAGTCAGTGGGAAGGGAGCCAAGCACTAGAATTTAGGGTGTTCTGGGTTCCTAATTACGGGTGTTGGTTCAGACCAAAGACAGATCAGGGGACAAACAAAGAATACTGGGCAGCCAGCGTGGCTGTTCTTAACCTGCTGGGAAGGAAGCTGGGACCCTGAGCATCACCCAGCTTCTCCTCCTGTCTGATCGGTTTTTAGCAGGACCTGAGGAAAGTGGGTCTGTACAGACCCAGGAGACCACCCAAGGGCCGTGGGAGCCACTGGTCCTGGCCCCAGACTTCTCTGGAGACGAGACCATGCCAAAGTCACTGGCTCCCAGGTACTGCCACCCACGTGGGCCATGGGACCGTTCCCTGTTCTTCAGTGGGAGACCAGGCCTGGAGTGGGCGTAGGAATGCCTGCCGGGCACTGGGACCAGCTCAGTGATGGCGGAGGGCAGCTTCAGCTGAGACCCCAGGTACAGGGGAGCCACTGGCAAGGAGCCCACGTCATGGACTCCAAACTTGTTCCCTGGAGCCTGACTCACAGCCTGACTTCACGTAAATTTTGGTGACTGGGGAAAACAGAAAGAAAAACGTGCAGACCTATCTCCTAAAGGCAAACCCGCTGTCCTCGTGATCTGTTTCTCTCTAGCGTTTGGTATGGTTGGTATATCATTAGGTTAGTAACAGCCAACATTTCTTGAGTTCCTGCTACAGACCAGGCCCTGCCTAACCGCTTTCCCTCACCCTGTTGCCCCTGTGGTGCCGCACAAACTGCTGTGAAGAAAGTGCCGGCAGCAGCGGGACTGAGTCTGAGTGTGGGACCAGGTCCACGTCTGCGTAAACATCAAGCGGTGCCCACTTTTTCCATTTACACTTGTGTTTTAAGCATCTCTCCTGACACTACCTGGGCTGGCACCTCACGTCCAGGCTGGCACTACCCAGGTGTGTGGCCTTAGGCAGGTTCCCGTGACCTCTCAGTGTTGCTTTTTCTCACCTGTGAAATGGGGATAGTGATGGACCCTGCCGCGCATGTCATTACACAGATTACAGGGGCGGGGGGTTGTTAACAAAAGCCCAGGAGCACCATCTGAGACACAGGGAGCATTTGGGGAATATTTTAATTCTTTAAATTATTGATTGCTGCCTAACACTCCTTTAAGATCCACCTTCATTTAATCATTCACCTATTAGGTTCTTGCTAATCATTTTCAGCCTTCAATATTGTGGAGCAATGTTTCATTGAAGGGCTTTGTAAATAAACTGCTAATGTATCTTAGGTTTCCAGGGATAGTATTTTTTGTGTCTCTGGAACCCTTGTAGCCTCAGGGAGAACTGTGGAGGCAGCGTGATTGGGGTGGACCCCACAGCCATCTGTGGCTGCGTTGAGTCCGGAGCCCAGATTCCCAAACTGGGCTGGAATCTCCTCCCAGGCCCCACTACCCCAGCCTGAGGGATGGTGTTCACTTTGCTCCCCAGGTCTCTGCAGGGTGGTGAGATGTACCAGGAGGGGCCTAGCCACGATCCTGCCACTCTTCCTCCCGTCTTCCCTGGCTCTGGTTTCTGCCCTCTGGCTGCTGGCAGCGACATGCTGGACCCCTCTCTGGGTGCCCCCATGTCGTGGCTGACATCTCTTGCACTGGAATCCTCCAAGGAAGTTTCCTTCCAGACTAGGCCACTGATCCATAGTCACGGGCTGGACCTCACGATGCGCCCTGCAGATGCTCCTCTGGCTGTGTCCATCACCGCCCTTGGTGAGGCCAGCCCCACAGGTGGGTCTATGCTAGACAGACTATGTGTTTCTACATCAGATGCTTCAACTGCTTGTATGTTATTTGACGGGGAAGAATTTTGAGGGGCCAGGACTTTCTGCTTGAATCTCTTATATTTGATTAGACCCCAAACCAGTGCAGTTGGAACAGGCTCTTCCCACCAACAGCCTGGATAGTTTTCATTTTATTTTTGTTTTCAAAATAAAATGTGCATGTGACTAAAAAAATAAGATGGTGAGGAAAGAGTTAAAATGAAATGAAATGGCTGCCACCCCTGTACTCCAGTCCCTGTAACTAACCAGTCAACATCTGCTACAACGGAGGAGGGCTGAGCTGTTCAGACCTCTAGCTCTCTCTTCCTAGTTTCTTCCTTAGTTGTAACTGTCGCTATAAATACCTTTAAAGAATACGTATTCAGGTATATATTTCGTGCACCAAACACGATAGCATCTTGTGACATCCCAGCTTCTAAGGAGGATGTTGGCGCTGAACTCAGCCTGTCACCTAAATTTCTTAGTCTTCTGTGGTCCCATACAGGTCGTCTTGTAGTTTGTCACTGCCTCCCTTTTTTCTTACATTGTCTGCTTTTATCACATTCCTAACTTCTTGCAGTGTCTTAAGCATCCCCTTTGAAGACTTGCTGCCAGGGCCTCCTTCCTGCTCCCAGTCCGGTGTGGAGCCGTCATCCCAGGAGCACCTTTAACTGCTTCCCTGGGTTTGCTTCAGCGTTTCCTTAATTGCAAGGCTTGTTCTTTCTTTCTTGACTCTTGTTATGTTAGAGAATGTCTTTAATTAACTCTATAAGAAAGGGTGCCTGCAAGGTAGTGTCTGTTTCCTTGCATCTTCTGAAATTGTCTTTAATCCGCCCTCAAGTTTGATTAATGACTTGTCAGGGACAGAATTCTGAGTTTAAAATACTTTTTACCTTAGAAATTTGAAAGCAACATAGCATCCAATTATAGCATCCAATGTTGTCATTTTAAGTTAGATGTCATTCTGATGTTCACATATTTTTCCTTTATTGGAGCTGTTTATTTTTGAAGTCTTGGTGTTCTGAAATTTCACAGTGATGGTCCCAGGTGTGAGTCTTTTGAATTCACTTTGTTGTTAAGCTTTTCGATTTAAAGAACCAGAGAACAAGGTATTCTTTAAGCTCTGGGCACTTTTTGTGATTTTCTTTGATAGTTTCCTCCTTCCAGTTCTCTCTTTAGAGCACAAATGTTATTTGGATGTTGGAAATCCTGGACCAATCTCCCAAAATGCTTACCTTTTTTAAAAAATTTCTTTTTTATTGTATGTGCTTTTGTCTTAAACTTTGTCTTCTGATATTTTGACAATTATACATTTTAAGAGAACTCCAACCTCTCTTTTCTTTTTTTTTTTAATTTTATTTATTTATTTATTTGGCTGTGCCGTGTCTTAGTTGCGGCACGTGGGGTCTCTAGTTGTCGCCTACAGGCTCTTAGTTGAGGCATGAGGGATCTAGTTCCCTGACCAGAGATTGAACCTGGGCCCTCTGTATTGGGAGCATGGAGTCTTAATCACTGGACCACCAGGGAAGTTCCCCAAGCTCTCTTTTCTTATTTCTGATTTTCCTTTCTTCATAGATCATGTTACTTGTTTTTGTTTTTTTAATAAGTTTTTAAAAATAAATTTATTTATTTAGTTTTGGCTGTGTTGGGTCTTCGTTGCTGCACACGGGCTTTATCTAGTTGTGGCAAGCGGGGGCTACTCTTCGTTGTGTGCGGGCTTCTCGTTGAGGTTGCAGAGCATCTGCTCTCGGTGCATGGGCTTCAGTAGTTGTGGCTCGCAGGCTCTAGAGCACAGGCTCAGTAGTTGTGGCGCACGGGCTTAGTTGCTCTGCAGCATGTGGGATCTTCCGGGACCAGGGCTCGAACCTGTGTCCCCTGCATTGGCAGGTGGATTCTTAACCACTGCACCACCAGGGAAGCCCCGATTATATTACTTTTTATAGATGCAGTATCTTATATTTCTCTGAGTATCCTAGTTAGTAGTTTCAGAAAATGTGCTTTCTTGCCTGAAGGGGGGAATGTTGGGGTTGTGGATTCAGGCCCTTCCTTGAACAGAGGAGGAAGAGGTGCCCCAAAGAGGAAGAGCCTGGAGACTCATTTCTCTGAGGCAGCTTTTCCATCTGATCTTTGGTCTTTGATTTCAGAGACCTTTTCCTGTCCATGTTTACTAACAAGGCTGGAGCTGGGATGGGCAGTGGCCAGCCTCATACTGGGAGGAGGGAAGCTGGTCTTCACACCGTGTCCAGCCTATGTGAGGGGTGTGTTCTCTGGGAATTGGAGAGCTCCCTGCTGGTTGCCTGAGCACCTTGCTTTCCCTCCCTCCCTGCAAACCTCTCAGGGTCCTTGGCCCCTGCTTATGCCCCAGCTTCCCTTCAGACAGCCCCCACCATGGGATCAGACCTGTGCCCTGCATCTGCAGAACATGGACATCTCCCACCTGCCAATTACCCTTCCCATGACACTCCCTTTGTTCTAGGCTTCGGGCTTTTTATTTCTGTTTTTCTTGGAGGAAGAAGATAAAACCCACTGATCTATTCTGTGTAAACTGGAAATGTTCAAATTAGCAGTTAACCATATTTCCTGGACCTCAGACTATCTGTAAAGTTCTGCAGGAAAGGGGACACAGCAGAAGGCGGAGGTAGAGTCATGTACCAAATGGTTAGGAAGATCTCGGCTCTGGCAGACAGGAGGGAGGACTGTTGTTTGGGGTCTGAGATCGGGGATGCATGCTAGCTTTACCACCTGGATAGACTTAGGGCAGCAATGGACCTTCCTTCTTACCTCACTTTGCTCCTAAACGTCTGTCGACCCAGAATTGATCACGTCCACAGGGGCTTGCCTTTTAGGGTGAAAGAGATTTTCTACAATATTTTAAGTAGAGAAAAAAGGCAAGGGAAGGTAGTAACACCTGGCACTGCAGTGAAATCATGGTGAAACCCAAGGTGAAAGGGGGGGCAATGGCCGTGGGCTGGGCCAGCCTGTGGTGAACGGGGGACACCGCGGGGTCTCCTCAGACAGCCGTGGTGGGCGTAGGGCGGACTGGGGTGCTGAGTCTTGGTTTGGCACTGGGGCTGGCATGAGATCTAGAATGACAAAGGGAAATTTGAGGTCAGCAAAACTTGACCTTGTTTTGGTTTTTGGGAGCCTGCAGAGGCCACTGAGATCAGCAGTGGTGGCTGTTTTCCCTCAGCGCAGGAGCCGAGGCTGGGGGCTGCCTCTCCACGGAGGCCTGTGTTGTGCTGCACGTAGACGGTGCTCCCTTCCCCCAGCACTGGGTTGTTCCCGTGCAGGATTAGCTGACCCTCCCAGCAGCAACGCCCGGAGCACATACCTGGAGGAGGGTCCAGGTACCAGCGGTGGCCAAGCGGAGCCACAGGCGAGCGGCTTCCTGGTGCCCCGGCTTCCACTGCAGGCTCCCGAGTTCACCCTCACCCAGAGGTAAGCTGCAGAGCCACAGGGCTCAGGTGACACTTCCTACGGGCCGTGGGCAGGGTGCCTGGTGCACAGACTCACCATCTCCAATGGTGCAGAGTGAGTCCTTTCCTTATGGATTTCTGGAAACCTCAACAGTCCCCCATCCTACATCTACTGAAAGAAGGTGGTACTCTCTCCCTCAGACAAGCATTGGAGCAGATACGGGCGTCCGTTCTGGGGTGGTGCTTAGGCCTTCACGCGTCCCCAGAGCTCTCCCTGGGCCCCAGCAGCCTCTTTCAGGCATTTTCTTTTCCCCAAAGGCTTTTAGCTTCTGGACAGCATCAAGATCCTGATTGTATATTCCAAATTGGAGTTTTAAAGGGGCTTGGGACAGCCATGGCAGCGTCCAGAGGCTTCACAGGAGGCGATGTCGGGCCAGGGGTCCTCCGGTGGAGAGGGAATCTACGATGGGGACCGCAGGACAGGGTCCCCAGGGTTCGGGGTCTCCCAAGTCTGGGAGCAGAAGGCCAGGTACCCAGTGAGGGAAGAATTACTGGGGGACATGGGAGAGAAGGGGAGGTGCCTCCCAAGTCAGAGGCTCTGCTTGTGGAAACAGCCAGATGGTGGGAAAATTCAGACCATGCTGATGGACTCACTTTTCCATTTATGACCGGGAGCCACACAGAGCAGCCACAGGGCCGCTCATGGCCTGCTGGGCCCCTCCACTGGCTGTATCACCCTTGGACTCCAGTGCCCCAGCTCATCCTTGCTTTGATCTGGTAACCTTGATTCCTTGTTTAGAAACTGCTTCATTGGGATGTAGTTGGCATAAAGTAAACCAACACGTTTAGACGGTGCACAGGACAGTTTTCCGAGCGTGACTTACGTATCCTACAAACCATAGCTGTGCTGCTAGTCATGGGTCACGGGGCTCTTCCCACGCCTGCCACCCCAGGACCGAGGGCCTGCTTTCTTTAGCTGCGTTTTCTAGAGTTCCATATAAGTGAACTCATACAGCGTAGACTCTTTTTTGGGGTATGGCTTCTTCCACTCAGCCTGACTCCTGTGAGACCTGCCCCTGCTGCCGTGTGTGTCCGCACCCCTTCCTCTTCATGGCGGAGGCCGAGCCCTTGGTGTGGGCTGTCGTCACCTGTTGGCGGGCATCTGGGAGCTCCTGGTTTGGGACTGCTGTGCACGTTCCCGACGCGTGGTGGCCTGCGTGTTTGCCCTCGTGTCTCTGGGGATGTGCACGTGGCGGTGGGATGAGTAGGTCACAGGGTGAGTGTGGTCTGACTTTGAGGGACCGCATGATATTGTCCCGAGCGGCTGCATCTGCGTCCCCTGCCGCCTCCCCGGATTTGGTCCTAAGGACCTCTGGGCTCCGTCACACCTCAGGCCTGTTCCTTTTCTTCCTTCATATCTCTGCTTACCATCCCGTCCTCCGTGAGCCTGCGCTGATGTGCTCTCTGACTACCTGAGCCACCTGCTCAAGGTGTCACACAGGCCCCTCCAGCACCCTGCACACCTGAGGGCCCTGCAGGAGGAGGCCGTTCCCAAAAGAGAGTCCGGCACCAGGAAGGGCTTCTGATGGGCAGAAAGCTCTCAGGGTGTGGCGCTCACAGTAAACAGTGTGAGCCTCAAACAGGGCCTGGAAAAGGGCCTGTCCTGACACTGTCCCTTTTCCAGCCCCCCGGAGCTGGCCCCGGCCCCGCCTGCCTTCCCTGGCCCCGTGCCGGCCATGGACCTGGGCCAGCCCATGCCCTCCAGCCAGGTGAGGCCTTCCTATGAGGTACCGTGGGTTTCCCTCCTAACTCCTGGGTCCTCAGCTTGGGACTCTGGAGCGAATAAAATGGACAGAGTTGAACATGGGGCAGGGATTCCTCGAGGCTGGACTTCGGTGGAATGAGAACTGGAGGCAGGTGCCATGGGGCGGAGTCCAGAGGGGGCGGGTCCCAGGATCAGGGTGACCCGGATGGGAAGGCAGAGCCCACAGAGGGCACCTCCATGTGTGATGCTGTGTTGGCATTCCAGGTGCAGTGGCCCGATGGCCAGACCTCCAGCGACGCCTTCTGGGGAGCCAGGATGCTCCTTGAGCTTTCAGGGGGCAGCCTGGGCTGAGCTGCCCCTCGGGAGCCTGGCCAGCGCTCCAGGGGAGCAAGTGTGGAATCTGGTAACACAAGTTGCAGAGCTCTGTCCCTACAGAAGAAGGACGTCCCCAGAGTTCCCTGGGGGTTCTGCTGAGAAGCACTAAGGGCTGCCATGTTTGAATAGTTTGGTTGGCAACTCCCCGTACTGCAAGAAGCGTCTGAGGAACATTTGTGAAGTCAGAAGTCCAAGGTGGGTCTGTTCTACTCAGGCAGCAGCAGTTTGCAGTCAAGCTCCTGGGCAGGCAGGCCCCTCTCCAGAGAGGAGGGTGTGGCACTACAGCCACCCTCCCGCCCAGCCCCGTGGTGAGTGTGGCCCACAGGCACGTGCACCGCAGGAGAGTGCTGGGTGGGGCGCGGCGCCTTCCCCTCGCTGTTGTGATCCGTTGTGTTTGCCGACCAAGTGTTCTGTTCAATTAAAGTTTATTGTTCTGACGCGCCCCTCCCCCATTCACTTAACTGTCCCGGACACCTGCCCCTGCCAGGCCTGGCCCCCATTGCACAGCGCGAGGGCACTACTCCACGCATCAGGACCTGGTGAGGGATATTCGGCTCCTTTCCACCAGCTCCGTGTTATAAGCAGCGTCCCGTGGGCATCTCTGCGCTCTGCCCCTTGCCTGGTCATTTTGCCCCGGGAACGAGGAATTGCCCCCAAGGTGGAAGCGGTGTGCTGAGCGCACAGGCCAGGGGCTGAGCTTTGGCACCCGGGACTGTCCTCCCCGGGGATGGGCCCTTGACCCTCACCTCCCCATCCTGTTGGTCGACAGAAGTGGTACAGCGGGGAGCAAAGTCAGGTTTGTGCCCTCGGGGCTCACAGGAGAGTGGGGAGGGGCAGAGGACCACGGGGGCGCTTCCAGGTGCTTGCTGGGGAGTGGGATGAAGTGGGAGCAGCTGAGAGCCTGGGACGCCTGAGCGGACACTGAGAGCTCCCCGGGAGCGGTGTCTCAGCTGAGACCACCAGCACTCCTGCATCCCGTCACGTCCCACCTTCCTTGCCAGAACCACAAGCAGGGCCGAGCATCACGAGTGACAGGGGTGCCACGTGGACGGCCACTCACATTCCAGGTTCCTGGAAACTCGGACCTTTCAGTTTGAGAACATTTTTTTATTTTGAAACAATTGAAAACTGGCCAAAAGTTGAAAATGGGGTACAAAGATCTTTTTTCCCTTGAGCCATTTGAGAACAAGTTACTGACCTGCTGCCCCATCATATTCCTCTAATACTTTTATGTGCTTCCTTCAGATAAGGAATTCTACACGTGCACAGCACCTCCATGGAAATCAGGGAATCAGTCCTGGTGCTTTACTGCCTCCTAATTTGCCAGACCCCATGAGAGTTCAGGTCGTCATCCCAGTAATGCCCTGGATGTGAGAGAATCCAAATCTGCCCCCATAGCACTGGCTGCCTCTACTCAACAGGGCTTTCAGTGCCCTTCAGCCTGGGACAGTCCCTGGGTTTTCCTGGCCTTCCATGACCTCGGCTTGAGTATTGCAAGCTGGTTACTCTGCAGAACGTCCCCCAAAGTGGCCATGTCTGACGTTTCCTTGTGATTTGGGGTTTGCATTTGGACGGAAGATCCCAGAAGTGACGCTTGGTCCTTACTGCGTCTTCTGGGCGGCGCGTGTCCTTGTCACTCACCCCACTGCTGATGGTGCGCATCTCCATCACCTGGTTAGGGTGTTGCCGACCAAGCTTCTCCACTGTAAAGTTCCTCTTTTTCTCTTTGTGTAAGTATTTTAGGGGGTGGTTCTTTGAAGCTATGTAAATAGCCTGTTTCTCATCGAATTTTCTATTAACTAATTCATTGGTTTCCCTCATGAGCTTACCTAATTCTCAGAATTCGTGAACACTTTACTCTCCCTTTTACCCCAGGTGTGGGATCTCAGACGTCACCGACGTTCCCCGCACATGCACACAGTGTACACCTCGCCACCAAGAGTCACTCTCCAACTTCATGACTCACCCTTCACCCAAAGGGTGATTGATGTAAATAACGGAGCTCCGCAATGCGCTGTGCCCACTCTTCACCCACACCGCCTGCCCCCGCGTGAAGCACGCTCTTCAGACGCACTCGCCCTCATTCAAATTCTGCACGACATGTCGGCACAATTAGTGAACGTGCTTTAGGGTTAGGGGTTAGGGGTTATGATGCCCTGGGCTGCTATAGGCTGTGCCCTCCTCGACCTTCCCAGGACACATGTAGAGCTCTGGGCCTGTCCTGGTGTCCTGTGGCCAGCAGACCCTGGTTTCCCTGGGTGGGGACTGGTCACAGTCAGAGGCGGGACTCTGGTGAACGGGTCTCATGAGGACCCCCCAGGGCATTTTCCTCCCTCCTACCCTTGGCAGACACTGGGCTCCATCCTGAAAGTCCCAGAGTCCTGACTCAGCCAGCCGCATCAGGTCTGCTTTGGAGGAAATGGACTAAAGTCTCTGGAGCTGACCCTTGACAGAGCGGACCTCCTGCGGAGGGCCACCCATGCCGCGTCAGATGTAGGGAAGGAGGCAAGAGGCTCGCCCCTCCTCCACAGAGCACCTGGAGGGAGGGGGCTCTGCCCTCCGCGTCCTGCCAATCAGGCCTCCTGCCCACCACTTCCCTTCCAGGCCCTTCTGAGAAGAGGGTGTTGGCCCACAGTCTGTCCTGCTTGCCCTTCCTGAAAGGGCCAGCCTAAGCCAGGGGACATTGGTGAGATGCAGTGACCAGGCAAGAGTGCCTCTTTCTGTGTCTCCCCTACTGAGATGAAGACGCAGATAGCGGCCATTCCAACCTGCTGATGGCTGGGGGAGGGGCCCAGAGGACGGTGAGGGGTGGGGTCTGGCTACTCCCGGGCTTTCTGGGCTCCAGGAACGGGGTGGGGGGGGCGCAACCAGCTCCAGGGAGCCCCCTCATCCTCCCATGGCCCCCGGAGGCCGTGAGCTGTGTCCAGAGCTCCCAGACAGGGCCAGAGTGACCAGCCAGCGGTGGCCTTGGTCTGTCTGTGAAGGGCCCTGCCTCTACCCTCACCCACCATGGTCTGGAGAGGAAGGGACAGAGCAGAGGGTGCCTGTATCCATCCCTTAGGGCTGTTGTAACAAAGTACCACAAGGGACTTCCTCGCGGTCCAGTGCTTCGGACTCCACACTCTGACTGCTGAGGGTGCGTGTTCAATCCCTGGTCGGGGAACTAAGATCCCACAAGCCGTGCGGTGCAGCCACAAAACAAAACAACGAGGTGTCACAAACTAGGTGGCTCAGAACAACAGAAATCTGTCGTCTCATGGCCCTGCAGACTGGAAGTGTGACATCTGGGTGTTGGCAAGGCCTTGAGGGCACCAGGGGCAGGATCTGATTCAGGGCTCCCTCCAGCTTCTGGTAGCTCTTGTCTTGGGACAGCATAGCTGCGGTCCTCACTCACAAGGCATTTTCTGTGTGTGTGTGTTTGTGTGCGCGAGTGTAGTGTGGATCCGCTTCTGGAGCCGACCCCTGGGGAGCCCGGGCCTGTGTGTCTGTAACAGCATCCGCGGGGCTCGTGCGGCTTGACCTGGGCCCCTGCGGGATTACACAGCTGGGAGCCCTTCTGTGTGGCCGGACCGTGTTCATCTGAGTCACGCACTTGGTGCTGGTGGCGCCTGAGCGCCACGCCACTCCAAGGCTGTGTCGTTGTGGGTGAGCCATGCCTGCCCTCACTCGTGGTCCCGAAGACACCGCAGTGTCCTTCCCCTGAGCAAGATGCCACCCTCTGGTGGCCTGCGGAGCCCGTGCTGTCCCCAGCCGGGACTCGGGGGACAGGGTCCGGGAAGGCAGAGCGCGGGCGTCGGTCTTGGACACGGGCACGGAATCTCGTCCTCGGGGCTTTGCCCCAGGGTTTCTCTTTATTTTCTCACTAGAATTTCATCAGGGCTCCAGTCGACCCTTGAGCCAGCGGGGCTGGGGTGCCGACCCTCTGCCGTCAGAATGGAGTATGACTGACGGTCGCCCTCCATCACCCTGGTTTCGCGTTGGTGGATCCGGTCTGCAGCATTTTCTATTTAAAAAAATCCACACGTGAGTAGATCCGAGTGGTTCAAACCCGAGTTGTTCAAGGTTCAACGGTATTTTACGAAAGCATCCCCGCATTAAGGCACTGTCACTCAGGGCACACAGCATTTTTCGTACAGAAGAGGGTCATAGTGGTACTTCCGAAGGGCGGTGCGTGCTCCAGGGACCGGCCGGCCCCACCAGCCACCCGAGGGCCAGCGCCCCTGTTTTCTTGCCCTCGTGAGTGTTCTGATGGCCCTTTCTTGTTACAGTGTTGATGCCGTTGAACACGTTAATCGACACGTTGAAAAGGAGGTGTGTTAAAACTCACAACATTAAGTTTAAATACAGTCTTTACACCAAAACGAGAATATATGAACATTTTTCCTTTCTGGCTTTAATGGAAGTAAGCTCATTGACAACTTTTTCCTTTTGTTGAGAAAGTCAGTTTAATAGGCAGCATATTTGTAATATTACATAAAGTATGTCTGTTCTGTAAACAGTGACATCCTACACTAAATGAAATATGTAAGCATATCAGACTTTGTTATTAAAATCAGAATTTGTTAAAGGTCACTTAACACTCAGCTATTAACTGTGAAGCCAAATGGTCCGGGGTCTTTTCTAGTGGGAGATTTCTAAGCACCATTCCTAGCTTTTCTATGCTAATTGGTCTGTTTACATTGTTCTTATTTTGGGGTCCATTTTGTTACTGTGTATTTTTACTAGGAAATCACCAATTTCTTTTAGGTTTCCAATCTGAAGCAACATTTCTTTTATTTAACTTTAATTTTCCCTCTCTTTCTAGTTTTCTACAGAATTGTCACAATTAATGAGCACTACTGAAACATTATTATTAACTGCAATCCATATTTTATTCTATTCAAGTTCCCTTCCTTCTACCTTTTTCTGTTCCAGAATCCCATCCAGGCACCACATGACATGTGATCATCTTGTCTGTTTAGGCTCTTCTGGGCTTGGACAGGTTCTGAGACCCTCCTTGTTTCGATGACCATGACAGGGTGGAGGAGGGCTGGGCAGGTACTCTGTAGGCTGTCCCGCACTGGGATTTACTTAGTGTTTTTCTCATGGTTAGAGAGGTGTTATGGGTTTTGTGGAAGCAGATCACAGAGGTCAGGGGCTTTCCCATCACTTTATATCAAGGCAGTAGGCTCTCGAGACACGTATCACTGTTACTGTTAACCTTGGTCACCTGGCTGAGGTAGTTTGTCAGGTTCCCGCTGCGTTTTGGAGCCTTTCCTGACAGCTCCAGCCAATCCTGACCACTCCCCTCTCTGAGTTTCTGTAGCTCTGATCTTCAAGTCACATGTTGCTGGTCTGCTTCCTTCCTGTAGTATCTGTTCTCTTGGAATCCCATGGCTGGGAGTCTCCAGAAAGTTGAGTTTTCAGGAGGAGAGAATATTCTGCTGTACCCTCCTGTCCCTAGCTCGGTACTGGACTCATGGTAGGAAGGTGATGTATTTAAATCAAGCTTCTGATACCAAGTTCCCCTGCTGAGTTTATGATTAACCTTTCTTTACAAAAGTGTATCCCTTTTCTTGTCCTGCCCCTGTTCCCCTCAGGATTGAGGAGTATCAAAGAAAAGGGGTGGGGGGCGGGAACTGGTCAGGACCCTGCAGAGCCCTTCTGGGTTCAAAAGACCCTCCATGTCCCCCATTTCTTGTTTGCAGAGAAAGGCTTTACTCTCCTAGGCCTTTCCTGAGTTCTGAAGAGCGGACACATGTAGTTACTAATTAGGGAAGATAGGGAATGCAGAAACGAAGTTAAAGCAGGCCCAGATGGTGTCAGAGGAAACACCAGGGGCCAACCAGGAATTAAAATTGCTAACCCATCACAAAGGCTCTAAGTAAATAATAAAATGCCTCAACCGTGGCCTTTGTTCTCTCCTAGAAACAGGTTAAAGAACGACGAGACCATGATTTTCTAGTTTGCTTTTCAGGGACATGAAGCTCAATCACAATCACCAATGACACATCGAGTCATAGGATGGCGCCGGGAAGCCTGCAACTGAGGTCTCATCAGGAAGCTGAAATCACCAAGACCCCCTCTCATTTACCCTTTTTGCCTTTAAAGACCTTGCACCTGGCTAGCCAGCAAGATGGACCTGAGACAAACCTGCATCCCCCATCTTCTGGACTGGTGCACAGCCCAGGTCTGGCCGCTTGTCAATATTCCAGAGGCAAGTGCTGGTCGGAACAGAAAAGTTGTTTTAATAAGAAAGCCGGCAGTCTAGGGAGAAGGCAAACTCATATCCAAAACCAACTCCAAAGAGTTTGCTCAGCCACAAAAAAGGTGAAGTGATCTCAGTTAATCACTGAGGTAGGGGGTCCGAGTCATCCCACACCCCACTGTGTGCAGGCGTGTGGACTCCTTGTGACCTTTCTTTAGATGCTATCCTGCTCAGTTTGCTCGTGAGGTTACTGAAGGCCAAGCTGGGGAAAAGGTCCAATCATCTGTTGATTACTTATTTATTTATATTTCTTTAATCTAAGGAAAGAACCAACAGGTTAGGCAAAGTATTATGTGATCAAAACATTTGGAAGATGTGCTTGGGTTAGTTAGAATATAGCTTTGCTGAAGTGGTAGGACAAATGGGGCCTCCTGCAGAGAGCTCTTTCCTGACAAAAGCTGCTTAAGGTTAATAGAACTCTCTCTGCTCCAAACGCGGGTGTTTCCATTTGTTTGGCCTCATTTGTGCGCCAGGCACACGAAGTTGGGTCCAACGCTTCTGGGTCAGTGGCTTTTGACTAGGAGATGGCACGCTTTTCTCATGTCATAATCCGAGGGCATGGAGCACGTCTGATAGGCCAGAGACCAAGAGGACAGATTGGGCAGGTCCCTTTGGCAGATGTCGTGCTTTGCTTTCTTTTAAGCAGAATCTCTTCCTGACCCTTAGCACCTTTACCCCACTTCGCTCACTCTGCCCGCAAAGGATCTGCCCGGTGAAATCTTTGATCAATTGTTTGGGGACAGAAGGGCGAGAACCTTCTCTTGGTGCACACGACCCCCCAAATGCTGATAATCCCAGAGCAGCTGTCTTTGAAGCAAGGGCATGAGGAAGGCCAGCCACAGAGGGCTTTGTTTTGTTGAGTGGAGTTGACGTGGCCCAGCAGTGGGCTCGTACGTCTGTGGCACAGAAAGCCCAACCCCTGCAGCGGGAGTTTGCAGCAAAGTAAGGGCTTATGGCACCAAGCAAGAGAGTGGGCGACAAGCCTCGGATCCACTCCAACTTGACCGTTTTTAAAGGGGAAGAAAGGGGGTTAATTATCATCTTGTGACACATTTTTTAAAAAATATTTTTTATTTAGCTGCTCTGGATCTTAGTTGCAGCACACGGGATCTTCGTTGCGGCCTGCGGGATCCTTAGTTGCGGCCTGCGGGCTCTAGTTCCCTAACCAAGGACCGAACCTGAGCCCCCTGCACTGGGAGTGTGGAGTCTTAACCACTGGACTACCAAGGAAGTCCCCTTGTGACAGTTCTTAGTCGTAGTTTCGGGGCTCAGGATGTCTCTGGTTTGCCACTCTGGAGATCCATGGCTTGGCCGTCCGTGAGCTCATCTTGCCCTGGAGAAAAACAACCACGACTTTGTATGTTGATGATGAGACCTCATCTGACTCTGGGGGGTGAGTGCTCAGTGAGCAAAGGATTAGGTCAGAGGGGACAAGAAAGGGAGTAAAGTTTTGGACAGAGAGGCTTATCATCAGCATGGCAGGGGAGCTCGGTTTTAGGGGGACTTGGTTTCACAGAGAGCTGCTTGTGAGAACAGAGATGAAGGGGGACTGCAGGGGAAGACAGAGGGAGACCCAGGGTTCTGGTAGTGGGAGAAGAACTTTTGCAGGTAAGACCTTGGAGAACTAAGGAGGAGAATCTGAAAGCTTCGCTGATGTTGTGGAGGGAGGAATTTCCCTCTACGCTTCTAGGTTCTTCTGGCTGGTCTAAGATTTAAACTGACATGAGACAGATTAACAGGAGAAAGTCACACAAAAGTTTAATAAAACGTATGCTTGGGAGAGACCCAAGAAAACTGAGTAACTCTCCAAAATGCTGGAAACCATCACCTTTTTTTTTCCCCCAGAAATAATGTATTTATAAACACAGAAATGGTTACAACAAAGATGGCCGTGACGAGTGGGTACGTATATATTTTTATATATATATATATATATATATATTTATAAATAAATCCTTGTCCAGCAACTGACTGTGGCACCTAAGGAGGTAAGTCCAGTCCTTGCATTTGCCCCAAACCCTCCCTTCTCTGCAGCCCCCCCGGTTGTGGGGTTTCACAAAAAACCCGCAGCTCCTCAGGCTGGGGACGGGGACACTTAGCACAGGGCCTCGGCTGGCAGAGAAGGGGAGGAGCTCCAAGGAGAACCATCACCCACACTTCTAAGCCACCCTTGACCAATTTGGGGATCTCCAGCCCTTGGGGACCACATCTCAGCCCTTGCCCCTTTAAGAATAAAGGCAGTCTGACTGCCTCCATGTCCTTCCAGCATTAGGTAGGAAGTGACTGGAGATCACGAGGGGAAGGAAGCGGCTCCCAGGGACGGGCACAGCAAGAACACAACAGGAGGCTGCTTGCATTTAGGGCTCCCTCCTCTCTGACATCTGGGAGTGCCAGCCTCTAGTCCTCCATCAGCCCGAGCTTGGAGGATTACGAGGGTGAGGAGAGAGAAAGTGCCCACGCTGGAAAAGTCTCTATGAGGTCACAGCAAACCCTTCCCCTGAGCACCAACCCCAATGTTAAAAGCCATGCTTGGGCGGGGAGGCTGCCGGATTTCCCTACCAGCTCAGTACTCCACAGCCATTCAGGAGGGCTGACGTTCCTTCTGAGAGAGGCTGAGAATAAGGATGGTATCCTGTGGGGGAAGGCCGTGCCTGAGGCCCAAGGAGATGGAGCCGTGGCCTGTCAAGGAAGAAGAGGACTTTTCCCACCGAGAGGAGCTGCAGAAAGAGGGGACCAGAATGGCTTTCCCCTCTACCTGGCGGACGCAGCACAGGTCTCCACGAGCTGGCCAGGTGCTCCAGCTGGACGGTGCTGCTGGTGACAATGAGGCAGAGGTCCTCGTGACGCTCCGCCGTCTTTAGGGGGTTGGGTCAAAGGAACACTGCGGGGAGGGTTGGGGGGCTGCGGCGCTGCGAAGCCTGGGGGGCCTGGGCCTCAGGGCAGGGCGAGAACAGATGTGCATCAACAAGGGCGAGGTCAGCTGTCCCCGGAGAAGGGCTGAGGGGCTGGCTCCACTCCCTGCCCCACCTCGCTGGCTGTGCGGCCTCGGCGCGCCTGCCCTCGGGCATCAGCGTGGACAGAGTCCAAGTCAGAGCAGCTGACCCCACAGAGCCAGGCGTCCGTTACCCAGAATATCACGGTGGTACCCGTGCCGTGGACAGGACTGCGGACTGCTGGAGTCTTCTGTTCTCAGAGGTGGAGGAGAGAAGGGGGTCAATCAAGGGCTCCCGGTTTGGTCATCACGTCCCTCTCAGGATCCCTGCGACAAAAGCCTCGTCAGCTCAGACCTCCCGAGCTTCAGCTCCCGTGAGTGTCTCAGCTCTTGCCCCGCTCACAAGCCCTGCAGGTGGTCCCTGACCTCTCTGAGAAGACAGCATTGACCCTCACAGAAGAAGGAGGTGGTGGTGGCTATTGAGGTGGCACCGTGGCTACTAAGAACCCCTGGGGCCGAGAAAAGAAGCGGATGCTGGAACCAGGGCTCCCTCTGTCCTCTCCCCGGACGATGACGACGACCGTCAGAGACAGCCGGATGTGCTCCCCGACGTTCTACTCGAAGGCAGAGATGCGGGTGCCCTCCAAGTCACACACCGAGACCAAGCCCCACAAGTGCCCATGCTGTTGCAGCCCCTCGCCAGGAGCTGCTACCTGGCTCAGCACGCGTGTATCCACTCAGGGACCAAGCCCAGGGGTGTCACTTCCGTGAGAAGTCCTTCCCGCAGCCCTCTCACTCCAGCCGCACGCCCGCAGGTGTGCACACCCAGGTGTGCACTGCCAGGATGTGAGAACACCTCCACACAGCTCGAACCTGCAGTCCCACGGGCCGCGGCGCGACAAAGGTAAACCCTGCCAGGGCCACAGCTGTCACCGGGCGCGCTCGGACACAGCCTTGCTGGAGACGCCCCCGTCCACGCACACCGTGAAGCAGGGTGTACACCTGCGCAGTCTGCAGCCGGGCCTACACGCTGGAACCACACCTGACGCAACACATGATGCGCAAACACATCCCTCCTGATTTCCTCCAGCGGTGGCCCAGGCCCAGGCCCTCACCCTAAACACCATCCTCGGCTAAAGACCAGAGAGCCCGTGGGAGAGGGTGATTCGCGACCTCGAAAAGGAGGAAGGCAATTCACACGGAGATAGAAAAGCAAACGCTTTGTAAACAAACCGCTGGGCTGCAATCCGCAGGCCTGCAAGCCCTGGGCCTGCCCAGCCTCAAGACCAAAGAGCGAGCCTGGAGTCAGCGACCACCGCGGAGACCTCAGTGGTTTACTGGCTGGGGGATCTCACACGTGCAAAGCAAAGTCCGGGAGCGACACCCCTCCGTGTGCAGCAGGCGGCGGGCAGGACAGGCACCAAGCTTCCCGCTCTGCCCGGTGAGGGCACAGGCTGAGTGCTGAGGTAACCTGCAAAGGCCCGAGGGCGGGGGCCTGGCCAGACTGGCTTCCGTGCGGCCCGTTGCACCCCGAAAGCCCGCTCTGCCGCCCTCCCACCCCGACACAAACAGGTGAGCCACGGCAAGCTGGACCGAAGGCTTTGCAGTGTTCTAAAAAATTACCGTCTAACTATGCAAACTGACACCAAGTTTTAACAGCAGAGGGAGTTTTTTTTTATGGCGATACTCAGTCGGCCCAGCACCGCAGGCATGACTCCCGGTCTGCGCCGGGTCCTGCAAAGCACCCGTGCGAGGCGCGGCCATAACGGGCGCCGGCAGCTTGCCAGCCGCGGCCGCTGAGGCGGCTAGCGATCGCTTTTTCAAACAGCACGTGCAGACCTGTGTCCACAACTACCTCACTTCTGTGGAACAGGATCCTGGAGGCGAGGGTTAGGGCGCGTTTTCAGTCGATGCTGCCAAACCGCCGTCCGCAAGGGTTGAGACAACCTGCAGAGAACTGCCGCGCTCCCGGCGGAGGGTCTGGCCCGCTTCTAGCTCTTTCCTCCCGGCAGGGCTTCCAGGGCGCCCGCCAGGAGACGCGCTCTCGCCGCCGCTTCCGAGCCTCAGCGCCTCGTCACGGGCTCCTGCCTCGGGGCCCCACGTTTCTTCCCGTCGCCACTGGCAGGAGGCCCGCGACCCCGCACCCTTCGAGCGACCCGGGTGTCCCCCAGCGCCGACAGCCCCGCCCCACGCTGCTCCAGGAAGGGCGGGAAGGAGGCCAAGGGCCGAGCTCATGGAGAGGGTCCTGGAGTTCGGGAAGGAAGTGGGTTCGGGGGGCACCCCGAACACTGAGGGGACCCGGCCCGGCGGGGACAGAGGGGGCGGGGGGCAGGCGGCTATGCCCTGCGTCCTGCCCGGACACCTCCGTCTGGCCGTGGCCCTGCGCCGCCGGACCTCTCCCGGCGCCCTTCTCCCCGCGGGGCCCGAGAAGCCTCCCCGGCGGCCGGCCCCGGACGCCGGACTCAGTCACCGTCGCCCGGACGACCCCCTCGTTCACTCACCTTCATCCGCACGCCACCAACACACCCCAGCCAGGCGCCCGGGGCCGCTTCCGCGCTCGGCGCGCACGTGCTCCGCCCGCACGTCCGGGGAGGCGGCGGGAAGGCGCGGTTGATACAGAGTATCCAGGCCTCCGCCAATCCCTGCAAGGGCCCCGCCCGATGACCCCCGCCCGTGCCCTGCGCCCCCTAAGTCCCGGGGCCTGCGGTTCCGCCCACCTGGGTTCGGGGCATTCCGGTGGTTCTTGGGGAGCCGAGAGGTTCTCGGGGGTCCGTGGCATTCGGGGGGCTGCACGGGAGCCGACAGGTTGGGGGGCGAGGGCGGGGCGTCAGAGGCGCCATGCAGCCTGGTTCTGCGCGTCCTCAGGCCCCAGAAGGAGCAGAGCCGGGGTCCTGGGGGTCCTGGGCTGGGGTGGAGGAGAGGGCGCCACGACCCCCGCCCCTGCAGCAGGAGGAAGCTGTGACCCTGGATTAACCCCACGCCACCGCCCTGGAGCTCTGCGGAGACAAAGCCCGGCTGGGGTCGTAGCCCGGGGGGCAGACACCCCCGCCCCTCCCGTGCCCCCGCAGCCCCAGCCGGAGGCCCCCGGTGATCCCACCCCCGCCTGACCCTGGGGCGCAGCTGCGCGCGGCGGAGAGGCCTTCGCGACGGTGGAGGCCTGGGGACCCGAGTTCTCGGTGACCCTGGTCAGCCACGCGGGGGAAGCCTCTGAAGTGCCGCCGTCCTGGCTCGGACACGGTCTGGCCTCTCCCCTGTGCAGTTTAGTTTGCGGAGATGTTGCACACAGCGAGCCGGAAGGCGCTCTAGAGAGGAGACCAGGAGGGTTTCGAGTTGCTTTTGAAAGGGTGGTCAGGGCAAAAATTCTCTGACGTCAAAGCTCATGCCTGAACGTATGCAAAAGACTTAGGCAGAAAGAGAAACATTTCAGCGTTTGTTCACTTGAAAATCTGGAAACGACCCAAGAGTCCGGTGGAATATTGCTAAACACATCACACTTCAGAAACAGGATGGGCTCCTGGAGGGTAATTAGTAGTTGCCGGGAGAAAGAATGCTTCCTGACCGGACTAGTGATACATTGTACAATAAAAACGGCTGTTACAAAGCAATGTGAGTGAGACGAGCCCGTTTGAAAAGTACAGACACAAAATGATGTATGCCACATCGTTAAACCCTGGTTGCCACCGGGTGACAAAATTATTGTTGTATTACTTTTATTTGGCTTTAAAATTTTCTTCTTTTGCTTATCCATGTTTCCTAATTTTTATAAAAAGACAATCTTCTGTTTTTCTCGTTTTAAGGTTCTTTTCAAGAAGTGGGAGAAAAAACATTGACAACAGGGTTGGGGGAAGCAATCCCCACCGTCCAAGTATACTAAGGCGGATATGGGTGAACAGAGAGGAAATTGGAGATTTGCTGCAGGAAACCCTCCTGTTGTGGGAAGGTGATCACAGGCCCTTTCTCCAGGACCGGCTGGTGCTCAGTGAGAATATTCCTGGTTGCGCTCCACCCATGAAGCATCAATGAAGTTAAAACCTCAATGGAAACCAAAATGTCCAAGTACCTACGTTATTAAATATAAATGTAATTCAACAAATTTTATGATTCTAGTTCATTGTTATAAAATCAGTTACTTTTTTTGGCTGCCAGGTGAGAAGTCACTGTTTACACACGTTGTCTTATTTGAGCCTCCCAAGCCACCTCTGAGCGAGTTATGTTCCCTTGTTACTAAAAAGGAAATAGGTCCAAGTGCATTTAAAACACTTCCAACCAATAAGTGGCCTCCTTGAACTGTCAGACTCAAAAGCATACGTTCTTAACGTAAGCACATAATAATTTCAAGTATTCTAAATCGGGAAACTCTTCATAAGCTTCATTTTTTTTTTTTTTTTTTTTTTGCAGTATGCGGGCCTCTCAACGCCACGGCCCCTCCCGTTGTGGAGCACAGGCTCCGAACACGCAGGCCCAGCAGCCATGGCCCACGGGCCCAGAAGCTCCGCGGCATGTGGGATCTTCCCAGACCTGGGCAGGAACCCGTGTCCCCTGAATCGGCAGGCAGACTCTCAACCACTGCGCCACCAGGTAAGCCCCATAAGCTTCATTTTTAATAGAGGTCTGATCTTCCAACAAAAGGTAGGCCAAAAGGTAATTATCCAACACCCACTGTAAATAGAGGCTGCCTCTCTCTTCCATGCTCACTAGTCTGAAATGCAATCATTACCACATAAAGCACCCTAAGGCATACTTACCTGCTATTTCCGGATTTTCTGTTCTCTCTGGACCCAGGCTACCTGGGGCGGACTCCCAGTTTAATTGCTTAATAGCTGTGTGACTTTGGACAAGGTACTGATCCTGTACCTTCTCTCCTCTTGGTAAAGTTTATGATTTGTAATAATAACAGGCCCTCTTTCCTCTTTGGTTTGAGATCATTAAATGAGTCAGTACTCTGCACGCGCTATCTTCTTTACCATTTTGTTTCTTACCGGCATTGTTCACTTTTAACACGTTCAAAATCTGGGAACTTCCCCCTTAGTCCTAAGGGAACTTCCCCCTTAGGACTTCTCCTTTTCAGAAATGTCCTGGCCACTCATGTACTTTCCCCCATAATGAGTAGCTGAACACATTTTTAAAAATCCCTGATCCACGGAAGGCTGCAAGCCCATCTAGATACAGCCTGCTAAGAACCTCTACTTCACCCTGAACCCCTCTTCCCTCCAGGGAATTACCTTCGTTCCCAGAGGTCCCCCGAGGGAGCTGCTTGCCCACCTGCACTGCCCCAGGAAGCCTTCTCGAAGCCCAATCTGTCTGTATATTGGGGTGCTTGTAGCCATGGGAGACCAGTCCTTTGGGCCGTTCGTGGGTTCACAGAACTACGGGGAGCAGGCCGTCTGGGGAACACCCTTGGGAAACCGATGCCTGACAGAAAAAGAGAGGGGATGTGTGACGTCTTGGGTAGAGTGATGAGAAGGACAGAGGGAACGTAAACAAGAGCTGGAAAGAGTGGCTCAGCTGTCCTTCCTTTCTTGGAAGATGGCAGATGCAGGTGGGGCAGGGCACAGGAAAACCCTCCCAACATACTGACCCAGAGGCACTAGGAATGCTTTTTTGTTTTTTTTTTTTTTAGAGAAAATATTTAAAAAATTTTTTTTAAAGATGAGATGAGTATTATCGATTTTTCCTTCTGCTTCAGGCTCAAAGGTGGCTGGGCAGTGGTGCTGTGCCCAAACAAGACCCACTTCACCTGCTACAAACCTTCGTTCCCTCTGGTGGTAGGTCAGGTGCAGGGGGGGAACAGGGACTCAGAGCCCAGGGTCTATTTACTGAGCATGCGGCACTCAGGTGGGTATTTTGCTGTCATTCCCATATGACAAGATGCCCGTCAGAGAGGTTAAGTCACTGGTCTAGTCACAGAACTGGTAGAGGGTGGGTTTGAGGTTAGCCCGCTCCCATCTGGCCCCCAAGTGTTGGTTTTCATGTCACCCAGCAGCACACTGACTCGGAGGGTGGGAGAGGAGGGAGGTCTCGCTGCGCACTACATTCTCGTTACTCAGTAAGCATGCTTGTTACACTCCAGGCCCAGGCTGCACAGTGACATCACAAATGAGTGAGTGTCCCTCCGTTTGAGGAATCCATCCTCTCAGGACCTGTTGATTGCCTACTCTGTGCAGAGCAGGAAGAAACCTCAATCTATTTATCTATTTTTGTCATTGAAAAAAACCTAAATAGATATTTAACCTAAAGCATTTTAAATTAATATAATATTACATGTGAAAACTTGAACAAACATACAAGTCCAAGAAAATGAAAGCACATTGTGAAAGTTCTTGATGATTTTGATTTTCTATCCTTGTAAGTTACATAAAGTGCACAGATCTTTAGGGTTTACCTCTGATTTTCCCATACATGCAGATACTATGTCCTCACCATTTCCAGCATGCTTCAAGGCTCTGTCATGCTGGTTTCCAGTCACTATCCCCCCACGGTGACCACCCTGGACTTGTCACCAAATGTTAGCTTTGCCTGTTTTGGCACTTGATCTGCCTTCTCAAATGCTACAAAATTTCCCCCATGTAACCCTAGAAGGTCTATTTTTTCCCCCTTTACATTTAGGTGTACAATTAATCTGGAAATAATTTTAACTTATGGTACGAGGTATGGGTGTGTCAACCCCCCACACACCCCATAGGACATCCAATTTATCTGATTTATTGAAGAATCTTCACCATTGCATTGCAGTGGCACTTTTTGTCTTAAATCAGATGATGGTACATGTGTGGGTCTGCTTCTGGGCTCTCTGATCTGTTGTTTCATTGGTCTGTTTGTCCAACTTTACACAAAACCATACTATTTTAATCATGGGATAAGTTGATATTCAGTGTGTATCCTTCAGTTTTCCTCCTCTTTGTCTTTGGTATACTTCACCCTTTGCACTTTTACATGAATTTCAGAATCAGCTGGTTAATTTTGACAAAAGTGCATACTAGGACTCTGAGATGACACTGAATTTATACATCAACTTGGGAAACATTTGAGAACAATATTGAGTCTCCCAATTCTCAAATATAAAATAGATCTCATTTATTTAATATCAAGCAGTATTTTGTAGTTTTCTGTATAGAGACTTTTCTTTAGTCTTATTTCTGATATTTATGATGCTATTGTCAATGATACTTTAATTCCATTATCTAATTTTTTTGTAATATATGGAAATACCATTGACTTTTGTATATTGACATTTTATCAGTATCTAGCAACTCTGCTAAATTCACATAATTCTAACAGATTCTGTAGATTTTTTTGGGGTTTCTAGGTACATAAACATATTGTGTAGGAATGACAAGTTTTCTTTCATTCTTTCTAATCTTCACACTTAAAAAAAAACTTACTGCACTGGTTAGGACCACCAATATTCAGTGTTGAATTAAAGAGATAATAGTTGGGACTTCCCTGGTGGTCCAGTGGTTAAGACTCCACGCTCCCAATGCAGGGGGCCCAGGTTTGATCCCTGGTCAGGGAACTAGATCCTGTATGCTGCAACTAAGACCTAGTGCAGCCAAATAAATAAATATTTTTTAAAAAAGTAACACTATTAGTTAAAAATTGTATTTTGCTATCTTGCTAAATTGACTTGTTAAGTGGCTTTAAAAATTCTTTTTATTGGAGCACAGTTGATTTACAGTATTGTGTTAGTTTCTGCTGTACAGCAAAGTGAATCAGTTACACATATATCCACTCTTTTTAGAGTCTTTTGCCATATAGGTCATTACACAGTATTGAGTAGAGTTCCCTGTGCTATACAGTAGGTCCTTATTAGTTACCTATTTTATACATAGTATGGTATATATGTCAATCCCAATCTCCCAATTTTTCCTCCACCCGCCCTCCCCAAGGTGCCTTTTTTGAGGGTAAAGTTTTAAAAGGAGTTTCAGTGAAGGCAATCATGCTGTCTCTGAATAAAGTTGTCATTCTTCCTTTCCAATCTGTATCCTTTTTTATTTTGGCCATGCCACGTGGCTTGCGGGATCTTAGCTCCCCAACCAGGGACTGAACCCTCGCCCTCAGCAGTGACAGCACGGAGTCCTAACCACTGGACTGCCACGGAATTCCCACCAATCTCTATCTTTTTAATTTCTTTGTCTTGCCTTATGTAGTCAGCTAAATCTTCCAGTACAGTGTTGAAAGAGAGTGGTGAGAGTGGATATATTTCACTTGTTCTCAATCTTAGGGGAATCTATTCACTCTTTGACCGTTACGACATTAACTGTAGACATTTTTCAGATGTGCTTTATTAGTTTCAGGAAGATACTTCCTATTCCTAGTTTGCTGAGGTTTTTAATCATGAATGTTATGGAATTTGAACAAATGCTTTTACTATGCCTGTTGATGTGACCATATGATTTTTATTTTTTAGTTGGTCAGGTATGAATTAGTGATTGGATTTTGAATATCAAATCAGCCTCAGCTTTGTATTCCCAAGATAAACTCCAATTTGCCTTCATGTATTACCCTTTTATATATTGCTGGATTAAATTAACTAGTTTTGAGGACTTTTACATCTATGTTCATGAGGAACATTTGTAGTTTTTTAAACAATTTGTAATCCTTTTTTAAAAAAAAATCAGGGTAATACTGACTTCATGAGTTAAGAATTTGTCATCTATTTTCTGGAAGAGTTTGTATAGAATCGGTATTACTTCTTTCTTAAATATTTGCTAGAAATCATCAGTGAAATTATCTGAGCCTGGATTTTTCTTTGTTTGGAGATTTTTAACTGAATTTAATTTCTTTAAGAACTGTAATAGGTTACCCTTTCTTGAGTAAGCTTTGGTAGTTTGTGTCTTTCAAGAATTTAGTCCATCAAAATTGTCAAATCTGTGTTTTGTGATGCTTACCCCTTCCACTGTTTTTGTTTCACTGGTTTCTGGTCTTATCCTTACTATTTCATTCCTATTTACATTGGGCTTTACTCTTCTTTTCCTAGTTCCTTAAGGTAGGACTTTATATTATTGACGTGAGACCCTTATTCTTTTCTAACATAAGCATTTCGTGCTATTAATTTCCCTCTACACACTGCTTTTTCTGCATCTCAAAAATTTTGATATATGTTGTATTTTAATTTGTACACATCATATATAATAATAATTCAAAATATTTTCCATATTATGCTTGAAATTTCTTGGACCCATGAGTTATTTAGAATTGTGTTGCTTAATTTCCAAGTGTTTGGAGACTTCTCTGTTCTTGCTGCAATTGGTTTCTTGTTAAACTGTACTATAGATGGGAGAAATTTTGCATGGTTTCAATTATTTAAAAAGTTTTAGGATTAATGACTTAGGACATGATCTGTAATGGTGAATGCTTCACATGTAATTGAAAAGAATGTCTATTCTGCTGTTGGATGTTCTAGACATGTCTACCAGGTCCAGCTTGTTGATGGCATTATTCAGTGCTTCTATAGCCTTGCTGATTTTTGGTCTCCAACTTATATTACTGAGAAATAACTGTTGAAGTGTCCAACTAAAATGGTAGAGTATATTTCTCATTTCACCTCTGTTTTTGCATGATTTTGAAGCTTTCTTGTTAAGTGCATGTACATTTAGAATTGTCTTTTTGGTAAAATGATGCTTTTCATTATATAAGGTACCTATACATTCCTGATAATTTTCTTTGCTCTGAATATATATTTTCTTACATGAAAGGGCACATATTTTCTAATGTCAGCTCTTAGGCTGGGAGATAGGGTGGGGCTGAATCAATTTGATCTGTATTTCAGCTGTCTGAGCTTTGTTGAAGCTTTTGGTTGATTTAGTGCAAAACTGCCTTCAGATATTTTGAGGGCAAATCAGAATGTTTCCCTCGGCAGGGCCTGGAATCTGAGTGTGGAGACGTTGTAAAGATTTGCTTGTGCTCACAGCCAAGCTGCCAGCTCTCAGAGCTGTGCAAAACATCTCCTTGCCTTACAGCCTGTAGCTTATTTTGGTTTTTCTAAATAGACAATCACATCTCCAAACAAAAGGATTTTTGTTTCAGCCCCAACCCCCAAGTCCTTACAACTTTTTCTTCTCACACATTGGCTAGAATTGCCATTACACTGCTATAATTAAAATGATGAGAATTCTGTAATTTGATAATTTGATTAAAAAGTGGCAATAACTAAAGCTATTCTGGGTAATCTATGTAGAAGGAACTAATTAATAATGGCAGCAGACTACACAAAGCATATTTTACAGTACAGAGAAAGATAACACCTAAACATCCTAGGTCTTATGATGTAATCCTTATTGTTTTCCTGGTTATTACATTTACTTACACACTTTAAAAAATCTTTATGTTCTATTATGAACATGCATATCATTGACATTTAAACATTTTCTCCATCTTTTCCTAAAAGTTTGGAACATCTTTACAACTTTTTTTTTTTTTTTTTTTTTTTTTTTTTGGTGGTACGCGGGCCTCTCACTGTTGTGGCCTCTCCCATTGCGGAGCACAGGCTCCGGACGCGCAGGCTCAGCGGCCATGGCTCACGGGCCCAGCCGCTCCGCGGCATGTGGGATCTTCCCAGACCGGGGCACGAACCCGTGTCCCCTGCATCAGCAGGCAGACTCTCAACCACTGCGCCACCAGGGAAGCCCCATCTTTACAACTTTTAAGTAATATGTAAAGGAAACTATTTTTTCTAAGTGAACCAAAATAATAGTGAAGTAAACTTTTCTGCTGAGGCTTATCCCATTTGAAACATTCATAAAATCTTCTTTTCTTGTATTTTTTTTTCTAGCTTGGTTTCTCCAAGGTATGAGCTTCCAATACGTGCAATTCATTCGTTTTATATTTTCTCTCATTAAAATCCTAATTCTTATTAAATTATGAATTTCAAAGGATTGTATTCTATATTCATTTGCATTATGGGATTCCTCTTTGTGGATGTTAGCATATTAGAAAATGACTTCCTGACATTCATTTCATTCATATTGTTCCTCACCTGCACAAACTTAAAGAAATGGTATGACTTCTTGCTGAGAACTTTCATAGGGTTCACTGAATTGATAGGGTTCCTGTGTACATTTACTGATATTTTTTGGTGTACATAAAAAACAGTGTTCTTTGGATGCCCCTCCACATGCTATACATACACGGTGTACCATGAGATTTTTCCATTTATAGAGTTTCTCTCCTGTACGAATTTTCTGGGAATTCCTGTGAATTGACTTTTTTAAAAAAAATTATTTATTTATTTATTTTTGGCTGCATTGGGTCGTCATTGCTATGCGCGGGCTTTCTCTAGTTGCATCAAGTGGGGGCTGCTCTTCATTGTGGTGCGTGGACTTCTCATTGTGGTGGCTTCTCATGTTGCAAAGGATGGGCTCTAGGCACGTGGACTTCAGTAGTCGTGGCACATGAGCTCAATAGTTGTGGCTTACGGGCTCTAGAGCACAGGCTCAGTAGTTATGGTGCACGGGCTTAGTTGCTCCACAGCATGTGTGATCTTCCTGGACCAGGGCTCGAACCCGTATCCCCTGCATTGGCAGACGGATTCTTAACCACTGTGCCACCAGGAAAGCCCTGAATTGACTTTTGAGAGAAAGTTTCTTACATTTACTTCACCAATATGTTTCTCATCTGTATGAGTTCTCTGATGCATAATGAGCTGTGACTTGCAACAAAAGGCTTTCCCACATTCGCTGCACTTACAGCGTTTTTCTCCTGTATGAGTTCTCTGATGTGCACTGATAATTGATTTCTGAGAGGTTTTTCCACATTCACTGCACCCATAAGGTTTCTCCCCTAATCAGTTCTCTGATGTACAATGAGCTGAGATTTCCTAATGAAGGATTTTTCATACTCATTGCATTGAGAGGGCTTCTCTCTTGTGTTCATTCTGATGTCTAATGAGCCGTAATTTTTCACTGAAGGATTTCTGACATCGATTGCATTTATAAGGGTTTTCCCCTGCATGAGTTCACTCATGTACAATGAGAAGTGACTTCCAAATGAAGGCTTTCGCGCATTTGTGACATTCGTATGGTTTGTCTCCTGAATGAGTTCTCATGTGTATAATGAGGTATGACTTGCTACTAAAGACTTTCCTACGCTCACTGCACCTATAAGGCTTTTCCCCAACATGAGTTCGCTGATATGAGATGAGCTGATCTTTTCTGTTAAAGGCTTTCTCACATTCACTGCATTCATAGGGATTCTCTCCTGTGTGGGTTCTCTGATGTACAATAAGATTTGACTTTGTATTAAACACTTTCCGACATTCAATACATTCAAAGGGTTTCTCTCCTGTATGAGTCCTCTGATGTATCAGGAGCTGTGACTTCCAACCAAAAGTTTTCCCACAGTCATTGCATTCATAGGGCTTCTCCCCTGCATGAGTTCTCTGGTGTGAGATGAGATGATATTTCTGACTGAAGGCCTTCCCACATTAACTACAACCCCAGAGTTTCTCTCCTATGTGGGTTCTCTGATGTACAATAAGGCTTGACTTTGTATTAAACGCTTTCCAACATTCACTACATTCAAAGTGTTTCTCTCCTGTATGAGTTTTCTGATGTATCACGAACTGTGACTTCAAACCAAAAGTTTTCCCACAGTCACTGTATTCATAGGGCTTCTCCCCTACGTGAGTTCTCTGCGGTGAAATGAGCTGGTATTTCCGACTGAAGGCTTTTCCACATTCACTGCATTCATACGGATTCTCCCCTGTGTGAACTCTCTGATGTATAACAAGTTGTGAATTAAAACTGAAGGCTCTCCGACATTCACTGCATTCATGGAGTTTCTCTCCTGTGTGAGTCCTCTGATGTATAATGAGGTAGGACTTTATCCTAAAAGCTTTCCCACATTCATTGCATCCATAGGGTTTCCCTCCTATGTGACTTATCTGATGTACAATGAGCTGTGACTTCAAATTGAACGCTTTTACACACTGATTACAGCCATAGGGTTTTACCCCAGTGTGTGCTCCCTGATGTACAATGAGCTGTGACTTGAAAGTAAAGGCTTTCCCACATTCACTATAACCATAAGGTTTCTCTCCCATATAGGTTCTCTGATGTACCATGAGGTTTGAGTTTGTATTAGAGGCTTTTTGACAATCACTGCATTCATAGGTTTCTCTCCTGTATGAATTCTTTGATGTATAATGAGTTGTGGTGATTTCAAACCAAAAGCTTTCCCACGTTCATGACACCAATAGGGTTTCTGACCTGAATGAGTTCTCTGGTGTGAAACAAGCTGGTCTTTCCTACTGAAGACTTTCCCACATTAACAGCATTCACAGGTATTCTCCCGCATGTGAATTCTCTAATGTGTAACAAGTTGTGAATTGAAACTGAAAGTTTTCTGACAAACACTGCATTCATGTAGTTTCTCTCCTGTGTGAGCTCTTTGATGAACAATGAGGTAGGACTTGCTGCTGAAGTCTTTTCCACATCTACTACCTTTGTAGCGTTTTTCTTCTGAATGAGTTTGCTGATGCACCACAGGGTATGACTTGCTGCTGAAGGCCTTCCCACAGTAACTGCATTCAAAGAGTTTTCCTCCCATACGTATTTGTTGGCATATGAGCTGTGACTTTCTGTTGGCAGTTTTTCCAGATTCATTACTTTCACACTATTTTATTCCAGTAAGAGCTTGCTCATGTTTAGAATGGAAGGATGATTCCCTATGTGCATGAAACCCATTAGGATTCTTTCCAACATTATTATTACTAAAATCTATATTATATTTCAAACTCTTTCCATTTGTGACACATTTATGAAGTTTTTGTCTTTAAAAAATTTCTTTTTTTGGTTGTGTTTGATCTTCGCTGCTGTGCATGGACTTTCTCTAGTTGTGGTGCATGGGCTTCTCATTGTTGTGGCTTCTCTTGTTGCAGAGCTTGGGCTCTAGGCACGCAGGCTTCAGAAGTTGTGGCACATGTGCTCAGTAGTTGTGGCTTGCAGGGTCTAGAGCTCAGGCTCAGTAGTTGTGGTGCACAGGCTTAGTTGCTCCACGGCATGTGGGATCTTCCCAGGCCAGGGCTCGAACCCATGTCCCCTGCATTGGCAGGCAGACTCTTAACCACTGCACCACCAGGGAAGCCCTAAAGTTTTTGTCTTGAAGAAACATAATCTGTACGAAGAAGACATAGTTTTCCAAATGCAGTACACTGATAGCATTTTGACATACTTCTCAGCTTGCCTTGATTTTCCTGATGCCATTCCATACAACCATCAATTTCCCAGACTTCATCTAGAAATGAAAATACTCACGATATAAATAGTAACATGATCCTAGTACAGCATAAAATTGCCTTATAAATGTCATGTCCTGATGTTTTTCTTAGTTTCTGAAATCAATTCTGAATGTAAATAAAATCTCAAATGTAAATATACCCAGACTCCTGGGCTCTGGGGAAAACAAAACATGAAAATAGGCAAAGGGAACTGGCAATAAATAAAGGTAGTCTTGAGTTTCAAAATTTTGCATAATGTTTTCTTTAGAAAGAACAAGGAAAAATGAGCAAAATCTAAAGAAGTGGGAAGGGATCTCTGAGCATAGGCTTCATTCGACAAATAATTGTTAAATACCTATTATGTGCCAAACACTGTCTAAGCTCAGGAAAAAGAGCAGAACCATTGCAGATTTGTTTACAGTCCTCCTGGGAATAAAGTTCCACTGAATACTCAAAGAGATGAAAATAAATTCACAAGAAATATCACTGAGATGTTTCAGTACACTGACAGCACCAGCTAATAAAGCTTCCAGAGAAACGAAAAAAGTTTCACATAATGGATCAAAATTTAGAATGGATCTGACTTCTCAGTAGCATCACTAGAAGAGAAAAAGCAGAGGATTCAGGAGTAAATTAGAGGCACAGGTCGCAAAATCTATATCAAATGCACCCTTTCAAAGGAAACTACCGTGAGAGGTGTTCCAACAAAAGAAACCAAGAAAAAAGGTGACACAATAAAAATAGAAAAGAAAATCTAAAAGGAGATTCCAGGTTAAAAACTGTACAACCAGTTCTTGAGAAAAATCAGGTTACACTGGGGCAAGTCAAATAACGTGGGAGTGATGTCACTAGGAAGATGAAATTGACAGAGTCACTAATTTAGCTGAATGTACCAAAAGAATATTTAGACATGTGAAGACGAGTCTGGGGTTAAATTAATTATAAATACATTAATGATAACATAGAAAACTTTGTAGGACAATAAAACAACTCGAGAAAAAACGAGTTATGAACAAAACTAACCATTGTATACTCGCACGATTTGCCCAGGAAAAGAAATTACATGGTCGTAAAGATATAAAAACTGAAGACTGATCTAAGTATGAAATAGCTTGATTAGGATGATGGAGGTATGGGAAGAGAGTGTGTGTATATTGGAGAAGAGGAAATCTTTACCCTTCATACTAAATAATTAGAGGAGAAAATCAAGGTGTAAGAGAATAAGTCGTTTATTTAGAAAACATGGAGGTAAATACCATAAGAAAGAGTTAAAAGAGATGAAATTGTTTTTCTCGGGGTGGGGAGAGATGAAAAACAGAAGGGGCAGGGTGGACAGAATGCTGTTTAAACATAAAAAATCTCCAAAATCCAAAAATACAAAGTGAATAGGGAACTAGACAGAGGACTAAGTCCTCAGTCATAATCACAAATATTTGGAGGTTGAATAGAAGAGAGAATGGGTAGACTTGGCCTAGGTGTCCCAAAGTAATATGCTGACCAAGGCAATGGACAGAAAAGGGTATTAAGAGAACATAGAAGAAGGTCAGGTTTGAAGATAGCAACATCACAGGATCTTAATACCTCATTTCAGGTTTCCCTATATCCTAAATCTGAACCGTCTTATTCATTTTGTACACAACCTCCAAATTATATTTTCCCAAACATCAATTCCCAACTGGGACAGTACCCACACCCATGCAGTGAGAAATGAACATGAGCATGTCTGACCATTACAATGGCTTTGGAGGGAGTATTACTGGCTATTACTGGATTGGCCAAAAAGTTCCTTTGGTTTTAAAGTAAATATACAAGATACATTTTTCATTTTCACCAAGAACTTTACTGAACAACATATTCACCATTTTGTTCCACTACCTTCTGCCATTTTTCAGGCAACTTCATAATTCCATCTTCCCAAAACTTTTTATCTTTTTGAGCAAAGAACTGTTCCAGGTGCCTTTTACAGTCTTCCAGGTAATTGAATTTTTTTGCATTAAGAGAATCTTGTAAAGACCGAAATAAATGGATATCCAAAGGTGCAGTGTCTGGTGAATATGGCAGATGAATCAGAACTTCCCAGCCAAGATGTAACAGTTTTTGCCTGGTCATCAAAAAAAACATATGGTCTTGCATTATCCTCATGGAAGATTATGTGTTTTCTGTTGACTAATTCTGGATGCTTTTTGTCGAGTGCTGCTTTCAGTTGGTCTAATTGGGAGGAGTACTTGTTGGAAGTAATCATTTGGTTTGAAGAAGAAGAAGCTCATGATAGAGGCCTCCCTTCCAATCCCACCATATACACAACATTATCTTGTTTGGATGAAGACCAGCCTTTGGTGTGGTTAGTGGTGGTTCATTTCGCTTGCTCCACGATCTCTTCCTTTCCACATTATTGTACAGTATCCACTTTTCATTCGCCCGTCACAATTCGTTTTAAAACTGGAACGTTTTCATTACGTTTAAGTAGAGAATCGCATTTGGAAATATAGTCAAGAAGGTTTTTTTCCCTTAACTTATATGGAACACAAACATCAAAGCAATTAACATAATCAAGCTGGTGCAAATGGTTTTCAATGTTTGATTTGGATATTTTGAGTATTTCGGCTATCTCCCTTGTGATATAACATTAATTTTCTCAATTAATGTCTCAATTTGATTGCTATCAACTTCAACTGGTCTACTTGGCAGTGGAGCATCATCCAGAGAGAAATTTTCAGCATGAAACTTCACAAACCACTTTTGACATGTTAGATCAGTCACAGCCCCTTCTCCATATACTGCACAAATCCCTTTCTGCATTTCAGTTGCAGTTTTGCCTTTCTTGAAATAATACAGTATAATAGGCCAAAAGTGTTGCTTTCTTCCATCTTCAATATTAAAATGGTTACACAAAAATTCACCAATTTTGATGTTTTTTTTAATGCATGCTGATACGACAGCTGTCACAATACAATCTAACAAAACTGTTTTGAATGAAGTTAAAGACAACTAAGTGCTACTAGAGCCATCTTATGGAAAAAACTGAATGAACCTTTGGCCAACCCAATACATGGTCTTAAAGTCAGAAGTGTTTCCATCAAGAAGAAAACAGGCCAGTGAGTAATTAACCTTTGCCCTCAAATCATATTTGCTCATGTTTGGCTGTCAGTGTTGTCCCTGTAGACTCTGAAAGTTCATGGATACTGAATCTGTCAGTTTCTGTACTTCACCCTTCCAATCCTTCTGTTGCTGGCACCACACTCCTGCTGATTTTCCTTTGGTTCCCACATCTCTGGCTTCCTTCATTTGATTTCCCAGGAAATCTAATGAATTTGCTGTTGAGCATTTTCTTTGCAAAAATAATTGCGAAAAATTAGATCATTGCTGGTATCTCAAGGAAGAGCACAAAGAATTCAAGAAATAAGGACAGAATACCAGAGCCAGTGAGTAGAAGAGAGGAATTCACAAGATTAAAGATTATTTAAATATGATTCAAGACTGTATTAAACATGATTACTGGCTGTGGCCCATCTTGAGTTTAGCCACAGAAGACAATGGAAGAGGAAATCATGCTAAGCCAGCAGAACCCGGGCTCACCAGGCCACGGCCACAGCAGGAAGCCCCGGCACAGCCTGCCCAGCCCGGGTTCCAATGCTTCTCTGTTGTGCCACTCCTGCTGCTCTCCCAGAACGAGGTTCCTGTTGTACCCACCCTGTACTTCTCTCTGCCACTCTACCTGTCTGGCTGGTTGTACGTGGATAACTTATCTTTAATTATAGATCACCAGACCATGAAGAACCACCACGTCTGATTAGAAACAAGGATCCTAGACTTCCATTAATATACTAGAAGAATGACAAGAGGGGTGACAGAATATTTTTGAAGATGAATGGATGGAAAGAAGGGTGCGACTGGATGATGCCTAACCAGAGAGGTAGATGGAGGTGGACAGTGCTGCCTACCCAGCCGTTCTGCTGCCCTTTTCCTGGCTGGCAGAAACCTGATCTTATTTCCTACTTCCATTTGTAAGGCCATGTGCTGCAGTTAGGAAAATGGGACCCACTTCCATACCCCTGCCGAGAGTGAAGCATGATATAGCTGAGCCGACAGTGATGGCCCCGTTTCCCTCACCAGAGTCTTCTTTACACAGGGATATGTGATAAAAATCTAGCCTGCTCAACATGTTAAGTCTGCTGGGGCTTCCTGAAATAGATTTTAATGCCTGATTAAAAGGGCCATGTGGAAAGAAACAGTCTTTCTTATTCCACTGCCCACTGGTATATCTGCAGGTGTTGGCTGGAACTGTAAGAGGCATCTGGTGACCATGAGGGGAGGAAATCTGAGAAATACGGACCTAGTTAGAATGGCGAGGCAGAGATAGACGTTTGGGGATTTAGTAAGTCAAGCAGTCCCACATCAGGACATTTTGTGATGTGTGGTAATAAATCACTTCTGCCTAAATAGTTTGATTTTGGACTAATCAAAAATTGTAGCTGAAACAATCCTAATAATACAAAGATTAACTGTTGATTCATCCTGCCACACTTATGACAGAATATGTAGTTGCTTAGGGAAATATATCTGACAGTAACATCAGGATGAACTCACAGTATAAAAAGAGTAAAAGGTATAAATTTTGCTAATAAGTAGAATAAGCAAGAAATGAAATAATGGAATTCCCTGGCGGTTCAGTAGTTAGGACTCCATGCTTTTACTGCCAAGGGCCCGGGTTCAATATCTGGTCAGGAACTAAGATTCCATAAGCCGTGTGGTGTAGCCAAAAAAAAAAAAAAAAAAAAGAAAAGAAAAGAAAAAACAAGATAATATTGAGAATGATCTCATTCCCAATGAGAAGGAGGTGGGAATTGAGAAGATGGAGGCCTTAAAAGACTTATTTTTGAAGGACCAAAATACTAACAGATTATAGCAAGACTAGTGATGAGAACTGCATAAAAAGGATATTTAGGCTCACGCCCCAGTGCCAGGAAGAACCAGGAGCACAGCAGAACTAACAACCAGGAAGGTGAGAAGAAGTTATCATACAGCTATGGGGCAGCAGAAGAGACATTCCAATTCCAGTTTCTGAAAAATGAGACAAGGGAGTGGCCCATGCAGGGAAGATGCCCGGTGGAACAATCAAACCCAGTACCAAAGGGCAGATGAAAGAGGGATGGGGCTGTCAGTCACCAATACAGAAAGAAAAAGCGTAAATCTTCAGAGTGGAAGTCTTTTAAAACTTACAATATACGAGGAAAGTGGGGAATATAAGAAAGACCCCTTTGGACTCAGAGGAAAGAGCATGCGAGGGCAGTAAAGCATGAGGAGAATAAGCACTGTGTCGTGCAGTGTGAGAGTGGGTTCCATGGGGTTCACTTGGGTAAGGCGTGGGGGAAAGGCTTCAGGCGGGAGAAATGATATTATCAAATGATGCAGGAATACACTCAGAAAGAACAGTGATGACAAAGCCATTAGGAAGGAGAAGCAGAAAGGGTAGAATCTCCTAACACGTAGGTTTCAAGGAGAAGGAAATTGGAACTGTGTTGAATATGAATGTAAGTAATTTTAGAAAAATAGAAAAAAAGTAGAAGGGGTGTGAAAGTCACATGAAAAGAGGTAAAGAGGAAAAGCTTGCTTAAATGCGTAATGAAATGCATCTATCACCACGGGAAAGTAAGAAGGAAGCTGAGAATGCCACAGAGGAGATTAACTAAGAGACAATGGTTACAAATGACCCAAAAGTACAAACACAAAGGGAACATCCCATCAGAACTCACACCAATTCTGAGTAAGGAGGAAAAGATCTAAATGTCCTGACGACTCACCCAGATGGCCCTGAGTTGGGATTTGCATCATCCACAGCTCTTCTTGTTCCAACTGGAAAATGATATTTAGTTTGGTGAGTTGATACCCCGTGAACGGAAAATCACAGACAACCTGGCCCAAAACTGCCTAGGACCCAGGGATTCAGCAGAATGGGGAAGACTCTGTTTAGAGGCGGCGTGATGAAGCTGCCCTTTTGCACTTTGGCAAAGTAAACACCATTCAACAAGCAGCTTCTGATGCCAAAGGGAGAATAAGAAAATCTGGCCTCTAAATATAAGCCGCAAATCACCAAGCATTTTACGAAAGTGCCCCAGCTTTCAGCACCCAAGAAGGGGAAGCCTGGAGATGACACACACTACTTTCAGGGAGGTGGTACATACCCAGGGACACCAGGTTGCTATAGTTCTCCAACATCACACTCCTGTACAGGTGCTTCTGAGCTGGGTCCAGCAGCTGCCACTCCTCCCAGGTAAAGTCCACAAATACATCCATGAATGACAATGGTCCCTGAAACAGCATATCTCCATTCAATTGCAAATCATTTTACTGAGTTTGTAGTAAACAAAAGGCTGCTAAGGGTGTCCATTATTTACATTCTACTTTGGGAGAAAAGCAAACGTTTACTGAAAATATCCCATCAATATGCATTAAATCAGTTAACCTGTCTTTCAGCATATAAGAATACCATGTGCCAGGTATTCAACTAGGAGCAGGTAATATAAAATGGATGAAAGACAGAAGTGTTCAGCATTGCAGAGAACAGCAAAGATTAAACCCATAAAAATGTAACAGGCAGTCAAAGATGCTATGACAAAAGAACATGCAGAGAACATGGGCACAAAGGGGGAAGCAAGCAATGCTGCTTGAATGCACCAGGAGGTACCACTGAGGAGAAGACATTAACATTTGGTGAAATAAAAAAGGCAACAGCTCTAAGTAGCAGCGACTTTGTGGGTGATGGATATGTCCATGAAGATACACAGGTGGTAAATCAGCATATGTAAAGATGCTCAACATCATATATCATTAGTGAATTGCAAATTAAAATAGTGAGATACCATTACACATCTAGAATGGCTACAATTTTCAAAAATGGACACCAAACTTGAAAATGAAATTTCAAATTTATTTTTTTTTAATTTACTTATTTCTATTTTTAAAATTTGGAGTATAATTGCTTCACAATGTTGTGTTAGTTTCTGCTGTACAACAAAGTGAATCAACCATATGTATACATATACCCCCTCCCTCTTGGAGCTCCCTCCAACTGCCACCCCCTTCCACCCAGCTAGGTCACCACAGAGCACTGAGCTGAGCTCCTGTGCTTTATAGCATGTCCCCACGAGCTATCTGTTTTACACATGGTAGTGTATTTATGTCAAACCTGATCTCCCAATTCATCCTACCCTCCCTTTTCTCCCATGTGCACACATCCATTCTCTATGTTTACATCTCTGTTCTGCCCTGGGACTAGGTTCATGTGTACCATTTTTCTAGATTCCACATATCAATACATGCGTTAATATACGTTATTTGTTTTTCTGTTCCTGACTTACTTCACTCTGTATGACAGACTCTAGGTCCATCCACATCTCTACAAATGACCCAATTTCGTTCTTTTTCATGGCTGAGTAATATTCCATTGTATATATGTGCCACATCTTCCTTATCCATTTATCTGTCGTTGGACACTTAGGTTGCTTCCATGTCCTGGCTATTGTAACTAGTGCTGCAATGAACATTGTGGTACGTGTCTCTTTTTGAATTATGGTTTTCTCAGGGTATATGCCCAGTAGTGGGATTGCTGGGTCATATGGTAGTTCTATTTCTAGTTTTTTAAGGGACCGCCATACTGTTCTTCTCCATAGTGGCTGTATCAACTTACATTCCCATCAACAGTTCAAGAGGGTTCTCTTTTCTCCACACTCTCTCCAGCATTTATTGTTTGTAGATTTTTTGATGATGGCATTCTGACTGGTGTGAGGTGATACGTTATTGTAGTCCTGATTTGCATTTCTCTAATAATTAGTGACGTTAAGCATCTTTTCATGTGTCTCTTGGCCATGTGTATGTCTTTTTTGGAGAAATGTCTATTTAAGTCTCCTACCCATTTTTTGACTGCGTTGTTTGTTTTTTCGATATTGAGCTCATGAGCTGTTCGTATATTTTAGAGATTAATCCTTTGTACCTTGCTTCATTTGCAAATATTTTCTCTCATTCTGAGGTTTGTCTTTTCGTTTTGTTTATGGTTTCCTTTGGTGTGCAAAAACTTTTAAGTTTAATCAGGTCCCACTTGTTTACTTTTGTTTTTATTTTCATTACTCTAGGAGGTGGGTCAAAAAAGATCTTGCTGTGATTGATGTCAAAGAGTGTTCTTCCTGTTTTACTCTAAGAGTTTTATAGCGTCTGGTCTTACATTTAGGTCTTTAATCCATTTTGAGTTTATTTTTGTGTATGGTGTTAGGTAGTGTTCTAATTACATTCTTTTAGCTGTCCAGTTTTCCCAGCACCACTTATTGAAGAGACTCTCTTTTTCTCCACTGTATGTTCTTGCTTCCTTTGTCATAGAGTAAGGTGACCACAGGTGTGTGGGTTTAGATGTGGGCTTTCTCTCCTGTTCCATCAATCTATATTTCTGTTTTTGTGCGAGTACCATACTGTCTTGTTGGCTGTAGCTTTGTAGTGTAGTCAGAAGTTGGGGAGCCTGATTCTCCCTACTCCGTTTTTCTTTCTCAAGATTGCTTCAAGATATTACCTAGTGTTCTTTTATTTCACCTGCATGACTCCCTTGAACATCTCTTGCCAAGCAAGGTGTAGTGGTAGCAAACTCCCTTTTGTTTTCTGTGAATGTCTTCATTTCTACCTCACTTTTGAAGCACAGTTTTGTCAGATATAGGATTCTTGGCTGGTAGTTTGTTTTTTTTATTTTAGCTCTTTGAATATATGGGTTCATTGCCTTTTGGTCTCCAAAGGTTCTGATGAGAAATCTGCTTATCATCTTACTGAGGAGCCCTTGTATGAAACAAGTCATTTCTTTCTTGATGCTCTCAAGGTTCTCTCTTTGTCTCTGTCTATTGAAAATTTGAGTGTGTGTGTTTCTTTGAGTTCATCGTTTTTGGAGTCTGTTGAGCTTCTTTGATGTTTATATTCATGTCTTTCATCAAATTATCTATGTATAGTATCATGATATCTGTAAAGAGTGACAGTTTTACTTTTTCTTTTCCAATTTGTATTCTTTTTAGTGTATAGGAATGCAAGAGATTTCTGTGCATTTTGTATCCTGCAACTTTACCATTCTTCTCAAGTACACATGAGACATTTCCAGGGCAATCCACAAATTAAGTCTCAATAGATTCAAAAGACAAATATCATTCAAAATATCTTCTCTGACTACACAGGATGAAGCTAAAAATCACTATAAATGGGGAAAAAATGAAAAATGCACAAATTTGTGGGAATTAAAACAACACAGTCCAAAACAACCAATGGATCAAAGAAAACAAAAGGGAAATTAGTAAATACTTAGACTTGAATGGAAACAAAACACATCATAAAACCGATGGGATGCAGCAAAAGCAGTGTTGAGGGTAAAATTGACAATTATAAACACTTATATTTAAAACAAGAAACATCGGGCTTCCCTGGTGGCGCAGTGGTTGAGAGTCTGCCTGCTGATGCAGGGGACACGGGTTCATGCCCCGGTCCAGGAAGATCCCACATGCTGCGGAGCGGCTGGGCCTGTGAGCCATGACCGCTGAGCCTGCACGTCCAGAGCCTGTGCTCCGCAACAGGAGAGGCCACAATAGTGAGAGGCCTACGTACTGCAAAACAAAACAAAACAAAACAAACACAAGAAACATCAACAATCTAACTTTACAACTTGAGGGAATAGAAAAAGAAGAACAAACTAAACACAAAGATAGCAAAAAGAAGGAAATAAAAAGATTAGAACACAGATAAACAAAATAGAGACTAGTAAAACAATAGAAAAAAAATCAATGAAACCAAAGCTTGGTTCTTTGAAAAGATCAACAAAATGGATAAAGCTTTAGGTAGATGGACTAAGAAAAAAAAGAAGACTTGAATTACCAAACTCAGAAATGAAAGTGGGGAAATTAGTACTGATTCTACAGAGACAAAAATGATTATTGGAAAATACTATGAACAACTGTATGCCAACAAATTGGATGACCTAGTTGAAATGGATACAATTCCATCTTCATTTGTATCAAGATTAAATCACAAAGAAATAGAAAATTTGAAAAGATCTATAACTAATAAGGAGATTGAGTCTGTAATCAAAAGTCTCCCCCAAAAAGAAAAGCCCAGGCTTCACTGGTGAATTTTTACCAAATATTTAAAGGAGTTATAACATCAATCTTTCTCAAGTTTTTCCAAAAACCTGAAGAGGAGGGAACACTTCCTAACTCATTCTATAAGGCCAGCATTACTCTGTTACCAAAGCCATACAAAAACACTATAAGAAAACTACAGACTAGTATCCCTTATAAACAGAGATGCAAAAATCCTCAATAAACTAATAGGAAGTTAAATTCAGCAGCTTATTACAAAGATTATACACCATGACCAATGGGATTTATTCTTGGAATGCAAGGATGGTTCCACATTTGAAAACTGCTCAATGTAGTGCATCACGTTAACAGAATGACATTTAAAAATGATTATCTCGATGCAGAAAAAGCATTTGATAAAATTCAACACCCTTTCATGATAAAAACACTCGACAAAGTAGGAATAGTAGGAAAGTATCTCAACATAAAAGCTGTATCTTAACAACCCACGGTGAACATCATTGTCAATGGTCAAAGACTGAAACTTTTCCTCTAAGATGAGGAACAAGGCAAGGATGTTGGCTTTCACCACTTCTATTCAACATAGCACTGGAAGTTCTAGCCAGAGCAGTAGAAGTAAATTTATCTCTATTCACGGCCAATATGATCCTATATGTAGAAAACCTTAAAGATTCAAAAAACAAAGCAATCCAACAAAAACAGATGAGTTCAGCAAATAGCAGGATACAAAGTCAAAGCATGAAAATCATCTGCCTGCCTTTCTTCCCTCCCTCCCTCCCTCCCTTCCTTTCTGGCTGCATTGGGTCTTTGGTGCTGCACGTGGGCTTTCTCTAGTTGCGGCGAGTGGGGGCTGCTCTTCATTGTGGTGCACGGGCTTCTCATTGCAGTGGCTTCTCTTGTTGCAGAGCTCGGCCTTTAGGTGTGTGGACTTCAGTAGTTGTGGCACACGGGCTCAGTAGTGGTGGTGCGTGGGCTCTAGAGCGCAGGCTCAGTAGTTGTGGCACACGGGATTAGTTGCTCTGTGGCATGTGGGATCTTCCCAGACCACAGACCGAACCTGTGTCCCCTGCATTGGCAGGTGGATTCTTAACTACTGAGCAACCAGGGGAGTCCCCAGTTGCATTTCTATATAGTAACAATGATCAACCTAAAAAGCAAATTATGAAAAAGATTCCACTTATAATAGCATCAAAAAGAAGTAATAACTTAACCAAGGAGGTAAATGACTTGTAGAATGAAAACTAAAAGCCTTGCTGAAAGAAATTAAAGAAGACATAAATAAATAGAAACATACCCGATGTTCCTTAATATTAAGATGTTAATACTACCCAAAGTGATCTACATATTCAAAGCAATCTCTAATAAAATCCCAATGACGTTTTTTGCAGAAATAGAAAAACCCATCCTAAAATTCATATGGAAGCTCAAGGGACCCTGAATAGCCAAAATAATCTCGAAAAAGAACAAAGCTGGAAGACTCATACTTCCTGATTTCAAAATGTACTACAAAACTACAGTAACCAAAACAATGTGGTACTGACATGCAACAATGTGGTACTGGCATAAAAGTGACAACAAAATAGAACAGAGTCCAGAAATAAACCCTTGTGTATATGGTCAAATGATTGTTGACAATCGTTCCAAGGCCATTTATGGGGAAATAAAACTCTTTCTAACAAACGCTGCTGCAAAAACTGGATATACACATGAAAAAGAATTAAGTTGGCCCTGTACCTAACACCATATATAAAATTTAACTCAAAATGGATCAAAGACCTAAATGTAAAACCTTAAACTACATAAAGCTCGTAGAAGAAAACAGGGCAAAAGCTTTACGATGTTAGATTCGGCAGTGATTTCTTGAATATGACACAAAAGAAAAAAGTCAACCTATTGGACTTCATGAAAATTAAAAAAAAAATTTTGCATCAGGGACTTCCCTGGTGGCACAGTGGTGAAGACTCTGGGCTCCCAATGCAGGGGGCCAGGGTTTGATCCCTGGTCAGGGAACTAGATCCCACATGCATGCCGCAACTAAGGAGCCTGCCTACCGCAACCAAAAAATTTTTTTTTTGCATCAAAACACAAGATCAACAGGGTAAAAAGGCAACTCACAGAATGGGAGAAAATATCTGAAAGGCATATATCTTAAAAGGTATGAATATCCAGAATATATAGAGAACTAAAACTCAACAACAACAAAACAACCTATTCAAAAGTGGTCAAAGGACTTGAATAGACATTTCTCCAAAGAAGATACAAATGGCCAATAGCACATGAAGGTGGTGAACATCACTAATCATAAGGAAAATGCAAATCAAAACTATGAGATTCCACCTCACACTCACTAGGATGGCTATCAAAAAAGCATGAAAATAACAAGGGTTGGCGAGGATGTGGAATAAATGGAACACGTACAATGCTGGTGGGGATATAACGTGGTGTAGCTGCTATGCAAAACAGTTTGGTGGCTCCTCAAAAAATTAAAAATTAGAATTACCATATGGTCCAGCAATTCCACTTCTGAATATATACCCAAAGGAAGTGAAAGCAGGGTCTAAAAGAGATATTTCTACATCCATGTTCACAGCAGCATTATTATTCACAGTAGCCAAAACGTGAAAGCAATCCAAGTGTCCATGGATGGATGAATGGAGAAGCAAAATGTGATACATACATACAAATTATTATTCAGCCTTAAAAGGAAGAGAGTTCTGCAGTATGCTATAACAAGGATGAACCTTACGTCAAGGGAGATAAGCCAGTCACAGAAAGACAATTACTGTATGAGTCCACTTATATGAGGTAACTAGCGTAGTCAAAATCAGAGACAGAAAGTAGAGTGGCGCTTGCCAGGGGTTATGGGGAGGGGGGAATTGGGCGTTAATGTTTAATGGTATAGAGCTTCAGTTTTTCAAGAGGAAGAGTGCTGTGGAGACGGATGGTGGTTATGACTGCCAATGTTATGAATGTATTTAATACCACTGAATTGTCACTTAAAATGGTTACGATGATAAAAGAAAATATGTGTGCAGAAATACGTATGCTCCAAAATACAAACAGTGGTTTAAAAAATCAAAGATCTAAAACATGGAAAGCTATAGTGTGTTCATGGATTGGAAAACTCAGTATTGTTAAGATGTAAGTTTTCCCTAATTGGACTCATAGATTCACTGTAATTCCAACTGAAGTCCTAACAAGCTTTTTGTAGCTATTCACAAGCTCTTCCATAATTAATATGGAAAAGCAAGAAACTAGAACAGCCAAAACAATTCTGAAGAACAAAGGTTAAGCACTCCCACTAGCCCACTTTAAGACTTCCTATAAAATCAAGATAGCATGATACTGGTGAAAGGTAAGACACAAAAATCAATGGAACAGAAAAGGCAGCCTAGAAATGAACCCACATAAACACTGTCTCAAATTTTTCCTTCTTTCTTTTTTTTTTTTTTTTTTTAACAAAGACACAAAAGCAGTTCAATGGAGAAAGGATAATCTTTTCAACAAATGGTGCTGGAACACCTGCGCATCCATAGAGATAAAAAATGAACCTCAACACATACCCATACCCTATACAAAAATTAACTAAAAATGGATCATTAACTTAACTGTGAAAGCTAAAATTACACAAGTTCCAGAGAAAAATTTTAAAATATTTGTGTACTTTAGTTTGGGCAATGAGACTTTAAACATGACACCAAAAGCAAAACCCACTTTAAAAAATTAAAATTGAGAAATGGACTTTATCAAAATTAAAATATTTTGCTCTGTGAAAGCTGGTGTCATGGAAATGGAAGGACAAACCAGAGACTGGGAGAAAATATTTGCAAAGCATTTTTCTTACAAGGGACTTTAATATAGAACAACAAAGAACCCTTAAAAAATCAATGAAGGCGGAGTCAAAATGGAGGACAAGGAGGACGCGGAATTCGCGTCTCTGCACACGTAGGGCACATGCCAGGCCCCGGTGGGGGACCACGGACACCTAAGGGGACGGAGGAACCCCCAGCGACCGGGTAGGACGTGGGGAATGGGGGGAGTGAGGGGGGAGGAGAAGTGGAGGTGGGACGGGACTGGTGCCCCTGAGGGGCGGCTGGGGGAGGGGAAGGGATCCCACGCCCGAAGGGGGAAATTGGGGGACCTTTGGAAGGGCAGAGGATCAAAAGAGAGTATGGCCAGGTTTCCCCTGCCCACTTGGGTCCCCAGGAGCCTGCTGAGATCCCAGGCCTGATCCTCTGCCCACCAGGTCCCCCCAACCAGGCGGATCCTGAGGGAGTGGGAGGGAGGGACGGGGGAGCAAAAGTAAAGGCCAGACTCAGGGACCGGCACACATGAGGGGCGGCTGGGGGAGGGGAGGAGTTCCTAAACTGAGCAGGACCCACCCGTGGTTAGGGGTCCAGCGGTGATGGGGGAGACCCGGGGGCGCAGTTAGGGTTAGGGTTAGCATTTTAGGGTTAGGGTTAGCGTTTTAGGGTTAGGGTTAAAGTTAGGGGTTAGGGTTAGGGGTTAGAGGTTAGGGTTAGGGTTTAAGGTTAGGGTTTAGGGTTAGTGGTTAGGGGTTAGGGTTAGGGGTTAGGTTTAGGGTTAGGGTTGGGTTAGGTTTAGGGTTTAGGGTTTAGGGGTAGGGTGTCCAACCTTACGTCCCATCCAGCTGCGGGTCTAGATGTGGTCAGTCTGTTGCATCACAGCACCTGATCGAATTTTGTAAGAATTCCTCTCTCAAAAAAAAAAAAAAAAAAAAAAAAAAAGAATTCCTCTCTCTCACTGTCTTTTTTTTTCCCGTAATTTATTTTTATAATGGAGTGTAGCTGATCTTCAATGCTGTGTTTCTTGCTGCTGTACATCCACTTGATTCACTTACAGAGAGACATCAATAAATTCTTTTCCAGTTTCTAGTAGTCAGATATATTTTTTTTCTGTGAATAGAGTGTGCTGAGTTCAGTTCCTTGAGCAGTGAGTAGGTCTTGGCGATTACATTATTGGTTTATGGAACGGTATCTGTGCCAATTCCAACCTCCTGGCTTATGCGTCGCCACACCGCACCTCTCCCCTTAAGCAGCCATAAGTGTGTTTTGTAAATGTGTGACCGTGCTCTGTTTGTAACTCAGTTCATGTGTGGCGATGTTTAGGTTCCCCCATAAGTGATATCTTATGATAAGTTTCTTTTGCTGTCTAACTTATTTCACTCTCAATGACTGTACAGAAGTCCCCCCGAGTTGCTGCAACTGGCCTTATTTCATTGATTTCAGGGCTGAGTAATATTCCGTTGTGCATAAGTACCAAATCTTTATCCATTTTTTCCTTCCAAGGACTTTTAAGTTGTACCCAAGTCGAGGCTTTTGTAAACATAGCAGCACTAAACGTTGGGGTGCCTGCGTCCTGTGGATTTTTGGTTTTTCCAAGATATACGCCCATGAGTGGAAGTCCCGTATGCTTTGTTGGCAATTTACATTGCCTCCATCAGCGTAACAGGGCTCCTTTTTCTCCAACACCCTGTCCTGCATATCTGGTTTTTACCCTTTGTGAGGATGGCCCTTTTTTCTGATTCGAAGTGATACCTCTTTGTAGTGTTGATTTGCATCGCCTGCTTGTTTGATTGGTCTAAAAGGGCGTATGCGTTTTTCCTGAATATATTCAGGAAAAACGCATACGCCCTTTTAGGCCAACTGCATCCTTGGCGAGGTTCAGCCGATTTTCATGTGCTTTAAGGGCAAGTCCAATCTACCTGTTGAAATCCCTTTCCTGCAGTCCTGCCTTGCTTTCAAATCCTTTTCGTTGACTTACCTCAAGATATTTTTCAATGATCGGTATCATTTACAACCCTGCTGGTTTGTGAATTACAGTGTCCCTGAGCTCCATTTTTCAACTTGCTTTCTTGGGAACTGGCCACAAAACAGCAGGATTGCTTCAAACCCTATTCTGGTTCCGGGGGCAAGCTGAGCCTTTGGGCAATTCGTCCTCCTGATTAGAAATTAGAGTGACACGTGCCTGTGCAAACACCTAGGGCTGGTCTCTCATTGGTTCCCCCCCCTTCCTCTTCGTCCACCGGACAAATTCGAACTGTTTGAAACAGGATATTGAAGGTGCTGATTCCCCAAGTGGGGAGGTTGTTAGGAAAGAGGCTGGAGGTGGGAACCCGAGGACCAGGAGATGAGGAGATGAGGTGCCTTTTCCAAACTCTTCCCGAACCGATGGCGTGCCATCCTCTGCGTGTCCTATGCATGTTTTAGCTGTATGAAGGGTCCCCTGCACCTGGTGATTTGGGACCCATGGAATCAGGACCAGGCAGTATTACTCTAAAGGGCCTGCATTTGCTGACTTATCCTCACCAAGCCTCTCAGCCCAATGAGTGTCCAGCCTTAGGTCTCATCCAGCTGTGGGTCTAGATGTGGTCAATCCAGGTTGCATCACAGCCCCTGAACAAATTTTGTAATAATTTCTCTCTCTCTCTCTGTTTTTGGAATTTATCTTTATAATGAGGTGTAGGTGATTTTCAGTGCTGTATTTCTTGCTGCTGTACATCCACTTGATTCAGTTACAGAGAGACATCAATAAATTCTTTTTCAGATTCTTACCAGTCGTATATATTCTCTTCCGGTGTCTAGAGTGTGCTGAGTCCAGTTCTTTGAGCTGTAGAGCATGTATTGTTGATTCGCTATTCGGTCTATGGAACGGTACCTGTGCTCATTTCAACCTCCTGTTTTATGCCTCACCTCACCCGACCTTCCCCTTTAGCAGCCATAAGTGTGGTTTCTAAATCTGTGACCTGCTTCTGTTTTGTCATTTAGTTCATGTGTCGCCATCTTTAGATTTCACCTGTAAGTGATATGGTGAGTCTCTTTTTCTGTCTGACTTATGTCACTTAGAATGATCGTATGTATGTCCACCCGAGTTCCTGCAACTGACCTTATTTCATTGATTTCATGGCTGAGTAATATTCCATTGTACTGAAGTACCACATCTTCTTTATCCATTTTTTCCTTTTAAGGACATTTAGGTTGTATCCAAGTCGAGGCTTTTGTAAACAGAGCAGCATTAAACGTTGGGTTGCCTGTGTCTTGTCGAATTTTGGTTTTCCCAAATATATGCCTATGAGTGGAAGTACCTTATGCTCTGTAGCTCTGTTTCTTAGATGTTTCAGGAAACACAATACACTTCTCCAGAGTGCCCTTGGCAATTTACATTCCCACAATCAGCGTAACAGGTCTCCCTTTTCTCCACGTCCTATCCTGCATTTCTTGTTTTTACACTTTGTGAGGACGGCCCTTCTGATTGATACGAAGTGATACCTCTTTGGATTGTTGATTTTCACTGCGCACCTGTTTGGTTGGTCAAAAAGGGCGTATGCGTTTTTCCTGAATACATTCTGGAAAAAACGCATAAACGCATACGCCCTATTTGGCCAACTGCATCGTTGGCGAAGTTCAGCCCATTTTCATGAGCTTTAATGGCGAGTCCAATCTACCTCTTTAAATTCCGTTCCTGCAATTCTGCCTTGCTTTCAAGTCCCGTTTCATGACTTACCTCAAGGCATTTTTCGAAGTTAGGAATCTTTTACAACCCTGCAGGATTGTGAATTGCAGTGCCCCTGAGCTCCATTTTTCAACTTGTTTCTTTGGGATCTGTCCACAAAACAGCAGGATTGCCTCAAGCCCTATTCTGGTTCCGGGGGCAAGGTGGGCCTTTGGTCAATTCCTCTTCCTAATTGGAAATTAGAGTGACATGTGCCTGTCCAAACACCTAGGGCTTGTCTCTCATTGTTTTCCCCCCCTTCCGCTTCATCCTCTGGACAAATTCCAAACTGTGCGAAACAGGATGTTGAAGGTGCTGACTTCCCCAAGTGGGGAGATGGTTAGGAAAGAGGCTGGAGGTGGGAACCCGAGCACCAGGAGATGAGGAGATGAGATGCCTTTCCCAAACTCTTCCTGATCCGATGCTATACCATCCTCTGTGTGTCCCATCCATGTTTTAGCTGTACGAAGGGTTGCCTGCATCTGGAGGTTTGCGACCCACGGAATCAGGACCAGACAGTATTACTCTAAAGGGGCTGCATTTGCTGACTTATCCTCACCCAGCCTCTCAGCCCCACGAGTGTCCAGCCTTAGGGCCCATCCATCTGTGGGTCTAGATGTGGTCAATCCAGGGTGCGTCACAGCCCCTGAACGAATTTTGTAAGTTTCTGGGTTTTTTTTTTTGTAATTTATTTTTATAATGGGGTATATCTGATTTTCAATGCTGTCTTTCTTGCTGTTGCACATCCACTTGATTCACTTACAGAGAGACATCCATAAATTCTTTTTCGGATTCTTACCAGTCGTATATATTCTTTTCTGGTGACTAGGGTATGCTGAGTCCAGTTCTTTGAGCTATAGAGTAGGTCTTGTCGATTACCTATTTGGTCTTTGGAACGTATCTGTGCTCATTTCAACCCTCTGGTTTATGCTTCGCCCCACCCCACCTTTCCCCTTTAGCAGCCATAAATATGTTTTCTAACTGTGTGACTCTGTTTCTGTTTTGTAACTTAGTTCATGTGTAACCATTTTTAGATTCCAACTATAAGTGATATCTTATGCTAAGTGTCTAACTTATGTCACTTAGAATGATCGTACCTAAGTCCACCTGAGTTGCTGCAACTGGCCTTATTTGATTGATTTCATGGCTGAGTAATATTCCATTGTACAGAAGTACCATATCTTCTTTATCCATTTTTTCCTTCCAAGGACATGTATATTGTTTCCAAGTCGAGGCTCCTGCAAAAGGGCTGCACTAATAGTTGAAGTTCCTGTGTCCTATGGATTTATGGTTATCCCGAGATATACACCCAGGAGTGGAGGTGCCGTATGCTCTGTAGCTCTATTTTTAAAAATTAATTAATTATTTTTTTTTGCCTGTGTTGGGTCTCTGTTATTGCACGTGGGCTTTCTCTAGTTGCAGCAAGTTGGGGCTACTCTTCATTGAAGTGCGTGGGCTTCTTATTGCAGTGGCTTCTCTCCTTGCAGAGCATGGGCTCTAGGCGTCAGGCTTCAGTAGTTGTGGCACACGGGCTCAGTAGTTGTGGCTCACGGGCTCTAGAGCACAGGCTCAGTAGTCGTGGCGCACGGGCTTAGTTGCTCCGCGGCATGTGATATCTTTCCACACCAGGGCTCGAACCCGTGTCCTCTGCATTGGCAGTTGGATTCTTAACCACTGCACCACCAGGGAAGTCCCTATAGCTCTGTGTTTTAGAATTTTTAGGAAACATCTTACCCTTCTCCAGCGTGGCTGTTAGCAGTTGACATTCCCACCATCAGCGCAACAGCGTTCCCTTTTCTCCACGTCCTCTCCTCCATTTCTGGTTTTTACACACTGTGAGGGCGGCCATTCTGACTGGGCAAAGCCATGCATCTCTGTCGTGTTGATTTGTTTACACACTGTGAGGGCGGCCATTCTGACTGGGCAAAGCCATGCATCTCTGTCGTGTTGATTTGTTTACACACTGTGAGGGCGGCCATTCTGACTGGGCAAAGCCATGCATCTCTGTAGTGTTGATTTGTTTTTCCCGCATGTTTGGTTGGCACAAGGGCGTATGGATTTACACCTTTACGCCCTTTTTGGCCAACTGACTCGTAGGCAATGTTGAGCACCTTTCATGTGCTTTAACGGCGAGTCCAGTCTACGTCTTGCAATCCGGTTCCTGCAATTCTGCCTTGTTTTCAAGTCCTTTTCAGTTACTTACCCCAAGACGTTTTCCCACCATAGTTGTCATTTACAACCCTGCAGGCGTTGTGGATTGCAGTGCCCCTGAGAAACTGTCTTCAACTTGTTTCTGGAACCGGCCACAAAGTGGCAGGATTGCTTCAAGCCCCATTCTGGTTACAGGGACAGCCTGAGCCTGTGGGAAATTCCTCTTCCTGATTGGAAAATAGAGTGGTATGTGCTGTCCAAACACGTAGAGCTTGTTTCTCATTCTTTCCCCCGCTTCCCCTTCATCCTCCGGACAAATTGCAAGCCATGCACGACCGGCTGTTGAGTGTGCTGACTCCCCAGGTGGGGAGACTCTAAGGAACGAGGCTGGAGCGGGGACCCCTCCCCCAGGACATGTGGAGATAAGGTGACTTTTCCAAACTCTTCCCGCCCATCCGGCTCCCCATCCTCTGGGGTTCTGTCCGGACACCGCGGGGTTTCCAGGGGTGCGGGACTCTGGCGCCGCCCTGCAGGGAGCAGCCCTGCTACCCGCGCCTACAGTGCCGCCTGCTGGTCTCTCCGTCCTCCCATCGGGCACAGTCTTCCACCTTACCCGCTGCCTCGGATGCTCTGTCTCCTCGCTGTCCTGTGATCAGCCCCTCGTCCCCACCGCCATCACCCCCAGCTCCACACCCCTCCTCCAGCCTCAGGGATGACCCAGGACTGGGCTCCCCACCTTCCCACCTCGGTCTGTGTCTTCAGTCCACCTGTGCAGACAGGTGAGGATCCCCTCCAGAGGCTCCCAAACGCTTCACCCCTACCTCCTCCCCGGGGTCAGCCCATGTCCTGTCGGAATGTTCCACCCTCACCAAGCCCCCAAGTACATGGCAAGGGCAGGCATCAGGCCTGCTGCATGCATTGCTGTGCATCCTGCTGTATACACAGGCATGACACTGCCCAGGGTGCAGGAAAGGCAGCCTTACCTCGCGACGTGGGGAGAGGGGCTGCCCATAGGGTGGACGTCAGCTCTCGGCTCACCAGGCAAGGGCAGCCGGGTTCTTGCTCCTTGGACCCTTTCTCACCCAGCCGGACCCGGCTTTGTTCCCACCCCCGTTGTCCCTCCATTGGCCTCGCTCTTGTGAGCAGAGCAGGACAGTGTGGTCTGTGGTCACAGGCTGAGACACACAGACACTGGCTGACCCGTGTGCACCCATGCTGACCACGTGGAACGGGCACTGCACCAGGGCCCATGCAGTGTGGTTCACCTGCCCACAGAGAGGCCAGGCTTCTGTCCTGGCTCCAGAGGTCACCTTGAGTCTGATGGGAGTCTCCGTGCACCGTGGGTCTCACTCCAGGCTGGTCTGTGCTGACAGCGTGATACACAGTGGGGCTTCCTGGGTCTCCCGGGGGCTGGAGGCCAAGGTCAGGCACATGGCGGTCCCCACACTGACGTGATAGACCCCAATAAACCCTGCACTTCAGGACTCAGGTGGGCTTCCCTGGGCTGCCACAGCCGAGGAGGCTGGACCCTGCTCGTCCCCCTGTCCTCGCTGATTTTAACTTGCATCCTTCACCATAATAAACGCTGAGTATAACAGCTTCAGGGAATTCTGGGAGCCTCCAAGGAAAAAGAAGCCGGGGAGGGGGTCTCTGGGTCCCCAACTCTGCAGTTGGGGTCAGAAGTTGGTGGGGAGGATCTTGGGGCCCTGGAATCTGAAGGGCCCCCCTACCAGGGGAGGGGTGGGAGACCCTGGGTGGTAGTTAAGCTGAGTCCAAGGCCCTCCTGCGTAGGAGGCTTCCTAGCCCCGGTGATCCTGAAGAGGCCGGCTCCCTCCTCCCCTCCACCTGCAGGCCTGGTCGCTGCTCTTGAGAGATTCCCTAGGGTGGGGTCCTGGTGCTGGAGGTGCCCCGACGCTGTGGCCTCCTGAGTTTCCAGTGAGGATAATGGGAGTGGGGGAAGACCTGTTCACAGAAAGGGAGCTTCTGCCGGAACAGAGCCTGGGTCTGCTGCCCCCGACCCCAGGTGCACTGGGGCAGGAATGTGAGAGCGAGGCTCCCTCCCCTCCCAAGACACACAGGACACATGGACGCTGGTCGCTGGACTCCCGCACAATATTAAAATCTCCCACGCAGGCCTGTTGGGTGAGAGACACTATTTAAAGACTATTAATGGGTCCAGGGGTGCCCAGAGGGTGAAGCTGGGGGTGGGGAGAGTTGGAAAATCACCCAAGGACGCGCTCTCCCTGCAGCGACCCCCCAGGTGAGCTCAGGCGGAGGTGGACCCAGCAAGTCAGAGCCCACATCCTGGGTCTTTTGGGGACAAATAGCCAAGCACCCCCAGTCCTTGCCTTCACCTGCTGCAGTTAGGGCCTGCCCTGTCTTCTTCATGGTCAAGTTCTCACCCCTCCCAGAAGCCCTCTTGGGGGTTAATGCGATGGGGATGTCCATGGCAGGACTGGAGGGTCTGTGGTGGGCTGGAGGCCATGTGGCAGGCAGGCGGGCTCCCACCGATCCTGCCGGTCCACACCTCCTGGTCGTAGGCCCGCAGAGTCCACCAGGCTGTGGATGTGGTAGAAGGTGCCAGGGACCAGTCCAGCCCATGCAGGTGTCTGACCACCGAGCGGTCTGTGTGGAGTATTCCCAGGGAGGCCTGGCCATGCTCGCACCCTCCCGGGAAGGACACGTCAGCATGGTCCCTGGAATGACCGGGAGGTCAGCCAGAAGCGCCCCCCACCCAACCTCACTGTTACCACAAGAAACAAGAGACAACTCCGTGCAGAAAGACAGAACATCACCAGCCTGATGCTGTCCTGAGGAAGGTCGGCTGGCATCTGGGAACTGGGTGCTATGGTGGGTTGAATGGGGAGGTCCCCCCAAAAGTTATGTCCATGTCATGCCCCCCAGAATATGAGAATGGAACCTTATTTGGAAGTAGGGTCTCTGCAGGTATAATTAGTTACGGATCTGGAGATGAGGTCATCCTGGATGCGGGTGGTCCTGAATCAGTGACAGTGTCCTTCTAAGAGACTAGAGGAGAGACATAGACACACAGGAGACACCATGTGAAGACGGAGGCAGAGACGGGAGGGATGAGGCCACAAGGCCAGGGATGCCTGGAGCCCCCAGAAGCTGGAAGAGGTGGGAAGCACCCTCCCCTGGAGCCTCTGGAGGGAGCGCGGGCCTGGGACACCTTGACCTCAGACGTCTGGTCTCCGGGACTGAGAGAGGACAGGTTTCTGTTGCTCTGAGCCTCCATTTGTGGTCGTTTGTCACAGCTGCCCCGGGAAGCTAATGCAGCTGGTGAGCAGCTCCCTGGCCTGATCTAAACCCTCCCGCCTCCCGTTAGGGGCAGCCCCCTGCGCCTGTGCTGTTTGCACAAACCATGTGGCTCATGCTGAACCCCAGCTCCCCTTCTGGGCACCGGCATTTTGGAGGGTGAGGGCAGACAACACCAGGTGACAAGCCCCCAGCCGGGTACCAAGCCTCTAATGAGCTTCCCTGGGGGGACAGGGGTGCGGGTAACTGTCATGGTTCTGCCCTTCCTCGCTGGGGGAACAGACACCCTAGAGACGCTCAAGGGAAGGAGGGGGCATGAAGGGTCACGAGGTGACCGGAGCAGGGGCCCTCCCTCCCGTGCATCCCTACTGCGTGCTGTGACCCATCTCAGCTGTGAGGACACAAGTCACAAGCATGTGCTGGGTCCTGTGAGCCTCCCAGCCGGTCCCTGAAGGTGAGGGCGGCCCTGCAGACCCCAGCCCTCTCCTGCACGTCTAGTAGGTGGAAGACCCACTTCTCCTTGTCATTCCAGAAGCGGTTCTGGAGCTGTCCTGGAGGGCTTCTGGGGTTATGCAGGCTGAGTCCCTGTTGCTAAGTCCCCACTTCCCCACAAGAGCCTCCAGAGCAAGCTGTTTGCCCTGTTGCCTGAATGACCGCCCACGAGTTTTCTGAGGAAAGAATCAGGGGTTTCTGTAGCAGCGTCTGCAGGCAGCTCTGCATCTGGGCCCACGTTCACATCTTCTGTGTAAACACCGAGAACCTTCTCTGACACGTGCCCCCGGCTGACCCCCTCCACATGCTGACCACAGGCCCCAGTGTGGGCGTCAGACTGACCGCCCGTCTCAGCCTCCTGTTGTTGTCAGAGCTGCTCCAGGCCCTGCTCAAGCCCCGTGCACCCACCTTTCACAGGGCTGTCCTGCACCCCCACTTTCAGCAGGAGTTCACCTAAGTATTTAAGTGAAGGGGTCCAGAGATAAGAAAGGATGCTACAAACAAACAGATGGAACCAGCTGGGACCAGGATGGCAATGAGTGTGACCTCCAACCGACCCCGAGTCTCATCACGTGTTGAATTTACTACATCAGCATATTAAGTGACACACCCACGGGCGGCCGTGGCTGGACATGAAGGACCAGAAACAGGTAAAAGGAGGTGGTACCCCAGCCCCTTGGAGGAAGCCCCGCCCCTTCCCCGGAAGGCCTCTTCATCCCATCACTAGCCTCCCTCCTCCTCCCTTTGTCTTTACTCTTTAAAATTAAACCACTCTCTCCAGGAGGCCGAGAAGGTGATCTGTGAGCTCAGTTCCCGCTTCTCCACTCTTTGGCCACTGAGTAGAGCCTGTGCTGTGTTGGTCTCGGCTTTGGTTCTGTTATTTGCCTACTGGAACCCACGTGGGAAAAGGAAACCTTCCCCGCTGGGGCAGAGCGACTCGCGGGCTGGCGTCCGAGCAGGGTCCACATGACTTCACTTGATAACAGTCTGTAAGGGGACGGTGGTCTCTGCCCGCGGGGTGGGGAGGGAACACCTACAGCCACAGCACCGGCTCCGTGGACGGCACGGCGCCTCATGGGCCTGGACCGTGTGCTCTCGTCCCCCCACGCCTGACACCCCCTGACAGTCGTGAAGCGGTGACACTGGCTGCTGGGCGTCCAGTCAGGAGGGACCAGAGGCAGCACCTGGTGCCAGGTGAGACGTGCCTTTTCACGGGCAGGGGACATAGGAGATATTAGGACTTTGTGTCTAGAAAACAAACCAAGCGGCCAGAAGGTGATCTGAGCTGTGAACTTGAAACCCACGTGCGAGGTGAGGGCTCCCACTGGACACTGGCTCGGGAGCTTCCGCACAGGCGAGACCACACCCGTGCTTCCCGCCCGACCCCTCCAGGCCTCCCTGTGGGCAGAGCTGGGCCTGCACCCCTCAGGCTCCCCAACCCAGAACCTGGAGGGCTGATGCTGCCAGGGTCTGAGGATACGAGGGGTCCCTCCACCAACGCTGCTCGGCCCCTCCTGCCCAGTGAACAGTGGAGGGAAGCCCCGTGGAGTGTGAGGCCCGGCACAGGCGAAGCTCGCACCCCCTCCCAGGACCGCCGGCCCCGCCCTGCTTCCTCAAGCCCACCGCCTGCCCCTCCCTGTGCCCGCGTCCCACTGACCCCCATTCCCGGTGTGGACGTCCACGTGCACAAGGTGTCCCGTGTCCTGTTCTCACATGGGACACCCCCATCCCTGCTTCTCCCTAATGACGGCCCGGACCCCGAATGTTCTGGGCAGGAAGAGGGCCGAGGAGGACGGCGGGACAGCGCCTGCCTCCCGGGGGCCCAGACACAGGGCTCGAGGCTGCTGGGCCTTGAGGTCTGGATGCTGCCAGGTGTGGGATGAAGCTGCCACTGCCCGCTGGAGCTGCCTCTTCCGAGACTCAGGAAACAGGGGCACCCACCAAACGGAGCCCGTCCCCAGGCTCTGCTGCCAGTCTGCTCGGCTTTGCTCTCCCGATCCTGAAGACAGACCTGCGGGAAACAGGGCCTGCGATTCCCATACTGACGGTGTTCTGTGAAATTTCCACTAGACCCCTTCCTACCCTGTTCTGAGCGAATTACTAGCCAGTCCATGCTACCATCACCCCACGAGCAGACCAGGAAGCTGAGGCTCCGAGAAGCCAAGTAATCCAGCCGGAAGCACAGCTGTGGGACACGGAGTGGGGTCTGCACCCGCCGCCCGCGCAGGGGGACGGCCCACTCCCCGCAGCTTCCACGCCTGTTCCCTTCACCCCCTCCTGGGGCCAGCTCACAGAGCCTCCTCTTGGGGGGGACTCACTTACCTTCTTCTAACAGGATCCGTCTCACTGTCCTGTTCTGGGATCACCCGGAAGGCTTGTCACTGAAGCAGGATCAGCCTCACATCACCAGGGCAGCTTTCCTGGATCACACTCACCACCTGCACGTCCACTCCCAGCTCAGACCCAGAAAGGCCCCCTCGGCCCCGAGCCCCATGGCTCTGCCTGGGCTCCCACCTCCTCCTGCCTGGTCCGTCCCTCTCATGTCCCGTGCAGGGTCACCAGGAGCTCCCACCTGCCCCAGGCAGGCTGTCTGTTCTGTCCTGGGGAGGCCTCCGTGGTGCGAGGTGGAAGACACAAGAGGTACCCGTGGGGCCTCCCTCATGCAGCACAGTGGCCAGCACCTGCCTACTGACCTCATCACTCTAGATGGACAGGGGTTCAGGGGGCCCGTGGCATCTCCCGGTTCTCATTTCATCCCAGCACTGCCCACAGGGAAGTTGCTAAGCAACTCTGTGCCGGCTGTACAGAGAGGACGCTCATACACACGCCCCCCCACCCCCAGCACACAGGGCCCTCGTGGTCAGGCCTCGGGGCCTCTCGTGGTCCACGGGGCTCTCGTGGTCCGGCCCCTCGTAGGGTACGGAGCTCACCTGGGCAGGAACCCAGCAGCCCACAGGGCTCTCGTGGTCCGGCCCCTCCCAGGATACGGAGCCCCCCTGGGCAGGTACCCTGGCAGCGCTGGACACACAGGAACCGTGCACATAGCCCTCATTGCAGAGCACCCCCAGCCCACCTGTCGGTCAGAGCTGACACAGAGCACCTCAGAGCAGGACCTGAACTAACAAACAGCAGCTCCGGGACACGTCTGTGACCCTGGGCTTCACTCTGTGTGGTCTCCTTCCGCCTGGTCTTCCAGAGGCTTCCACTGCAGCCGGGGCACCAGGCCCTGTCTCCACCCACCACCCCTCCTCTCCCTGACTCCTGGGTTCCTCTCATTAGGAGAGGGTCTTCTTGAAGTTGTCTCCCACACATGGGCCAGATAAAATGATTAGAAAACAAGCCAGAGCTGCAGCCCCTTGTCTATCCTGACTCGCAGGAGCCCACACCTGTTCCTTGGACCTGGCCAGTTCAGCAAGGTCCATTTTCTGCAACTGTGAGCCCCTGAGGGGTGACGATTGGCTGACCTGGGCAGCCTGACCCTGCCGGCCAGCCCTCCCCAGGTGTGCCTGGGTTGAGGTCAATATAAACACCGCTCCAGGCAGCAAGAGCCCCTGTAGCTGGGCCTGACGCCATATTCTCTGCCCCGTCAGCAGTGTCGGGGCTGGGCTGGTGGGTGGGAGTGAGGGGCCACGGCTTTGTGGGTGGCCTGGTGTGAGTGGGCTCTGCTGGACTTTCTGCAGGAGTTGCCAAGCTGCTACCTGCTAAAGAAGAGGATGTGTCACCCGTAACTGCCGCTGGAATTTCTCCCCGGGCAGAGGTGAGGAAGGAGAAAAGCAGTGGGGGCCGGGACAGGAGGGGTACCTCAGGCAGGGAAATGGAAATCTTCCAGAATAGCGCCCGGGGCCAGGACCATCCTGGCTGGCCTGCAGGCACCAAGTAGGCCAGTGTGCTGTCGCTGGGGTGGCTCCACGGCCCTTCCTGTAGGCTTTCAAGTCCTTGTACATATTCAGGTGTTTTACCTGGGAATGGTGGGAACAGTTCAGCAGCAGCTGGCCTGGGGCTCAGCTCACGTTTACTCACAGACGCCTCGGCACCGTCCCCCAGGCTTGCAATGAGGACGCTCCTTGCGGGGTGGGGGGCTGCTGGCTGCATGCGAGACGATTCCCCACCTCTGACCAACTTCAGAATTGTCTACCACTGGAGCAAGTGCCCTGAAAGGGTTTTCATCTGTATAACTGGTGGGTTCTGTTTTTTTTTTCTTTTTTGGTTCAAGGTAGGTTTTATTCCTCTTTTTTGTACTTATAGATATAAGCATGGAAATAATTCATTCATATAAGTACATGTATGTGAAGGGAATAACTTTTTTCCGTTTTTTAAAAAATTTTATTTTTCATTTTATTTTATTTATTTTTTATACAGCAGGTTCTTATTGGTTATCTATTTTATACATATAAATGTATACATGTCAATCCCAATCTCCCAACTCCTCCCACCGCCACCCCCCACGGCTTTCCCCTCTTGGTGTCCATACATTTGTTCTCTACATCTGTGTCTCTATTTCTGCCCTTCAAACCGGTCCATCTGTACCATTTTTCTAGGTTCCACATATATGCGTTAATATACAATATTTGTTTTTCTCTTTCTGACTTACTTCACTCTGTATGACAGTCTCTAGATCCATCGACGTCTCTACAAATGACCCAATTTCATTCCTTTTTATGGCTAATAGTCCATTTTATATATGTACCACATCTTTATCCATTCTTCTGTCTGTGGGCATGTAGGTTGCTTCCATGACCTGGCTATTGTAAATAGTGCTGCAATGAACATTGTGGTGAATGTGTCTTTTTGATTTATGGTTTTCTCTGGGTATATGCCCAGTAGTGGGTTGCTGGATCATATGGTAATTCTATTTTTAGTTTTTTAAGGAACCTCCATACTGTTCTCCATAGTGACTGTACCAATTACATTCCCACCAATCGTGGAAGAGGGTTCCTTTTCTCCAGTAAATGCCTCTCCAGCATTTGTTGTTTGTAGATTTTCTGATGATGCCCATTCTAATAGGTGTGAGGTGATACCTCATTGGAGTTTTGATTTGCATTTCTCTAATAATTAGTGATGTAGAGCAGCTTTTCATGTGCTCCTTGGCCATCTCTACGTCTTCTTGGAAGAAATGTCTATTTAGATCTTCTGCCCATTTTTGTATTGGGTTGTTTGTTTTTTTAATATTGAGCTGCATGAGCTGTTTATATATATTGGAGATTAATCCTTTGTCCATTGATTCAGTTGCAAATATATTCTCCCATTCTGAGGGTTGTCTTTTTGTGTTTGTAGTTTCCATTGCTTTGCAAAAGCTTTTACGTTTCATTAGGTCCCATTTGTTTAGTTTTCTTTTTTATGGCATTACTCTAGGAGGTGGATCAAAAAAGATCTTGCTGTGATTTATGTTAGAGCATTCTTCCTATGTTTTCCTCTAAGAGTTTTATACTGTCCGGTCTTACATTAAGGTCTCTAATTCATTTTGAATTTATTTTTGTGTATGGTGTTAGGGGGTGTTCTAATTTCATTCTTTTACATGTAGCTGTCCATTTTTCCCAGCACCACTGATTGAAGACACTGTCTTTTCTCCATTGTATAGTCTTGCCTACTTTGTCATAGATTAGTTGACCATAGGTGTATAGGTTTATCTCTGGGCTTTCTTTCTTTCTTTTTTTTTTTTTTCCTTTTACACCTTTATTGGAGTATAATTGCTTTACAATGGAGTGTTAGTTTCTGCTGTATAACGAAGTGAATCAATTATACATATGCATATATCACCATATCCCCTCCCTCTTGCATCTCCCTCCCACCCTCCATATCCCACCCCTTTAGGTGGTCGCAAAGCACCGAGCTGATCTCCCTGTGCTATGTGGCTGCTTCCCAGTAGCTATCGATGTTACATTTGGTAATGTATATATGTCCATGGCACTCTCTCACTTCGTCCCAGCTTACCCTTCCCCCTCCCCGTGTCCTCAAGTCCTTTCTCTACGTCTGTGTCCTTAATCCTGTCCTGCCCCTAGGTTCTTCATAAACTTTTTTTCTTTAGATTCCATATATCTCTGTTAGCATACGGTATTTATTTTTCTCTTTCTGACTTACTTCACTGTGTAGGACAGACTCTAAGTCCATCCCCCTCACTACAAATAACTCAGTTTTGTTTCTTTTTATGGCTGAGTAATATTCCATTGTATATATGTGCCAGATATTCTTTATCCATTCATCTGTCGATGGACACTTAGGTTGCTTCCATGTCCTGGCTATTGTAAGTAGAACTGCAATGAACATTGTTGTATACAACTCTTTTTGAATTATGGTTTTCTCAGGGCAAATGCCCAGTAGTTGGATTGCTGGGTCGTATGGTACTTCTATTTTTAGTTTTTTAAGGAACCTCTATACTGTTATCCCTAGTGGCTATACCAATTTACATTCCCAGCAACAGTGCAAGAGCGTTCCCTTTTCTCCAGTAAATGCCTCTCCAGCATTTATTGTTTGTAGATGTTTTGATGATGGCCATTCTGACTGCTGGGAGGTGATACCTCACTGTAGTTTTGATTTGCATTTCTCTAATGATTAGTGATGTTCAGCATCCTTTCATGTGTTTGTTGGCAATCTGTATATCTCCTTTGGAGAAATGTCTATTTAGGTCTTCTGCCCATTTTTGGATTGGGTTGTTTGTTTTTGTGATATTGAGCTACACGAGCTGCTTGTAAATTTTGGAGATTAATCTTTTGTCATTTGCTTCATTTGAAAACATTTTCTCCCATTCTGAGGGTTGTCTTTTCGTCTTGTTTATGTTTTCCTTTGCTGTGCAAAAGCTTTGAAGTTTCATTAGGTCCCATTTGTTTATTTTTGTTTTTATTTCCACTTCTCTAGGAGGTGGGTCAAAAAGGATCTTGCTGTGATTTATGTCATAGAGTGTTCTGCCTATGTTTTCCTCTAATAATTTTATAGTGTCTGGTCTAAGATTTAGATCTCTAATCCATTTTGAGTTTATTTTTGTGTATGGTGTTATGGAGTGTTCTAATTTCATTCTTTTACGTGTAGTTGTCCAGTTTTCCCAGCACCACTTACTGAAGAGACTGTCTTTTCTTCATTGTATATCTTTGCCTCCTTTGTCATAGATGAGTTAGCCATAGGTACGTAGGTTTATCTCTGGGCTTTCTATCTTGTTCAATTGATCTATATTTCTGTTTTTGTGCCAGTACCATATAGTCTTGATTAATGTAGCTTTGTAGTATAGTCTGAAGTCAGGAAGTCTGATTCCTCCAGCTCTTTTAATTTCCCTCAAGACTGCTTTGGCTATTCGGGGTCTTTTGTGTCTCCATACAAATTTTAAGATTTTTTTGTTCTAGTTCTGTAGAAAATGCCAGTGGTATTTGATAGGGATTGCATTGAATCTGTAGCTTGCTTTGGGTACTATAGTCATTTTCACAATATTGATTCTTCTAATCCAAGAACATGGTTTATACCTCCATATGTTTATATCATCTTTGATTTCTTTCAGCAGTGTCTTATAGTTTTCTGAGTACAGGTCTTTTACCTCCTTATGTAGGTTCATTCCTCCGTATTTTATTCTTTTTGTTGCAATGGTGAATGAGATTGTTTCCTTAATTTCTCTTTCTGATTTTTCATTGTTAGTGTATAGGAATGCAAGAGATTTCTGTGCATTAATTTTGTATCCTGCAACTTTACCAAATTCGTTGATTAGCTCTAGTAGTTTTCTGGTGGCATCTTTAGGATTCACTATGTGTAGTATCATGTCATTTGCAAACAGTGACAATTTTACTTCTTCTTTTCCAATTTGTATTCCTTTTATTTCTTTTTCTTCTCTGATTACTGTGTCTAAGACTTCCAAAACTATGTTGAGTAATAGTGGTGAGAGTGGACATCCTTGTCTTGTTCCTGATCTTAGAGGAAATGCTTTTAGTTTTTCACTATTGAGAATGATGTTTGCTGTGGGTTTGTCATATACTGCTTTTATTATGTTGAGGTAGATTCCCTCTATGCCCACTTTTTGGAGACTTTTAATCATAAATTAGTGTTGAATTTTGTCGAAAGCTTTTCCTGCATCTATTGGGATGATCATATTTTTATTCTACAATTTGTTAATATGGTGTATCACATTGATTAATTTGTGTATGTTGAAGAATTCTTGCATCCCTGGGATAAACCCCACCTGATCATGGTGCATGATCCTTTTAATGTGTTGTTCAATTCTGTTTCCTAGTATTTTGTTGAGGATTTTTACATCTATATTAATCAGTGATATTGGTCTCTAATTTTCTTTTTCTGTAGTATCTTTGTCTGGTTTTGGTATCAGGGTGATGGTGGCCTCATATAATGAGTTTGGGAGTGTTCCTTCCCCTGAAAAGTTCTGAAGAGTTTGAGAAGATTGGGTGTTAGCTCTTGTCTAAATGTTTGATAGAATTCACCTCTGATGCCATCTAGTTCTGGACTTTTGTTTGTTGGAAGATTTTTAATCACACTTTCAATTTCATTACTTGTGATTGGTCTGTTCATATTTTCTATTTCTTCCCAGTTCAGTCTTGGAAGGTTATACCTTTCTAAGAATTTGTCCATTTCTTCCAGGTTGTCCATTTTATTGGCATAGAGTTGCTTGTAGAGGTCTCTTAGGATGCTTTGTATTTCTGTGGTGTCTGTTACAACTTCTCCTTTTTCATTTCTAATTTTATTGATTTGAGTCCTCTCCCTCTTTTACTTGAGTCTGGCTAAAGGTTTATAATTTTTGTTTATCTTCTCAAAGAACCAGCTTTTAGTTTTATTGATCTTTGCTATTGTTTTTATTTCATTTATTTCTGCTCTGATCTTTATGATTTCTTTCCTTCTATTAACTTTGGGTTTTGTTCTTCGTTCTCTAGTTCCTTTAGGTGTAGGGTTAGATTGTTTATTTGAGATTTTTCTGGTTTCTTGAGGTAGGCTTTTATTGCTATAAACTTCCCTCTTAGAACTGTTTTTGCGCATCCCATAGGTTTTGGATCATCGTGTTTTTGTTGTCATTTGTCTCTAGGTAGTTTTTGATTTCCTCTTTTATTTCTTCAGTGATCTCTTGGTTATTTAGAAACATATTGTTTAGCCTCCATGTGTTTGTTTTTTACGTTATTTTCCCTGTAATTGATTTCTAATCTCATAGCATTGTGGTCGGAACAGCTGCTTGATATGATTTCAGTTTTCTTAAATTTACTGAGGCTTTATTTGTGACCCAAGATGTGATCTATCCCGGAGAATGTTCTGTGTGCCATTGAGAAGAACTTGTAGTCTGCTGTTTTTGGATGGAATGTCCTATAAATATCCATTAAATCTATCTGGTCTATTGTGTCATTTAAAGCTTGTGTTTCCTTATTAATTTTCTGTCTGGATGATCTCCATTGGTGTAAGTGAGGTGTTAAAGTCCCTTGCTATTATTGTGTTACTGTTGATTTCCTCTTTTATAGCTGTTAGCAGTTGCCTTATATATTGAGGTGTTCCTGTGTTGGGTACATATATATTTATAATTGTTATATCTTGGATTGATCCCTTGATCATTATGTAGTGTCCTTCCTTGTCTCTTGTAACATTCTTTATTTTAAAATCTATTTTATCTGATATGAGTATTGCTACTCCAGCTTTCTTTTGATTTTCATTTGCATGGAATATATTTTTCCATCCCCTCACTTTCAGTCTGTATGTGTCCCTAGGTCTGAAATGGGTCTCTTGTAGACAGCATATATATGGATCTTGTTTTTGTATCCATTCAGTGAGCCTGTGTCATTTGGTTGGAGCATTTAATCCATTCACGTTTAAGGTAATTATCAATATGTATGTTCCTATTATTATTTTCTTAATTGTTATGGGTTTGTCTTAGTGGGTCCTTTTCTTCTCTTGTGTTTCCCACTTAGAGAAGTTCCTTTAGCATTTGTTGTAGAGCTGGTTTCGTGGTGCTGAATTCTCTTAGCTTTTGCTTGTCTGTAAAGCTTTTGATTTCTCCATCAAATCTGAATGAGATATTTGCTGGGTGGAGTACTCTTGGTGGTAGGTTCTTCCCTTTCATCACGTTAAATTTATCATGCCACTCCCTTCTGGCTTGTAGATTTTCTGCTGAGAAATCAGCTGTTAACCTTATGGGAGTTCCGTTGTATGTTGTCATTTTTCCCTTGTTGCTTTCAATAATTTTTCTTTGTCTTTAATTTTTTCAATTTGATTACTGTGTGTCTCGGCATTTTTCTCCTTTGGTTTATCCTGCCTGGGACTCTCTGCGCTTCGTGGACTTCGGTGGCTATTTCTTTTCCCATGCTAGGGAAGTTTTCAACTGTAATCTCTTCAGATATTTTCTCGAGTCCTTTCTCTCTCTGTTCTCCATCTGGGACCCCTATAATGCGAATGTTGTCGCATTTAATGTTGTCCCAGAAGTCTCTTAGGTTGTCTTCATTTATTTTCATTCTTTTTCTTTATTCTGTTCCATGGCAGTGATTTCCACCTTTCTGTCTTCCAGGTCACTTAGCCGTTCTTCTGTCACAGTTATTCTGCTACTGATTCCTTCTAGTGTATTTTTCATTTCAGTTATTGTATTGTTCATCTCTGTTTGTTTGTTCTTTAATTGTTCTAGGTGTTTGTTCCTTAATTCTTCTAGGTCTTTGTTAAGCATTTCTTGCATCTTCTCGATCTTTGTCTCCATTATTTTTCTAAGGTCTTGGATCATCTTCACTATCATTATTTTGAATTCTTTTACTGGAAGGTTACCTATCCCCACTTCATTTCGTTGTTTTTCTGAGGATTTATCTTGTTCCTTGATATGGTATAAAGTCCTCTGCCTTTTCATTTTCTCTGTCTTTCTGTGAATGTGGTTTTCCTTCCACAGGCTGCAGAATTGTAGTTCTTCTTGCTTCTGCTGTCTGCTCTCCAGTGATTGAGTCTATCTGAGAGGCTTGTGCAAGCTTCCTTATGCGAGGGACTGGTGGTGGGTAGAGCTGGGTGTTGCTCTGGTGGGCAGAGCTTTAATCTGCTTGTCTGTGGATTAAATAAAAGTTTAATAAAAAGTTTAATCCGCTTGTCTGCTGATGCATGGGGCTGGGTTCCCTCCCTGTTGGTTGTTTGGCCTGAGGCGACCCAGCACTGGAGCCTACCTTGCTCTTGGTGAGGCTAATGGTGGACTCTGGGAGAGTTCACGCCAAGGAGTATTTCCCAGAACTTCTGCTGCCAGTGTCGTTGTCCCCATGGTGAGCCGCAGCCACACCCCACCTCTGCAGGAGACCCTCTAAAACTAGCAGCTAGGTATGATCATTCACCTACGGGGTGACTGCTCCTTCCCCTGTGTCCTGATGTGCACACTACTTTGTGTGTGTTCTCCAAGAATGGAGTCTCTGTTGAGACTCTGAGTCTCTGAGTGCAGTTGAGACTCTGAGTGGAGTCGCACAGACTCTGGGTCCTGTGAAGCTTCGATGTTTTGTGGTTCTAGAAATCCTATAGGAGACGGTCCACAGCAGGTGAAGCTAATGCTGTCATAGAGGTGGTGAAGCCAAAGACCTGCAGTTCCGACTAGAGGTGCTGATGTACAAACAGGACAAAATCATCTCATGTGAATGTAGTTCTGGCACGTTTAAAATGAATGCAGTCATGTTAATGCCTAACATCTTCTATCTTGTGCCTCTCCTCAAGGACCCCCTCCTCAGTTCCTGAGGCTCCTGTAAGTCATGTACAGGGGAATGGAGAGTGGGCTCTGTCCAGTCTGAGCCCTGAGTTACCCTGTGTGTATCTTAGGATACTTTGTATTTCTGTGGTGGCTCTTGTAACATCATCTCTTTCAGTTCTGATTTATTTGGGCCCTCTCTTTAAAAAAAAATACTACTGTTGTCTTTTATTCTTTACAGAAGTTTAATAAGTGTTTGATCTACTACCCTTACTCTATGTATACTTTTTGCCGTGAGATTTTTACTTTTGTTTGTTTTCTTGTTACTGTCAATAATCAGTGAGAATTCTTTTAAGCTACCTTCAACATTGCTTATAAAGCTGCTTTATTAGTGATGACAGAGCTTTAATGGAAGTCGTGTTCTGGTTGTAAACTAGAATGCAATGTGTCAGCAAAAAGCCCCTTAAGTGTATGTCTCATTACTTCTCGTTCTTTTTTTTCCCTTTTTTTCTCTCTTTTTTTTCTTGTTCTTTTTTTAATGTTTATTTTTTATCAGAGCAAATTTGATTAAAATGTTTTGTTTGTTCTAGGTGTGTAAGATGTGGTTCTTTTACACATATACATGTATCTATACTTCTTCAGATCGTTTTCTCATGTAGCTTGTGACACAGTGTTGAGTAGTCTTCTCTTGGTATTCCGTAGGTCTTTGGTGATTATATATTTCACATGTGTTTCTATATCTATGTTAACCCCAATATCCTAATGTATCCAGTCCTCACACCTTTCCATTTGGTGAACCATAACTTTGTTTAATGAATCTGTGATTGCCTTTCTCTGTGGAAATATCTTCATTGGTATCAATTTTTAGCTAACACCTATAAGTGATATTATAGGATATGTGTCTTTTGCTGTCTGACTTAGTACAATTTGCCTGATTACCTCTAGAATCATCTACGGTGCTGCAAATGGCATTGTTTCATTTTTTTCCCTAGATAATATTCCATCTGTACATGTACCAGTTCTTCTTTGTCCACTCACCTCTTGATGGACTTTTTGGTTGCCTCCATGTCTTGGCTATTGTAATACTGCTGCACTGCACATTTGCCTGCTTGTGTCTTTCCAATTCTGTCTTCTTATGTTATAGACCCAGGAGTGGGCATCCTGTATCATATGGTATCTCAGGGTTTACCGTTTAAATGCACCACGATTCTGTGCTCATTAGTGGCTCTTTCCAGGTTACATCCCACTTAAAGTTGAGGGTATGCATTTCTCCACAACACCTTCAGCATTTATTTATTTATTTATTTTTAACATCTTTATTGAAGTATAATTGCTTTACAATGGTGTGCTAGCTTGTGCTTTACAACAAAATGAGTCAGTTATACATATACATATGTTCCCATATCACTTCGCTCTTGCGTCTCCCTCCCTCCCATCCTCCCTCCCCTCCAGGCGGTCACAAAGCACCGAGCTGATCTCCCTGTGCCATGCTGCTGCTTCCCACTAGCTATCTACCTTACGTTTGGTAGTGTATATATGTCCATGCCTCTCTCTCCCTTTGTCACAGCTTACCCTTCCCCCTCCCCATATCCTCAAGTCCGTTCTCTAGTAGGTCTCTGTCTTTATTCCTGTTTTACCCCTAGGTTCTTCATGACATTTTTTTTTTCTTAAATTCCAGGTATATGTGTTAGCATACGGTATTTGTCTCTCTCTTTCTGACTTACTTCACTGTGTATGACAGACTCTAGGTCTATCCACCCCATTACAAATAGCTCAATTTCGTTTCTTTTTATGGCTTCAGCATTTATTGTTTGTAGTTTTCTTGCTGATGGATATTCTGACTGGTGTGAGCTGATACCTCTTTGTGGTTGAATTTGCATATGACTCATAATCCTTTGAAATTGAGCTTTAAGGCATGTCCTTTTTATTTTTCAAACTGTGATTACAGCTTAGCTCTTCAAAGTGTTTTCTAAAGTATGTGTTACATTTTGAAATTTATTGGCCATTACCTCCCTCAAAACATTTTGAGGGCAGGTTTCATTTACAGCCCTGCAGTACTTGTTCACATGAAGTGACCATTAGCACAGGCTTTAAAGCTGCTTTTGCAGGTAACGGCCAGATTGCGGCAGCCTTTCTTTGTTCCTCATGCTGGTACTAGGGAAACAGAGCTTCCAGCCAGTGGTCTTCCTCGGTTATAAATTAGAGTGGAATGTGCCCGGATAAACCCCCAAAGGCTGATGTCTCCTTACTTTTGTTTGTTTTTTTAATTTAATTTATATTTTTATCGGAGTAATATTCCATTGTGTATATGGACCACTTCTTGGTGCATTGCTCTGTTGAGGGACATTTTCATTGCTTCCAAGTGTTGGCTATATTAAATATTGCTGGAGTGCAAGATTGCCAGCCTGTGACTTTTTGATTCTCATTTTCTCAGGTGATAGGCCCAGCAGTGGGTGTGACTGATTGACTAGTAGCTCAATGTTTACCTTTTCAAAGCACCTCCATTGTGTCTTCATTAGTGGCTCTTACCATGTCTCCCTTAGAACCGAGGGTACGAACTTCTCCACAATCCCTTCAGCATTTATAGTTTGCAGCATTTTTGCTAATGGCCAATCTGACTGCTGTGACCTGATAGGTTTTTGTAATTTGGGTTTGCATGACTTTAAAACTTCCTAAAATTCATCATTTTCCACGCCTTTTTCCTTTCTGTTAAAAATCAAGTGTGAGTACAATATATCTCTTGAAGCTGTCTTCTTGGAAGGTTGCCCTCTTTTGAATTTTTGGTGGATATTCGACCCCAGGATTTTTTTGGAGGGCAGATGTCATTACAGAACTGCAGGTTTGGTGAATATTTAGTGACCATTAGCACTGGGTTTAAAGCTGCTGTTGTGGGAAATGGCCACAAGGAGGCAGCATTTGTCCTTTCCCAAATCTGAGTACTAGGGCAGCAGAGCCTTTCTGGAAGTCGTGGTCCTAGGTTTTAAGTTAGAATGGAATGTGCCAGGAGGAATGCCTATAAGTTTATGTCTCATTACATCATGGTTTTTAAAATTTATTTAATCGGGGTAATGATTAGATATTGTTTGTCCAGATGTACACAATCTGGTTCATTTGTACAATATATATGTCTATTCATGTTCAGATCCTCTTCCCATGTAAAATATTACAGTGTTCCGTAGACCTCCCTTGCTATATGGTCCGTCTTTTTGATATATGTTTATTATATGTATTTGTATACGTATGGTAACGTTAATCTTAATTTATCCATTCTGCCCACCTTTCCTTTTAGATAAGCATACTTAATTTCTAAGTCTGTGAGTGTCTTTCTCTGTGGAAATATGTTCATTTGTGTTAGTTATTAGATAACGCCTATAAGTGATATCATAGGATATAGGTCTTTTGCTTTCTGACTTACCTCATATTCTGTGATTATCTCCAAGCTCATCTATGGCACCTCAAATAGCAGTGTTTCATTGTTTTCCATGGCTAATATTCTATTGTGAACGTGGACCACTTCTTCTTCATCCATACATCTGTTGATGGACATTTTGGTGGCTTCACTGTCTTGGCTATTGTGAATAAGGCTGCAGTGCAGCTTTTGCAGCCCGCGTCTTCTCGATTCTGGTCTTCTCAGGTGAGAGGCCCAGTGGTGTGACTGCTGCATCGAACGGTATCTCAACTTTTACTTTTAATCGTAGCTCCTTTCTGTTCTCATTATTGGCTCTTACCACGTTACATCTCACCAGCAGCTAGAGGGTACACAGTTCTCTAAAACCCCTTCAGAATTTATTGTTTGTAGACCTTTTGCTGATGGTCAGTCGACTGGTGTGAGTTGAAACCTTTTTGTACATTAGATTTGCATGAGTCTAATAATTCCTGAGGTTGAGCTTTCACCCATTTTCCTTTTTTTAAACAAGAGAGTGAGTCAAACTTACCTCTTCATACTATCGTCTTGAAAAATTTGTCAGTTTTGAATTTTATTGTCCATTCCCTACCTCAGCACAGTTGTTTAGGGCAGGTGTCCTTTGCAGCCCTGAGTCCTTGTGAATGTTAAGAGAACATTAGCTGTGGGCTTAACGCCGCTCTTGTGGAAAACGGCCACAAGGCAGCAGAATTTCTACATTTCCAACTCTGGGTTTTTGGGCAGCAGAGCCTTCCTGGAAATCGTGTTAGTAGGCTGCAAATTAGAGTGGAATGTGCCAGAGCACATCCCCAAGAGCTTATATCTCCTTACTTCTTGTTTGTTTTATAAATTTAATTTTTATTAATTATCAGAGCAAACTTGATAAAAATATTTTGTTTCTCCTAGGTGTACAGAATCTGGTTCATTATATCAATGTATCTGTCATTTATCTTTGCATTCTTTACCGTGTAGGTTATTACAGAGTGTTGCCTAGACCTCTCTTGGTATTCCATAGGTATTTTGTGATTATATATTTCATATGTATTAGTACATGTCTGTTAACCCTCATATCCTAATTCACACATTCCTTACACTTTTCCATTTGGTTAAACATAATTTTTTTTTCTTAATCCATGCTTTTCCTTCTCTTGGAAATAAGTTCATGAGTATCAACTTTTAGGTAACACCTAGAAGTGATGTCATAGGATATCTGTCTTTCACTTTCTTTCTTTAATTTGAGTGATTATCTCTAGGTCCTTGTATGGTGGTGCAAACGGCACTGTTTCATTGTTTTCCATGGCTAATATTCCATTGTTTACATGGACCACTTCCTCTTTGTGCATTTTTCTGTTGATGGACATTTTGGTTTCTTCCAAGTCTTGGCTATGTTAAATATTCCTGCAGTGCAGGATTGCCAGCCTGTGTTTTTTCCATTCTGCTCTGCTCAGGTGATAGGCACATCAAAGGACCTACCAGATCACATGGTAGCTCAATTTTTACCCTTAAACCCACCTCCATTATGTTCTCACTACTGGCTGTTACCAGTTTACATCCCCCCAGCAGCTGGAGGGTACACAGTTCTCTGAAACTCCTTCAGCATTTATTCTTTGTAGACTTTTTGCTGAAGAACATTCTGACGGCTGTGAGGTGAACATTTCTGTAATTGGATTTGCATGGCTTTATTCATTGCTGATGTTGCACATTTTTCAATTCCCTTTTATTTTAAAGAGAAAAAAAAGAAAAGACAGAATGTGCGTAAAATATGCCTCTTGACATTGTCTTCTTGAAATGTTGACGTCTTTTGAATTTTCTGGTCGAATACGACCCCAGGACATTTTTTGAGGCCCGATGTCCTTTACAGTGCTGCACATATTTTGAATATTAAGTGACCATTACCTCTTGGTTTAAAGCTGCTGTTGTGTGAAACAGCCACAAGGCGGCAGCATTTCTCCTTTACCAAATCTGGTTACCAGGGCAACAGAGCCTTAATGGAAGTCCTGTTCTAGGTTGAAAATTAGAATGGGATGTGCCAGGAAAATTTTCTTTCAGTTTATGTCTCATTATTTCTTGTTCATATTTTTAATTTAATTTTTATTTTTTATCGCAGCAAATTTGATTACAATGTTTTTTTTTGTTCTAGGTGTGCAAGATGTGATTCTTTCACACACATACATATATCTATTCTTCTTCGGAACCTTTTCCCAGGTAGGTTATGACACAATGTTGAGTAGTCTTCTCTTGGTATTCCGTAGGTCTTTGGTGATTATATATTTCACATGTGTTTGTATATCTCTGTTAACCCCAATATCGTAATGTATCCAATCCTCACACCTTTCGATTTGGGGAACCATAAGTTTGTTCAATGAATCTGTGATTGCCTTTCTCTGTGGAAATATCTTCATTGTTATCAATTTTCAGGTAACACCTATAAGTGATATACGTTAGGTGTCTTTCGCTTTCTCACTTACTACAAGTTGCATGGTTACCTCTAGACTCATCTATGGTGCTGCAAATGGCATTGTTTCATTTTTTTCCCGAGCTAATATTCCATCTCTACATGTAACAGTTCCTCTTTGTCCACTCATCTGTTGATGGACTTTTGGTTGCTTCCATGTCTTGGCTATTGTAATACTGCTGCAGTACAGATTTGCCTGCCTGTGTCTTTCCAATTCTGTCTTCTTATGTTATAGGCCCAGGAGTGGGCCTGCTGGATCATATAGTAGCTCAATATTTACCTTTTAAAGGCACCTCCACCCTGTTCCCATTAGTGACTCTTACCAGGTTACGTCCCACTTCAAATTAACGGTATGCATTTCTCCACAACCTCTTCAGCATTGATCGTTTGTAGTTTCTTTCCTGATGGTTATTCTGAATGGTGTGAGCTGATACCTCTGTGTGGTTGGATTTGCATGTGTCTCATAATCCTTTGAAATTGAGCTTTCAGGCATGTCCTTTTATTTTTCAAACGGTCATTACAGCTTCGTTCTTCAAATGGTTTTCTTGAAATATGTGCCACATTTTGAAATACTTTGGCCTTTACCTCCCGCAAGACATGATGAAGGCAGGTTTCCTTTACGGCCCCGCAGGACTTGTTCATATGAAGTGAAAATTAGCATAGGTTTTAAAGCTGCTTTTGCAGGTAATGGCCAGAGGGTGGAGCATTTCATAATTCTATGAAACGTAACTGAACACACAATATATATTTTTTCTTTTAAATTTCCATTGTTACTTTTTTAAAGTACAATTATAATTGAAGTTCTTTGTAACAAGTGAAATTTAAAAAATTAAAGGAAAAGATAATATTTTACCACTTGCCATCCTTTCCCATTTACTGAAACGACCAGCATAATGTGTAGAGTTCTCATTTTATCCAGGTGTTCTATACATCTGGAATATCATGCTTCTCACTGTAGAAAAACAGATGCAGCTCTCACACTTTTTATAGGCTACGTAACAGTCCACAGAACAGAAGTTCCAGCTATTTCAGACTCAGCTTTTTGAGGGACACTCAGGTTACTTTCTGTTTTATTTTGTTGTTCTTTTTCTGGGGGGGGTAGGAGTTTATTATTTATTTATTTATTTTTGTTGTGTTGGGTCTGAGTTTCCGTGTGAGGGCTTTCTCTAGTTGTGGCAAGTGGGGGGCCACTCTTGATCTCGGTGCGCGGGCCTCTCACTATTGCGGCCTCTCTTGTTGCAGAGCACAGGCTCCAGATGCGAAGGCTCACTGGTTGTGGCTTATGGGCCTAGTTGCTCCATGGCATGTGGGATCCTCCCAGACCAGGGCTCGAACCTGTGTCCCCTGCATTAGCAGGCAGATTCTAACCACCGCACCACCAGCGAAGCCCCCTATTTTGTTGTTTTGCTAGTTTGTTTTAACCCAAGAAAATATTTTTTTAAATACAAAAAAACAAAATTAAGCTAGGGGTAAGGATTAGGGTTTAGGGTAAGGTTTAGTGTTAGGATACGGGTTAGGATTATTGTACGGCTTAGAGTTTGGTTTAGGGTTAGGGTTATGGTACGGGTTAGTGTTAGGGTACAGTTTAGGGTATGGCTATGGTTTAGTGTTAGGGTACGGGTTAAGGTATGGGTTAGTGTTAGGGTATGGGTTAGGATTAGGGTACGGTTTACGTTCAGGGTTATGGTTAGGTTTAGTGTATGGGTTAGTGTTAGGTACGGGTTAGGGTAAGGGTTAGGGTTAGGTTTAGTGTTAAGGAAGGGGTACAGTTTAGGGTACAGTATAGGGAACAACAAAGGGTTAGGGTTAGGGTACGTGTTAGGGTACAGTTTAGTGTTAGTGTACGGGTTAGGATTAAAGTATGGTTTAGGGTAAGGTTTAGGGTTACGGTTAGGGAACGGGTATGGTTTGGGGTACAGTTTAGGGTATGACCACGGGTTAGGAGTAGGGTAAGTGTTAGGGTACGGTTTAGTGTTAGTGTACAGGTTAGGATTATGGTACGGGATAGTGTAAGGGTTAGGGTTAGGGTTAGGGAATGGGTACGGATTAGGTTACAGGTTAGGGTATGACAACGGGTTAGGGTTAGGGTACGTGTTAGTGTATGGGTTAGGATTAGGGTACGGGTTAGGTTATGGGTTAGTGTTAGGGGATGGGTTAGGATTAGGGTACGGGTTATGGTACGGTTTAGGGAAAGGGTTAGGATACGGGGTAGGGTTAGGATAAAGTTTAGTGTATGGCTATGTTACTGTTAGGGTACATGTTAGCGTACGGGTTAGTGTTCGTGTACAGCTTAGGGTGAGGGTTAGGGTTAGGGAACGGGTATGGTCTCAGGTACAGGTTAGGGTACGGTAGCGGGATAGGGTTAGGGTACGTGTTAGGATGAGACTTCTTTGTAGTGCAGATTTTAATTTCCTGCTTGCTTGGTTGGCCAAAAAGGGCGTATGTGTTTTATCCTGAATATATTCAGGAAAAAAGGCATACGCCCTTTTTGGCCAAGTGCATCGTTGCCGAAGATCTGCCGCTTTTCATATGCTTTAAATGCAATTCCAATCTACCTCCTGAAATCTGTTTCCTGCAATTGTGCCTTGCTTTCAAGTCCTCTTCGCAGCCTTACCTCAATATATTTTTGGACGATAGTTGTCCTTTATAACTCTGCAGGTTTGTGAATTGCAGTGACCCTGAGCTCCTTTTTTCAGCTCGCTTTCTGTGAGCTGGCCGCAAATCAACAGGATTGCTTCAGGCCCTATTCTGGTTCCGGCACGGCACGCTGAGTCTTTGGTTAATTCTACATCCTGGTGGGAAATTAGAGTGAAATGTGCCCGTCCAAACACCTACAGCTAGTCTCTCATTGGTTCTCCCTATTCCCGTTCATCCTCCGCAGAAATTGCAGAGTGTGCCAAACAGGAGGTTACAAGCACTGACTCTCCAAGTGGGGAGATTGTTACTAAAGCGTCTGGAATGGCGAACCCGAGTACCAGAGGACGAATAATGAGATGCGTTTTAGAAACCTTGCCCGATCACATTGTGGACCATCCTCTGGGTTTCCCACGCATGTTTTAGCTGTAGGAAGAATCTCTTAAACCTGGAGAGTTGGGACCCATGGAATGGGTAACATGCAGGATTACTTCAAAGGGTCTGCATTTGCTCACCGAACCTCACCAATTCTCTCAGCCCCAAGTGTCCAGCCTTATGTCTCACCCAGCTGTGGGTGTAGATGTGGTAAATCCAGGTTTCATCACAAGCCTGAACGAATTATTTAAGAATTTCTCTCTCTTTCACTGTCTTTCTGTTTTGTTTTTGAAGTTTATTTTTATAATGGGGTTGAGCTGATTTTCACTGCTGTGTTTATGCGTCTGTACACACACTTGATTCTCTTACGGAGACATATAAATACATAGATTTTAAGATTCTTACTAGTCAGATATATTCCTCTGCGGTGAATAGGGGGTGTTGAGTCCACTTCGTTGAGCAAGGAGTAGGTCTTGTCTATTCCATATTTGGCTTATGGAACGGTATCTGTGCTCATTTCAATCTCTGGATTTATGCAGCACCCCAACTCACCTTTCCCCTTAAGCAAACATGTTTGTTTTCTAAATGTGAGACTCTGTTCTGTTTTGTAATTCAGTTCATGTGTAGCCAAGTTTACATTCCCTCTATAAGTGATATCTTATGATAAGTTTCTTTATCTGTATGACTTATTTCCTTAGAATCATCGTACCTAAATCCACTCATTATGCTCCTACGGGCCTGATGATATTGATTTCATTGCTGAGTGATATTCCATTGTACATAAGTACCACAACTTCTTTATCCATTTTCCTCTTTCTGGGATATTTAAGTTGTTCCGTTGTCGAGGTTCTTGTAAACACAGCAGCCCTAAACTTTGGGGTGGCTGTGTCTTGTTGATTTTAATTTTCCTAAGCTATAGGGCCATAAGTGGAAGCAACCTAGGCTCTGTAGCTTTGTTTTTTAGATGTTTCAGGAAACACCATACACTTCTCCAGAGTGGCTGTTGGCCATTTACATCCCGCCCATCAGCATAACAAGGCTCCCTGTTCTCCATGGCCTGTCCTGCCTTTCTGGTTTTTACACTTTTTTCAGATGGCCCTTTTGACCGGTGGGAAGTGAGACTTCATTGTGGTGCAGATCTCCGTTGCAGGCTTGCTTATTTGGACAAAAAGAGCGTATGCGTTTTTTCCTGCATGTATTCAGGAAAAAAACGCATACGCCCTTTTTGGCCAAGTGCATCATTGTCGAAGTTCTGCCGCTTTTCATATGCTTTAAATGCAGTTTCCATCTACATCCTGAAATATATTTCCTGCAATTGTGCCATGCTTTCAAGTCCTCTTCGCAGCCTTACCTCAATATATTTTTGGACGATAGCTGTCATTTATAACTCTGCAGGTTTATGAATTACAGTGCCCCTGAGGTCCTTTCTTCAACTCGCTTTCTTGTGAGCTGGCCGCAGAACTGCAGGATTGCTTCAGGCCCTAATCTTGTTTCATCACAGCACACTGAGCCTTTTGTTAATTCCTCTTCCTGGTGGGAAATTAGAGTGAAATGTGACCGTCCAAACACCTACAGCTAGTCTCTCATTGGTTCTCTCTATTCCCGTTCAACCTCCGCAGAAATTGCTAACTGTGCCAAACAGGAGTTTTAAGGCACTGACTCTCCACGTGGGGAGATTTTTAGTAAAGCGTCTGGAATGGCGAACCCGTGTACCAAGGGACAAAAAATGAGATGGGTTTTAGAAACGTTGCCTGATCACATGGTGTACAATCCTCTGGGTTTCCCATGCATGTTTTAGCTGTAGGAAGAATCCCTTAAACCTGGAGAGTTGGGACCCATGGAATGGGTAGCATACAGTATTACTTCAAAGGGTCTGCATTTGCTCACCGAACCTCACCAATCCTCTCAGCCCCAAATGTCCTGCCTTATGTCTCACCCAGCTGTGGGTGTAGATGTGGTAAATCCAAGTTTCATCACAAGCCCTGAACGAATTATTTAAGAACTTTCTCTCCTTCACTGTCTTTGTTTTTGAAATTTATTTTAATAATGGGGTTTAGCTGATTTTCACGGCTGTGTATACTGCTCTACACACACTTGATTCTCTTACGGAGACATATAAATACATATGTTTTAATATTCTTATTGTCAGATATATTCCTCTGCAGTGAATAGGCGGTGTTGAGTCTAATTCGTTGAGCAAGGAGTATATCTCGTCTATTACATATTTGGCTTATGGAATAGTATCTGTGCTAATTTCAATCTCTGGTTTTACACAGCACCCCAACTCACCATTCCCCTTAAGAAAGCATAAGTTTGTTTTCTAAATGAGAGACTCTGTTCTGTTTTGTAATTCAGTTCATGTGTAGCCAAGTTTACATTCCCTCTATAAGTGATATCTTATGATAAGTTTCTTTTTCTGTGTGACTTATTTCCTTTAATCATGCTACCTAAATCCATTCATTATGCTTGTACGGGCCTGACGAAATTGATTTCATTGTTGAGTGATATTCCATTGTACGTAAGTATGAAAACTTCTTTATCCATTTCTCTCTTTCAAGGATATTTAATTTGTACCGTAGTCGAGGCTCTTGTAAACAGAGCAGCCCTAAACTTTGCGGTGGTAGTCGCTTGTTATTTAATTTTCCTGAGCTATAGTGCTATAAGTGGGTTTAGGGTTAGGGTTAAGGTTAGGGTTAGGGAACGGGTATGGTTTAGGATGCGACAATGGTTTAGTGTGAGCGAAAGTGTTAGGGTACAGGTCAGTGTTAGTGTACCGTTTAGGATTAGGGTAAGTGTTAGGGTAATGCTTCGGGTTAGGGTTACGGTTAGGGAACGGAGACGGTATAGGGTACAGGTTAGGGTATGACAATGGTTTAGGGATAGCGTACATGTAAGGGTAAGGTTTAGTGTTAGCGTATGGGTTAGGATTACGGGACGGGTTAGGGTAAGGCTTCAGGTAAGGGTTAGGGTTAGGGTTAGGGGAGAGGGACAGTTTAGGGTACAGGATAGGGTGCGACAATGGTTTAGGGTGAGCGTACGTGTTAGGGTAAAGGGTTAGTGTTAGCGTAGGGGTTAGGATTAGGTGACGGGTTAGGATAAGGCTTCGGGTAAGGGTTAGGGTTAGGGTTAAGGGACAGGGACGGTTTAGGGTACAGGTTAGGGTACGACAACGGTTTAGGGTGAGCATACTTGTGAGGGCACGGGTTAGTGTTAGCGTACGGGTTAGGATTAGGGGAAGGGTTAGGGTAAGGCTTCGGGTAAGGGTTAGGGTTAGGGTTAGAGTTAGGGGACGATTTAGGATACAGGTTAGGGTACGACAATGGTATAGGGTGAGCGTACGTGTGAGGACACAGTTTAGTGTTAGCGTACGGGTTAGGATTAGGGGACGGGTTAGGGTAAGGCTTCAGGTAAGGGATAGGGTTAGGGTTAGGGTTAGGGGACAGGGACGGTTTAGGGTACAGGTGAGGGTAAGACAACGAATTAGGGTGAGCGTACATGTGAGGGCACGGGTTAGTGTTAGCGTAAGGGTTAGCATTAGGGAACGGGTTAGGGGACGGGTTAGGGTTAGGGTTAGAGTTAGGGGATGGGGACGGTTTAGGGGACAGGTTACGGTTAGGGTTAGGGTTAGGGGATGGGGACGGTTTAGGGGACAGGTTAGGGTACAACAACGGTCTAGGGTGACGTAAGTGTGAGGACACGGGTTTGTGTTAGCGTACGGGTTAGGATTAGGGGACGGGTTAGGGTAAGGCTTCGAGTAAGGGTTAGCGTTAGGGTTAGTGTTCGGGTTAGGGGACGGGGACGGTTTAGGGTCCAGGTGAGGGTACGACAACGCTCTAGGGGGAGCGTACGTGTGAGGGCGCGGGTTAGTGTCAGCGTACGGGTTAGGATTAGGGGACGGGTGAGGGTCAGGCTTCGGGGAAGGGTTAGGGTTAGGGTTCGGGCTAGGGTTAGGGTTAGGGGACGGGGACGGTTTAGGGTCCAGGTGAGGGTACGACAACGCTCTAGGGGGAGCGTACGTGTGAGGGCGCGGGTTAGTGTCAGCGTACGGGTTAGGATTAGGGGACGGGTGAGGGTTAGGCTTCGGGGAAGGGATAGGGTTAGGGGACGGGGACGGTTTAGGGTCCAGGTGAGGGTACGACAACGCTCTAGGGGGAGCGTACGTGTGAGGGCGCGGGTTAGTGTCAGCGTACGGGTTAGGATTAGGGGACGCCTGAGGGTCAGGCTTCGGGGAAGGGTTAGGGTTAGGGTTCGGGCTAGGGTTAGGGTTAGGGGACGGGGACGGTTTAGGGTCCAGGTGAGGGTACGACAACGCTCTAGGGGGAGCGTACGTGTGAGGGCGAGGGTTAGTGTCAGCGTACGGGTTAGGATTAGGGGACGGGTGAGGGTCAGGCTTCGGGGAAGGGTTAGGGTTAGGGTTCGGGCTAGGGTTAGGGTTAGGGGACGGGGACGGTTTAGGGTCCAGGTGAGGGTACGACAACGCTCTAGGGGGAGCGTACGTGTGAGGGCGCGGGTTAGTGTCAGCGTACGGGTTAGGATTAGGGGACGGGTGAGGGTCAGGCTTCGGGGAAGGGTTAGGGTTAGGGTTCGGGCTAGGGTTAGGGTTAGGGGACGGGGACGGTTTAGGGTCCAGGTGAGGGTAGGACAACGCTCTAGGGGGAGCGTACGTGTGAGGGCGCGGGTTAGTGTCAGCGTACGGGTTAGGATTAGGGGACGGCTGAGGGTCAGGCTTCGGGGAAGGGTTAGGGTTAGGGTTCGGACTAGGGTTAGGGTTAGGGGACGGGGACGGTTTAGGGTCCAGGTGAGGGTACGACAACGCTCTAGGGGGAGCGTACGTGTGAGGGCGCGGGTTAGTGTCAGCGTACGGGTTAGGATTAGGGGACGGGTGAGGGTCAGGCTTCGGGGAAGGGTTAGGGTTAGGGTTCGGGCTAGGGTTAGCGTTAGGGGACGGGGACGGTTTAGGGTCCAGGTGAGGGTACGACTACGCTCTAGGGGGAGCGTACGTGTGAGGGCGCGGGTTAGTGTCAGCGTACGGGTTAGGATTAGGGGACGGGTGAGGGTCAGGCTTCGGGGAAGGGTTAGGGTTAGGGTTCGGGCTAGGGTTAGGGTTAGGGGACGGGGACGGTTTAGGGTCCAGGTGAGGGTACGACAACGCTCTAGGGGGAGCGTACGTGTGAGGGCGCGGGTTAGTGTCAGCGTACGGGTTAGGATTAGGGGACGGGTGAGGGTCAGGCTTCGGGGAAGGGTTAGGGTTAGGGTTCGGGCTAGGGTTAGGGTTAGGGGACGGGGACGGTTTAGGGTCCAGGTGAGGGTACGACAACGCTCTAGGGGGAGCGTACGTGTGAGGGCGCGGGTTAGTGTCAGCGTACGGGTTAGGATTAGGGGACGCCTGAGGGTCAGGCTTCGGGGAAGGGTTAGGGTTAGGGTTCGGGCTAGGGTTAGGGTTAGGGGACGGGGACGGTTTAGGGTCCAGGTGAGGGTACGACAACGCTCTAGGGGGAGCGTACGTGTGAGGGCGCGGGTTAGTGTCAGCGTACGGGTTAGGATTAGGGGACGGGTGAGGGTCAGGCTTCGGGGAAGGGTTAGGGTTAGAGTTCGGGCTAGGGTTAGGGTTAGGGGACGGGGACGGTTTAGGGTCCAGGTGAGGGTACGACAACGCTCTAGGGGGAGCGTACGTGTGAGGGCGTGGGTTAGTGTCAGCGTACGGGTTAGGATTAGGGGACGGGTGAGGGTCAGGCTTCGTGGAAGGGTTAGGGTTAGGGTTCGGGCTAGGGTTACGGTTAGGGGACGGGGACGGTTTAGGGTCCAGGTGAGGGTACGACAACACTCTAGGGGGAGCGTAGGTGTGAGGGCGCGGGTTAGTGTCAGCGTACGGGTTAGGATTAGGGGACGGGTGAGGGTCAGGCTTCGGGGAAGGGTTAGGTTTAGGGTTCGGGCTAGGGGTAGGTTTAGGGGACGGGGACGGTTTAGGGTCCAGGTGAGGGAACGACAACGCTCTAGGGGGAGCGTACGTGTGAGGGCGCGGGTTAGTGTCAGCGTACGGGTTAGGATTAGGGGATGGGTGAGGGTCAGGCTTCGGGGAAGGGTTAGGGTTAGGGTTCGGGCTAGGGTTAGGGTTAGGGGACGGGGACGGTTTAGGGTCCAGGTGAGGGTACGACAAAGCTCTAGGGGGAGCGTACGTGTGAGGGCGCGGGTTAGTGTCAGCGTACGGGTTAGGATTAGGGGACGGGTGAGGGTCAGGCTTCGGGGAAGGGTTAGGGTTAGGGTTCGGGCTAGGGTTAGGGTTAGGGGACAGGGACGGTTTAGGGTCCAGGTGAGGGTACGACAACGCTCTAGGGGGAGCGTACGTGTGAGGGCGCGGGTTAGTGTCATTGTACGGGTTAGGATTAGGGGACGGGTGAGGGTCAGGCTTCGGGGAAGGGTTAGGGTTAGGGTTCGGGCTAGGGTTAGGGTTAGGGGACGGGGACGGTTTAGGGTCCAGGTGAGGGTACGACAACGCTCTAGGGGGAGCGTACGTGTGAGGGCGTAGGTTAGTGTCAGCGTACGGGTTAGGATTAGGGGACGGATGAGGGTCAGGCTTCGGGGAAGGGTTAGGGTTAGGGTTCGGGCTAGGGTTAGGGTTAGGGGACGGGGACGGTTTAGCGTCCAGGTGAGGGTACTACAACGCTCTAGGGGGAGCGTACGTGTGAGGGCGCGGGTTAGTGTCAGCGTACGGGTTAGGATTAGGGGACGGGTGAGGGTCAGGCTTCGGGGAAGGGTTAGGGTTAGGGTTCGGGCTAGGGTTAGCGTTAGGGGACGGGGACGGTTTAGGGTCCAGGTGAGGGTACGACAACGCTCTAGGGGGAGCGTACGTGTGAGGGCGCAGGTTAGTTGCAGCGTACGGGTTAGGATTAGGGGACGCCTGAGGGTCAGGCTTCGGGGAAGGGTTAGGGTTAGGGTTCGGGCTAGGGTTAGGGTTAGGGGACGGGGACGGTTTAGGGTCCAGGTGAGGGTACGACAACGGTCTAGAGGGAGCGTACGTGTGAGGGCGCGGGTTAGTGTCAGCGTACGGGTTAGGATTAGGGGACGGGTGAGGGTCAGGCTTCGGGGAAGGGTTAGGGTTAGGGTTCGGGCTAGGGTTAGGGTTAGGGGACGGGGACGGTTTAGGGTCCAGGTGAGGGTACGACAACGCTCTAGGGGGAGCGTACGTGTGAGGGCGCGGGTTAGTGTCAGCGTACGGGTTAGGATTAGGGGACGGGTGAGGGTCAGGCTTCGGGGAGGGGTTAGGGATAGGGTTCGGGCTAGGGTTAGGGTTAGGGGACGGGGACGGTTTAGGGTCCAGGTGAGTGTACAACAACGCTCTAGGGGGAGCGTACATGTGAGGGCGTGGGTTAGTGTCAGCGTACGGGTTAGGATTAGGGGACGGGTGAGGGTCAGGCTTCGGTGAAGGGTTAGGGTTAGGGTTCGGGCTAGGGTTAGGGTTAGGGGACGGGGACGGTTTAGGGTCCAGGTGAGGGAACGATAACGCTCTAGGGGGAGCGTACGTGTGAGGGCGCGGGTTAGTGTCAGCGTACGGGTTAGGATTAGGGGACGGGTGAGGGTCAGGCTTCGGCGAAGGGTTAGGGTTAGGGTTCGGGCTAGGGTTAGGGTTAGGGGACGGGGACGGTTTAGGGTCCAGGTGAGGGAACGACAACGCTCTAGGGGGAGCGTACGTGTGAGGGCGCGGGTTAGTGTCAGCGTACGGGTTAGGATTAGGGGACGGGTGAGGGTCAGGCTTCGGGGAGGGGTTAGGGTTAGGGTTCGGGCTAGGGTTAGGGTTAGGGGACGGGGACGGTTTAGGGTCCAGGTGAGTGTACGACAACGCTCTAGGGGGAGCGTACGTGTGAGGGCGTGGGTTAGTGTCAGCGTACGGGTTAGGATTAGGGGACGGGTGAGGGTCAGGCTTCGGTGAAGGGTTAGGGTTAGGGTTCGGGCTAGGGTTAGGGTTAGGGGACGGGGACGGTTTAGGGTCCAGGTGAGGGAACGATAACGCTCTAGGAGGAGCGTACGTGTGAGGGCGCGGGTTAGTGTCAGCGTACGGGTTAGGATTAGGGGACGGGTGAGGGTCAGGCTTCGGCGAAGGGTTAGGGTTAGGGTTCGGGCTAGGGTTAGAGTTAGGGGACGGGGACGGTTTAGGGTCCAGGTGAGGGTACGACAACGCTCTAGGGGGAGCGTACGTGTGAGGGCGCGGGTTAGTGTCAGCGTACGGGTTAGGATTAGGGGACGGGTGAGGGTCAGGCTTCGGGGAAGTGTTAGGGTTAGGGTTCGGGCTAGGGTTAGGGTTAGGGGACGGGGACGGTTTAGGGTCCAGGTGAGGGTACGACAACGCTCTAGGGGGAGCGTACGTGTGAGGGCGCGGGTTAGTGTCAGCGTACGGGTTAGGATTAGGGGACGGGTGAGGGTCAGGCTTCGGGGAAGGGTTAGGGTTAGGGTTCGGGCTAGGGTTAGGGTTAGGGGACGGGGACGGTTTAGGGTCCAGGTGAGGGTACTACAACGCTCTAGGGGGAGCGTACGTGTGAGGGCGCGGGTTAGTGTCAGCGTACGGGTTAGGATTAGGGGACGGGTGAGGGTCAGGCTTCGGGGAAGGGTTAGGGTTAGGGTTCGGGCTAGGGTTAGGGTTAGGGGACGGGGACGGTTTAGGGTCCAGGTGAGGGTACGACAACGCTCTAGGGGGAGCGTACGTGTGAGGGCGCAGGTTAGTTGCAGCGTACGGGTTAGGATTAGGGGACGACTGAGGGTCATGCTTCGGGGAAGGGTTAGTGTTAGGGTTCGGGCTAGGGTTAGGGTTAGGGGACGGGGACGGTTTAGGGTCCAGGTGAGGGTACGACAACGGTCTAGGGGGAGCGTACGTGTGAGGGCGCGGGTTAGTGTCAGCGTACGGGTTAGGATTAGGGGACGGGTGAGGGTCAGGCTTCGGCGAAGGGTTAGGGTTAGGGTTCGGGCTAGGGTTAGGGTTAGGGGACGGGGACGGTTTAGGGTCCAGGTGAGGGTACGACAACGCTCTAGGGGGAGCGTACGTGTGAGGGCGCGGGTTAGTGTCAGCGTACGGGTTAGGATTAGGGGACGGGTGAGGGTCAGGCTTCGGGGAAGGGTTAGGGTTAGGGTTCGGGCTAGGTTTAGGGTTAGGGGACGGGGACGGTTTAGGGTCCAGGTGAGGGTACGACAACGCTCTAGGGGGAGCGTACGTGTGAGGGCGCGGGTTAGTGTCAGCGTACGGGTTAGGATAAGGGGACGGGTGAGGGTCAGGCTTCGGGGAAGGGTTAGGGTTAGGGTTCGGGCTAGGGTTAGGGTTAGGGGACGGGGACGGTTTAGGGTCCAGGTGAGGGTACGACAACGCTCTAGGGGGAGCGTACGTGTGAGGGCACGGGTTAGTGTCAGCGTACGGGTTAGGATTAGGGGACGGGTGAGGGTCAGGCTTCGGCGAAGGGTTAGGGTTAGGGTTCGGTCTAGGGTTAGGGTTAGGGGACGGGGACGGTTTAGGGTCCAGGTGAGGAAACGACAACGCTCTAGGGGGAGCGTACGTGTGAGGGCGCGGGTTAGTGTCAGCGTACGGGTTAGGATTAGGGGACGGGTGAGGGTCAGGCTTCGGGGAAGGGTTAGGGTTAGGGTTCGGGCTAGGGTTAGGGTTAGGGGACGGGGATGGTTTAGGGTCCAGGTGAGGGTACGACAACGCTCTAGGGGGAGCGTACGTGTGAGGGCGCGGGTTAGTGTCAGCGTACGGGTTAGGATAAGGGGACGGGTGAGGGTCAGGCTTCGGGGAAGGGTTAGGGTTAGGGTTCGGGCTAGGTTTAGGGTTAGGGGACGGGGACGGTTTAGGGTCCAGGTGAGGGTACGACAACGCTCTAGGGGGAGCGTACGTGTGAGGGCACGGGTTAGTGTCAGCGTACAGGTTAGGATTAGGGGACGGGTGAGGGTCAGGCTTCGGCGAAGGGTTAGGGTTAGGGTTCGGGCTAGGGTTAGGGTTAGGGGACGGGGACGGTTTAGGGTCCAGGTGAGGGAACGACAACGCTCTAGGGGGAGCGTACGTGTGAGGGCGCGGGTTAGTGTCAGCGTACGGGTTAGGATTAGGGGACGGGTGAGGGTCAGGCTTCGGGGAAGGGTTAGGGTTAGGGTTCGGGCTAGGGTTAGGGTTAGGGGACGGGGACGGTTTAGCGTCCAGGTGATGGTACTACAACGCTCTAGGGGGAGCGTACGTGTGAGGGCGCGGGTTAGTGTCAGCGTACGGGTTAGGATTAGGGGACGGGTGAGGGTCAGGCTTCGGGGAAGGGTTAGGGTTAGGGTTCGGGCTAGGGTTAGGGTTAGGGGACGGGGACGGTTTAGGGTCCAGGTGAGGGTACGACAACGCTCTAGGGGGAGCGTACGTGTGAGGGCGCAGGTTAGTTGCAGCGTACGGGTTAGGATTAGGGGACGCCTGAGGGTCAGGCTTCGGGGAAGGGTTAGGGTTAGGGTTCGGGCTAGGGTTAGGGTTAGGGGACGGGGACGGTTTAGGGTCCAGGTGAGGGAACGACAACGCTCTAGGGGGAGCGTACGTGTGAGGGCGCGGGTTAGTGTCAGCGTACGGGTTAGGATTAGGGGACGGGTGAGGGTCAGGCTTCGGGGAAGGGTTAGGGTTAGGGTTCGGGCTAGGGTTAGGGTTAGGGGACGGGGACGGTTTAGCGTCCAGGTGAGGGTACTACAACGCTCTAGGGGGAGCGTACGTGTGAGGGCGCGGGTTAGTGTCAGCGTACGGGTTAGGATTAGGGGACGGGTGAGGGTCAGGCTTCGGGGAAGGGTTAGGGTTAGGGTTCGGGCTAGGGTTAGGGTTAGGGGACGGGGACGGTTTAGGGTCCAGGTGAGGGTACGACAACGCTCTAGGGGGAGCGTACGTGTGAGGGCGCAGGTTAGTTGCAGCGTACGGGTTAGGATTAGGGGACGCCTGAGGGTCAGGCTTCGGGGAAGGGTTAGGGTTAGGGTTCGGGCTAGGGTTAGGGTTAGGGGACGGGGACGGTTTAGGGTCCAGGTGAGGGTACGACAACGGTCTAGGGGGAGCGTACGTGTGAGGGCGCGGGTTAGTGTCAGCGTACGGGTTAGGATTAGGGGACGGGTGAGGGTCAGGCTTCGGGGAAGGGTTAGGGTTAGGGTTCGGGCTAGGGTTAGGGTTAGGGGACGGGGACGGTTTAGGGTCCAGGTGAGGGTACGACAACGCTCTAGGGGGAGCGTACGTGTGAGGGCGCGGGTTAGTGTCAGCGTACGGGTTAGGATTATGGGACGGGTGAGGGTCAGGCTTCGGGGAGGGGTTAGGGTTAGGGTTCGGGCTAGGGTTAGGGTTAGGGGACGGGGACGGTTTAGGGTCCAGGTGAGTGTACGACAACGCTCTAGGGGGAGCGTACGTGTGAGGGCGTGGGTTAGTGTCAGCGTACGGGTTAGGATTAGGGGACGGGTGAGGGTCAGGCTTCGGTGAAGGGTTAGGGTTAGGGTTCGGGCTAGGGTTAGGGTTAGGGGACGGGGACGGTTTAGGGTCCAGGTGAGGGAACGATAACGCTCTAGGGGGAGCGTACGTGTGAGGGCGCGGGTTAGTGTCAGCGTACGGGTTAGGATTAGGGGACGGGTGAGGGTCAGGCTTCGGCGAAGGGTTAGGGTTAGGGTTCGGGCTAGGGTTAGGGTTAGGGGACGGGGACGGTTTAGGGTCCAGGTGAGGGAACGACAACGCTCTAGGGGGAGCGTACGTGTGAGGGCGCGGGTTAGTGTCAGCGTACGGGTTAGGATTAGGGGACGGGTGAGGGTCAGGCTTCGGCGAAGGGTTAGGGTTAGGGTTCGGGCTAGGGTTAGGGTTAGGGGACGGGGACGGTTTAGGGTCCAAGTGAGGGTACGACAACGCTCTAGGGGGAGCGTACGTGTGAGGGCGCGGGTTAGTGTCAGCGTACGGGTTAGGATTAGGGGACGCCTGAGGGTCAGGCTTCGGGGAAGGGTTAGGGTTAGGGTTCGGGCTAGGGTTAGGGTTAGGGGACGGGGACGGTTTAGGGTCCAGGTGAGGGTACGACAACGCTCTAGGGGGAGCGTACGTGTGAGGGCGCGGGTTAGTGTCAGCGTACGGGTTAGGATTAGGGGACGGGTGAGGGTCAGGCTTCGCGGAAGGGTTAGGGTTAGAGTTCGGGCTAGGGTTAGGGTTAGGGGACGGGGACGGTTTAGGGTCCAGGTGAGGGTACGACAACGCTCTAGGGGGAGCGTACGTGTGAGGGCGTGGGTTAGTGTCAGCGTACGGGTTAGGATTAGGGGACGGGTGAGGGTCAGGCTTCGTGGAAGGGTTAGGGTTAGGGTTCGGGCTAGGGTTACGGTTAGGGGACGGGGACGGTTTAGGGTCCAGGTGAGGGTACGACAACACTCTAGGGGGAGCGTAGGTGTGAGGGCGCGGGTTAGTGTCAGCGTACGGTTTAGGATTAGGGGACGGGTGAGGGTCAGGCTTCGGGGAAGGGTTAGGTTTAGGGTTCGGGCTAGGGGTAGGTTTAGGGGACGGGGACGGTTTAGGGTCCAGGTGAGGGAACGACAACGCTCTAGGGGGAGCGTACGTGTGAGGGCGCGGGTTAGTGTCAGCGTACGGGTTAGGATTAGGGGATGGGTGAGGGTCAGGCTTCGGGGAAGGGTTAGGGTTAGGGTTCGGGCTAGGGTTAGGGTTAGGGGACGGGGACGGTTTAGGGTCCAGGTGAGGGTACGACAAAGCTCTAGGGGGAGCGTACGTGTGAGGGCGCGGGTTAGTGTCAGCGTACGGGTTAGGATTAGGGGACGGGTGAGGGTCAGGCTTCGGGGAAGGGTTAGGGTTAGGGTTCGGGCTAGGGTTAGGGTTAGGGGACAGGGACGGTTTAGGGTCCAGGTGAGGGTACGACAACGCTCTAGGGGGAGCGTACGTGTGAGGGCGCGGGTTAGTGTCATTGTACGGGTTAGGATTAGGGGACGGGTGAGGGTCAGGCTTCGGGGAAGGGTTAGGGTTAGGGTTCGGGCTAGGGTTAGGGTTAGGGGACGGGGACGGTTTAGGGTCCAGGTGAGGGTACGACAACGCTCTAGGGGGAGCGTACGTGTGAGGGCGTAGGTTAGTGTCAGCGTACGGGTTAGGATTAGGGGACGGATGAGGGTCAGGCTTCGGGGAAGGGTTAGGGTTAGGGTTCGGGCTAGGGTTAGGGTTAGGGGACGGGGACGGTTTAGCGTCCAGGTGAGGGTACTACAACGCTCTAGGGGGAGCGTACGTGTGAGGGCGCGGGTTAGTGTCAGCGTACGGGTTAGGATTAGGGGACGGGTGAGGGTCAGGCTTCGGGGAAGGGTTAGGGTTAGGGTTCGGGCTAGGGTTAGGGTTAGGGGACGGGGACGGTTTAGGGTCCAGGTGAGGGTACGACAACGCTCTAGGGGGAGCGTACGTGTGAGGGCGCAGGTTAGTTGCAGCGTACGGGTTAGGATTAGGGGACGCCTGAGGGTCAGGCTTCGGGGAAGGGTTAGGGTTAGGGTTCGGGCTAGGGTTAGGGTTAGGGGACGGGGACGGTTTAGGGTCCAGGTGAGGGTACGACAACGGTCTAGGGGGAGCGTACGTGTGAGGGCGCGGGTTAGTGTCAGCGTACGGGTTAGGATTAGGGGACGGGTGAGGGTCAGGCTTCGGGGAAGGGTTAGGGTTAGGGTTCGGGCTAGGGTTAGGGTTAGGGGACGGGGACGGTTTAGGGTCCAGGTGAGGGTACGACAACGCTCTAGGGGGAGCGTACGTGTGAGGGCGCGGGTTAGTGTCAGCGTACGGGTTAGGATTAGGGGACGGGTGAGGGTCAGGCTTCGGGGAGGGGTTAGGGTTAGGGTTCGGGCTAGGGTTAGGGTTAGGGGACGGGGACGGTTTAGGGTCCAGGTGAGTGTACGACAACGCTCTAGGGGGAGCGTACGTGTGAGGGCGTGGGTTAGTGTCAGCGTACGGGTTAGGATTAGGGGACGGGTGAGGGTCAGGCTTCGGTGAAGGGTTAGGGTTAGGGTTCGGGCTAGGGTTAGGGTTAGGGGACGGGGACGGTTTAGGGTCCAGGTGAGGGAACGATAACGCTCTAGGGGGAGCGTACGTGTGAGGGCGCGGGTTAGTGTCAGCGTACGGGTTAGGATTAGGGGACGGGTGAGGGTCAGGCTTCGGCGAAGGGTTAGGGTTAGGGTTCGGGCTAGGGTTAGGGTTAGGGGACGGGGACGGTTTAGGGTCCAGGTGAGGGAACGACAACGCTCTAGGGGGAGCGTACGTGTGAGGGCGCGGGTTAGTGTCAGCGTACGGGTTAGGATTAGGGGACGGGTGAGGGTCAGGCTTCGGCGAAGGGTTAGGGTTAGGGTTCGGGCTAGGGTTAGGGTTAGGGGACGGGGACGGTTTAGGGTCCAAGTGAGGGTACGACAACGCTCTAGGGGGAGCGTACGTGTGAGGGCGCAGGTTAGTGTCAGCGTACGGGTTAGGATTAGGGGACGGGTGAGGGTCAGGCTTCGGGGAAGTGTTAGGGTTAGGGTTCGGGCTAGGGTTAGGGTTAGGGGACGGGGACGGTTTAGGGTCCAGGTGAGGGAACGACAACGCTCTAGGGGGAGCGTAGGTGTGAGGGCGCGGGTTAGTGTCAGCGTACGGTTTAGGATTAGGGGACGGGTGAGGGTCAGGCTTCGGGGAAGGGTTAGGGTTAGGGTTAGGGCTAGGGTTAGGGTTAGGGGACGGGGACGGTTTAGGGTCCAGGTGAGGGTACGACAACGCTCTAGGGGGAGCGTACGTGTGAGGGCGCGGGTTAGTGTCAGCGTACGGGTTAGGATTAGGGGACGGGTGAGGGTCAGGCTTCGCGGAAGGGTTAGGGGTAGGGTTCGGGCTAGGGTTAGAGTTAGGGGACGGGGACGGTTTAGGGTCCAGGTGAGGGTACGACAACGCTCTAGGGGGAGCGTACGTGTGAGGGCGCGGGTTAGTGTCAGCGTACGGGTTAGGATTAGGGGACGGGTGAGGGTCAGGCTTCGGGGAAGGGTTAGGGTTAGGGTTCGGGCTAGGGTTAGGGTTAGGGGACGGGGACGGTTTAGGGTCCAGGTGAGGGTACGACAACGCTCTAGGGGGAGCGTACGTGTGAGGGCGCGGGTTAGTGTCAGCGTACGGGTTAGGATTAGGGGACGGGTGAGGGTCAGGCTTCGGGGAAGGGTTAGGGTTAGGGTTCGGGCTAGGGTTAGGGTTAGGGGACGGGGACGGTTTAGGGTCCAGGTGAGGGTACTACAACGCTCTAGGGGGAGCGTACGTGTGAGGGCGCGGGTTAGTGTCAGCGTACGGGTTAGGATTAGGGGACGGGTGAGGGTCAGGCTTCGGGGAAGGGTTAGGGTTAGGGTTCGGGCTAGGGTTAGGGTTAGGGGACGGGGACGGTTTAGGGTCCAGGTGAGGGTACGACAACGCTCTAGGGGGAGCGTACGTGTGAGGGCGCAGGTTAGTTGCAGCGTACGGGTTAGGATTAGGGGACGACTGAGGGTCATGCTTCGGGGAAGGGTTAGGGTTAGGGTTCGGGCTAGGGTTAGGGTTAGGGGACGGGGACGGTTTAGGGTCCAGGTGAGGGTACGACAACGGTCTAGGGGGAGCGTACGTGTGAGGGCGCGGGTTAGTGTCAGCGTACGGGTTAGGATTAGGGGACGGGTGAGGGTCAGGCTTCGGCGAAGGGTTAGGGTTAGGGTTCGGGCTAGGGTTAGGGTTAGGGGACGGGGACGGTTTAGGGTCCAGGTGAGGGTACGACAACGCTCTAGGGGGAGCGTACGTGTGAGGGCGCGGGTTAGTGTCAGCGTACGGGTTAGGATTAGGGGACGGGTGAGGGTCAGGCTTCGGGGAAGGGTTAGGGTTAGGGTTCGGGCTAGGTTTAGGGTTAGGGGACGGGGACGGTTTAGGGTCCAGGTGAGGGTACGACAACGCTCTAGGGGGAGCGTACGTGTGAGGGCGCGGGTTAGTGTCAGCGTACGGGTTAGGATAAGGGGACGGGTGAGGGTCAGGCTTCGGGGAAGGGTTAGGGTTAGGGTTCGGGCTAGGGTTAGGGTTAGGGGACGGGGACGGTTTAGGGTCCAGGTGAGGGTACGACAACGCTCTAGGGGGAGCGTACGTGTGAGGGCACGGGTTAGTGTCAGCGTACGGGTTAGGATTAGGGGACGGGTGAGGGTCAGGCTTCGGCGAAGGGTTAGGGTTAGGGTTCGGTCTAGGGTTAGGGTTAGGGGACGGGGACGGTTTAGGGTCCAGGTGAGGGAACGACAACGCTCTAGGGGGAGCGTACGTGTGAGGGCGCGGGTTAGTGTCAGCGTACGGGTTAGGATTAGGGGACGGGTGAGGGTCAGGCTTCGGTGAAGTGTTAGGGTTAGGGTTCGGGCTAGGGTTAGGGTTAGGGGACGGGGATGGTTTAGGGTCCAGGTGAGGGTACGACAACGCTCTAGGGGGAGCGTACGTGTGAGGGCGCGGGTTAGTGTCAGCGTACGGGTTAGGATAAGGGGACGGGTGAGGGTCAGGCTTCGGGGAAGGGTTAGGGTTAGGGTTCGGGCTAGGTTTAGGGTTAGGGGACGGGGACGGTTTAGGGTCCAGGTGAGGGTACGACAACGCTCTAGGGGGAGCGTACGTGTGAGGGCACGGGTTAGTGTCAGCGTACAGGTTAGGATTAGGGGACGGGTGAGGGTCAGGCTTCGGCGAAGGGTTAGGGTTAGGGTTCGGGCTAGGGTTAGGGTTAGGGGACGGGGACGGTTTAGGGTCCAGGTGAGGGAACGACAACGCTCTAGGGGGAGCGTACGTGTGAGGGCGCGGGTTAGTGTCAGCGTACGGGTTAGGATTAGGGGACGGGTGAGGGTCAGGCTTCGGGGAAGGGTTAGGGTTAGGGTTCGGGCTAGGGTTAGGGTTAGGGGACGGGGACGGTTTAGGGTCCAGGTGAGGGTACTACAACGCTCTAGGGGGAGCGTACGTGTGAGGGCGCGGGTTAGTGTCAGCGTACGGGTTAGGATTAGGGGACGGGTGAGGGTCAGGCTTCGGGGAAGGGTTAGGTTTAGGGTTCGGGCTAGGGTTAGGGTTAGGGGACGGGGACGGTTTAGGGTCCAGGTGAGGGTACGACAACGCTCTAGGGGGAGCGTACGTGTGAGGGCGCAGGTTAGTTGCAGCGTACGGGTTAGGATTAGGGGACGACTGAGGGTCATGCTTCGGGGAAGGGTTAGGGTTAGGGTTCGGGCTAGGGTTAGGGTTAGGGGACGGGGACGGTTTAGGGTCCAGGTGAGGGTACGACAACGCTCTAGGGGGAGCGTACGTGTGAGGGCACGGGTTAGTGTCAGCGTACGGGTTAGGATTAGGGTACGGGTGAGGGTCAGGCTTCGGCGAAGGGTTAGGGTTAGGGTTTGGGCTAGGGTTAGGGTTAGGGGACGGGGACGGTTTAGGGTCCAGGTGAGGGAACGACAACGCTCTAGGGGGAGCGTACGTGTGAGGGCGCGGGTTAGTGTCAGCGTACGGGTTAGGATTAGGGGACGGGTGAGGGTCAGGCTTCGGGGAAGGGTTAGGGTTAGGGTTCGGGCTAGGGTTAGGGTTAGGGTACGGGGACGGTTTAGGGTCCAGGTGAGGGTACGACAACGCTCTAGGGGGAGCGTACGTGTGAGGGCGCAGGTTAGTTGCAGCGTACGGGTTAGGATTAGGGGACGACTGAGGGTCATGCTTCGGGGAAGGGTTAGGGTTAGGGTTCGGGCTAGGGTTAGGGTTAGGGGACGGGGACGGTTTAGGGTCCAGGTGAGGGTACGACAACGCTCTAGGGGGAGCGTACGTGTGAGGGCGCGGGTTAGTGTCAGCGTACGGGTTAGGATTAGGGGACGGGTGAGGGTCAGGCTTCGGGGAAGGGTTAGGGTTAGGGTTCGGGCTAGGGTTAGGGTTAGGGGACGGGGACGGTTTAGGGTCCAGGTGAGGGTACGACAACGCTCTAGGGGGAGCGTACGTGTGAGGGCGCGGGTTAGTGTCAGCGTACGGGTTAGGATTAGGGGACGGGTGAGGGTCAGGCTTCGGGGAAGGGTTAGGGTTAGGGTTCGGGCTAGGGTTAGGGTTAGGGGACGGGGACGGTTTAGGGTCCAGGTGAGGGTACGACAACGCTCTAGGGGGAGCGTACGTGTGAGGGCGCGGGTTAGTGTCAGCGTACGGGTTAGGATTAGGGGACGGGTGAGGGTCAGGCTTCGGCGAAGGGTTAGGGTTAGGGTTCGGGCTAGGGTTAGGGTTAGGGGACGGGGACGGTTTAGGGTCCAGGTGAGGGAACGACAACGCTCTAGGGGGAGCGTACGTGTGAGGGCGCGGGTTAGTGTCAGCGTACGGGTTAGGATTAGGGGACGGGTGAGGGTCAGGCTTCGGGGAAGGGTTAGGGTTAGGGTTCGGGCTAGGGTTAGGGTTAGGGGACGGGGACGGTTTAGGGTCCAGGTGAGGGTGCGACAACGCTCTAGGGGGAGCGTACGTGTGAGGGCGCGGGTTAGTGTCAGCGTACGGGTTAGGATAAGGGGACGGGTGAGGGTCAGGCTTCGGGGAAGGGTTAGGGTTAGGGTTCGGGCTAGGGTTAGGGTTAGGGGACGGGGACGGTTTAGGGTCCAGGTGAGGGTACGACAACGCTCTAGGGGGAGCGTACGTGTGAGGGCACGGGTTAGTGTCAGCGTACGGGTTAGGATTAGGGGACGGGTGAGGGTCAGGCTTCGGCGAAGGGTTAGGGTTAGGGTTCGGTCTAGGGTTAGGGTTAGGGGACGGGGACGGTTTAGGGTCCAGGTGAGGGAACGACAACGCTCTAGGGGGAGCGTACGTGTGAGGGCGCGGGTTAGTGTCAGCGTACGGGTTAGGATTAGGGGACGGGTGAGGGTCAGGCTTCGGTGAAGGGTTAGGGTTAGGGTTCGGGCTAGGGTTAGGGTTAGGGGACGGGGATGGTTTAGGGTCCAGGTGAGGGTACGACAACGCTCTAGGGGGAGCGTACGTGTGAGGGCGCGGGTTAGTGTCAGCGTACGGGTTAGGATAAGGGGACGGGTGAGGGTCAGGCTTCGGGGAAGGGTTAGGGTTAGGGTTCGGGCTAGGTTTAGGGTTAGGGGACGGGGACGGTTTAGGGTCCAGGTGAGGGTACGACAACGCTCTAGGGGGAGCGTACGTGTGAGGGCACGGGTTAGTGTCAGCGTACAGGTTAGGATTAGGGGACGGGTGAGGGTCAGGCTTCGGCGAAGGGTTAGGGTTAGGGTTCGGGCTAGGGTTAGGGTTAGGGGACGGGGACGGTTTAGGGTCCAGGTGAGGGAACGACAACGCTCTAGGGGGAGCGTACGTGTGAGGGCGCGGGTTAGTGTCAGCGTACGGGTTAGGATTAGGGGACGGGTGAGGGTCAGGCTTCGGGGAAGGGTTAGGGTTAGGGTTCGGGCTAGGGTTAGGGTTAGGGGACGGGGACGGTTTAGGGTCCAGGTGAGGGTACTACAACGCTCTAGGGGGAGCGTACGTGTGAGGGCGCGGGTTAGTGTCAGCGTACGGGTTAGGATTAGGGGACGGGTGAGGGTCAGGCTTCGGGGAAGGGTTAGGGTTAGGGTTCGGGCTAGGGTTAGGGTTAGGGGACGGGGACGGTTTAGGGTCCAGGTGAGGGTACGACAACGCTCTAGGGGGAGCGTACGTGTGAGGGCGCAGGTTAGTTGCAGCGTACGGGTTAGGATTAGGGGACGACTGAGGGTCATGCTTCGGGGAAGGGTTAGGGTTAGGGTTCGGGCTAGGGTTAGGGTTAGGGGACGGGGACGGTTTAGGGTCCAGGTGAGGGTACGACAACGCTCTAGGGGGAGCGTACGTGTGAGGGCACGGGTTAGTGTCAGCGTACGGGTTAGGATTAGGGTACGGGTGAGGGTCAGGCTTCGGCGAAGGGTTAGGGTTAGGCTTTGGGCTAGGGTTAGGGTTAGGGGACGGGGACGGTTTAGGGTCCAGGTGAGGGAACGACAACGCTCTAGGGGGAGCGTACGTGTGAGGGCGCGGGTTAGTGTCAGCGTACGGGTTAGGATTAGGGGACGGGTGAGGGTCAGGCTTCGGGGAAGGGTTAGGGTTAGGGTTCGGGCTAGGGTTAGGGTTAGGGGACGGGGACGGTTTAGGGTCCAGGTGAGGGTACGACAACGCTCTAGGGGGAGCGTACGTGTGAGGGCGCAGGTTAGTTGCAGCGTACGGGTTAGGATTAGGGGACGACTGAGGGTCATGCTTCGGGGAAGGGTTAGGGTTAGGGTTCGGGCTAGGGTTAGGGTTAGGGGACGGGGACGGTTTAGGGTCCAGGTGAGGGTACGACAACGCTCTAGGGGGAGCGTACGTGTGAGGGCGCGGGTTAGTGTCAGCGTACGGGTTAGGATTAGGGGACGGGTGAGGGTCAGGCTTCGGGGAAGGGTTAGGGTTAGGGTTCGGGCTAGGGTTAGGGTTAGGGGACGGGGACGGTTTAGGGTCCAGGTGAGGGTACGACAACGCTCTAGGGGGAGCGTACGTGTGAGGGCGCGGGTTAGTGTCAGCGTACGGGTTAGGATTAGGGGACGGGTGAGGGTCAGGCTTCGGGGAAGGGTTAGGGTTAGGGTTCGGGCTAGGGTTAGGGTTAGGGGACGGGGACGGTTTAGGGTCCAGGTGAGGGTACGACAACGCTCTAGGGGGAGCGTACGTGTGAGGGCGCGGGTTAGTGTCAGCGTACGGGTTAGGATTAGGGGACGGGTGAGGGTCAGGCTTCGGCGAAGGGTTAGGGTTAGGGTTCGGGCTAGGGTTAGGGTTAGGGGACGGGGACGGTTTAGGGTCCAGGTGAGGGAACGACAACGCTCTAGGGGGAGCGTACGTGTGAGGGCGCGGGTTAGTGTCAGCGTACGGGTTAGGATTAGGGGACGGGTGAGGGTCAGGCTTCGGGGAAGGGTTAGGGTTAGGGTTCGGGCTAGGGTTAGGGTTAGGGGACGGGGACGGTTTAGGGTCCAGGTGAGGGTACGACAACGCTCTAGGGGGAGCGTACGTGTGAGGGCGCGGGTTAGTGTCAGCGTACGGGTTAGGATAAGGGGACGGGTGAGGGTCAGGCTTCGGGGAAGGGTTAGGGTTAGGGTTCGGGCTAGGGTTAGGGTTAGGGGACGGGGACGGTTTAGGGTCCAGGTGAGGGTACGACAACGCTCTAGGGGGAGCGTACGTGTGAGGGCACGGGTTAGTGTCAGCGTACGGGTTAGGATTAGGGGACGGGTGAGGGTCAGGCTTCGGCGAAGGGTTAGGGTTAGGGTTCGGGCTAGGGTTAGGGTTAGGGGACGGGGACGGTTTAGGGTCCAGGTGAGGGAACGACAACGCTCTAGGGGGAGCGTACGTGTGAGGGCGTGGGTTAGTGTCAGCGTACGGGTTAGGATTAGGGGACGGGTGAGGGTCAAGCTTCGGCGAAGGGTTAGGGTTAGGGTTCGGGCTAGGGTTAGGGTTAGGGGATGGGGACGGTTTAGGGTCCAGGTGAGGGTACGACAACGCTCTAGGGGGAGCGTACGTGTGAGGGCGCGGGTTAGTGTCAGCGTACGGGTTACGATTAGGGGACGGGTGAGGGTCAGGCTTCGGGGAAGCGTTAGGGTTAGGGTTCGGGCTAGGGTTAGGGTTAGGGGACGGGGACGGTTTAGGGTCCAGGTGAGGGTACGACAACGCTCTAGGGGGAGCGTACGTGCGAGGGCGCGGGTTAGTGTCAGCGTACGGGTTAGGATTAGGGGACGGGTGAGGGTCAGGCTTCGGGGAAGGGTTAGGGTTAGGGTTCGGGCTAGGGTTAGGTTTAGGGGACGGGGACGGTTTAGGGTCCAGGTGAGGGTACGACAACGCTCTAGGGGGAGCGTACGTGTGAGGGCGCGGGTTAGTGTCAGCGTACGGGTTAGGATTAGGGGACGGGTGAGGGTCAGGCTTCGGGGAAGGGTTAGGGTTAGGGTTCGGGCTAGGGTTAGGGTTAGGGGACGGGGACGGTTTAGGGTCAATGTGAAGGTACGACAACGCTCTAGGGGGAGCGTACGTGTGAGGGCGCGGGTTAGTGTCAGCGTACGGGTTAGGATTAGGGGACGGGTGAGGGTCAGGCTTCGGGGAAGGGTTCGGGTTAGGGTTCGGGCTAGGGTTAGGGTTAGGGGACGGGGACGGTTTAGGGTCCAGGTGAGGGTACGACAACGCTCTAGGGGGAGCGTACGTGTGAGGGCGCGGGTTAGTGTCAGCGTACGGGTTAGGATTAGGGGACGGGTGAGGGTCAGGCTTCGGGGAAGGGTTAGGGTTAGGGTTCGGGCTAGGGTTAGGGTTAGGGGACGGGGACGGTTTAGGGTCCAGGTGAGGGTACGACAACGCTCTAGGGGGAGCGTACGTGTGAGGGCGCGGGTTAGTGTCAGCGTACGGGTTAGGATTAGGGGACGGGTGAGGGTCACGCTTCGGGTAAGGGTTAGGGTTAGGGTTCGGGCTAGGGTTAGGGTTAAGGGACGGGGACGGTTTTGGTCTAGGTGAGGGTACGACAACGCTCTAGGGGGAGCGTACGTGTGAGGGCGCGGGTTAGTGTCAGCGTACGGGTTAGGATTAGGGGACGGGTGAGGGTCAGGCTTCGGGGAAGGGTTAGGGTTAGGGTTCGGGCTAGGGTTAGGGTTAGGGGACGGGGACGGTTTTGGTCCAGGTGAGGGTACGACAACGCTCTAGGGGGAGCGTACGTGTGAGGGCGCGGGTTAGTGTCAGCGTACGGGTTAGGATTAGGGGACGCCTGAGAGTCAGGCTTCGGGGAAGGGTTAGGGTTAGGTTTCGGGCTAGGGTTAGGGTTAGGGGACGGGGACGGTTTTGGTCCAGGTGAGGGTACGACAACGCTCTAGGGGGAGCGTACGTGTGAGGGCGCGGGTTAGTGTCAGCGTACGGGTTAGGATTAGGGGACGGGTGAGGGTCAGGCTTCGGGGAAGGGTTAGGGTTAGGGTTCGGGCTAGGGTTAGGGTTAGGGGACGGGGACGGTTTAGGGTCCAGGTGAGGGTACGACAACGCTCTAGGGGGAGCGTACGTGTGAGGGCGCGGGTTAGTGTCAGCGTACGGGTTAGGATTAGGGGACGGGTGAGGGTCAGGCTTCGGGGAAGGGTTAGGGTTAGGGTTCGGGCTAGGGATAGGGTTAGGGGACGGGGACGGTTTAGGGTCCAGGTGAGGGTACGACAACGCTCTAGGGGGAGCGTACGTGTAAGGGCGCAGGTTAGTGTCAGCGTACGGGTTAGGATTAGGGGACGGGTAAGGGTCAGGCTTCGGGGAAGCGTTAGGGTTAGGGTTCGGGCTAGGGTTAGGGTTAGGGGACGGGGGCGGTTTAGGGTCCAGGTGAGTGTACGACAACGCTCTAGGGGGAGTGTACGTGTGAGGGCGCGGGTTAGTGTCAGCGTACGGGTTAGGATTAGGGGACGCCTGAGGGTCAGGCTTCGGGGAAGGTTTAGGGTTAGGGTTCGGGCTAGGGTTAGGGTTAGGGGACGGGGACGGTTGAGGGTCCAGGTGAGGGTACGACAACGCTCCAGGGGGAGCGTACGTGTGAGGGCGCGGTTTAGTGTCAGAGTACGGGTTAGGATTAGGGGACGCCTGAGGGTCAGGCTTCGGGGAAGGTTTAGGGTTACGGTTCGGGCTAGGGTTAGGGTTAGGGGCCGGGGACGGTTTAGGGTCCAGGTGAGGGTACGACAACGCTCTAGGGGGAGCGTACGTGTGAGGGCGCGGGTTAGTGTCAGCGTACGGGTTAGGATTAGGGGACGGGTGAGGGTCAGGCTTCGGAAAAGGGTTAGTGTTAGGGTTCGGGCTAGGGTTACGGTTAGGGGACGGGGAAGGTTTAGGGTCCAGGTGAGGGTACGACAACGCTCTAGGGGGAGCGTACGTGTGAGGGCACGGGTTAGTGTCAGCGTACGGGTTAGGATTAGGGGACGGGTGAGGGTCAGGCTTCGGGGAAGGGTTAGGGTTAGGGTTCGGGCTAGGGTTAGGGTTAGGGGACGGGGACGGTTTAGGGTCCAGGTGAGGGTACGACAACGCTCTAGGGGGAGCGTACGTGTGAGGGCGCGGGTTAGTGTTTGCGTACGGGTCAGGATTAGGGGACGCGTGAGGGTCAGGCTTCGGGGAAGGGTTAGGGTTAGGGTTCGGGCTAGGGTTAGGGTTAGGGGACGGGGACGGTTTAGGGTCCAGGTGAGGGTACGACAACGCTCTAGGGGGAGCGTACGTGTGAGGGCGCGGGTTAGTGTCAGCGTATGGGTTAGGATTAGGGGACGGGTGAGGGTCACGCTTCGGGGAAGCGTTAGGGTTAGGGTTCGGGCTAGGGTTAGGGTTAGGGGACGGGGACGGTTTAGGGTCCAGGTGAGGGTACGACAACGCTCTAGGGGGAGCGTACGTGTGAGGGCGCGGGTTAGTGTCAGCGTACGGGTTAGGATTAGGGGACGGGTGAGGGTCAGGCTTCGGGGAAGGTTTAGGGTTAGGGTTCGGGCTAGGGTTACCCTTAGGGGAAGGGGGTGTTTTAGGGTCCAGGTGAGGGTACGACAACGCTCTAGGGGGAGCGTACGTGTGAGGGCGCGGGTTAGTGTCAGCGTACGGGTTAGGATTAGGGGACGGGTGAGGGTCAGGCTTCGGGGAAGGGTTAGGGTTAGGGTTCGGGCTAGGGTTAGGGTTAGGGGACGGAGACGGTTTAGGATCCAGGTGAGGGTACGACAACGCTCTAGGGGGAGCATACGTGTGAGGTCGCGGGTTAGTGTCAGCGTACGTGTTAGGATTAGGGGATGCCTGAGGGTCAGGCTTCGGGGAAGTGTTAGGGTTAGGGTTCGGGCTGGGGTTAGGGTTAGGGGACGGGGACGGTTTAGGGTCCAGGTGAGGGTACGACAACGCTCTAGGGGGAGCGTACGTGTGAGGGCGCGGGTTAGTGTCTGCGTACGGGTTAGGAATAGGGGACGCCTGAGGGTCAGGCTTCGGGGAAGGGTTAGGGTTAGGGTTCGGGGTAGGGTTAGGGTTAGGGGACGGGGACGGTTTAGGGTCCAGGTGAGTGTACGACAACGCTCTAGGGGGAGCGTACGTGTGAGGGCGCGGGTTAGTGTCAGCGTACGGGTTAGGATTAGGGGACGGGTGAGGGTCAGGCTTCGGGGAAGGGTTAGGGTTAGGGTTCGGGCTAGGGTTAGGGTTAGGGTACGGGGACGGTTTAGGGTCCAGGTGAGGGTACGACAACGCTCTAGGGGGAGCGTACGTGTGAGGGCGCGGGTTAGTGTCAGCGTACGGGTCAGGATTAGGGGACGCCTGATGGTCAGGCTTCGGGGAAGGTTTAGGTTTAGGGTTCGGGCTAGGGTTAGGGTTAGGGGACGGGGACGGTTTAGGGTCCAGGTGAGGGTACGACAACGCTCTAGGGGGAGCGTACGTGTGAGGGCGCGGGTTAGTGTCAGCGTACGGGTTAGGATTAGGGGACGGGTGAGGGTCAGGCTTCGGGGAAGGGTTAGGGTTAGGGTTCGGGCTAGGGTTAGGGTTAGGGGACGGGGACGGTTTAGGGTCCAGGTGAGGGTATGACAACGCTCTAGGGGGAGCGTACGTGTGAGGGCGTGGTTTAGTGTCAGAGTAGGGGTTAGGATTAGGTGACGCCTGAGGGTCATGCTTCGGGGAAGGTTTAGGGTTACGGTTCGGGCTAGGGTTAGGGTTAGGGGACGGGGACGGTTTAGGGTCCAGGTGAGGGTACGACAACGCTCTAGGGGGAGCGTACGTGTGAGGGCGCGTGTTAGTGTCAGCGTATGGGTTAGGATTAGGGGACGGGTGAGGGTTAGGCTTCGGCGAATGGTTAGTGTTAGGGTTCGGGCTAGGTTTAGGGTTAGGGGACGGGGACGGTTTAGGGTCCAGGTGAGGGTACGACAACGCTCTAGGGGGAGCGTACGTGTGAGGGCGCGGGTTAGTGTCAGCGTACGGGTTAGGATTAGGGGACGGGTGAGGGTCAGGCTTCGGGGAAGGGTTAGGGTTAGGGTTCGGGCTAGGGTTAGGGTTAGGGGACGGGGACGGTTTAGGGTCCAGGTGAGGGTACGACAACGCTCTAGGGGGAGCGTACGTGTGAGGGCGTGGTTTAGTGTCAGAGTAGGGGTTAGGATTAGGTGATGCCTGAGGGTCATGCTTCGGGGAAGGTTTAGGGTTACGGTTCGGGCTAGGGTTAGGGTTAGGGGACGGGGACGGTTTAGGGTCCAGGTGAGGGTACGACAACGCTCTAGGGGGAGCGTACGTGTGAGGTCGCGGGTTAGTGTCAGCGTATGGGTTAGGATTAGGGGACGGGTGAGGGTCAGGCTTCGGCGAATGGTTAGTGTTAGGGTTCGGGCTAGGTTTAGGGTTAGGGGACGGGGACGGTTTAGGGTCCAGGTGAGGGTACGACAACGCTCTAGGGGGAGCGTACGTGTGAGGGCGCGGGTTAGTGTCAGCGTACGGGTTAGGATTAGGGGACGGGTGAGGGTCAGGCTTCGGGGAAGGGTTAGGGTTAGGGTTCGGGCTAGGGTTAGGGTTAGGGGACGGGGACGGTTTAGGGTCCAGGTGAGGGTACGACAACGCTCTAGGGGGAGCGTACGTGTGAGGGCGCGGGTTAGTGTCAGCGTACGGGTGAGGATTAGGGGACGCCTGAGGGTCAGGCTTCGGGGAAGGTTTAGGGTTAGGGTTCGGGCTAGGGTTAGGGTTAGGGGACGGGGACGGTTTAGGGTCCAGGTGAGGGTACGACAACGCTCTAGGGGGAGCGTAAGTGTGAGGGCGCGGGTTAGTGTCAGCGTACGGGTTAGGATTAGGGGACGGGTGAGGGTCAGGCTTCGGGGAAGGGTTAGGGTTAGGGTTCGGGCTAGGGTTAGGGTTAGGGGACGGGGACGGTTTAGGGTCCAGGTGAGGGTACGACAACGCTCTAGGGGGAGCGTACGTGTGAGGGCGTGGTTTAGTGTCAGAGTACGGGTTAGGATTAGGTGACGCCTGAGGGTCAGGCTTCGGGGAAGGTTTAGGGTTACGGTTCGGGCTAGGGTTAGGGTTAGGGGACGGGGACGGTTTAGGGTCCAGGTGAGGGTACGACAACGCTCTAGGGGGAGCGTACGTGTGAGGGCGCGGGTTAGTGTCAGCGTATGGGTTAGGATTAGGGGACGGGTGAGGGTCAGGCTTCGGCAAATGCTTAGTGTTAGGGTTCGGGCTAGGTTTAGGGTTAGGGGACGGGGACGGTTTACGGTCCAGGTGAGGGTACGACAACGCTCTAGGGGGAGCGTACGTGTGAGGGCGCGGGTTAGTGTCAGCGTACGGGTCAGGATTAGGGGACGCGTGAGGGTCAGGCTTCGGGGAAGGGTTAGGGTTAGGGTTCGGGCTAGGGTTAGGGTTAGGGGACGGGGACGGTTTAGGGTCCAGGTGAGGGTACGACAACGCTCTAGGGGGAGCGTACGTGTGAGGGCGCTGGTTAGTGTCAGCGTACGGGTTAGGATTAGGGGACGGGTGAGGGTCAGGCTTCGGGGAAGGGTTAGGGTTAGGGTTCGGGCTAGGGTTAGGGTTAGGGGACGGGGACGGTTTAGGGTCCAGGTGAGGGTACGACAACGCTCTAGGGGGAGCGTACGTGTGAGGGTGCGGCTTAGTGTCAGCGTACGGGTTAGGATTAGGGGACGGGTGAGGGTCAGGCTTCGGGTAAGGGTTAGGGTTAGGGTTCGGGCTAGGGTTAGGGTTAGGGGACGGGGACGGTTTTGGTCCAGGTGAGGGTACGACAACGCTCTAGGGGGAGCGTACGTGTGAGGGCGCGGGTTAGTGTCAGCGTACGGGTTAGGATTAGGGGACGGGTGAGGGTCAGTCTTCGGGGAAGGGTTAGGGTTAGGGTTCGGGCTAGGGTTAGGGTTAGGGGACGGGGACGGTTTAGGGTCCAGGTGAGGGTACGACAACGCTCTAGGGGGAGCGTAAGTTTGAGGGCGCGGGTTAGTGTCAGCGTACGGGTTAGGATAAGGGGACGGGTGAGGGTCAGGCTTCGGGGAAGGGTTAGGGTTAGGGTTCGGGCTAGGGTTAGGGTTAGGGGACGGGGACGGTTTAGGGTCCAGGTGAGGGTACGACAACGCTCTAGGGGGAGCGTACGTGTGAGGGCGCGGGTTAGTGTCAGCGTACGGGTTAGGATTAGGGGACGCCTGAGGGTCAGGCTTCGGGGAAGGGTTAGGGTTAGGGTTCGGGCTAGGGTTAGGGTTAGGGGACGGGGAAGGTTTAGGGTCCAGGTGAGGGTACGACAACGCTCTAGGGGGAGCGTACGTGTGAGGGCGCGGTTTAGTGTCAGAGTACGGGTTAGGATTAGGGGACGGGTGAGGGTCAGGCTTCGGGGAAGGGTTAGGGTTAGGGTTCGGGCTAGGGTTAGGGTTAGGGGACGGGGACGGTTTAGGGTCCAGGTGAGGGTACGACAACGCTCTAGGGGGAGCGTACTTGTGAGGGCGCGGGTTAGTGTCAGCGTACGGGTTAGGATTAGGGGACGGGTGAGGGTCAGGCTTCGGGGAAGGTTTAGGGTTAGGGTTCGGGCTAGGGTTAGGGTTAGGGGACGGGGACAGTTTAGGGTCCAGGTGAGGGTACGACAACGCTCTAGGGGGAGCGTACGTGTGAGGGCGCGGGTTAGTGTCAGCGTACGGGTTAGGATTAGGGGACGGGTGAGGGTCAGGCTTCGGGGAAGGGTTAGGGTTAGGGTTCGGGCTAGGGTTAGGGCTAGGGGACGGGGACGGTTTACGGTCCAGGTGAGGGTACGACAACGCTCTAGGGGGAGCGTACGTGTGAGGGCGCGGGTTAGTGTCAGCGTACGGGTTAGGATTAGGGGACGGGTGAGGGTCAGGCTTCGGGGAAGGGTTAGGGTTAGGGTTCGGGCTAGGGTTAGGGTTAGGGGACGGGGACGGTTTAGGGTCCAGGTGAGGGTACGAAAACGCTCTAGGGGGAGCGTACGTGTGAGGGTGCGGGTTAGTGTCAGCGTACGGGTTAGGATTAGGGGACGGGTGAGGGTCAGGCTTCGGGTAAGGGTTAGGGTTAGGGTTCGGGCTAAGGTTAGGGTTAGGGGACGGGGACGGTTTTGGTCCAGGTGAGGGTACGACAACGCTCTAGGGGGAGCGTACGTGTGAGGGCGTGGGTTAGTGTCAGCGTACGGGTTAGGATAAGGGGACGGGTGAGGGTCAGGCTTCGGGGAAGGGTTAGGGTTAGGGTTCGGGCTAGGGTTAGGGTTAGGGGACGAGGACGGTTTAGGGTCCAGGTGAGGGTACGACAACGCTCTAGGGGGAGCGTACGTGTGAGGGCGCGGGTTAGTGTCAGCGTACGGGTTAGGATTAGGGGACGGGTGAGGGTCAGGCTTCGGGGAAGGGTTAGGGTTAGGGTTCGGGCTAGGGTTAGGGTTAGGGGACGGGGACGGTTTAGGGTCCAGGTGAGGGTACGACAACGCTCTAGGGGGAGCGTACGTGTGAGGGCGCGGGTTAGTGTCAGCGTACGGGTCAGGATTAGGGGACGCGTGAGGGTCAGGCTTCGGGGAAGGGTTAGGGTTAGGGTTCGGGCTAGGGTTAGGGTTAGGGGACGGGGACGGTTTAGGGTCCAGGTGAGGGTACGACAACGCTCTATGGGGAGCGTACGTGTGAGGGCGCGTGTTAGTGTCAGCGTACGGGTTAGGATTAGGGGACGGGTGAGGGTCAGGCTTCGGGGAAGGGTTAGGGTTAGGGTTCGGGCTAGGGTTAGGGTTAGGGGACGGGGACGGTTTAGGGTCCAGGTGAAGGTACGACAACGCTCTAGGGGGAGCGTACGTGTGAGGGCGCGGGTTAGTGTCAGCGTACGGGTTAGGATTAGGGGACGGGTGAGGGTCAGGCTTCGGGGAAGGGTTAGGGTTAGGGTTCGGGCTAGGGTTAGGGTTAGGGGACAGGGGCGGTTTAGGGTCCAGGTGAGGGTACGACAACGCTCTGGGGGAGCGTACGTGTGAGGGCGCGGGTTAGTGTCAGCGTACGGGTTAGGATTAGGGGACGGGTGAGGGTCAGGCTTCGGGGAATTGTTAGGGTTAGGGTTCGGGCTAGGGTTAGGGTTAGGGGACGGGGACGGTTTAGGGTCCAGGTGAGGGTACGACAACGCTCTAGGGGTAGCGTACGTGTGAGGGCGCGGGTTAGTGTCAGCGTACGGGTTAGGATTAGTGGACGGGTGAGGGTCAGGCTTCGGGGAGGGGTTAGGGTTAGGGTTCGGGCTAGGGTTAGGGTTAGGGGATGGAGACGGTTTAGGGTCCAGGTGAGGGTACGACAACGCTCTAGGGGGAGCGTACGTGTGAGGGCGCGGGTTAGTGTCAGCGTACGGGTTAGGATTAGGGGACGTGTGAGGGTCAGGCTTCGGGGAAGGGTTAGGGTTAGGGTTCGGGCTAGGGTTAGGGTTAGGGGACGGGGAAGGTTTAGGGTCCAGGTAAGGGTACGACAACGCTCTAGGGGGAGCGTACGTGTGAGGGCGCAGGTTAGTGTCAGCGTACGGGTTAGGATTAGGGGACGCGTGAGGGTCAGGCTTCGGGGAAGGGTTAGGGTTAGGGTTCGGGCTAGGGTTAGGGTTAGGGGACGGGGACGGTTTAGGGTCCAGGTGAGGGTACGACAACGCTCTAGGGGGAGCGTACGTGTGAGGGCACGGGTTAGTGTCAGCGTACGGGTTAGGATTAGGGGACGGGTGAGGGTCAGGCTTCGGGGAAGGGTTAGGGTTAGGATTCGGGCTAGGGTTAGGGTTAGGGGACGGGGACGGTTTAGGGTCCAGGTGAGGTTACGACAACGCTCTAGGGGGAGCGTACATGTGATGACACGGGTTAGTGTCAGCGTACGGGTTAGGATTAGGGGACGCCTGAGGGTCAGGCTTCGGGGAAGTGTTAGGATTAGGGTTCGGGCTAGGGTTAGGGTTAGGGGACCGGGACGGTTTAGGGTCCAGGTGAGGGTACGACAACGCTCTAGGGGGAGCGTACGTGTGAGGGCACGGGTTAGTGTCAGCGTACGGGTTAGGATTAGGGGACGGGTGAGGGTCAGGCTTCGGGGAAGGGTTAGGGTTAGGGTACGGGCTAGGGTTAGGGTTAGGGGACGGGGACGGTTTAGGGTCCAGGTGAGGGTACGACAACGCTCTAGGGGGAGCGCACGTGTGAGGGCGCGGGTTAGTGTCAGCGTACGGGTTAGGATTAGGGGACGCCTGAGGGTCAGGCTTCGGGGAAGGGTTAGGGTTAGGGTTCGGGCTAGGGTTAGGGTTAGGGGACGGGGACGGTTTAGGGTCCAGGTGAGGGTACGACAACGCTCTAGGGGGAGCGTACGTGTGAGGGCGCGGGTTAGTGTCAGCGTACGGGTCAGGATTAGGGGACGCGTGAGGGTCAGGCTTCGGGGAAGGGTTAGGGTTAGGGTTCGGGCTAGGGTTAGGGTTAGGGGACGGGGACGGTTTAGGGTCCAGGTGAGGGTACGACAACGCTCTAGGGGGAGCGTACGTGTGAGGGCGCGTGTTAGTGTCAGCGTACGGGTTAGGATTAGGGGACGGGTGAGGGTCAGGCTTCGGGGAAGGGTTAGGGTTAGGGTTCGGGCTAGGGTTAGGGTTAGGGGACGGGGACGGTTTAGGGTCCAGGTGAAGGTACGACAACGCTCTAGGGGGAGCGTACGTGTGAGGGCGCGGGTTAGTGTCAGCGTACGGGTTAGGATTAGGGGACGGGTGAGGGTCAGGCTTCGGGGAAGGGTTAGGGTTAGGGTTCGGGCTAGGGTTAGGGTTAGGGGACAGGGGCGGTTTAGGGTCCAGGTGAGGGTACGACAACGCTCTGGGGGAGCGTACGTGTGAGGGCGCGGGTTAGTGTCAGCGTACGGGTTAGGATTAGGGGACGGGTGAGGGTCAGGCTTCGGGGAATTGTTAGGGTTAGGGTTCGGGCTAGGGTTAGGGTTAGGGGACGGGGACGGTTTAGGGTCCAGGTGAGGGTACGACAACGCTCTAGGGGTAGCGTACGTGTGAGGGCGCGGGTTAGTGTCAGCGTACGGGTTAGGATTAGTGGACGGGTGAGGGTCAGGCTTCGGGGAGGGGTTAGGGTTAGGGTTCGGGCTAGGGTTAGGGTTAGGGGATGGAGACGGTTTAGGGTCCAGGTGAGGGTACGACAACGCTCTAGGGGGAGCGTACGTGTGAGGGCGCGGGTTAGTGTCAGCGTACGGGTTAGGATTAGGGGACGGGTGAGGGTCAGGCTTCGGGGAAGGGTTAGGGTTAGGATTCGGGCTAGGGTTAGGGTTAGGGGACGGGGACGGTTTAGGGTCCAGGTGAGGTTACGACAACGCTCTAGGGGGAGCGTACATGTGATGACACGGGTTAGTGTCAGCGTACGGGTTAGGATTAGGGGACGCCTGAGGGTCAGGCTTCGGGGAAGTGTTAGGATTAGGGTTCGGGCTAGGGTTAGGGTTAGGGGACCGGGACGGTTTAGGGTCCAGGTGAGGGTACGACAACGCTCTAGGGGGAGCGTACGTGTGAGGGCACGGGTTAGTGTCAGCGTACGGGTTAGGATTAGGGGACGGGTGAGGGTCAGGCTTCGGGGAAGGGTTAGGGTTAGGGTACGGGCTAGGGTTAGGGTTAGGGGACGGGGACGGTTTAGGGTCCAGGTGAGGGTACGACAACGCTCTAGGGGGAGCGCACGTGTGAGGGCGCGGGTTAGTGTCAGCGTACGGGTTAGGATTAGGGGACGCCTGAGTGTCAGGCTTCGGGGAAGGGTTAGGGTTAGGGTTCGGGCTAGGGTTAGGGTTAGGGGACGGGGACGGTTTAGGGTCCAGGTGAGGGTACGACAACACTCTAGGGGGAGCGTACGTGTGAGGGCGCGGGTTAGTGTCAGCGTACGGGTTAGGATTAGGGGACGGGTGAGGGTCAGGCTTCGGGGAAGGGTTAGGGTTAGGGTTCGGGCTAGGGTTAGGGTTAGGGGACGGGGACGGTTTAGGGTCCAGGTGAGGGTACGACAACGCTCTAGGGGGAGCGTACGTGTGAGGGCGCGGGTTAGTGTCAGCGTACGGGTTAGGATTAGGGGACGGGTGAGGGTCAGGCTTCGGCGAAGGGTTAGGGTTAGGGTTCGGGCTAGGGTTAGGGTTAGGGGACGGGGACGGTTTAGGGTCCAGGTGAGGGTACGACAACGCTCTAGGGGGAGCGTACGTGTGAGGGCGCGGGTTAGTGTCAGCGTACGGGTTAGGATTAGGGGACGGGTGAGGGTCAGGCTTCGGCGAAGGGTTAGGGTTAGGGTTCGGGCTAGGGTTAGGGTTAGGGGACGGGGACGGTTTAGGGTCCAGGTGTGGGTACGACAACGCTCTAGGGGGAGTGTACGTGTGAGGGCGCGGGTTAGTGTCAGCGTACGGGTTAGGATTAGGGGACGGGTGATGGTCAGGCTTCGGGGAAGGGTTAGGGTTAGGGTTCGGGCTAGGGTTAGGGTTAGGGGACGGGGACGGTATAGGGTCCAGGTGAGGGTACGACAACGCTCTAGGGGGAGCGTACGTATGAGGGCGCGGGTTAGTGTCAGCGTACGGGTTAGGATGAGGGAACGGGTGAGGGTCAGGCTTCGGGGAAGGGTTAGGGTTAGGGTTCGGGCTAGGGTTAGGGTTAGGGGACGGGGACGGTTTAGGGTCCAGGTGAGGGTACGACAACGCTCTAGGGGGAGCGTACGTGTGAGGGCGCGGGTTAGTGTCAGCGTACGGGTCAGGATTAGGTGACGGGTGAGGGTCAGGCTTCGGGGAAGGGTTAGGGTTAGGGTTCGGGCTAGGGTTAGGGTTAGGGGACGGGGACGGTTTAGGGTCCAGGTGAGGGTACGACAACGCTCTAGGGGGAGCGTACGTGTGAGGGCGCGGGGTAGTGTCAGCGTACGGGTTAGGATTAGGGGACGGGTGAGGGTCAGGCTTCGGGGAAGGGTTAGCGTTAGGGTTCGGACTAGGGTTAGGGTTAGGGGACGGGGACGGTTTAGGGTCCAGGTGAGGGTACGACAACGCTCTAGGGGGAGCGTACGTGTGAGGGCGCGGGTTAGTGTCAGCGTACGGGTCAGGATTAGGGGACGCGTGAGGGTCAGGCTTCGGGGAAGGGTTAGGGTTAGGGTTCGGGCTAGGGTTAGGGTTAGGGGACGGGGACGGTTTAGGGTCCAGGTGAGGGTACGACAACGCTCTATGGGGAGCGTACGTGTGAGGGCGCGTGTTAGTGTCAGCGTACGGGTTAGGATTAGGGGACGGGTGAGGGTCAGGCTTCGGGGAAGGGTTAGGGTTAGGGTTCGGGCTAGGGTTAGGGTTAGGGGACGGGGACGGTTTAGGGTCCAGGTGAAGGTACGACAACGCTCTAGGGGGAGCGTACGTGTGAGGGCGCGGGTTAGTGTCAGCGTACGGGTTAGGATTAGGGGACGGGTGAGGGTCAGGCTTCGGGGAAGGGTTAGGGTTAGGGTTCGGGCTAGGGTTAGGGTTAGGGGACAGGGGCGGTTTAGGGTCCAGGTGAGGGTACGACAACGCTCTGGGGGAGCGTACGTGTGAGGGCGCGGGTTAGTGTCAGCGTACGGGTTAGGATTAGGGGACGGGTGAGGGTCAGGCTTCGGGGAAGTGTTAGGATTAGGGTTCGGGCTAGGGTTAGGGTTAGGGGACCGGGACGGTTTAGGGTCCAGGTGAGGGTACGACAACGCTCTAGGGGGAGCGTACGTGTGAGGGCACGGGTTAGTGTCAGCGTACGGGTTAGGATTAGGGGACGGGTGAGGGTCAGGCTTCGGGGAAGGGTTAGGGTTAGGGTTCGGGCTAGGGTTAGGGTTAGGGGACGGGGACGGTTTAGGGTCCAGGTGAGGGTACGACAACGCTCTAGGGGGAGCGTACGTGTGAGGGCGCGGGTTAGTGTCAGCGTACGGGTTAGGATGAGGGAACGGGTGAGGGTCAGGCTTCGGGGAAGGGTTAGGGTTAGGGTTCGGGCTAGGGTTAGGGTTAGGGGACGGGGACGGTTTAGGGTCCAGGTGAGGGTACGACAACGCTCTAGGGGGAGCGTACGTGTGAGGGCGCGGGTTAGTGTCAGCGTACGGGTCAGGATTAGGTGACGGGTGAGGGTCAGGCTTCGGGGAAGGGTTAGGGTTAGGGTTCGGGCTAGGGTTAGGGTTAGGGGACGGGGACGGTTTAGGGTCCAGGTGAGGGTACGACAACGCTCTAGGGGGAGCGTACGTGTGAGGGCGCGGGGTAGTGTCAGCGTACGGGTTAGGATTAGGGGACGGGTGAGGGTCAGGCTTCGGGGAAGGGTTAGCGTTAGGGTTCGGACTAGGGTTAGGGTTAGGGGACGGGGACGGTTTAGGGTCCAGGTGAGGGTACGACAACGCTCTAGGGGGAGCGTACGTGTGAGGGCGCGGGTTAGTGTCAGCGTACGAGTTAGGATTAGGGGACGGGTGAGGGTCAGGCTTCGGGGAAGGGTTAGGGTTAGGGTTCGGGCTAGGGTTAGGGTTAGGGGACGGGGACGGTTTAGGGTCCAGGTGAGGGTACGACAACGCTCTAGGGGGAGCGTACGTGTGAGGGTGCGGGTTAGTGTCAGCGTACGGGTTAGGATTAGGGGACGGGTGAGGGTCAGGCTTCGGGGAAGGGTTAGGGTTAGGGTTCGGGCTAGGGTTAGGGTTAGGGGACGGGGACGGTTTAGGGTCCAGGTGAGGGTACGACAACGCTCTAGGGGGAGCGTACGTGTGAGGACGCGGGTTAGTGTCAGCGTACGGGTTAGGATTAGGGGACGGGTGAGGGTCAGGCTTCGGGCAAGGGTTAGGGTTAGGGTTCGGGCTAGGGTTAGGGTTAGGGGACGGGGACGGTTTAGGGTCCAGGTGAGGGTACGCCAACGCTCTAGGGGGAGCGTACGTGTGAGGGCGCGGGTTAGTGTCAGCGTACGGGTTAGGATTAGGGGACGGGTGAGGGTCAGGCTTCGGCGAAGGGTTAGGGTTAGGGTTCGGGCTAGGGTTAGGGTTAGGGGACGGGGACGGTTTAGGGTCCAGGTGAGGGTACGACAACGCTCTAGGGGGAGCGTACGTGTGAGGGCGCGGGTTAGTGTCAGCGTACGGGTTAGGATTAGGGGACGGGTGAGGGTCAGGCTTCGGGGAAGGGTTAGGGTTAGGGTTCGGGCTAGGGTTAGGGTTAGGGGACGGGGACGGTTTAGGGTCCAGGTGAGGGTACGACAACGCTCTAGGGGGAGCGTACGTGTGAGGGCGCGGGTTAGTGTCAGCGTACGTGTTAGGATTATGGGACGGGTGAGGGTCAGGCTTCGGGGAAGGGTTAGGGTTAGGGTTCGGGCTAGGGTTAGGGGACGGGGACGGGGACGGTTTAGGGTCCAGGTGAGGGTACGACAACGCTCTAGGGGGAGCGTACGTGTGAGGGCGCGGGTTAGTGTCAGCGTACGGGTTAGGATTAGGGGACGGGTGAGGGTCAGGCTTCGGGGAAGGGTTAGGGTTAGGGTTCGGGCTAGGGTTAGGGTTAGGGGACGGGGACGGTTTAGGGTCCAGGTGAGGGTACGACAACGCTCTAGGGGGAGCGTACGTGTGAGGGCGCGGGTTAGTGTCAGCGTACGGGTCAGGATTAGGGGACGCGTGAGGGTCAGGCTTCGGGGAAGGGTTAGGGTTAGGGTTCGGGCTAGGGTTAGGGTTAGGGGACGGGGACGGTTTAGGGTCCAGGTGAGGGTACGACAACGCTCTAGGGGGAGCGTACGTGTGAGGGCGCGTGTTAGTGTCAGCGTACGGGTTAGGATTAGGGGACGGGTGAGGGTCAGGCTTCGGGGAAGGGTTAGGGTTAGGGTTCGGGCTAGGGTTAGGGTTAGGGGACGGGGACGGTTTAGGGTCCAGGTGAAGGTACGACAACGCTCTAGGGGGAGCGTACGTGTGAGGGCGCGGGTTAGTGTCAGCGTACGGGTTAGGATTAGGGGACGGGTGAGGGTCAGGCTTCGGGGAAGGGTTAGGGTTAGGGTTCGGGCTAGGGTTAGGGTTAGGGGACAGGGGCGGTTTAGGGTCCAGGTGAGGGTACGACAACGCTCTGGGGGAGCGTACGTGTGAGGGCGCGGGTTAGTGTCAGCGTACGGGTTAGGATTAGGGGACGGGTGAGGGTCAGGCTTCGGGGAATTGTTAGGGTTAGGGTTCGGGCTAGGGTTAGGGTTAGGGGACGGGGACGGTTTAGGGTCCAGGTGAGGGTACGACAACGCTCTAGGGGTAGCGTACGTGTGAGGGCGCGGGTTAGTGTCAGCGTACGGGTTAGGATTAGTGGACGGGTGAGGGTCAGGCTTCGGGGAGGGGTTAGGGTTAGGGTTCGGGCTAGGGTTAGGGTTAGGGGATGGAGACGGTTTAGGGTCCAGGTGAGGGTACGACAACGCTCTAGGGGGAGCGTACGTGTGAGGGCGCGGGTTAGTGTCAGCGTACGGGTTAGGATTAGGGGACGTGTGAGGGTCAGGCTTCGGGGAAGGGTTAGGGTTAGGGTTCGGGCTAGGGTTAGGGTTAGGGGACGGGGAAGGTTTAGGGTCCAGGTAAGGGTACGACAACGCTCTAGGGGGAGCGTACGTGTGAGGGCGCGGGTTAGTGTCAGCGTACGGGTTAGGATTAGGGGACGGGTGAGGGTCAGGCTTCGGGGAAGGGTTAGGGTTAGGGTTCGGGCTAGGGTTAGGGTTAGGGGACGGGGACGGTTTAGGGTCCAGGTGAGGGTACGACAACGCTCTAGGGGGAGCGTACGTGTGAGGGCACGGGTTAGTGTCAGCGTACGGGTTAGGATTAGGGGACGGGTGAGGGTCAGGCTTCGGGGAAGGGTTAGGGTTAGGATTCGGGCTAGGGTTAGGGTTAGGGGACGGGGACGGTTTAGGGTCCAGGTGAGGGTACGACAACGCTCTAGGGGGAGCGCACGTGTGAGGGCGCGGGTTAGTGTCAGCGTACGGGTTAGGATTAGGGGACGCCTGAGGGTCAGGCTTCGGGGAAGGGTTAGGGTTAGGGTTCGGGCTAGGGTTAGGGTTAGGGGACGGGGACGGTTTAGGGTCCAGGTGAGGGTACGACAACGCTCTAGGGGGAGCGTACGTGTGAGGGCCCGGGTTAGTGTCAGCGTACGGGTTAGGATTAGGGGACGGGTGAGGGTCAGGCTTCGGGGAAGGGTTAGGGTTAGGGTTCGGGCTAGGGTTAGGGTTAGGGGACGGGGACGGTTTAGGGTCCAGGTGAGGGTACGACAACGCTCTAGGGGGAGCGTACGTGTGAGGGCGCGGGTTAGTGTCAGCGTACGGGTTAGGATTATGGGACGGGTGAGGGTCAGGCTTCGGCGAAGTGTTAGGTTTAGGGTTCGGGCTAGGGTTAGGGTTAGGGGACGGGGACGGTTTAGGGTCCAGGTGAGGGTACGACAACGCTCTAGGGGGAGCGTACGTGTGAGGGCGCGGGTTAGTGTCAGCGTACGGGTTAGGATTAGGGGACGGGTGAGGGTCAGGCTTCGGCGAAGGGTTAGGGTTAGGGTTCGGGCTAGGGTTAGGGTTAGGGGACGGGGACGGTTTAGGGTCCAGGTGAGGGTACGACAACGCTCTAGGGGGAGCGTACGTGTGAGGGCGCGGGTTAGTGTCAGCGTACGGGTTAGGATTAGGGGACGGGTGAGGGTCAGGCTTCGGCGAAGGGTTAGGGTTAGGGTTCGGGCTAGGGTTAGGGTTAGGGGACGGGGACGGTTTAGGGTCCAGGTGTGGGTACGACAACGCTCTAGGGGGAGTGTACGTGTGAGGGCGCGGGTTAGTGTCAGCGTACGGGTTAGGATTAGGGGACGGGTGATGGTCAGGCTTCGGGGAAGGGTTAGGGTTAGGGTTCGGGCTAGGGTTAGGGTTAGGGGACGGGGACGGTATAGGGTCCAGGTGAGGGTACGACAACGCTCTAGGGGGAGCGTACGTATGAGGGTGCGGGTTAGTGTCAGCGTACGGGTTAGGATGAGGGAACGGGTGAGGGTCAGGCTTCGGGGAAGGGTTAGGGTTAGGGTTCGGGCTAGGGTTAGGGTTAGGGGACGGGGACGGTTTAGGGTCCAGGTGAGGGTACGACAACGCTCTAGGGGGAGCGTACGTGTGAGGGCGCGGGTTAGTGTCAGCGTACGGGTCAGGATTAGGTGACGGGTGAGGGTCAGGCTTCGGGGAAGGGTTAGGGTTAGGGTTCGGGCTAGGGTTAGGGTTAGGGGACGGGGACGGTTTAGGGTCCAGGTGAGGGTACGACAACGCTCTAGGGGGAGCGTACGTGTGAGGGCGCGGGGTAGTGTCAGCGTACGGGTTAGGATTAGGGGACGGGTGAGGGTCAGGCTTCGGGGAAGGGTTAGCGTTAGGGTTCGGACTAGGGTTAGGGTTAGGGGACGGGGACGGTTTAGGGTCCAGGTGAGGGTACGACAACGCTCTAGGGGGAGCGTACGTGTGAGGGCGCGGGTTAGTGTCAGCGTACGGGTTAGGATTAGGGGACGGGTGAGGGTCAGGCTTCGGGGAAGGGTTAGGGTTAGGGTACGGGCTAGGGTTAGGGTTAGGGGACGGGGACGGTTTAGGGTCCAGGTGAGGGTACGACAACGCTCTAGGGGGAGCGCACGTGTGACGGCGCGGGTTAGTGTCAGCGTACGGGTTAGGATTAGGGGACGCCTGAGGGTCAGGCTTCGGGGAAGGGTTAGGGTTAGGGTTCGGGCTAGGGTTAGGGTTAGGGGACGGGGACGGTTTAGGGTCCAGGGGAGGGTACGACAACGCTCTAGGGGGAGCGTACGTGTGAGGGCGCGGGTTAGTGTCAGCGTACGGGTTAGGATTAGGGGACGGGTGAGGGTCAGGCTTCGGGGAAGGGTTAGGGTTAGGGTTCGGGCTAGGGTTAGGGTTAGGGGACGGGGACGGTTTAGGGTCCAGGTGAGGGTACGACAACGCTCTAGGGGGAGCGTACGTGTGAGGGCGCGGGTTAGTGTCAGCGTACGGGTTAGGATTAGGGGACGGGTGAGGGTCAGGCTTCGGCGAAGTGTTAGGTTTAGGGTTCGGGCTAGGGTTAGGGTTAGGGGACGGGGACGGTTTAGGGTCCAGGTGAGGGTACAACAACGCTCTAGGGGGAGCGTACGTGTGAGGGCGCGGGTTAGTGTCAGCGTACGGGTTAGGATTAGGGGACGGGTGAGGGTCAGGCTTCGGGGAAGGGTTAGGGTTAGGGTTCGGGCTAGGGTTAGGGTTAGGGGACGGGGACGGTTTAGGGTCCAGGTGAGGGTACGACAACGCTCTAGGGGGAGCGTACGTGTGAGGGCGCGGGTTAGTGTCAGCGTACGGGTTAGGATTAGGGGACGGGTGAGGGTCAGGCTTCGGCGAAGGGTTAGGGTTAGGGTTCGGGCTAGGGTTAGGGTTAGGGGACGGGGACGGTTTAGGGTCCAGGTGTGGGTACGACAACGCTCTAGGGGGAGTGTACGTGTGAGGGCACGGGTTAGTGTCAGCGTACGGGTTAGGATTAGGGGACGGGTGAGGGTCAGGCTTCGGGGAAGGGTTAGGGTTAGGGTTCGGGCTAGGGTTAGGGTTAGGGGACGGGGACGGTATAGGGTCCAGGTGAGGGTACGACAACGCTCTAGGGGGAGCGTACGTATGAGGGCGCGGGTTAGTGTCAGCGTACGGGTTAGGATGAGGGGACGGGTGAGGGTCAGGCTTCGGGGAAGGGTTAGGGTTAGGGTTCGGGCTAGGGTTAGGGTTAGGGGACGGGGACGGTTTAGGGTCCAGGTGAGGGTACGACAACGCTCTAGGGGGAGCGTACGTGTGAGGGCGCGGGTTAGTGTCAGCGTACGGGTCAGGATTAGGTGACGGGTGAGGGTCAGGCTTCGGGGAAGGGTTAGGGTTAGGGTTCGGGCTAGGGTTAGGGTTAGGGGACGGGGACGGTTTAGGGTCCAGGTGAGGGTACGACAACGCTCTAGGGGGAGCGTACGTGTGAGGGCGCGGGGTAGTGTCAGCGTACGGGTTAGGATTAGGGGACGGGTGAGGGTCAGGCTTCGGGGAAGGGTTAGCGTTAGGGTTCGGACTAGGGTTAGGGTTAGGGGACGGGGACGGTTTAGGGTCCAGGTGAGGGTACGACAACGCTCTAGGGGGAGCGTACGTGTGAGGGCGCGGGTTAGTGTCAGCGTACGGGTTAGGATTAGGGGACGGGTGAGGGTCAGGCTTCGGCGAAGGGTTAGGGTTAGGGTTCGGGCTAGGGTTAGGGTTAGGGGACGGGGACGGTTTAGGGTCCAGGTGTGGGTACGACAACGCTCTAGGGGGAGCGTACGTGTGAGGGCGCGGGTTAGTGTCAGCGTACGGGTTAGGATTAGGGGACGGGTGAGGGTCAGGCTTCGGGGAAGGGTTAGGGTTAGGGTTCGGACTAGGGTTAGGGTTAGGGGACGGGGACGGTTTAGGGTCCAGGTGAGGGTACGACAACGCTCTAGGGGGAGCGTACGTGTGAGGGCGCGGGTTAGTGTCAGCGTACGGGTTAGGATTAGGGGACGGGTGAGGGTCAGGCTTCGGGGAAGGGTTAGGGTTAGGGTTCGGGCTAGGGTTAGGGTTAGGGGACGGGGACGGTTTAGGGTCCAGGTGAGGGTACGACAACGCTCTAGGGGGAGCGTACGTGTGAGGGCGCGGGTTAGTGTCAGCGTACGGGTTAGGATTAGGGGACGGGTGAGGGTCAGGCTTCGGGGAAGGGTTAGGGTTAGGGTTCGGGCTAGGGTTAGGGTTAGGGGACGGGGACGGTTTAGGGTCCAGGTGAGGGTACGACAACGCTCTAGGGGGAGCGTACGTGTGAGGGCGCGGGTTAGTGTCAGCGTAGGGGTTAGGATTAGGGGACGGGTGAGGGTCAGGCTTCGGGGAAGGGTTAGGGTTAGGGTTCGGGCTAGGGTTAGGGTTAGGGGACGGGGACGGTTTAGGGTCCAGGTGAGGGTACGACAACGCTCTAGGGGGAGCGTACGTGTGAGGGGGCGGGTTAGTGTCAGCGTACGGGTTAGGATTAGGGGACGGGTGAGGGTCAGGCTTCGGGGAAGGGTTAGGGTTAGGGTTCGGGCTAGGGTTAGGGTTAGGGGACGGGGACGGTTTAGGGTCCAGGTGAGGGTACGCCAACGCTCTAGGGGGAGCGTACGTGTGAGGGCGCGGGTTAGTGTCAGCGTACGAGTTAGGATTAGGGGACGGGTGAGGGTCAGGCTTCGGGGAAGGGTTAGGGTTAGGGTTCGGGCTAGGGTTAGGGTTAGGGGACGGGGACGGTTTAGGGTCCAGGTGAGGGTACGACAACGCTCTAGGGGGAGCGTACGTGTGAGGGTGCGGGTTAGTGTCAGCGTACGGGTTAGGATTAGGGGACGGGTGAGGGTCAGGCTTCGGGGAAGGGTTAGGGTTAGGGTTCGGGCTAGGGTTAGGGTTAGGGGACGGGGACGGTTTAGGGTCCAGGTGAGGGTACGACAACGCTCTAGGGGGAGCGTACGTGTGAGGGCGCGGGTTAGTGTCAGCGTACGGGTTAGGATTAGGGGACGGGTGAGGGTCAGGCTTCGGGCAAGGGTTAGGGTTAGGGTTCGGGCTAGGGTTAGGGTTAGGGGACGGGGACGGTTTAGGGTCCAGGTGAGGGTACGCCAACGCTCTAGGGGGAGCGTACGTGTGAGGGCGCGGGTTAGTGTCAGCGTACGGGTTAGGATTAGGGGACGGGTGAGGGTCAGGCTTCGGCGAAGGGTTAGGGTTAGGGTTCGGGCTAGGGTTAGGGTTAGGGGACGGGGACGGTTTAGGGTCCAGGTGAGGGTACGACAACGCTCTAGGGGGAGCGTACGTGTGAGGGCGCGGGTTAGTGTCAGCGTACGGGTTAGGATTAGGGGACGGGTGAGGGTCAGGCTTTGGGGAAGGGTTAGGGTTAGGGTTCGGGCTAGGGTTAGGGTTAAGGGACGGGGACGGTTTAGGGTCCAGGTGAGGGTACGACAACGCTCTAGGGGGAGCGTACGTGTGAGGGCGCGGGTTAGTGTCAGCGTACGTGTTAGGATTATGGGACGGGTGAGGGTCAGGCTTCGGGGAAGGGTTAGGGTTAGGGTTCGGGCTAGGGTTAGGGGACGGGGACGGGGACGGTTTAGGGTCCAGGTGAGGGTACGACAACGCTCTAGGGGGAGCGTACGTGTGAGGGCGCGGGTTAGTGTCAGCGTACGGGTTAGGATTAGGGGACGGGTGAGGGTCAGGCTTCGGGGAAGGGTTAGGGTTAGGGTTCGGGCTAGGGTAAGGGTTAGGGGACGGGGACGGTTTAGGGTCCAGGTGAGGGTACGATAACGATCTAGGGGGAGCGTACGTGTGAGGGCGCGGGTTAGTGTCATCGTACGGGTCAGGATTAGGGGACGGGGGAGGGTCAGGCTTCGGGGAAGGTTTAGGGTTAGATTTCGGGCTAGGGTTAGGGTTAGGGAACGGGGACGGTTTAGGGTCCAGGTGAGGGTACGACAACGCTCTAGGGGGAGCGTACGTGTGAGGGCGCGGGTTAGTGTCAGCATACGGGTTAGGATTAGGGGACGGGTGAGGGTCAGGCTTCGGGGAAGGGTTAGGGTTAGGGTTCGGGCTAGGGTTAGGGTTAGGGGACGGGGACGGTTTAGGGTCCAGGTGAGGGTACGACAACGCTCTAGGGGGAGCGTACGTGTGAGGGCGCGGGTTAGTGTCATCGTACGGGTCAGGATTAGGGGACGGGTGAGGGTCAGGCTTCGGGGAAGGGTTAGGGTTAGGGTTCGGGCTAGGGTTAGGGTTAGGGGACGGGGACGGTTTAGGGTCCAGGTGAGGGTACGACAACGCTCTAGGGGGAGCGTACGTGTGAGGGTGCGGGTTAGTGTCAGCGTACGGGTTAGGATTAGGGGACGGGTGAGGGTCAGGCTTCGGGGAAGGGTTAGGGTTAGGGTTCGGGCTAGGGTTAGGGTTAGGGGACGGGGACGGTTTAGGGTCCAGGTGAGGGTACGACAACGCTCTAGGGGGAGCGTACGTGTGAGGGCGCGGGTTAGTGTCAGCGTACGGGTTAGGATTAGGGGACGGGTGAGGGTCAGGCTTCGGGCAAGGGTTAGGGTTAGGGTTCGGGCTAGGGTTAGGGTTAGGGGACGGGGACGGTTTAGGGTCCAGGTGAGGGTACGCCAACGCTCTAGGGGGAGCGTACGTGTGAGGGCGCGGGTTAGTGTCAGCGTACGGGTTAGGATTAGGGGACGGGTGAGGGTCAGGCTTCGGCGAAGGGTTAGGGTTAGGGTTCGGGCTAGGGTTAGGGTTAGGGGACGGGGACGGTTTAGGGTCCAGGTGAGGGTACGACAACGCTCTAGGGGGAGCGTACGTGTGAGGGCGCGGGTTAGTGTCAGCGTACGGGTTAGGATTAGGGGACGGGTGAGGGTCAGGCTTTGGGGAAGGGTTAGGGTTAGGGTTCGGGCTAGGGTTAGGGTTAAGGGACGGGGACGGTTTAGGGTCCAGGTGAGGGTACGACAACGCTCTAGGGGGAGCGTACGTGTGAGGGCGCGGGTTAGTGTCAGCGTACGGGTTAGGATTAGGGGACGGGTGAGGGTCAGGCTTCGGGGAAGGGTTAGGGTTAGGGTTCGGGCTAGGGTTAGGGGACGGGGACGGGGACGGTTTAGGGTCCAGGTGTGGGTACGACAACGCTCTAGGGGGAGCGTACGTGTGAGGGCGCGGGTTAGTGTCAGCGTACGGGTTAGGATTAGGGGACGGGTGAGGGTCAGGCTTCGGGGAAGGGTTAGGGTTAGGGTTCGGGCTAGGGTAAGGGTTAGGGGACGGGGACGGTTTAGGGTCCAGGTGAGGGTACGATAACGATCTAGGGGGAGCGTACGTGTGAGGGCGCGGGTTAGTGTCATCGTACGGGTCAGGATTAGGGGACGGGGGAGGGTCAGGCTTCGGGGAAGGTTTAGGTTTAGATTTCGGGCTAGGGTTAGGGTTAGGGAACGGGGACGGTTTAGGGTCCAGGTGAGGGTACGACAACGCTCTAGGGGGAGCGTACGTGTGAGGGCGCGGGTTAGTGTCAGCATTCGGGTTAGGATTAGGGGACGGGTGAGGGTCAGGCTTCGGGGAAGGGTTAGGGTTAGGGTTCGGGCTAGGGTTAGGGTTAGGGGACGGGGACGGTTTAGGGTCCAGGTGAGGGTACGACAACGCTCTAGGGGGAGCGTACGTGTGAGGGCGCGGGTTAGTGTCATCGTACGGGTCAGGATTAGGGGACGGGTGAGGGTCAGGCTTCGGGGAAGGGTTAGGGTTAGATTTCGGGCTAGGGTTAGGGTTAGGGAACGGGGACGGTTTAGGGTCCAGGTGAGGGTACGACAACGCTCTAGGGGGAGCGTACGTGTGAGGGCGTGGGTTAGTGTCAGCTTACGGGTTAGGATTAGGGGACGGGTGAGGGTCAGGCTTCGGGGAAGGGTTAGGGTTAGGGTTCGGGCTAGGGTTAGGGTTAGGGGACGGGGACGGTTTAGGGTCCAGGTGAGGGTACGACAACGCTCTAGGGGGAGCGTACGTGTGAGGGCGCGGGTTAGTGTCAGCGTACGGGTTAGGATTAGGGGACGGGTGAGGGTCAGGCTTCGGGGAAGGGTTAGGGTTAGGGTTCGGGCTAGGTTTAGGGTTAGGGGACGGGGACGGTTTAGGGTCCAGGTGAGGGTACGACAACGCTCTAGGGGGAGCGTACGTGTGAGGGCGCGGGTTAGTGTCAGCGTACGGGTTAGGATTAGGGGACGGGTGAGGGTCAGGCTTCGGGGAAGGGTTAGGGTTAGGGTTCGGGCTAGGGTTAGGGTTAGGGGACGGGGACGGTTTAGGGTCCAGGTGAGGGTACGACAACGCTCTAGCGGGAGCGTACGTGTGAGGGCGCGGGTTAGTGTCAGCGTACGGGTTAGGATTAGGGGACGGGTGAGGGTCAGGCTGCGGCGAAGGGTTAGGGTTAGGGTTCGGGCTAGGGTTAGGGTTAGGGGACGGGGACGGTTTAGGGTCCAGGTGAGGGTACGACAATGCTCTAGGGGGAGCGTACGTGTGAGGGCGCGGGTTAGTGTCAGCGTACGGGTTAGGATTAGGGGACGGGTGAGGGTCAGGCTTCGGGGAAGGGTTAGGGTTAGGGTTCGGGCTAGGGTTAGGGTTAGGGGACGGGGACGGTTTAGGGTCCAGGTGAGGGTACGACAATGCTCTAGGGGGAGCATACGTGTGAGGGCGTGGGTTAGTGTCAGCGTACGGGTTAGGATTAGGGGACGGGTGAGGGTCAGGCTTCGGGGAAGGGTTAGGGTTAGGGTTCGGGCTAGGGTTAGGGTTAGGGGACGGGGACGGTTTAGGGTCCAGGTGAGGGTACAACAACGCTCTAGGGGGAGCGTACGTGTGAGGGCGCGGGTTAGTGTCATCGTACGGGTCAGGATTAGGGGACGGGTGAGGGTCAGGCTTCGGGGAAGGGTTAGGGTTAGGGTTCGGGCTAGGGTTAGGGTTAGGGGACGGGGACGGTTTAGGGTCCAGGTGAGGGTACGACAACGCTCTAGGGGGAGCGTACGTGTGAGGGCGCGGGTTAGTGTCATCGTACGGGTCAGGATTAGGGGACGGGTGAGGGTCAGGCTTCGGGGAAGGGTTAGGGTTAGATTTCGGGCTAGGGTTAGGGTTAGGGAACGGGGACGGTTTAGGGTCCAGGTGAGGGTACGACAACGCTCTAGGGGGAGCGTACGTGTGAGGGCGCGGGTTAGTGTCAGCATACGGGTTAGGATTAGGGGACGGGTGAGGGCCAGGCTTCGGGGAAGGGTTAGGGTTAGGGTTCGGGCTAGGGTTAGGGTTAGGGGAAGGGGACGGTTTAGGGTCCAGGTGAGGGTACGACAACGCTCTAGTGGGAGCGTACGTGTGAGGGCGCGGGTTAGTTTCAGCGTACGGGTTAGGATTAGGGGACGGGTGAGGGTCAGGCTTCGGGGAAGGGTTAGGGTTAGGGTTCGGGCTAGGTTTAGGGTTAGGGGACGGGGACGGTTTAGGGTCCAGGTGAGGGTACGACAACGCTCTAGGGGGAGCGTACGTGTGAGGGCGCGGGTTAGTGTCAGCGTACAGGTTAGGATTAGGGGACGGGTGAGGGTCAGGCTGCGGCGAAGGGTTAGGGTTAGGGTTCGGTCTAGGGTTAGGGTTAGGGGACGGGGACGGTTTAGGGTCCAGGTGAGGGTACGACAACGCTCTAGGGGGAGCGTACATGTGAGGGCGCGGGTTAGTGTCAGCGTACGGGTTAGGATTAGGGGACGGGTGAGGGTCAGGCTTCGGGGAAGGGTTAGGGTTAGGGTTCGGGCTAGGGTTAGGGTTAGGGGACGGGGACGGTTTAGGGTCCAGGTGAGGGTACGACAATGCTCTAGGGGGAGCATACGTGTGAGGGCGCGGGTTAGTGTCAGCGTACGGGTTAGGATTAGGGGACGGGTGAGGGTCAGGGTTCGGGGAAGGGTTAGGGTTAGGGTTCGGGCTAGGGTTAGGGTTAGGGGACGGGGACGGTTGAGGGTCCAGGTGAGGGTACGACAACGCTCTAGGGGGAGCGTACGTGTGAGGGCGCGGGTTAGTGTCAGCGTTAGGGTTAGCATTAGGGGACGGGTGAGGGTCAGGCTTCGGGGAAGGGTTAGGGTTAGGGTTCGGGCTAGGGTTAGGGTTAGGGGACGGGGACGGTTTAGGGTCCAGGTGAGGGTACGACAATGCTCTAGGGGGAGCATACGTGTGAGGGCGCGGGTTAGTGTCAGCGTACGGGTTAGGATTAGGGGACGGGTGAGGGTCAGGCTTCGGGGAAGGGTTAGGGTTAGGGTTCGGGCTAGGGTTAGGGTTAGGGGACGGGGACGGTTTAGGGTCCAGGTGAGGGTACGACAACGCTCTAGGGGTAGCGTACGTGTGAGGGCGCGGGTTAGTGTCAGCGTACGGGTTAGGATTAGGGGACGGGTGAGGGTCAGGCTTCGGGGAAGGGTTAGGGTTAGGGTTCGGGCTAGGGTTAGGGTTAGGGGACGGGGACGGTTTAGGGTCCAGGTGAGGGTACGACAATACTCTAGGGGGAGCATACGTGTGAGGGCGCGGGTTAGTGTCAGCGTACGGGTTAGGATTAGGGGACGGGTGAGGGTCAGGGTTCGGGGAAGGGTTAGGGTTAGGGTTCGGGCTAGGGTTAGGGTTAGGGGACGGGGACGGTTGAGGGTCCAGGTGAGGGTACGACAACGCTCTAGGGGGAGCGTACGTGTGAGGGCGCGGGTTAGTGTCAGCGTTAGGGTTAGCATTAGGGGACGGGTGAGGGTCAGGCTTCGGGGAAGGGTTAGGGTTAGGGTTCGGGCTAGGGTTAGGGTTAGGGGACGGGGACGGTTTAGGGTCCAGGTGAGGGTACGACAATGCTCTAGGGGGAGCATACGTGTGAGGGCGCGGGTTAGTGTCAGCGTACGGGTTAGGATTAGGGGACGGGTGAGGGTCAGGCTTCGGGGAAGGGTTAGGGTTAGGGTTCGGGCTAGGGTTAGGGTTAGGGGACGGGGACGGTTTAGGGTCCAGGTGAGGGTACGACAACGCTCTAGGGGGAGCGTACGTGTGAGGGCGCGGGTTAGTGTCAGCGTACGGGTTAGGATTAGGGGACGGGTGAGGGTCAGGCTTCGGGGAAGGGTTAGGGTTAGGCTTCGGGCTAGGGTTAGGGTTAGGGGACGGGGACGGTTTAGGGTCCAGGTGAGGGTACGACAACGCTGTAGGGGGAGCGTACGTGTGAGGGCGCGGGTTAGTGTCATCGTACGGGTCAGGATTAGGGGACGGGTGAGGGTCAGGCTTCGGGGAAGGGTTAGGGTTAGATTTCGGGCTAGGGTTAGGGTTAGGGAACGGGGACGGTTTAGGGTCCAGGTGAGGGTACGACAACGCTCTAGGGGGAGCGTACGTGTGAGGGCGCGGGTTAGTGTCAGCATACGGGTTAGGATTAGGGGACGGGTGAGGGCCAGGCTTCGGGGAAGGGTTAGGGTTAGGGTTCGGGCTAGGGTTAGGGTTAGGGGACGGGGACGGTTTAGGGTCCAGGTGAGGGTACGACAACGCTCTAGTGGGAGCGTACGTGTGAGGGCGCGGGTTAGTGTCAGCGTACGGGTTAGGATTAGGGGACGGGTGAGGGTCAGGCTTCGGGGAAGGGTTAGGGTTAGGGTTCGGGCTACGTTTAGGGTTAGGGGACGGGGACGGTTTAGGGTCCAGGTGAGGGTACGACAACGCTCTAGGGGGAGCGTACGTGTGAGGGCGCGGGTTAGTGTCAGCGTACAGGTTAGGATTAGGGGACGGGTGAGGGTCAGGCTTCGGGGAAGGGTTAGGGTTAGGGTTCGGTCTAGGGTTAGGGTTAGGGGACGGGGACGGTTTAGGGTCCAGGTGAGGGTACGACAACGCTCTAGGGGGAGCGTACGTGTGAGGGCGCGGGTTAGTGTCAGCGTACGGGTTAGGATTAGGGGACGGGTGAGGGTCAGGCTTCGGGGAAGGGTTAGGGTTAGGGTTCGGGCTAGGGTTAGGGTTAGGGGACGGGGACGGTTTAGGGTCCAGGTGAGGGTACGACAATGCTCTAGGGGGAGCATACGTGTGAGGGCGCGGGTTAGTGTCAGCGTACGGGTTAGGATTAGGGGACGGGTGAGGGTCAGGGTTCGGGGAAGGGTTAGGGTTAGGGTTCGGGCTAGGGTTAGGGTTAGGGGACGGGGACGGTTGAGGGTCCATGTGAGGGTACGACAACGCTCTAGGGGGAGCGTACGTGTGAGGGCGCGGGTTAGTGTCAGCGTTAGGGTTAGCATTAGGGGACGGGTGAGGGTCAGGCTTCGGGGAAGGGTTAGGGTTAGGGTTCGGGCTAGGGTTAGGGTTAGGGGACGGGGACGGTATAGGGTCCAGGTGAGGGTACGACAACGCTCTAGGGGGAGCGTACGTGTGAGGGCGCGGGTTAGTGTCAGCGTACGGGTTAGGATTAGGGGACGGGTGAGGGTCAGGCTTCGGGGAAGGGTTAGGGTTAGGGTTCGGGCTAGGGTTAGGGTTAGGGGACGGGGACGGTTTAGGGTCCAGGTGAGGGTACGACAACGCTCTAGGGGGAGCGTACGTGTGAGGGCGCGGGTTAGTGTCAGCGTACGGGTTAGGATTAGGGGACGGGTGAGGGTCAGGCTTCGGGGAAGGGTTAGGGTTAGGGTTCGGGCTAGGGATAGGGTTAGGGGACGGGGACGGTTTAGGGTCCAGGTGAGGGTACGACAACGCTCTAGGGGGAGCGTACGTGTGAGGGCGCGGGTTAGTGTCAGCGTACGGGTTAGGATTAGGGGACGGGTGAGGGTCAGGCTTCGGGGAAGGGTTAGGGTTAGGGTTCGGGCTAGGGTTAGGGTTAGGGGACGGGGACGGTTTAGGGTCCAGGTGAGGGTACGACAACGCTCTAGGGGGAGCGTACGTGTGAGGGCGCGGGTTAGTGTCAGCGTACGGGTTAGGATTAGGGGACGGGTGAGGGTCAGGCTTCGGGGAAGGGTTAGGGTTAGGGTTCGGGCTAGGGTTAGGGTTAGGGGACGGGGACGGTTTAGGGTCCAGGTGAGGGTACGACAACGCTCTAGGGGGAGCGTACGTGTGAGGGCGCGGGTTAGTGTCAGCGTACGGGTTAGGATTAGGGGACGGGTGAGGGTCAGGCTTCGGCGAAGTGTTAGGGTTAGGGTTCGGGCTAGGGTTAGGGTTAGGGGACGGGGACGGTTTAGGGTCCAGGTGAGGGTACGACAACGCTCTAGGGGGAGCGTGCGTGTGAGGGCGCGGGTTAGTGTCAGCGTACGGGTTAGGATTAGGGGACGGGTGAGGGTCAGGCTTCGGGGAAGGGTTAGGGTTAGGGTTCGGGCTAGGGTTAGGGTTAGGGGACGGGGACGGTTTAGGGTCCAGGTGAGGGTACGACAACGCTCTAGGGGGAGCGTACGTGTGAGGGCGCGGGTTAGTATCAGCGTACGGGTTAGGATTAGGGGACGGGTGAGGGTCAGGCTTCGGGGAAGGGTTAGGGTTAGGGTTCGGGCTAGGGTTAGGGTTAAGGGACGGGGACGGTTTAGGGTCCAGGTGAGGGTACGACAACGCTCTAGGGGGAGCGTGCGTGTGAGGGCGCGGGTTAGTGTCAGCGTACGGGTTAGGATTAGGGGACGGGTGAGGGTCAGGCTTCGGGGAAGGGTTAGGGTTAGGGTTCGGGCTAGGGTTAGGGTTAGGGGACGGGGACGGTTTAGGGTCCAGGTGAGGGTACGACAACGCTCTAGGGGGAGCGTACGTGTGAGGGCGCGGGTTAGTGTCAGCGTACGGGTTAGGATTAGGGGACGGGTGAGGGTCAGGCTTCGGGGAAGGGTTAGGGTTAGGGTTCGGGCTAGGGTTAGGGTTAGGGGACGGGGACGGTTTAGGGTCCAGGTGAGGGTACGACAACGCTCTAGGGGGAGCGTACGTGTGAGGGCGCGGGTTAGTGTCATCGTACGGGTCAGGATTAGGGGACGGGTGAGGGTCAGGCTTTGGGGAAGGGTTAGGGTTAGATTTCGGGCTAGGGTTAGGGTTAGGGAACGGGGACGGTTTAGGGTCCAGGTGAGGGTACGACAACGCTCTAGGGGGAGCGTACGTGTGAGGGCGCGGGTTAGTGTCAGCGTACGTGTTAGGATTAGGGGACGGGTGAGGGTCAGGCTTCGGGGAAGGGTTAGGGTTAGGGTTCGGGCTAGGGTTAGGGTTAAGGGACGGGGACGGTTTAGGGTCCAGGTGAGGGTACGACAACGCTCTAGGGGGAGCGTACGTGTGAGGGCGCGGGTTAGTGTCATCGTACGGGTCAGGATTAGGGGACGGGTGAGGGTCAGGCTTTGGGGAAGGGTTAGGGTTAGATTTCGGGCTAGGGTTACGGTTAGGGAACGGGGACGGTTTAGGGTCCAGGTGAGGGTACGACAACGCTCTAGGGGGAGCGTACGTGTGAGGGCGCGGGTTAGTGTCAGCATACGGGTTAGGATTAGGGGACGGGTGAGGGTCAGGCTTCGGGGAAGGGTTAGGGTTAGGGTTCGGGCTAGGGTTAGGGTTAGGGGACGGGGACGGTTTAGGGTCCAGGTGAGGGTACGACAACGCTCTAGGGGGAGCGTACGTGTGAGGGCGCGGGTTAGTGTCATCGTACGGGTCAGGATTAGGGGACGGGTGAGGGTCAGGCTTCGGGGAAGGGTTAGGGTTAGATTTCTGGCTAGGGTTAGGGTTAGGGAACGGGGACGGTTTAGGGTCCAGGTGAGGGTACGACAACGCTCTAGGGGGAGCGTACGTGTGAGGGCGCGGGTTAGTGTCAGCGTACGGGTTAGGATTAGGGGACGGGTGAGGGTCAGGCTTCGGGGAAGGGTTAGGGTTAGGGTTCGGGCTAGGGTTAGGGTTAGGGGACGGGGACTGTTTAGGGTCCAGGTGAGGGTACGAGAACGCTCTAGTGGGAGCGTACGTGTGAGGGCGCGGGTTAGTGTCAGCGTACGGGTTAGGATTAGGGGACGGGTGAGGGTCAGGCTGCGGCGAAGGGTTAGGGTTAGGGTTCGGGCTAGGGTTAGGGTTAGGGGACGGGGACGGTTAAGGGTCCAGGTGAGGGTACGACAACGCTCTAGGGGGAGCGTACGTGTGAAGGCGCGGGTTAGTGTCAGCGTACGTGTTAGGATTAGGGGACGGGTGAGGGTCAGGCTTCGGGGAAGGGTTAGGGTTAGGGTTCGGGCTAGGGTTAGGGTTAGGGGACGGGGACGGTTTAGGGTCCAGGTGAGGGTACGACAATGCTCTAGGGGGAGCATATGTGTGAGGGCGCGGGTTAGTGTCAGCGTACGGGTTAGGATTAGGGGACGGGTGAGGGTCAGGCTTCGGGGAAGGGTTAGGGTTAGGGTTCGGGCTAGGGTTAGGGTTAGGGGACGGGGACGGTTTAGGGTCCAGGTGAGGGTACGACAACGCTCTAGGGGGAGCGTACGTGTGAGGGCGCGGGTTAGTGTCAGCGTACGGGTTAGGATTAGGGGACGGGTGAGGGTCAGGCTTCGGGGAAGGGTTAGGGTTAGGGTTCGGGCTAGGGTTAGGGTTAGGGGACGGGGACGGTTTAGGGTCCAGGTGAGGGTACGACAACGCTCTAGGGGGAGCGTACGTGTGAGGGCGCGGGTTAGTGTCAGCGTACGGGTTAGGATTAGGGGACGGGTGAGGGTCAGGCTTCGGGGAAGGGTTAGGGTTAGGGTTCGGGCTAGGGTTAGGGTTAGGGGACGGGGACGGTTTAGGGTCCAGGTGAGGGTACGATAACGCTCTAGGGGGAGCGTACGTGTGAGGGCGCGGGTTAGTGTCAGCGTACGGGTTAGGATTAGGGGACGGGTGAGGGTCAGGCTTCGGGGAAGGGTTAGGGTTAGGGTTCGGGCTAGGGTTAGGGTTAGGGGACGGGGACGGTTTAGGGTCCAGGTGAGGGTACGACAACGCTCTAGGGGGAGCGTACGTGTGAGGGCGCGGGTTAGTGTCAGCGTACGGGTTAGGATTAGGGGACGGGTGAGGGTCAGGCTTCGGGGAAGGGTTAGGGTTAGGGTTCGGGCTAGGGTTAGGGTTAGGGGACGGGGACGGTTTAGGGTCCAGGTGAGGGTTCGACAACGCTCTAGGGGGAGTGTACGTGTGAGGGCGCGGGTTAGTGTCATCGTACGGGTCAGGATTAGGGGACGGGTGAGGGTCAGGCTTCGGGGAAGGGTTAGGGTTAGATTTCGGGCTAGGGTTAGGGTTAGGGAACGGGGACGGTTTAGGGTCCAGGTGAGGGTACGACAACGCTCTAGGGGGAGCATACGTGTGAGGGCCCGGGTTAGTGTCAGCATACGGGTTAGGATTAGGGGACGGGTGAGGGTCAGGCTTCGGGGAAGGGTTAGGGTTAGGGTTCGGGCTAGGGTTAGGGTTAGGGGACGGGGACGGTTTAACGTCCAGGTGAGGGTACGACAACGCTCTAGTGGGAGCGTACGTGTGAGGGCGCGGGTTAGTGTCAGCGTACGGGTTAGGATTAGGGGACGGGTGAGGGTCAGGCTTCGGGGAAGGGTTAGGGTTAGGGTTCGGGCTAGGTTTAGGGTTAGGGGACGGGGACGGTTTAGGGTCCAGGTGAGGGTACGACAACGCTCTAGGGGGAGCGTACGTGTGAGGGCGCGGGTTAGTGTCAGCGTACGGGTTAGGATTAGGGGACGGGTGAGGGTCAGGCTTCGGGGAAGGGTTAGGGTTAGGGTTCGGGCTAGGGTTAGGGTTAGGGGACGGGGACGGTTTAGGGTCCAGGTGAGGGTACGACAATGCTCTAGGGGGAGCATACGTGTGAGGGCGCGGGTTAGTGTCAGCGTACGGGTTAGGATTAGGGGACGGGTGAGGGTCAGGCTTCGGGGAAGGGTTAGGGTTAGGGTTCGGGCTAGGGTTAGGGTTAGGGGACGGGGACGGTTTAACGTCCAGGTGAGGGTATGACAACGCTCTAGTGGGAGCGTACGTGTGAGGGCGCGGGTTAGTGTCAGCGTACGGGTTAGGATTAGGGGACGGGTGAGGGTCAGGCTTCGGGGAAGGGTTAGGGTTAGGGTTCGGGCTAGGTTTAGGGTTAGGGGACGGGGACGGTTTAGGGTCCAGGTGAGGGTACGACAACGCTCTAGGGGGAGCGTACGTGTGAGGGCGCGGGTTAGTGTCAGCGTACGGGTTAGGATTAGGGGACGGGTGAGGGTCAGGCTTCGGGGAAGGGTTAGGGTTAGGGTTCGGGCTAGGGTTAGGGTTAGGGGACGGGGACGGTTTAGGGTCCAGGTGAGGGTACGACAATGCTCTAGGGGGAGCATACGTGTGAGGGCGCGGGTTAGTGTCAGCGTACGGGTTAGGATTAGGGGACGGGTGAGGGTCAGGCTTCGGGGAAGGGTTAGGGTTAGGGTTCGGGCTAGGGTTAGGGTTAGGGGACGGGGACGGTTTAGGGTCCAGGTGAGGGTACGACAACGCTCTAGGGGGAGCGTACGTGTGAGGGCGCGGGTTAGTGTCAGCGTACGGGTTAGGATTAGGGGACGGGTGAGGGTCAGGCTTCGGGGAAGGGTTAGGGTTAGGGTTCGGGCTAGGGTTAGGGTTAGGGGACGGGGACGGTTTAGGGTCCAGGTGAGGGTACGACAACGCTCTAGGGGGAGCGTACGTGTGAGGGCGCGGGTTAGTGTCAGCGTACGGGTTAGGATTAGGGGACGGGTGAGGGTCAGGCTTCGGGGAAGGGTTAGGGTTAGGGTTCGGGCTAGGGTTAGGGTTAGGGGACGGGGACGGTTTAGGGTCCAGGTGAGGGTACGATAACGCTCTAGGGGGAGCGTACGTGTGAGGGCGCGGGTTAGTGTCAGCGTACGGGTTAGGATTAGGGGACGGGTGAGGGTCAGGCTTCGGGGAAGGGTTAGGGTTAGGGTTCGGGCTAGGGTTAGGGTTAGGGGACGGGGACGGTTTAGGGTCCAGGTGAGGGTACGACAACGCTCTAGGGGGAGCGTACGTGTGAGGGCGCGGGTTAGTGTCAGCGTACGGGTTAGGATTAGGGGACGGGTGAGGGTCAGGCTTCGGGGAAGGGTTAGGGTTAGGGTTCGGGCTAGGGTTAGGGTTAGGGGACGGGGACGGTTTAGGGTCCAGGTGAGGGTTCGACAACGCTCTAGGGGGAGCGTACGTGTGAGGGCGCGGGTTAGTGTCATCGTACGGGTCAGGATTAGGGGACGGGTGAGGGTCAGGCTTCGGGGAAGGGTTAGGGTTAGATTTCGGGCTAGGGTTAGGGTTAGGGAACGGGGACGGTTTAGGGTCCAGGTGAGGGTACGACAACGCTCTAGGGGGAGCATACGTGTGAGGGCCCGGGTTAGTGTCAGCATACGGGTTAGGATTAGGGGACGGGTGAGGGTCAGGCTTCGGGGAAGGGTTAGGGTTAGGGTTCGGGCTAGGGTTAGGGTTAGGGGACGGGGACGGTTTAACGTCCAGGTGAGGGTACGACAACGCTCTAGTGGGAGCGTACGTGTGAGGGCGCGGGTTAGTGTCAGCGTACGGGTTAGGATTAGGGGCCGGGTGAGGGTCAGGCTTCGGGGAAGGGTTAGGGTTAGGGTTCGGGCTAGGTTTAGGGTTAGGGGACGGGGACGGTTTAGGGTCCAAGTGAGGGTACAACAACGCTCTAGGGGGAGCGTACGTGTGAGGGCGCGGGTTAGTGTCAGCGTACGGGTTAGGATTAGGGGACGGGTGAGGGTCAGGCTTCGGGGAAGGGTTAGGGTTAGGGTTCGGGCTAGGGTTAGGGTTAGGGGACGGGGACGGTTTAGGGTCCAGGTGAGGGTACGACAACGCTCTAGGGGGAGCGTACGTGTGAGGGCGTGGGTTAGTGTCAGCGTACGGGTTAGGATTAGGGGACGGGTGAGGGTCAGGCTGCGGCGAAGGGTTAGGGTTAGGGTTCGGGCTAGGGTTAGGGTTAGGGGACGGGGACGGTTTAGGGTCCAGGTGAGGGTACGACAACGCTCTAGGGGGAGCGTACGTGTGAGGGCGCGGGTTAGTGTCAGCGTACGGGTTAGGATTAGGGGACGGGTGGGGGTCAGGCTTCGGGGAAGGGTTAGGGTTAGGGTTCGGGCTAGGGTTAGGATTAGGGGACGGGGATGGTTTAGGGTCCAGGTGAGGGTACGACAATGCTCTAGGGGGAGCATACGTGTGAGGGCGCGGGTTAGTGTCAGCGTACGGGTTAGGATTAGGGCACGGGTGAGGGTCAGGCTTCGGGGAAGGGTTAGGGTTAGGGTTCGGGCTAGGGTTAGGGTTAGGGGACGGGGACAGTTTAGGGTCCAGGTGAGGGTACGACAACGCTCTAGGGGGAGCGTACGTGTGAGGGCGCGGGTTAGTGTCAGCGTACGGGTTAGGATTAGGGGACGGGTGAGGGTCAGGCTTCGGGGAAGGGTTAGGGTTAGGGTTCGGGCTAGGGTTAGGGTTAGGGGACGGGGACGGTATAGGGTCCAGGTGAGGGTACGACAACGCTCTAGGGGGAGCGTACGTGTGAGGGCGCGGGTTAGTGTCAGCGTACGGGTTAGGATTAGGGGACGGGTGAGGGTCAGGCTTCGGGGAAGGGTTAGGGTTAGGGTTCGGGCTAGGGTTAGGGTTAGGGGACGGGGACGGTTTAGGGTCCAGGTGAGGGTACGACAACGCTCTAGGGGGAGCGTACGTGTGAGGGCGCGGGTTAGTGTCAGCGTACGGTTTAGGATTAGGGGACGCCTGAGGGTCAGGCTTCGGGGAAGGGTTAGGGTTAGGGTTCGGGCTAGGGTTAGGGTTAGGGGACGGGGACGTTTTAGGGTCCAGGTGAGGGTACGACAACGCTCTAGGGGGAGCGTACGTGTGAGGGCGCGGGTTAGTGTCAGCGTACGGGTTAGGATTAGGGGACGGGTGAGGGTCAGGCTTCGGGGAAGGGTTAGGGTTAGGGTTCGGGCTAGGGTTAGGGTTAGGGGACGGGGACGGTTTAGGGTCCAGGTGAGGGTACGACAACGCTCTAGGGGGAGCGTACGTGTGAGGGCGCAGGTTAGTGTCAGCGTACTGGTTAGGATTAGGGGACGGGTGAGGGTCAGGCTTCGGGGAAGGGTTAGGGTTAGGGTTCGGGCTAGGGTTAGGGTTAGGGGACGGGGACGGTTTAGGGTCCAGGTGAGGGTATGACAACGCTCTAGGGGGAGCGTACGTGTGAGGGCGCGGGTTAGTGTCAGCGTACGGGTTAGGATTAGGGGACGGGTGAGGGTCAGGCTTCGGGGAAGGGTTAGGGTTAGGGTTCGGGCTAGGGTTAGGGTTAGGGGACGGGGACGGTTTAGGGTCCAGGTGAGGGTACGACAACGCTCTAGGGGGAGCGTACGTGTGAGGGCGCGGGTTAATGTCAGCGTACGGGTTAGGATTAGGGGACGGGTGAGGGTCAGGCTTCGGGGAAGGGTTAGGGTTAGGGTTCGGGCTAGGGTTAGGGTTAGGGGATGGGGGCGGTTTAGGGTCCAGGTGAGGGTACGACAACGCTCTAGGGAGAGCGTACGTGTGAGGGAACGGGTTAGTGTCAGCGTACGGGTTAGGATTAGGGGACGGGTGAGGGTCAGGCTTCGGGGAAGGGTTAGGGTTAGGGTTCGGGCTAGGGTTAGGGTTAGGGATAGGGGACGGGGACGGTTTAGGGTCCAGGTGAGGGTACGACAACGCTCTAGGGGGAGCGTACATGTGAGGGCGCGGGTTAGTGTCAGCGTACGGGTTAGGATTACGGGACGGGTGATGGTCAGGCTTCTGGGAAGGGTTAGGGTTAGGGTTCGGGCTAGGGTTAGGGTTACGGGACGGGGACAGTTTAGGGTCCAGGTGAGGGTACGACAACGCTCTAGGGGGAGCGTACATGTGAGGGCGCGGGTTAGTGTCAGCGTACGGGTGAGGATTAGGTGACGGGTGAGGGTCAGGCTTCGGGGAAGGGTTAGGGTTAGGGTTCGGGCTAGGGTTAGGGTTAGGGGACGGGGACGGTTTAGGGTGCAGGTGAGAGTACGACAATGCTCTAGTGGGAGCGTACGTGTGAGGGCGCGGGTTAGTGTCAGCGTACGGGTTAGGATTAGGGGACGGGTGAGGGTCAGGCTTCGGGGAAGGGTTAGGGTTAGGGTTCGGGCTAGGGTTAGGGTTAGGGGACGGGGACGGTTTAGGGTCCAGGTGAGGGTACGACAACGCTCTAGGGGGAGCGTACGTGTGAGGTCGCGGGTTAGTGTCAGCGTACGGGTTAGGATTAGGGGACGGGTGAGGGTCAGGCTTCGGGGAAGGGTTAGGGTTAGGGTTCGGGCTAGGGTTAGGGTTAGGGGACGGGGACGGTTTAGGGTCCAGGTGAGGGTACGACAACGCTCTAGGGGGTGCGTACGTGTGAGGGCGCGGGTTAGTGTCAGCGTACGGGTTAGGATTAGGGGACGGGTGAGGGTCAGGCTTCGGGGAAGGGTTAGGGTTAGGGTTCGGGCTAGGGTTAGGGTTAGGGGACGGGGACGGTTTAGGGTCCAGGTGAGGGTACGAGAACGCTCTAGTGGGAGCGTACGTGTGAGGGCGCGGGTTAGTGTCAGCGTACGGGTTAGGATTAGGGGACGGGTGAGGGTCAGGCTTCGGGGAAGGGTTAGGGTTAGGGTTCTGGCTAGGTTTAGGGTTAGGGGACGGGGACGGTTTAGGGTCCAGGTGAGGGTACGACAACGCTCTAGGGGGAGCGTACGTGTGAGGGCGCGGGTTAGTGTCAGCGTACGGGTTAGGATTAGGGGACGGGTGAGGGTCAGGCTTCGGGGAAGGGTTAGGGTTAGGGTTCGGGCTAGGGTTAGGGTTAGGGGACGGGGACGGTTTACGGTCCAGGTGAGGGAACGACAACGCTCTAGGCGGAGCGTACGTGTGAGGGCGCGGGTTAGTGTCAGCGTACGGGTTAGGATTAGGGGACGGGTGAGGGTCAGGCTTCGGGGAAGGGTTAGGGTTAGGGTTCGGGCTAGGGTTAGGGTTAGGGGACGGGGACGGTTTAGGGTCCAGGTGAGGGTACGACAACGCTCTAGGGGGAGCGTACGTGTGAGGGCGCGGGTTAGTGTCAGCGTACGGGTTAGGATTAGGGGACGGGTGAGGGTCAGGCTTCGGGGAAGGGTTAGGGTTAGGGTTCGGGCTAGGGTTAGGGTTAGGGGATGGGGGCGGTTTAGGGTCCAGGTGAGGGTACGACAACGCTCTAGGGGGAGCGTACGTGTGAGGGAACGGGTTAGTGTCAGCGTACGGGTTAGGATTAGGGGACGGGTGAGGGTCAGGCTTCGGGGAAGGGTTAGGGTTAGGGTTCGGGCTAGGGTTAGGGTTAGGGATGGGGACGGGGACGGTTTAGGGTCCAGGTGAGGGTACGACAACGCTCTAGGGGGAGCGTACATGTGAGGGCGCGGGTTAGTGTCAGCGTACGGGTTAGGATTAGGGGACGGGTGATGGTCAGGCTTCTGGGAAGGGTTAGGGTTAGGGTTCGGGCTAGGGTTAGGGTTACGGGACGGGGACAGTTTAGGGTCCAGGTGAGGGTACGACAACGCTCTAGGGGGAGCGTACGTGTGAGCGCGCGGGTTAGTGTCAGCGTACGGGTGAGGATTAGGGGACGGGTGAGGGTCAGGCTTCGGGGAAGGGTTAGGGTTAGGGTTCGGGCTAGGGTTAGGGTTAGGGGACGGGGACGGTTTAGGGTGCAGGTGAGGGTACGACAACGCTCTAGTGGGAGCGTACGTGTGAGGGCGCGGGTTAGTGTCAGCGTACGGGTTAGGATTAGGGGACGGGTGAGGGTCAGGCTTCGGGGAAGGGTTAGGGTTAGGGTTCGGGCTAGGGTTAGGGTTAGGGGACGGGGACGGTTTAGGGTCCAGGTGAGGGTACGACAACGCTGTAGGGGGAGCGTACGTGTGAGGTCGCGGGTTAGTGTCAGCGTACGGGTTAGGATTAGGGGACGGGTGAGGGTCAGGCTTCGGGGAAGGGTTAGGGTTAGGGTTCGGGCTAGGGTTAGGGTTAGGGGACGGGGACGGTTTAGGGTCCAGGTGAGGGTACGACAACGCTCTAGGGGGTGCGTACGTGTGAGGGCGCGGGTTAGTGTCAGCGTACGGGTTAGGATTAGGGGACGGGTGAGGGTCAGGCTTCGGGGAAGGGTTAGGGTTAGGGTTCGGGCTAGGGTTAGGGTTAGGGGACGGGGACGGTTTAGGGTCCAGGTGAGGGTACGAGAACGCTCTAGTGGGAGCGTACGTGTGAGGGCGCGGGTTAGTGTCAGCGTACGGGTTAGGATTAGGGGACGGGTGAGGGTCAGGCTTCGGGGAAGGGTTAGGGTTAGGGTTCTGGCTAGGTTTAGGGTTAGGGGACGGGGACGGTTTAGGGTCCAGGTGAGGGTACGACAACGCTCTAGGGGGAGCGTACGTGTGAGGGCGCGGGTTAGTGTCAGCGTACGGGTTAGGATTAGGGGACGGGTGAGGGTCAGGCTTCGGGGAAGGGTTAGGGTTAGGGTTCGGGCTAGGGTTAGGGTTAGGGGACGGGGACGGTTTACGGTCCAGGTGAGGGAACGACAACGCTCTAGGTGGAGCGTACGTGTGAGGGCGCGGGTTAGTGTCAGCGTACGGGTTAGGATTAGGGGACGGGTGAGGGTCAGGCTTCGGGGAAGGGTTAGGGTTAGGGTTCGGGCTAGGGTTAGTGTTAGGGGACGGGGACGGTTTAGGGTCCAGGTGAGGGTACGACAACGCTCTAGGGGGAGCGTACGTGTGAGGGCGCGGGTTAGTGTCAGCGTACGGGTTAGGATTAGGGGACGGGTGAGGGTCAGGCTTCGGGGAAGGGTTAGGGTTAGGGTTCGGGCTAGGGTTAGGGTTAGGGGACGGGGACGGTTTAGGGTCCAGGTGAGGGTACGACAATGCTCTAGGGGGAGCATACGTGTGAGGGCGCGAGTTAGTGTCAGCGTACGGGTTAGGATTAGGGGACGGGTGAGGGTCAGGCTTCGGGGAAGGGTTAGGGTTAGGGTTCGGGCTAGGGTTAGGGTTAGGGGACGGGGACGGTTTAGGGTCCAGGTGAGGGTACGACAACGCTCTAGGGGGAGCGTACGTGTGAGGGCGCGGGTTAGTGTCATCGTACGGGTCAGGATTAGGGGACGGGTGAGGGTCAGGCTTTGGGGAAGGGTTAGGGTTAGATTTCGGGCTAGGGTTAGGGTTAGGGAACGGGGACGGTTTAGGGTCCAGGTGAGGGTACGACAACGCTCTAGGGGGAGCGTACGTGTGAGGGCGCGGGTTAGTGTCAGCATACGGGTTAGGATTAGGGGACGGGTGAGGGTCAGGCTTCGGGGAATGGTTAGGGTTAGGGTTCGGGCTAGGGTTAGGGTTAGGGGACGGGGACGGTTTAGGGTCCAGGTGAGGGTACGACAACGCTCTAGGGGGAGCGTACGTGTGAGGGCGCGGGTTAGTGTCATCGTACGGGTCAGGATTAGGGGACGGGTGAGGGTCAGGCTTCGGGGAAGGGTTAGGGTTAGATTTCGGGCTAGGGTTAGGGTTAGGGAACGGGGACGGTTTAGGGTCCAGGTGAGGGTACGACAACGCTCTAGGGGGAGCGTACGTGTGAGGGCGCGGGTTAGTGTCAGCGTACGGGTTAGGATTAGGGGACGGGTGAGGGTCAGGCTTCGGGGAAGGGTTAGGGTTAGGGTTCGGGCTAGGGTTAGGGTTAGGGGACGGGGACTGTTTAGGGTCCAGGTGAGGGTACGAGAACGCTCTAGTGGGAGCGTACGTGTGAGGGCGCGGGTTAGTGTCAGCGTACGGGTTAGGATTAGGGGACGGGTGAGGGTCAGGCTGCGGCGAAGGGTTAGGGTTAGGGTTCGGGCTAGGGTTAGGGTTAGGGGACGGGGACGGTTAAGGGTCCAGGTGAGGGTACGACAACGCTCTAGGGGGAGCGTACGTGTGAGGGCGCGGGTTAGTGTCAGCGTACGGGTTAGGATTAGGGGACGGGTGAGGGTCAGGCTTCGGGGAAGGGTTAGGGTTAGGGTTCGGGCTAGGGTTAGGGTTAGGGGACGGGGACGGTTTAGGGTCCAGGTGAGGGTACGAGAACGCTCTAGTGGGAGCGTACGTGTGAGGGCGCGGGTTAGTGTCAGCGTACGGGTTAGGATTAGGGGACGGGTGAGGGTCAGGCTTCGGGGAAGGGTTAGGGTTAGGGTTCTGGCTAGGTTTAGGGTTAGGGGACGGGGACGGTTTAGGGTCCAGGTGAGGGTACGACAACGCTCTAGGGGGAGCGTACGTGTGAGGGCGCGGGTTAGTGTCAGCGTACGGGTTAGGATTAGGGGACGGGTGAGGGTCAGGCTTCGGGGAAGGGTTAGGGTTAGGGTTCGGGCTAGGGTTAGGGTTAGGGGACGGGGACGGTTTACGGTCCAGGTGAGGGAACGACAACGCTCTAGGTGGAGCGTACGTGTGAGGGCGCGGGTTAGTGTCAGCGTACGGGTTAGGATTAGGGGACGGGTGAGGGTCAGGCTTCGGGGAAGGGTTAGGGTTAGGGTTCGGGCTAGGGTTAGTGTTAGGGGACGGGGACGGTTTAGGGTCCAGGTGAGGGTACGACAACGCTCTAGGGGGAGCGTACGTGTGAGGGCGCGGGTTAGTGTCAGCGTACGGGTTAGGATTAGGGGACGGGTGAGGGTCAGGCTTCGGGGAAGGGTTAGGGTTAGGGTTCGGGCTAGGGTTAGGGTTAGGGGACGGGGACGGTTTAGGGTCCAGGTGAGGGTACGACAATGCTCTAGGGGGAGCATACGTGTGAGGGCGCGAGTTAGTGTCAGCGTACGGGTTAGGATTAGGGGACGGGTGAGGGTCAGGCTTCGGGGAAGGGTTAGGGTTAGGGTTCGGGCTAGGGTTAGGGTTAGGGGACGGGGACGGTTTAGGGTCCAGGTGAGGGTACGACAACGCTCTAGGGGGAGCGTACGTGTGAGGGCGCGGGTTAGTGTCATCGTACGGGTCAGGATTAGGGGACGGGTGAGGGTCAGGCTTTGGGGAAGGGTTAGGGTTAGATTTCGGGCTAGGGTTAGGGTTAGGGAACGGGGACGGTTTAGGGTCCAGGTGAGGGTACGACAACGCTCTAGGGGGAGCGTACGTGTGAGGGCGCGGGTTAGTGTCAGCATACGGGTTAGGATTAGGGGACGGGTGAGGGTCAGGCTTCGGGGAATGGTTAGGGTTAGGGTTCGGGCTAGGGTTAGGGTTAGGGGACGGGGACGGTTTAGGGTCCAGGTGAGGGTACGACAACGCTCTAGGGGGAGCGTACGTGTGAGGGCGCGGGTTAGTGTCATCGTACGGGTCAGGATTAGGGGACGGGTGAGGGTCAGGCTTCGGGGAAGGGTTAGGGTTAGATTTCGGGCTAGGGTTAGGGTTAGGGAACGGGGACGGTTTAGGGTCCAGGTGAGGGTACGACAACGCTCTAGGGGGAGCGTACGTGTGAGGGCGCGGGTTAGTGTCAGCGTACGGGTTAGGATTAGGGGACGGGTGAGGGTCAGGCTTCGGGGAAGGGTTAGGGTTAGGGTTCGGGCTAGGGTTAGGGTTAGGGGACGGGGACGGTTTAGGGTCCAGGTGAGGGAACGACAACGCTCTAGGGGGAGCGTACGTGTGAGGGCGCGGGTTAGTGTCAGCGTACGGGTTAGGATTAGGGGACGGGTGAGGGTCAGGCTTCGGGGAAGGGTTAGGGTTAGGGTTCGGGCTAGGGTTAGGGTTAGGGGACGGGGACGGTTTAGGGTCCAGGTGAGGGTACGACAACGCTCTAGGGGGAGCGTACGTGTGAGGGCGCGGGTTAGTGTCAGCGTACGGGTTAGGATTAGGGGACGGGTGAGGGTCAGGCTTCGGGGAAGGGTTAGGGTTAGGGTTCGGGCTAGGGTTAGGGTTAGGGGACGGGGACGGTTTAGGGTCCAGGTGAGGGTACGATAACGCTCTAGGGGGAGCGTACGTGTGAGGGCGCGGGTTAGTGTCAGCGTACGGGTTAGGATTAGGGGACGGGTGAGGGTGAGGCTTCGGGGAAGGGTTAGGGTTAGGGTTCGGGCTAGGGTTAGGGTTAGGGGACGGGGACGGTTTAGGGTCCAGGTGAGGGTACGACAACGCTCTAGGGGGAGCGTACGTGTGAGGGCGCGGGTTAGTGTCAGCGTACGGGTTAGGATTAGGGGACGGGTGAGGGTCAGGCTTCGGGGAAGGGTTAGGGTTAGGGTTCGGGCTAGGGTTAGGGTTAGGGGACGGGGACGGTTTAGGGTCCAGGTGAGGGTACGACAACGCTCTAGGGGGAGCGTACGTGTGAGGGCGCGGGTTAGTGTCATCGTACGGGTCAGGATTAGGGGACGGGTGAGGGTCAGGCTTCGGGGAAGTGTTAGGGTTAGATTTCGGGCTAGGGTTAGGGTTAGGGAACGGGGACGGTTTAGGGTCCAGGTGAGGGTACGACAACGCTCTAGGGGGAGCATACGTGTGAGGGCGCGGGTTAGTGTCAGCATACGGGTTAGGATTAGGGGACGGGTGAGGGTCAGGCTTCGGGGAAGGGTTAGGGTTAGGGTTCGGGCTAGGGTTAGGGTTAGGGGACGGGGACGGTTTAACGTCCAGGTGAGGGTACGACAACGCTCTAGTGGGAGCGTATGTGTGAGGGCGCGGGTTAGTGTCAGCGTACGGGTTAGGATTAGGGGACGGGTGAGGGTCAGGCTTCGGGGAAGGGTTAGGGTTAGGGTTCGGGCTAGGTTTAGGGTTAGGGGACGGGGACGGTTTAGGGTCCAGGTGAGGGTACGACAACGCTCTAGGGGGAGCGTACGTGTGAGGGCGCGGGTTAGTGTCAGCGTACGGGTTAGGATTAGGGGACGGGTGAGGGTCAGGCTTCGGGGAAGGGTTAGGGTTAGGGTTCGGGCTAGGGTTATGGTTAGGGGACGGGGACGGTTTAGGGTCCAGGTGAGGGTACGACAACGCTCTAGGGGGAGCGTACGTGTGAGGGCGCGGGTTAGTGTCAGCGTACGGGTTAGGATTAGGGGACGGGTGAGGGTCAGGCTGCGGCGAAGGGTTAGGGTTAGGGTTCGGGCTAGGGTTAGGGTTAGGGGACGGGGACGGTTTAGGGTCCAGGTGAGGGTACGACAACGCTCTAGGGGGAGCGTACGTGTGAGGGCGCGGGTTAGTGTCAGCGTACGGGTTAGGATTAGGGGACGGGTGAGTGTCAGGCTTCGGGGAAGGGTTAGGGTTAGGGTTCGGGCTAGGGTTAGGGTTAGGGGACGGGGACGGTTTAGGGTCCAGGTGAGGGTACGACAATGCTCTAGGGGGAGCATACGTGTGAGGGCGCGGGTTAGTGTCAGCGTACGGGTTAGGATTAGGGGACGGGTGAGGGTCAGGCTTCGGGGAAGGGTTAGGGTTAGGGTTCGGGCTAGGGTTAGGGTTAGGGGACGGGGACAGTTTAGGGTCCAGGTGAGGGTACGACAACGCTCTAGGGGGAGCGTACGTGTGAGGGCGCGGGTTAGTGTCAGCGTACGGGTTAGGATTAGGGGACGGGTGAGGGTCAGGCTTCGGGGAAGGGTTAGGGTTAGGGTTCGGGCTAGGGTTAGGGTTAGGGGACGGGGACGGTATAGGGTCCAGGTGAGGGTACGACAACGCTCTAGGGGGAGCGTACGTGTGAGGGCGCGGGTTAGTGTCAGCGTACGGGTTAGGATTAGGGGACGGGTGAGGGTCAGGCTTCGGGGAAGGGTTAGGGTTAGGGTTCGGGCTAGGGTTAGGGTTAGGGGACGGGGACGGTTTAGGGTCCAGGTGAGGGTACGACAACGCTCTAGGGGGAGCGTACGTGTGAGGGCGCGGGTTAGTGTCAGCGTACGGTTTAGGATTAGGGGACGCCTGAGGGTCAGGCTTCGGGGAAGGGTTAGGGTTAGGGTTCGGGCTAGGGTTAGGGTTAGGGGACGGGGACGTTTTAGGGTCCAGGTGAAGGTACGACAACGCTCTAGGGGGAGCGTACGTGTGAGGGCGCGGGTTAGTGTCAGCGTACGGGTTAGGATTAGGGGACGGCTGAGGGTCAGGCTTCGGGGAAGGGTTAGGGTTAGGGTTCGGGCTAGGGTTAGGGTTAGGGGACGGGGACGGTTTAGGGTCCAGGTGAGGGTACGACAACGCTCTAGGGGGAGCGTACGTGTGAGGGCGCAGGTTAGTGTCAGCGTACTGGTTAGGATTAGGGGACGGGTGAGGGTCAGGCTTCGGGGAAGGGTTAGGGTTAGGGTTCGGGCTAGGGTTAGGGTTAGGGGACGGGGACGGTTTAGGGTCCAGGTGAGGGTACGACAACGCTCTAGGGGGAGCGTACGTGTGAGGGCGCGGGTTAGTGTCAGCGTACGGGTTAGGATTAGGGGACGGGTGAGGGTCAGGCTTCGGGGAAGGGTTAGGGTTAGGGTTCGGGCTAGGGTTAGGGTTAGGGGACGGGGACGGTTTAGGGTCCAGGTGAGGGTACGACAACGCTCTAGGGGGAGCGTACGTGTGAGGGCGCGGGTTAATGTCAGCGTACGGGTTAGGATTAGGGGACGGGTGAGGGTCAGGCTTCGGGGAAGGGTTAGGGTTAGGGTTCGGGCTAGGGTTAGGGTTAGGGGATGGGGGCGGTTTAGGGTCCAGGTGAGGGTACGACAACGCTCTAGGGGGAGCGTACGTGTGAGGGAACGGGTTAGTGTCAGCGTACGGGTTAGGATTAGGGGACGGGTGAGGGTCAGGCTTCGGGGAAGTGTTAGGGTTAGGGTTCGGGCTAGGGTTAGGGTTAGGGATAGGGGACGGGGACGGTTTAGGGTCCAGGTGAGGGTACGACAACGCTCTAGGGGGAGCGTACATGTGAGGGCGCGGGATAGTGTCAGCATACGGGTTAGGATTAGGGGACGGGTGATGGTCAGGCTTCTGGGAAGGGTTAGGGTTAGGGTTCGGGCTAGGGTTAGGGTTACGGGACGGGAACAGTTTAGGGTCCAGGTGAGGGTACGACAACGCTCTAGGGGCAGCGTACGTGTGAGGGCGCGGGTTAGTGTCAGCGTACGGGTGAGGATTAGGGGACGGGTGAGGGTCAGGCTTCGGGGAAGGGTTAGGGTTAGGGTTCGGGCTAGGGTTAGGGTTAGGGGACGGGGACGGTTTAGGGTGCAGGTGAGGGTACGACAACGCTCTAGGGGGAGCGTACGTGTGAGGGCGCGGGTTAGTGTCAGCGTACGGGTTAGGATTAGGGGACGGGTGAGGGTCAGGCTTCGGGGAAGGGTTAGGGTTAGGGTTCGGGCTAGGGTTAGGGTTAGGGGACGGGGACGGTTTAGGGTCCAGGTGAGGGTACGACAACGCTCTAGGGGGAGCGTACGTGTGAGGGCGCGGGTTAGTGTCAGCGTACGGGTTAGGATTAGGGGACGGGTGAGGGTCAGGCTTCGGGGAAGGGTTAGGGTTAGGGTTTGGGCTAGGGTTAGGGTTAGGGGACGGGGACGGTTAGGGTCCAGGTGAGGGTACGACAACGCTCTAGGGGGTGCGTACGTGTGAGGGCGCGGGTTAGTGTCAGCGTACGGGTTAGGATTAGGGGACGGGTGAGGGTCAGGCTTCGGGGAAGGGTTAGGGTTAGGGTTCGGGCTAGGGTTAGGGTTAGGGGACGGGGACGGTTTACGGTCCAGGTGAGGGTACGACAACGCTCTAGGGGGAGCGTACGTGTGAGGGCGCGGGTTAGTGTCAGCGTACGGGTTAGGATTAGGGGACGGGTGAGGGTCAGGCTTCGGGGAAGGGTTAGGGTTAGGGTTCGGGCTAGGGTTAGGGTTAGGGGACGGGGACGGTTTAGGGTCCAGGTGAGGGTACGACAACGCTCTAGGGGGAGCGTACGTGTGAGGGCGCGGGTTAGTGTCAGCGTACGGGTTAGGATTAGGGGACGGGTGAGGGTCAGGCTTCGGGGAAGGGTTAGGGTTAGGGTTCGGGCTAGGGTTAGGGTTAGGGGACGGGGACGGTTTAGGGTCCAGGTGAGGGTACGACAATGCTCTAGGGGGAGCATACGTGTGAGGGCGCGGGTTAGTGTCAGCGTACGGGTTAGGATTAGGGGACGGGTGAGGGTCAGGCTTCGGGGAAGGGTTAGGGTTAGGGTTCGGGCTAGGGTTAGGGTTAGGGGACGGGGACGGTTTAGGGTCCAGGTGAGGGTACGACAATGCTCTAGGGGGAGCATACGTGTGAGGGCGCGGGTTAGTGTCAGCGTACGGGTTAGGATTAGGGGACGGGTGAGGGTCAGGCTTCGGGGAAGGGTTAGGGTTAGGGTTCGGGCTAGGGTTAGGGTTAGGGGACGGGGACGGTTTAGGGTCCAGGTGAGGGTACGACAACGCTCTAGGGGGAGCGTACGTGTGAGGGCGCGGGTTAGTGTCAGCGTACGGGTTAGGATTAGGGGATGGGTGAGGGTCAGGCTTCGGGGAAGGGTTAGGGTTAGGGTTCGGGCTAGGGTTAGGGTTAGGGGACGGGGACGGTTTAGGGTCCAGGTGAGGGTACGACAACGCTCTAGGGGGAGCGTACGTGTGAGGGCGCGGTTTAGTGTCAGAGTACGGGTTAGGATTAGGGGACGGGTGAGGGTCAGGCTTCGGGGAAGGGTTAGGGTTAGGGTTCGGGCTAGGGTTAGGGTTAGGGGACGGGGACGGTTTAGGGTCCAGGTGAGGGTACGACAACGCTCTAGGGGGAGCGTACTTGTGAGGGCGCGGGTTAGTGTCAGCGTACGGGTTAGGATTAGGGGACGGGTGAGGGTCAGGCTTCGGGGAAGGTTTAGGGTTAGGGTTCGGGCTAGGGTTAGGGTTAGGGGCCGGGGACGGTTTAGGGTCCAGGTGAGGGTACGACAACGCTCTAGGGGGAGCGTACGTGTGAGGGCGCGGGTTAGTGTCAGCGTACGGCTTAGGATTAGGGGACGGGTGAGGGTCAGGCTTCGGGGAAGGGTTAGGGTTAGGGTTCGGGCTAGGGTTAGGGTTAGGGGACGGGGACGGTTTAGGGTCCAGGTGAGGGTACGACAACGCTCTAGGGGGAGCGTACGTGTGAGGGCGCGGTTTAGTGTCAGAGTACGGGTTAGGATTAGGGGACGGGTGAGGGTCAGGCTTCGGGGAAGGGTTAGGGTTAGGGTTCGGGCTAGGGTTAGGGTTAGGGGACGGGGACGGTTTAGGGTCCAGGTGAGGGTACGACAACGCTCTAGGGGGAGCGTACTTGTGAGGGCGCGGGTTAGTGTCAGCGTACGGGTTAGGATTAGGGGACGGGTGAGGGTCAGGCTTCGGGGAAGGGTTAGGGTTAGGGTTCGGGCTAGGGTTAGGGTTAGGGGACGGGGACGGTTTAGGGTCCAGGTGAGGGTACGACAACGCTCTAGGGGGAGCGTACGTGTGAGGGCGCGGGTTAGTGTCAGCGTACGGGTTAGGATTAGGGGACGGGTGAGGGTCAGGCTTCGGGGAAGGGTTAGGGTTAGGGTTCGGGCTAGGGTTAGGGCTAGGGGACGGGGACGGTTTAGGGTCCAGGTGAGGATACGACAACGCTCTAGGGGGAGCGTACGTGTGAGGGCGCGGGTTAGTGTCAGCGTACGGGTTAGGATTAGGGGACGGGTGAGGGTCAGGCTTCGGGGAAGGTTTAGGGTTAGGGTTCGGGCTAGGGTTAGGGTTAGGGGACGGGGACGGTTTAGGGTCCAGGTGAGGGTACGACAACGCTCTAGGGGGAGCGTACGTGTGAGGGCGCGTGTTAGTGTCAGCGTACGGGTTAGGATCAGGGGACGGGTGAGGGTCAGGCTTCGGGGAAGGGTTAGGGTTAGGGTTCGGACTAGGGTTAGGGTTAGGGGACAGGGACGGTTTAGGGTCCAGGTGAGGGTACGACAACGCTCTAGGGGGAGCGTACGTGTGAGGGCGCGGGTTAGTGTCAGCGTACGGGTTAGGATTAGGGGACGGGTGAGGGTCAGGCTTCGGGGAAGGGTTAGGGTTAGGGTTCGGGCTAGGGTTAGGGTTAGGGGACGGGGATGGTTTAGGGTCCAGGTGAGGGTACGACAACGCTCTAGGGGGAGCGTACGTGTGAGGGCACGGGTTAGTGTCAGCGTACGGGTTAGGATTAGGGGACGGGTGAGGGTCAGGCTTCGGGGAAGGGTTAGGGTTAGGGTTCGGGCTAGGGTTAGGGTTAGGGGACGGGGACGGTTTAGGGTCCAGGTGAGGGTACGACAACGCTCTAGGGGGAGCGTACGTGTGAGGGCGCGGGTTAGTGTCATCGTACGGGTCAGGATTAGGGGACGGGTGAGGGTCAGGCTTCGGGGAAGGGTTAGGGTTAGATTTCGGGCTAGGGTTAGGGTTAGGGAACGGGGACGGTTTAGGGTCCAGGTGAGGGTACGACAACGCTCTAGGGGGAGCATACGTGTGAGGGCGCGGGTTAGTGTCAGCATCCGGGTTAGGATTAGGGGACGGGTGAGTGTCAGGCTTCGGGGAAGGGTTAGGGTTAGGGTTCGGGCTAGGGTTAGGGTTAGGGGACGGGGACGGTTTAACGTCCAGGTGAGGGTACGACAACGCTCTAGTGGGAGCGTACGTGTGAGGGCGCGGGTTAGTGTCAGCGTACGGGTTAGGATTAGGGGACGGGTGAGGGTCAGGCTTCGGGGAAGGGTTAGGGTTAGGGTTCGGGCTAGGTTTAGGGTTAGGGGACGGGGACGGTTTAGGGTCCAGGTGAGGGTACGACAACGCTCTAGGGGGAGCGTACGTGTGAGGGCGCGGGTTAGTGTCAGCGTACGGGTTAGGATTAGGGGACGGGTGAGGGTCAGGCTTCGGGGAAGGGTTAGGGTTAGGGTTCGGGCTAGGGTTAGGGTTAGGGGACGGGGACGGTTTAGGGTCCAGGTGAGGGTACGACAACGCTCTAGGGGGAGCGTACGTGTGAGGGCGCGGGTTAGTGTCAGCGTACGGGTTAGGATTAGGGGACGGGTGAGGGTCAGGCTGCGGCGAAGGGTTAGGGTTAGGGTTCGGGCTAGGTTTAGGGTTAGGGGACGGGGACGGTTTAGGGTCCAGGTGAGGGTACGACAACGCTCTAGGGGGAGCGTACGTGTGAGGGCGCGGGTTAGTGTCAGCGTACGGGTTAGGATTAGGGGACGGGTGAGGGTCAGGCTTCGGGGAAGGGTTAGGGTTAGGGTTCGGGCTAGGGTTAGGGTTAGGGGACGGGGACGGTTTAGGGTCCAGGTGAGGGTACGACAATGCTCTAGGGGGAGCATACGTGTGAGGGCGCGGGTTAGTGTCAGCGTACGGGTTAGGATTAGGGGACGGGTGAGGGTCAGGCTTCGGGGAAGGGTTAGGGTTAGGGTTCGGGCTAGGGTTAGGGTTAGGGGACGGGGACGGTTTAGGGTCCAGGTGAGGGTACGACAACGCTCTAGGGGGAGCGTACGTGTGAGGGCGCGGGTTAGTGTCATCGTACGGGTCAGGATTAGGGGACGGGTGAGGGTCAGGCTTCGGGGAAGGGTTAGGGTTAGATTTCGGGCTAGGGTTAGGGTTAGGGAACGGGGACGGTTTAGGGTCCAGGTGAGGGTACGACAACGCTCTAGGGGGAGCATACGTGTGAGGGCGCGGGTTAGTGTCAGCATCCGGGTTAGGATTAGGGGACGGGTGAGTGTCAGGCTTCGGGGAAGGGTTAGGGTTAGGGTTCGGGCTAGGGTTAGGGTTAGGGGACGGGGACGGTTTAACGTCCAGGTGAGGGTACGACAACGCTCTAGTGGGAGCGTACGTGTGAGGGCGCGGGTTAGTGTCAGCGTACGGGTTAGGATTAGGGGACGGGTGAGGGTCAGGCTTCGGGGAAGGGTTAGGGTTAGGGTTCGGGCTAGGTTTAGGGTTAGGGGACGGGGACGGTTTAGGGTCCAGGTGAGGGTACGACAACGCTCTAGGGGGAGCGTACGTGTGAGGGCGCGGGTTAGTGTCAGCGTACGGGTTAGGATTAGGGGACGGGTGAGGGTCAGGCTTCGGGGAAGGGTTAGGGTTAGGGTTCGGGCTAGGGTTAGGGTTAGGGGACGGGGACGGTTTAGGGTCCAGGTGAGGGTACGACAACGCTCTAGGGGGAGCGTACGTGTGAGGGCGCGGGTTAGTGTCAGCGTACGGGTTAGGATTAGGGGACGGGTGAGGGTCAGGCTGCGGCGAAGGGTTAGGGTTAGGGTTCGGGCTAGGTTTAGGGTTAGGGGACGGGGACGGTTTAGGGTCCAGGTGAGGGTACGACAACGCTCTAGGGGGAGCGTACGTGTGAGGGCGCGGGTTAGTGTCAGCGTACGGGTTAGGATTAGGGGACGGGTGAGGGTCAGGCTTCGGGGAAGGGTTAGGGTTAGGGTTCGGGCTAGGGTTAGGGTTAGGGGACGGGGACGGTTTAGGGTCCAGGTGAGGGTACGACAATGCTCTAGGGGGAGCATACGTGTGAGGGCGCGGGTTAGTGTCAGCGTACGGGTTAGGATTAGGGGACGGGTGAGGGTCAGGCTTCGGGGAAGGGTTAGGGTTAGGGTTCGGGCTAGGGTTAGGGTTAGGGGACGGGGACAGTTTAGGGTCCAGGTGAGGGTACGACAACGCTCTAGGGGGAGCGTACGTGTGAGGGCGCGGGTTAGTGTCAGCGTACGGGTTAGGATTAGGGGACGGGTGAGGGTCAGGCTTCGGGGAAGGGTTAGGGTTAGGGTTCGGGCTAGGGTTAGGGTTAGGGGACGGGGACGGTATAGGGTCCAGGTGAGGGTACGACAACGCTCTAGGGGGAGCGTACGTGTGAGGGCGCGGGTTAGTGTCAGCGTACGGGTTAGGATTAGGGGACGGGTGAGGGTCAGGCTTCGGGGAAGGGTTAGGGTTAGGGTTCGGGCTAGGGTTAGGGGACGGGGACGGTTTAGGGTCCAGGTGAGGGTACGACAACGCTCTAGGGGGAGCGTACGTGTGAGGGCGCGGGTTAGTGTCAGCGTACGGTTTAGGATTAGGGGACGCCTGAGGGTCAGGCTTCGGGGAAGGGTTAGGGTTAGGGTTCGGGCTAGGGTTAGGGTTAGGGGACGGGGACGTTTTAGGGTCCAGGTGAGGGTACGACAACGCTCTAGGGGGAGCGTACGTGTGAGGGCGCGGGTTAGTGTCAGCGTACGGGTTAGGATTAGGGGACGGGTGAGGGTCAGGCTTCGGGGAAGGGTTAGGGTTAGGGTTCGGGCTAGGGTTAGGGTTAGGGGACGGGGACGGTTTAGGGTCCAGGTGAGGGTACGACAACGCTCTAGGGGGAGCGTACGTGTGAGGGCGCGGGTTAGTGTCAGCGTACTGGTTAGGATTAGGGGACGGGTGAGGGTCAGGCTTCGGGGAAGGGTTAGGGTTAGGGTTCGGGCTAGGGTTAGGGTTAGGGGACGGGGACGGTTTAGGGTCCAGGTGAGGGTACGACAACGCTCTAGGGGGAGCGTACGTGTGAGGGCGCGGGTTAGTGTCAGCGTACGGGTTAGGATTAGGGGACGGGTGAGGGTCAGGCTTCGGGGAAGGGTTAGGGTTAGGGTTCGGGCTAGGGTTAGGGTTAGGGGACGGGGACGGTTTAGGGTCCAGGTGAGGGTACGACAACGCTCTAGGGGGAGCGTACGTGTGAGGGCGCGGGTTAGTGTCAGCGTACGGTTTAGGATTAGGGGACGCCTGAGGGTCAGGCTTCGGGGAAGGGTTAGGGTTAGGGTTCGGGCTAGGGTTAGGGTTAGGGGACGGGGACGTTTTAGGGTCCAGGTGAGGGTACGACAACGCTCTAGGGGGAGCGTACGTGTGAGGGCGCGGGTTAGTGTCAGCGTACGGGTTAGGATTAGGGGACGGGTGAGGGTCAGGCTTCGGGGAAGGGTTAGGGTTAGGGTTCGGGCTAGGGTTAGGGTTAGGGGACGGGGACGGTTTAGGGTCCAGGTGAGGGTACGACAACGCTCTAGGGGGAGCGTACGTGTGAGGGCGCAGGTTAGTGTCAGCGTACTGGTTAGGATTAGGGGACGGGTGAGGGTCAGGCTTCGGGGAAGGGTTAGGGTTAGGGTTCGGGCTAGGGTTAGGGTTAGGGGACGGGGACGGTTTAGGGTCCAGGTGAGGGTACGACAACGCTCTAGGGGGAGCGTACGTGTGAGGGCGCGGGTTAGTGTCAGCGTACGGGTTAGGATTAGGGGACGGGTGAGGGTCAGGCTTCGGGGAAGGGTTAGGGTTAGGGTTCGGGCTAGGGTTAGGGTTAGGGGACGGGGACGGTTTAGGGTCCAGGTGAGGGTACGACAACGCTCTAGGGGGAGCGTACGTGTGAGGGCGCGGGTTAATGTCAGCGTACGGGTTAGGATTAGGGGACGGGTGAGGGTCAGGCTTCGGGGAAGGGTTAGGGTTAGGGTTCGGGCTAGGGTTAGGGTTAGGGGATGGGGGCGGTTTAGGGTCCAGGTGAGGGTACGACAACGCTCTAGGGGGAGCGTACGTGTGAGGGAACGGGTTAGTGTCAGCGTACGGGTTAGGATTAGGGGACGGGTGAGGGTCAGGCTTCGGGGAAGTGTTAGGGTTAGGGTTCGGGCTAGGGTTAGGGTTAGGGATAGGAGACGGGGACGGTTTAGGGTCCAGGTGAGGGTACGACAACGCTCTAGGGGGAGCGTACATGTGAGGGCGCGGGTTAGTGTCAGCATACGGGTTAGGATTAGGGGACGGGTGATGGTCAGGCTTCTGGGAAGGGTTAGGGTTAGGGTTCGGGCTAGGGTTAGGGTTACGGGACGGGGACAGTTTAGGGTCCAGGTGAGGGTACGACAACGCTCTAGGGGGAGCGTACGTGTGAGGGCGCGGGTTAGTGTCAGCGTACGGGTGAGGATTAGGGGACGGGTGAGGGTCAGGCTTCGGGGAAGGGTTAGGGTTAGGGTTCGGGCTAGGGTTAGGGTTAGGGGACGGGGACGGTTTAGGGTGCAGGTGAGGGTACGACAACGCTCTAGGGGGAGCGTACGTGTGAGGGCGCGGGTTAGTGTCAGCGTACGGGTTAGGATTAGGGGACGGGTGAGGGTCAGGCTTCGGGGAAGGGTTAGGGTTAGGGTTCGGGCTAGGGTTAGGGTTAGGGGACGGGGACGGTTTAGGGTCCAGGTGAGGGTACGACAACGCTCTAGGGGGAGCGTACATGTGAGGTCGCGGGTTAGTGTCAGCGTACGGGTTAGGATTAGGGGACGGGTGAGGGTCAGGCTTCGGGGAAGGGTTAGGGTTAGGGTTCGGGCTAGGGTTAGGGTTAGGGGACGGGGACGGTTTAGGGTTCAGGTGAGGGTACGACAACGCTCTAGGGGGTGCGTACGTGTGAGGGCGCGGGTTAGTGTCAGCGTACGGGTTAGGATTAGGGGACGGGTGAGGGTCAGGCTTCGGGGAAGGGTTAGGGTTAGGGTTCGGCCTAGGGTTAGGGTTAGGGGACGGGGACGGTTTAGGGTCCAGGTGAGGGTAAGAGAACGCTCTAGTGGGAGCGTACGTGTGAGGGCGCGGGTTAGTGTCAGCGTACAGGTTAGGATTAGGGGACGGGTGAGGGTCAGGCTTCGGGGAAGGGTTAGGGTTAGGGTTCGGGCTAGGTTTAGGGTTAGGGGACGGGGACGGTTTAGGGTCCAGGTGAGGGTACGACAACGCTCTAGGGGGAGCGTACGTGTGAGGGCGCGGGTTAGTGTCAGCGTACGGGTTAGGATTAGGGGACGGGTGAGGGTAAGGCTTCGGGGAAGGGTTAGGGTTAGGGTTCGGGCTAGGGTTAGGGTTAGGGGACGGGGACGGTTTACGGTCCAGGTGAGGGTACGACAACGCTCTAGGGGGAGCGTACGTGTGAGGGCGCGGGTTAGTGTCAGCGTACGGGTTAGGATTAGGGGACGGGTGAGGGTCAGGCTTCGGGGAAGGGTTAGGGTTAGGGTTCGGGCTAGGGTTAGGGTTAGGGGACGGGGACGGTTTAGGGTCCAGGTGAGGGTACGACAACGCTCTAGGGGGAGCGTACGTGTGAGGGCGCGGGTTAGTGTCAGCGTACGGGTTAGGATTAGGGGACGGGTGAGGGTCAGGCTTCGGGGAAGGGTTAGGGTTAGGGTTCGGGCTAGGGTTAGGGTTAGGGGACGGGGACGGTTTAGGGTCCAGGTGAGGGTACGACAATGCTCTAGGGGGAGCATACGTGTGAGGGCGCGGGTTAGTGTCAGCGTACGGGTTAGGATTAGGGGACGGGTGAGGGTCAGGCTTCGGGGAAGGGTTAGGGTTAGGGTTCGGGCTAGGGTTAGGGTTAGGGGACGGGGACGGTTTAGGGTCCAGGTGAGGGTACGACAACGCTCTAGGGGGAGCGTACGTGTGAGGGCGCGGGTTAGTGTCATCGTACGGGTCAGGATTAGGGGACGGGTGAGGGTCAGGCTTCGGGGAAGGGTTAGGGTTAGGGTTCGGGCTAGGGTTAGGGTTAGGGGACGGGGACTGTTTAGGGTCCAGGTGAGGGTACGAGAACGCTCTAGTGGGAGCGTACGTGTGAGGGCGCGGGTTAGTGTCAGCGTACGGGTTAGGATTAGGGGACGGGTGAGGGTCAGGCTGCGGCGAAGGGTTAGGGTTAGGGTTCGGGCTAGGGTTAGGGTTAGGGGACGGGGACGGTTAAGGGTCCAGGTGAGGGTACGACAACGCTCTAGGGGGAGCGTACGTGTGAGGGCGCGGGTTAGTGTCAGCGTACGGGTTAGGATTAGGGGACGGGTGAGGGTCAGGCTTCGGGGAAGGGTTAGGGTTAGGGTTCGGGCTAGGGTTAGGGTTAGGGGACGGGGACGGTTTAGGGTCCAGGTGAGGGTACGACAACGCTCTAGGGGGAGCGTACGTGTGAGGGCGCGGTTTAGTGTCAGAGTACGGGTTAGGATTAGGGGACGGGTGAGGGTCAGGCTTCGGGGAAGGGTTAGGGTTAGGGTTCGGGCTAGGGTTAGGGTTAGGGGACGGGGACGGTTTAGGGTCCAGGTGAGGGTACGACAACGGTCTAGGGGGAGCGTACTTGTGAGGGCGCGGGTTAGTGTCAGCGTACGGGTTAGGATTAGGGGACGGGTGAGGGTCAGGCTTCGGGGAAGGGTTAGGGTTAGGGTTCGGGCTAGGGTTAGGGTTAGGGGACGGGGACGGTTTATGGTCCAGGTGAGGGTACGACAACGCTCTAGGGGGAGCGTACGTGTGAGGGCGCGGGTTAGTGTCAGCGTACGGGTTAGGATTAGGGGACGGGTGAGGGTCAGGCTTCGGGGAAGGGTTAGGGTTAGGGTTCGGGCTAGGGTTAGGGTTAGGGGACGGGGACGGTTTAGGGTCCAGGTGAGGGTACGACAACGCTCTAGGGGGAGCGTACGTGTGAGGGCGCGGTTTAGTGTCAGAGTACGGGTTAGGATTAGGGGACGGGTGAGGGTCAGGCTTCGGGGAAGGGTTAGGGTTAGGGTTCGGGCTAGGGTTAGGGTTAGGGGACGGGGACGGTTTAGGGTCCAGGTGAGGGTACGACAACGGTCTAGGGGGAGCGTACTTGTGAGGGCGCGGGTTAGTGTCAGCGTACGGGTTAGGATTAGGGGACGGGTGAGGGTCAGGCTTCGGGGAAGGGTTAGGGTTAGGGTTCGGGCTAGGGTTAGGGTTAGGGGACGGGGACGGTTTAGGGTCCAGGTGAGGGTACGACAACGCTCTAGGGGGAGCGTACGTGTGAGGGCGCGGGTTAGTGTCAGCGTACGGGTTAGGATTAGGGGACGGGTGAGGGTCAGGCTTCGGGGAAGGGTTAGGGTTAGGGTTCGGGCTAGGGTTAGGGCTAGGGGACGGGGACGGTTTAGGGTCCAGGTGAGGGTACGACAACGCTCTAGGGGGAGCGTACGTGTGAGGGCGCGGGTTAGTGTCAGCGTACGGGTTAGGATTAGGGGACGGGTGAGGGTCAGGCTTCGGGGAAGGGTTAGGGTTAGGGTTCGTGCTAGGGTTAGGGTTAGGGGACGGGGACGGTTTAGGGTCCAGGTGAGGGTACGACAACGCTCTAGGGGGAGCGTACGTGTGAGGGCGTGGGTTAGTGTCAGCGTACGGGTTAGGATTAGGGGACGGGTGAGGGTCAGGCTTCGGGGAAGGGTTAGGGTTAGGGTTCGGGCTAGGGTTAGGGTTAGGGGACGGGGACAGTTTAGGGTCCAGGTGAGGGTACGACAACGCTCTAGGGGGAGCGTACGTGTGAGGGGGCGGGTTAGTGTCAGCGTACGGGTTAGGATTAGGGGACGGGTGAGGGTCAGGCTTCGGGGAAGGGTTAGGGTTAGGGTTCGGGCTAGGGTTAGGGTTAGGGGACGGGGACGGTTTAGGGTCCAGGTGAGGGTACGACAACGCTCTAGGGGGAGCGTACGTGTGAGGGCGCGGGTTAGTGTCAGCGTACGGGTTAGGATTAGGGGACGGGTGAGGGTCAGGCTTCGGGGAAGGGTTAGGGTTAGGGTTCGGACTAGGGTTAGGGTTAGGGGACGGGGACGGTTTAGGGTCCAGGTGAGGGTACGACAACGCTCTAGGGGGAGCGTACGTGTGAGGGCGCGGGTTAGTGTCAGCGTACGGGTTAGGATTAGGGGACGGGTGAGGGTCAGGCTTCGGGGAAGGTTTAGGGTTAGGGTTCGGGCTAGGGTTAGGGTTAGGGGACGGGGACGGTTTAGGGTCCAGGTGAGGGTACGACAACGCTCTAGGGGGAGCGTACGTGTGAGGGCGCGTGTTAGTGTCAGCGTACGGGTTAGGATCAGGGGACGGGTGAGGGTCAGGCTTCGGGGAAGGGTTAGGGTTAGGGTTCGGACTAGGGTTAGGGTTAGGGGACAGGGACGGTTTAGGGTCCAGGTGAGGGTACGACAACGCTCTAGGGGGAGCGTACGTGTGAGGGCGCGGGTTAGTGTCAGCGTACGGGTTAGGTTTAGGGGACGGGTGAGGGTCAGGCTTCGGGGAAGGGTTAGGGTTAGGGTTCGGGCTAGGGTTAGGGTTAGGGGACGGGGACGGTTTAGGGTCCAGGTGAGGGTACGACAACGCTCTAGGGGGGGCGTACGTGTGAGGGCGCGGGTTAGTGTCAGCGTACGGGTTAGGATTAGGGGACGGGTGAGTGTCAGGCTTCGGGGAAGGGTTAGGGTTAGGGTTCGGGCTAGGGTTAGGGTTAGGGGACGGGGACGGTTTAGGGTCCAGGTGAGGGTACGACAACGCTCTAGAGGGAGCGTACGTGTGAGGGCGCGGGTTAGTGTCAGAGTACGGGTTAGGATTAGGGGACGGGTGAGGGTCAGGCTTCGGGGAAGGGTTAGGGTTAGGGTTCGGGCTAGGGTTAGGGTTAGGGGACGGGGACTGTTTAGGGTCCAGGTGAAGGTACGACAACGCTCTAGGGGGAGCGTACGTGTGAGGGCGCGGGTTAGTGTCAGCGTACGGGTTAGGATTAGGGGACTGGTGAGGGTCAGGCTTCGGGGAAGGGTTAGGGTTAGGGTTCGGGCTAGGGTTAGGGTTAGGGGACGGGGACGGTTTAGGGTCCAGGTGAGGGTACGACAACGCTCTAGGGGGAGCGTACGTGTGAGGGCGCGGGTTAGTGTCAGCGTACGGGTTAGGATTAGGGGACGGGTGAGGGTCAGGCTTCGGGGAAGGGTTAGGGTTAGGGTTCGGGCTAGGGTTAGGGTTAGGGGACGGGGACGGTTTAGGGTCCAGGTGAGGGTACGACAACGCTCTAGGGGGAGCGTACGTGTGAGGGCGCGGGTTAGTGTCAGCGTACGGGTTAGGATTAGGGGAAGGGTGAGGGTCAGGCTTCGGGGAAGGGTTAGGGTTAGGGTTCGGGCTAGGGTTAGGGTTAGGGGACGGGGACGGTTTAGGGTCCAGGTGAGGGTACGACAACGCTCTAGGGGGAGCGTACGTGTGAGGGCGCGGGTTAGTGTCAGCGTACGGTTTAGGATTAGGGGACGCCTGAGGGTCAGGCTTCGGGGAAGGGTTAGGGTTAGGGTTCGGGCTAGGGTTAGGGTTAGGGGACGGGGACGTTTTAGGGTCCAGGTGAGGGTACGACAACGCTCTAGGGGGAGCGTACGTGTGAGGGCGCGGGTTAGTGTCAGCGTACGGGTTAGGATTAGGGGACGGGTGAGGGTCAGGCTTCGGGGAAGGGTTAGGGTTAGGGTTCGGGCTAGGGTTAGGGTTAGGGGACGGGGACGGTTTAGGGTCCAGGTGAGGGTACGACAACGCTCTAGGGGGAGCGTACGTGTGAGGGCGCAGGTTAGTGTCAGCGTACTGGTTAGGATTAGGGGACGGGTGAGGGTCAGGCTTCGGGGAAGGGTTAGGGTTAGGGTTCGGGCTAGGGTTAGGGTTAGGGGACGGGGACGGTTTAGGGTCCAGGTGAGGGTATGACAACGCTCTCGGGGGAGCGTACGTGTGAGGGCGCGGGTTAGTGTCAGCGTACGGGTTAGGATTAGGGGACGGGTGAGGGTCAGGCTTCGGGGAAGGGTTAGGGTTAGGGTTCGGGCTAGGGTTAGGGTTAGGGGACGGGGACGGTTTAGGGTCCAGGTGAGGGTACGACAACGCTCTAGGGGGAGCGTACGTGTGAGGGAACGGGTTAGTGTCAGCGTACGGGTTAGGATTAGGGGAGGGGTGAGGGTCAGGCTTCGGGGAAGTGTTAGGGTTAGGGTTCGGGCTAGGGTTAGGGTTAGGGATAGGGGACGGGGACGGTTTAGGGTCCAGGTGAGGGTACGACAACGCTCTAGGGGGAGCGTACATGTGAGGGCGCGGGTTAGTGTCAGCGTACGGGTTAGGATTAGGGGACGGGTGATGGTCAGGCTTCTGGGAAGGGTTAGGGTTAGGGTTCGGGCTAGGGTTAGGGTTACGGGACGGGGACAGTTTAGGGTCCAGGTGAGGGTACGACAACGCTCTAGGGGGAGCGTACGTGTGAGGGCGCGGGTTAGTGTCAGCGTACGGGTGAGGATTAGGGGACGGGTGAGGGTCAGGCTTCGGGGAAGGGTTAGGGTTAGGGTTCGGGCTAGGGTTAGGGTTAGGGGACGGGGACGGTTTAGGGTGCAGGTGAGGGTACGACAACGCTGTAGTGGGAGCGTACGTGTGAGGGCGCGGGTTAGTGTCAGCGTACGGGTTAGGATTAGGGGACGGGTGAGGGTCAGGCTTCGGGGAAGGGTTAGGGTTAGGGTTCGGGCTAGGGTTAGGGTTAGGGGACGGGGACGGTTTAGGGTCCAGGTGAGGGTACGACAACGCTCTAGGGGGAGCGTACGTGTGAGGTCGCGGGTTAGTGTCAGCGTACGGGTTAGGATTAGGGGACGGGTGAGGGTCAGGCTTCGGGGAAGGGTTAGGGTTAGGGTTCGGGCTAGGGTTAGGGTTAGGGGACGGGGACGGTTTAGGGTCCAGGTGAGGGTACGACAACGCTCTAGGGGGTGCGTACGTGTGAGGGCGCGGGTTAGTGTCAGCGTACGGGTTAGGATTAGGGGACGGGTGAGGGTCAGGCTTCGGGGAAGGGTTAGGGTTAGGGTTCGGGCTAGGGTTAGGGTTAGGGGACGGGGACGGTTTAGGGTCCAGGTGAGGGTACGAGAACGCTCTAGTGGGAGCGTACGTGTGAGGGCGCGGGTTAGTGTCAGCGTACGGGTTAGGATTAGGGGACGGGTGAGGGTCAGGCTTCGGGGAAGGGTTAGGGTTAGGGTTCTGGCTAGGTTTAGGGTTAGGGGACGGGGACGGTTTAGGGTCCAGGTGAGGGTACGACAACGCTCTAGGGGGAGCGTACGTGTGAGGGCGCGGGTTAGTGTCAGCGTACGGGTTAGGATTAGGGGACGGGTGAGGGTCAGGCTTCGGGGAAGGGTTAGGGTTAGGGTTCGGGCTAGGGTTAGGGTTAGGGGACGGGGACGGTTTAGGGTCCAGGTGAAGGTACGACAACGCTCTAGGGGGAGCGTACGTGTGAGGGCGCGGGTTAGTGTCAGCGTACGGGTTAGGATTAGGGGAAGGGTGAGGGTCAGGCTTCGGGGAAGGGTTAGGGTTAGGGTTCGGGCTAGGGTTAGGGTTAGGGGACGGGGACGGTTTAGGGTCCAGGTGAGGGTACGACAACGCTCTAGGGGGAGCGTACGTGTGAGGGCGCGGGTTAGTGTCAGCGTACGGTTTAGGATTAGGGGACGCCTGAGGGTCAGGCTTCGGGGAAGGGTTAGGGTTAGGGTTCGGGCTAGGGTTAGGGTTAGGGGACGGGGACGTTTTAGGGTCCAGGTGAGGGTACGACAACGCTCTAGGGGGAGCGTACGTGTGAGGGCGCGGGTTAGTGTCAGCGTACGGGTTAGGATTAGGGGACGGGTGAGGGTCAGGCTTCGGGGAAGGGTTAGGGTTAGGGTTCGGGCTAGGGTTAGGGTTAGGGGACGGGGACGGTTTAGGGTCCAGGTGAGGGTACGACAACGCTCTAGGGGGAGCGTACGTGTGAGGGCGCAGGTTAGTGTCAGCGTACTGGTTAGGATTAGGGGACGGGTGAGGGTCAGGCTTCGGGGAAGGGTTAGGGTTAGGGTTCGGGCTAGGGTTAGGGTTAGGGGACGGGGACGGTTTAGGGTCCAGGTGAGGGTATGACAACGCTCTCGGGGGAGCGTACGTGTGAGGGCGCGGGTTAGTGTCAGCGTACGGGTTAGGATTAGGGGACGGGTGAGGGTCAGGCTTCGGGGAAGGGTTAGGGTTAGGGTTCGGGCTAGGGTTAGGGTTAGGGGACGGGGACGGTTTAGGGTCCATGTGAGGGTACGACAACGCTCTAGGGGGAGCGTACGTGTGAGGGAACGGGTTAGTGTCAGCGTACGGGTTAGGATTAGGGGACGGGTGATGGTCAGGCTTCTGGGAAGGGTTAGGGTTAGGGTTCGGGCTAGGGTTAGGGTTACGGGACGGGGACAGTTTAGGGTCCAGGTGAGGGTACGACAACGCTCTAGGGGGAGCGTACGTGTGAGGGCGCGGGTTAGTGTCAGCGTACGGGTTAGGATTAGGGGACGGGTGAGGGTCAGGCTTCGGGGAAGGGTTAGGGTTAGGGTTCGGGCTAGGGTTAGGGTTAGGGGACGGGGACGGTTTAGGGTCCAGGTGAGGGTACGACAACGCTCTAGGGGGAGCGTACGTGTGAGGGAACGGGTTAGTGTCAGCGTACGGGTTAGGATTAGGGGACGGGTGAGGGTCAGGCTTCGGGGAAGTGTTAGGGTTAGGGTTCGGGCTAGGGTTAGGGTTAGGGATAGGGGACGGGGACGGTTTAGGGTCCAGGTGAGGGTACGACAACGCTCTAGGGGGAGCGTACATGTGAGGGCGCGGTTTAGTGTCAGCGTACGGGTTAGGATTAGGGGACGGGTGATGGTCAGGCTTCTGGGAAGGGTTAGGGTTAGGGTTCGGGCTAGGGTTAGGGTTACGGGACGGGGACAGTTTAGGGTCCAGGTGAGGGTACGACAACGCTCTAGGGGGAGCGTACGTGTGAGGGCGCGGGTTAGTGTCAGCGTACGGGTGAGGATTAGGGGACGGGTGAGGGTCAGGCTTCGGGGAAGGGTTAGGGTTAGGGTTCGGGCTAGGGTTAGGGTTAGGGGACGGGGACGGTTTAGGGTGCAGGTGAGGGTACGACAACGCTCTAGTGGGAGCGTACGTGTGAGGGCGCGGGTTAGTGTCAGCGTACGGGTTAGGATTAGGGGACGGGTGAGGGTCAGGCTTCGGGGAAGGGTTAGGGTTAGGGTTCGGGCTAGGGTTAGGGTTAGGGGACGGGGACGGTTTAGGGTCCAGGTGAGGGTACGACAACGCTCTAGGGGGAGCGTACGTGTGAGGTCGCGGGTTAGTGTCAGCGTACGGGTTAGGATTAGGGGACGGGTGAGGGTCAGGCTTCGGGGAAGGGTTAGGGTTAGGGTTCGGGCTAGGGTTAGGGTTAGGGGACGGGGACGGTTTAGGGTCCAGGTGAGGGTACGACAACGCTCTAGGGGGTGCGTACGTGTGAGGGCGCGGGTTAGTGTCAGCGTACGGGTTAGGATTAGGGGACGGGTGAGGGTCAGGCTTCGGGGAAGGGTTAGGGTTAGGGTTCGGGCTAGGGTTAGGGTTAGGGGACGGGGACGGTTTAGGGTCCAGGTGAGGGTACGAGAACGCTCTAGTGGGAGCGTACGTGTGAGGGCGCGGGTTAGTGTCAGCGTACGGGTTAGGATTAGGGGACGGGTGAGGGTCAGGCTTCGGGGAAGGGTTAGGGTTAGGGTTCGGGCTAGGGTTAGGGTTAGGGGACGGGGACGGTTTAGGGTCCAGGTGAAGGTACGACAACGCTCTAGGGGGAGCGTACGTGTGAGGGCGCGGGTTAGTGTCAGCGTACGGGTTAGGATTAGGGGAAGGGTGAGGGTCAGGCTTCGGGGAAGGGTTAGGGTTAGGGTTCGGGCTAGGGTTAGGGTTAGGGGACGGGGACGGTTTAGGGTCCAGGTGAGGGTACGACAACGCTCTAGGGGGAGCGTACGTGTGAGGGCGCGGGTTAGTGTCAGCGTACGGTTTAGGATTAGGGGACGCCTGAGGGTCAGGCTTCGGGGAAGGGTTAGGGTTAGGGTTCGGGCTAGGGTTAGGGTTAGGGGACGGGGACGTTTTAGGGTCCAGGTGAGGGTACGACAACGCTCTAGGGGGAGCGTACGTGTGAGGGCGCGGGTTAGTGTCAGCGTACGGGTTAGGATTAGGGGACGGGTGAGGGTCAGGCTTCGGGGAAGGTTTAGGGTTAGGGTTCGGGCTAGGGTTAGGGTTAGGGGACGGGGACGGTTTAGGGTCCAGGTGAGGGTACGACAACGCTCTAGGGGGAGCGTACGTGTGAGGGCGCAGGTTAGTGTCAGCGTACTGGTTAGGATTATGGGACGGGTGAGGGTCAGGCTTCGGGGAAGGGTTAGGGTTAGGGTTCGGGCTAGGGTTAGGGTTAGGGGACGGGGACGGTTTAGGGTCCAGGTGAGGGTACGACAACGCTCTAGGGGGAGCGTACGTGTGAGGGCGCGGGTTAGTGTCAGCGTACGGGTTAGGATTAGGGGACGGGTGAGGGTCAGGCTTCGGGGAAGGGTTAGGGTTAGGGTTCGGGCTAGGGTTAGGGTTAGGGGACGGGGACGGTTTAGGGTCCAGGTGAAGGTACGACAACGCTCTAGGGGGAGCGTACGTGTGAGGGCGCGGGTTAGTGTCAGCGTACGGGTTAGGATTAGGGGAAGGGTGAGGGTCAGGCTTCGGGGAAGGGTTAGGGTTAGGGTTCGGGCTAGGGTTAGGGTTAGGGGACGGGGACGGTTTAGGGTCCAGGTGAGGGTACGACAACGCTCTAGGGGGAGCGTACGTGTGAGGGCGCGGGTTAGTGTCAGCGTACGGTTTAGGATTAGGGGACGCCTGAGGGTCAGGCTTCGGGGAAGGGTTAGGGTTAGGGTTCGGGCTAGGGTTAGGGTTAGGGGACGGGGACGTTTTAGGGTCCAGGTGAGGGTACGACAACGCTCTAGGGGGAGCGTACGTGTGAGGGCGCGGGTTAGTGTCAGCGTACGGGTTAGGATTAGGGGACGGGTGAGGGTCAGGCTTCGGGGAAGGGTTAGGGTTAGGGTTCGGGCTAGGGTTAGGGTTAGGGGACGGGGACGGTTTAGGGTCCAGGTGAGGGTACGACAACGCTCTAGGGGGAGCGTACGTGTGAGGGCGCAGGTTAGTGTCAGCGTACTGGTTAGGATTAGGGGACGGGTGAGGGTCAGGCTTCGGGGAAGGGTTAGGGTTAGGGTTCGGGCTAGGGTTAGGGTTAGGGGACGGGGACGGTTTAGGGTCCAGGTGAGGGTATGACAACGCTCTCGGGGGAGCGTACGTGTGAGGGCGCGGGTTAGTGTCAGCGTACGGGTTAGGATTAGGGGACGGGTGAGGGTCAGGCTTCGGGGAAGGTTTAGGGTTAGGGTTCGGGCTAGGGTTAGGGTTAGGGGACGGGGACGGTTTAGGGTCCAGGTGAGGGTACGACAACGCTCTAGGGGGAGCGTACGTGTGAGGGAACGGGTTAGTGTCAGCGTACGGGTTAGGATTAGGGGACGGGTGAGGGTCAGGCTTCGGGGAAGTGTTAGGGTTAGGGTTCGGGCTAGGGTTAGGGTTAGGGATAGGGGACGGGGACGGTTTAGGGTCCAGGTGAGGGTACGACAACGCTCTAGGGGGAGCGTACATGTGAGGGCGCGGGTTAGTGTCAGCGTACGGGTTAGGATTAGGGGACGGGTGATGGTCAGGCTTCTGGGAAGGGTTAGGGTTAGGGTTCGGGCTAGGGTTAGGGTTACGGGACGGGGACAGTTTAGGGTCCAGGTGAGGGTACGACAACGCTCTAGGGGGAGCGTACGTGTGAGGGCGCGGGTTAGTGTCAGCGTACGGGTGAGGATTAGGGGACGGGTGAGGGTCAGGCTTCGGGGAAGGGTTAGGGTTAGGGTTCGGGCTAGGGTTAGGGTTAGGGGACGGGGACGGTTTAGGGTGCAGGTGAGGGTACGACAACGCTCTAGTGGGAGCGTACGTGTGAGGGCGCGGGTTAGTGTCAGCGTACGGGTTAGGATTAGGGGACGGGTGAGGGTCAGGCTTCGGGGAAGGGTTAGGGTTAGGGTTCGGGCTAGGGTTAGGGTTAGGGGACGGGGACGGTTTAGGGTCCAGGTGAGGGTACGACAACGCTCTAGGGGGAGCGTACGTGTGAGGTCGCGGGTTAGTGTCAGCGTACGGGTTAGGATTAGGGGACGGGTGAGGGTCAGGCTTCGGGGAAGGGTTAGGGTTAGGGTTCGGGCTAGGGTTAGGGTTAGGGGACGGGGACGGTTTAGGGTCCAGGTGAGGGTACGACAACGCTCTAGGGGGTGCGTACGTGTGAGGGCGCGGGTTAGTGTCAGCGTACGGGTTAGGATTAGGGGACGGGTGAGGGTCAGGCTTCGGGGAAGGGTTAGGGTTAGGGTTCGGGCTAGGGTTAGGGTTAGGGGACGGGGACGGTTTAGGGTCCAGGTGAGGGTACGAGAACGCTCTAGTGGGAGCGTACGTGTGAGGGCGCGGGTTAGTGTCAGCGTACGGGTTAGGATTAGGGGACGGGTGAGGGTCAGGCTTCGGGGAAGGGTTAGGGTTAGGGTTCTGGCTAGGTTTAGGGTTAGGGGACGGGGACGGTTTAGGGTCCAGGTGAGGGTACGACAACGCTCTAGGGGGAGCGTACGTGTGAGGGCGCGGGTTAGTGTCAGCGTACGGGTTAGGATTAGGGGACGGGTGAGGGTCAGGCTTCGGGGAAGGGTTAGGGTTAGGGTTCGGGCTAGGGTTAGGGTTAGGGGACGGGGACGGTTTAGGGTCCAGGTGAAGGTACGACAACGCTCTAGGGGGAGCGTACGTGTGAGGGCGCGGGTTAGTGTCAGCGTACGGGTTAGGATTAGGGGAAGGGTGAGGGTCAGGCTTCGGGGAAGGGTTAGGGTTAGGGTTCGGGCTAGGGTTAGGGTTAGGGGACGGGGACGGTTTAGGGTCCAGGTGAGGGTACGACAACGCTCTAGGGGGAGCGTACGTGTGAGGGCGCGGGTTAGTGTCAGCGTACGGTTTAGGATTAGGGGACGCCTGAGGGTCAGGCTTCGGGGAAGGGTTAGGGTTAGGGTTCGGGCTAGGGTTAGGGTTAGGGGACGGGGACGTTTTAGGGTCCAGGTGAGGGTACGACAACGCTCTAGGGGGAGCGTACGTGTGAGGGCGCGGGTTAGTGTCAGCGTACGGGTTAGGATTAGGGGACGGGTGAGGGTCAGGCTTCGGGGAAGGGTTAGGGTTAGGGTTCGGGCTAGGGTTAGGGTTAGGGGACGGGGACGGTTTAGGGTCCAGGTGAGGGTACGACAACGCTCTAGGGGGAGCGTACGTGTGAGGGCGCAGGTTAGTGTCAGCGTACTGGTTAGGATTAGGGGACGGGTGAGGGTCAGGCTTCGGGGAAGGGTTAGGGTTAGGGTTCGGGCTAGGGTTAGGGTTAGGGGACGGGGACGGTTTAGGGTCCAGGTGAGGGTATGACAACGCTCTCGGGGGAGCGTACGTGTGAGGGCGCGGGTTAGTGTCAGCGTACGGGTTAGGATTAGGGGACGGGTGAGGGTCAGGCTTCGGGGAAGGGTTAGGGTTAGGGTTCGGGCTAGGGTTAGGGTTAGGGGACGGGGACGGTTTAGGGTCCAGGTGAGGGTACGACAACGCTCTAGGGGGAGCGTACGTGTGAGGGAACGGGTTAGTGTCAGCGTACGGGTTAGGATTAGGGGACGGGTGATGGTCAGGCTTCTGGGAAGGGTTAGGGTTAGGGTTCGGGCTAGGGTTAGGGTTACGGGACGGGGACAGTTTAGGGTCCAGGTGAGGGTACGACAACGCTCTAGGGGGAGCGTACGTGTGAGGGCGCGGGTTAGTGTCAGCGTACGGGTGAGGATTAGGGGACGGGTGAGGGTCAGGCTTCGGGGAAGGGTTAGGGTTAGGGTTCGGGCTAGGGTTAGGGTTAGGGGACGGGGACGGTTTAGGGTCCAGGTGAAGGTACGACAACGCTCTAGGGGGAGCGTACGTGTGAGGGCGCGGGTTAGTGTCAGCGTACGGGTTAGGATTAGGGGACGGGTGAGGGTCAGGCTTCGGGGAAGGGTTAGGGTTAGGGTTCGGGCTAGGGTTAGGGTTAGGGGACGGGGACGGTTTAGGGTCCAGGTGAGGGTACGACAACGCTCTAGGGGGAGCGTACGTGTGAGGGAACGGGTTAGTGTCAGCGTACGGGTTAGGATTAGGGGACGGGTGAGGGTCAGGCTTCGGGGAAGGGTTAGGGTTAGGGTTCGGGCTAGGGTTAGGGTTAGGGATAGGGGACGGGGACGGTTTAGGGTCCAGGTGAGGGTACGACAACGCTCTAGGGGGAGCGTACATGTGAGGGCGCGGGTTAGTGTCAGCGTACGGGTTAGGATTAGGGGACGGGTGATGGTCAGGCTTCTGGGAAGGGTTAGGGTTAGGGTTCGGGCTAGGGTTAGGGTTACGGGACGGGGACAGTTTAGGGTCCAGGTGAGGGTACGACAACGCTCTAGGGGGAGCGTACGTGTGAGGGCGCGGGTTAGTGTCAGCGTACGGGTGAGGATTAGGGGACGGGTGAGGGTCAGGCTTCGGGGAAGGGTTAGGGTTAGGGTTCGGGCTAGGGTTAGGGTTAGGGGACGGGGACGGTTTAGGGTGCAGGTGAGGGTACGACAACGCTCTAGTGGGAGCGTACGTGTGAGGGCGCGGGTTAGTGTCAGCGTACGGGTTAGGATTAGGGGACGGGTGAGGGTCAGGCTTCGGGGAAGGGTTAGGGTTAGGGTTCGGGCTAGGGTTAGGGTTAGGGGACGGGGACGGTTTAGGGTCCAGGTGAGGGTACGACAACGCTCTAGGGGGAGCGTACGTGTGAGGTCGCGGGTTAGTGTCAGCGTACGGGTTAGGATTAGGGGACGGGTGAGGGTCAGGCTTTGGGGAAGGGTTAGGGTTAGGGTTCGGGCTAGGGTTAGGGTTAGGGGACGGGGACGGTTTAGGGTCCAGGTGAGGGTACGACAACGCTCTAGGGGGTGCGTACGTGTGAGGGCGCGGGTTAGTGTCAGCGTACGGGTTAGGATTAGGGGACGGGTGAGGGTCAGGCTTCGGGGAAGGGTTAGGGTTAGGGTTCGGGCTAGGGTTAGGGTTAGGGGACGGGGACGGTTTAGGGTCCAGGTGAGGGTACGACAACGCTCTAGGGGGAGCGTACGTGTGAGGGCGCGGGTTAGTGTCAGCGTACGGGTTAGGATTAGGGGACGGGTGAGGGTCAGGCTGCGGCGAAGGGTTAGGGTTAGGGTTCGGGCTAGGGTTAGGGTTAGGGGACGGGGACGGTTTAGGGTCCAGGTGAGGGTACGACAACGCTCTAGGGGGAGCGTACGTGTGAGGGCGCGGGTTAGTGTCAGCGTACGGGTTAGGATTAGGGGACGGGTGAGGGTCAGGCTTCGGGGAAGGGTTAGGGTTAGGGTTCGGGCTAGGGTTAGGGTTAGGGGACGGGGACGGTTTAGGGTCCAGGTGAGGGTACGACAACGCTCTAGGGGGAGCGTACGTGTGAGGGCGCGGGTTAGTGTCATCGTACGGGTCAGGATTAGGGGACGGGTGAGGGTCAGGCTTCGGGGAAGTGTTAGGGTTAGATTTCGGGCTAGGGTTAGGGTTAGGGAACAGGGACGGTTTAGGGTCCAGGTGAGGGTACGACAACGCTCTAGGGGGAGCATACGTGTGAGGGCGCGGGTTAGTGTCAGCATCTGGGTTAGGATTAGGGGACGGGTGAGGGTCAGGCTTCGGGGAAGGGTTAGGGTTAGGGTTCGGGCTAGGGTTAGGGTTAGGGGACGGGGACGGTTTAGGGTCCAGGTGAGGGTACGACAACGCTCTAGGGGGAGCGTACGTGTGAGGGCGCAGGTTAGTGTCAGCGTACTGGTTAGGATTAGGGGACGGGTGAGGGTCAGGCTTCGGGGAAGGGTTAGGGTTAGGGTTCGGGCTAGGGTTAGGGTTAGGGGACGGGGACGGTTTAGGGTCCAGGTGAGGGTACGACAACGCTCTAGGGGGAGCGTACGTGTGAGGGCGCGGGATAGTGTCAGCGTACGGGTTAGGATTAGGGGACGGGTGAGGGTCAGGCTTCGGGGAAGGGTTAGGGTTAGGGTTCGGGCTAGGGTTAGGGTTAGGGGACGGGGACGGTTTAGGGTCCAGGTGAGGTTACGACAACGCTCTAGGGGGAGCGTACGTGTGAGGGCGCGGGTTAGTGTCATCGTACGGGTCAGGATTAGGGGACGGGTGAGGGTCAGGCTTCGGGGAAGGGTTAGGGTTAGATTTCGGGCTAGGGTTAGGGTTAGGGAACGGGGACGGTTTAGGGTCCAGGTGAGGGTACGACAACGCTCTAGGGGGAGCATACGTGTGAGGGCGCGGGTTAGTGTCAGCATACGGGTTAGGATTAGGGGACGGGTGAGGGTCAGGCTTCGGGGAAGGGTTAGGGTTAGGGTTCGGGCTAGGGTTAGGGTTAGGGGACGGGGACGGTTTAACGTCCAGGTGAGGGTACGACAACGCTCTAGTGGGAGCGTACGTGTGAGGGCGCGGGTTAGTGTCAGCGTACGGGTTAGGATTAGGGGACGGGTGAGGGTCAGGCTTCGGCGAAGGGTTAGGGTTAGGGTTCGGGCTAGGTTTAGAGTTAGGGGACGGGGACGGTTTAGGGTCCAGGTGAGGGTACGACAACGCTCTAGGGGGAGCGTACGTGTGAGGGCGCGGGTTAGTGTCAGCGTACGGGTTAGGATTAGGGGACGGGTGAGGGTCAGGCTTCGGGGAAGGGTTAGGGTTAGGGTTCGGGCTAGGGTTAGGGTTAGGGGACGGGGACGGTTTAGGGTCCAGGTGAGGGTACGACAACGCTCTAGGGGGAGCGTACGTGTGAGGGCGCGGGTTAGTGTCAGCGTACGGGTTAGGATTAGGGGACGGGTGAGGGTCAGGCTTCGGGGAAGGGTTAGGGTTAGGGTTCGGGCTAGGGTTAGGGTTAGGGGACGGGGACGGTTTAGGGTCCAGGTGAGGGTACGACAACGCTCTAGGGGGAGCGTACGTGTGAGGGAACGGGTTAGTGTCAGCGTACGGGTTAGGATTAGGGGACGGGTGAGGGTCAGGCTTCGGGGAAGTGTTAGGGTTAGGGTTCGGGCTAGGTTTAGAGTTAGGGGACGGGGACGGTTTAGGGTCCAGGTGAGGGTACGACAACGCTCTAGGGGGAGCGTACGTGTGAGGGCGCGGGTTAGTGTCAGCGTACGGGTTAGGATTAGGGGACGGGTGAGGGTCAGGCTTCGGGGAAGGGTTAGGGTTAGGGTTCGGGCTAGGGTTAGGGTTAGGGGACGGGGACGGTTTAGGGTCCAGGTGAGGGTACGACAACGCTCTAGGGGGAGCGTACGTGTGAGGGCGCGGGTTAGTGTCAGCGTACGGGTTAGGATTAGGGGACGGGTGAGGGTCAGGCTTCGGGGAAGGGTTAGGGTTAGGGTTCGGGCTAGGGTTAGGGTTAGGGGACGGGGACGGTTTAGGGTCCAGGTGAGGGTACGACAACGCTCTAGGGGGAGCGTACGTGTGAGGGAACGGGTTAGTGTCAGCGTACGGGTTAGGATTAGGGGACGGGTGAGGGTCAGGCTTCGGGGAAGTGTTAGGGTTAGGGTTCGGGCTAGGGTTAGGGTTAGGGATAGGGGACGGGGACGGTTTAGGGTCCAGGTGAGGGTACGACAACGCTCTAGGGGGAGCGTACATGTGAGGGCGCGGGTTAGTGTCAGCGTACGGGTTAGGATTAGGGGACGGGTGATGGTCAGGCTTCTGGGAAGGGTTAGGGTTAGGGTTCGGGCTAGGGTTAGGGTTACGGGACGGGGACAGTTTAGGGTCCAGGTGAGGGTACGACAACGCTCTAGGGGGAGCGTACGTGTGAGGGCGCGGGTTAGTGTCAGCGTACGGGTGAGGATTAGGGGACGGGTGAGGGTCAGGCTTCGGGGAAGGGTTAGGGTTAGGGTTCGGGCTAGGGTTAGGGTTAGGGGACGGGGACGGTTTAGGGTGCAGGTGAGGGTACGACAACGCTCTAGTGGGAGCGTACGTGTGAGGGCGCGGGTTAGTGTCAGCGTACGGGTTAGGATTAGGGGACGGGTGAGGGTCAGGCTTCGGGGAAGGGTTAGGGTTAGGGTTCGGGCTAGGGTTAGGGTTAGGGGACGGGGACGGTTTAGGGTCCAGGTGAGGGTACGACAACGCTCTAGGGGGAGCGTACGTGTGAGGTCGCGGGTTAGTGTCAGCGTACGGGTTAGGATTAGGGGACGGGTAAGGGTCAGGCTTCGGGGAAGGGTTAGGGTTAGGGTTCGGGCTAGGGTTAGGGTTAGGGGACGGGGACGGTTTAGGGTCCAGGTGAGGGTACGACAACGCTCTAGGGGGTGCGTACGTGTGAGGGCGCGGGTTAGTGTCAGCGTACGGGTTAGGATTAGGGGACGGGTGAGGGTCAGGCTTCGGGGAAGGGTTAGGGTTAGGGTTCGGGCTAGGGTTAGGGTTAGGGGACGGGGACGGTTTAGGGTCCAGGTGAGGGTACGACAACGCTCTAGGGGGAGCGTACGTGTGAGGGCGCGGGTTAGTGTCAGCGTACGGGTTAGGATTAGGGGACGGGTGAGGGTCAGGCTGCGGCGAAGGGTTAGGGTTAGGGTTCGGGCTAGGGTTAGGGTTAGGGGACGGGGACGGTTTAGGGTCCAGGTGAGGGTACGACAACGCTCTAGGGGGAGCGTACGTGTGAGGGCGCGGGTTAGTGTCAGCGTACGGGTTAGGATTAGGGGACGGGTGAGGGTCAGGCTTCGGGGAAGGGTTAGGGTTAGGGTTCGGGCTAGGGTTAGGGTTAGGGGACGGGGACGGTTTAGGGTCCAGGTGAGGGTACGACAACGCTCTAGGGGGAGCGTACTTGTGAGGGCGCGGGTTAGTGTCAGCGTACGGGTTAGGATTAGGGGACGGGTGAGGGTCAGGCTTCGGGGAAGGGTTAGGGTTAGGGTTCGGGCTAGGGTTAGGGTTAGGGGACGGGGACGGTTTAGGGTCCAGGTGAGGGTACGACAACGCTCTAGGGGGAGCGTACGTGTGAGGGCGCGGGTTAGTGTCAGCGTACGGGTTAGGATTAGGGGACGGGTGAGGGTCAGGCTTCGGGGAAGGGTTAGGGTTAGGGTTCGGGCTAGGGTTAGGGTTAGGGGACGGGGACGGTTTAGGGTCCAGGTGAGGGTACGACAACGCTCTAGGGGGAGCGTACGTGTGAGGGCGCGGGTTAGTGTCATCGTACGGGTCAGGATTAGGGGACGGGTGAGGGTCAGGCTTCGGGGAAGGGTTAGGGTTAGATTTCGGGCTAGGGTTAGGGTTAGGGAACGGGGACGGTTTAGGGTCCAGGTGAGGGTACGACAACGCTCTAGGGGGAGCATACGTGTGAGGGCGCGGGTTAGTGTCAGCATCCGGGTTAGGATTAGGGGACGGGTGAGGGTCAGGCTTCGGGGAAGGGTTAGGGTTAGGGTTCGGGCTAGGGTTAGGGTTAGGGGACGGGGACGGTTTAGGGTCCAGGTGAGGGTACGACAACGCTCTAGGGGGAGCGTACGTGTGAGGGCGCAGGTTAGTGTCAGCGTACTGGTTAGGATTAGGGGACGGGTGAGGGTCAGGCTTCGGGGAAGGGTTAGGGTTAGGGTTCGGGCTAGGGTTAGGGTTAGGGGACGGGGACGGTTTAGGGTCCAGGTGAGGGTACGACAACGCTCTAGGGGGAGCGTACGTGTGAGGGCGCGGGTTAGTGTCAGCGTACGGGTTAGGATTAGGGGACGGGTGAGGGTCAGGCTTCGGGGAAGGGTTAGGGTTAGGGTTCGGGCTAGGGTTAGGGTTAGGGGACGGGGACGGTTTAGGGTCCAGGTGAGGGTACGACAACGCTCTAGGGGGAGCGTACGTGTGAGGGCGCGGGTTAGTGTCATCGTACGGGTCAGGATTAGGGGACGGGTGAGGGTCAGGCTTCGGGGAAGGGTTAGGGTTAGATTTCGGGCTAGGGTTAGGGTTAGGGAACGGGGACGGTTTAGGGTCCAGGTGAGGGTACGACAACGCTCTAGGGGGAGCATACGTGTGAGGGCACGGGTTAGTGTCAGCATACGGGTTAGGATTAGGGGACGGGTGAGGGTCAGGCTTCGGGGAAGGGTTAGGGTTAGGGTTCGGGCTAGGGTTAGGGTTAGGGGACGGGGACGGTTTAACGTCCAGGTGAGGGTACGACAACGCTCTAGTGGGAGCGTACGTGTGAGGGCGCGGGTTAGTGTCAGCGTACGGGTTAGGATTAGGGGACGGGTGAGGGTCAGGCTTCGGCGAAGGGTTAGGGTTAGGGTTCGGGCTAGGTTTAGAGTTAGGGGACGGGGACGGTTTAGGGTCCAGGTGAGGGTACGACAACGCTCTAGGGGGAGCGTACGTGTGAGGGCGCGGGTTAGTGTCAGCGTACGGGTTAGGATTAGGGGACGGGTGAGGGTCAGGCTTCGGGGAAGGGTTAGGGTTAGGGTTCGGGCTAGGGTTAGGGTTAGGGGACGGGGACGGTTTAGGGTCCAGGTGAGGGTACGACAACGCTCTAGGGGGAGCGTACGTGTGAGGGCGCGGGTTAGTGTCAGCGTACGGGTTAGGATTAGGGGACGGGTGAGGGTCAGGCTTCGGGGAAGGGTTAGGGTTAGGGTTCGGGCTAGGGTTAGGGTTAGGGGACGGGGACGGTTTAGGGTCCAGGTGAGGGTACGACAATGCTCTAGGGGGAGCATACGTGTGAGGGCGCGGGTTAGTGTCAGCGTACGGGTTAGGATTAGGGGACGGGTGAGGGTCAGGCTTCGGGGAAGGGTTAGGGTTAGGGTTCGGGCTAGGGTTAGGGTTAGGGGACGGGGACGTTTTAGGGTCCAGGTGAGGGTACGACAACGCTCTAGGGGGAGCGTACGTGTGAGGGCGCGGGTTAGTGTCAGCGTACGGGTTAGGATTAGGGGACGGGTGAGGGTCAGGCTTCGGGGAAGGGTTAGGGTTAGGGTTCGGGCTAGGGTTAGGGTTAGGGGACGGGGACGGTTTAGGGTCCAGGTGAGGGTACGACAACGCTCTAGGGGGAGCGTACGTGTGAGGGCGCAGGTTAGTGTCAGCGTACTGGTTAGGATTAGGGGACGGGTGAGGGTCAGGCTTCGGGGAAGGGTTAGGGTTAGGGTTCGGGCTAGGGTTAGGGTTAGGGGACGGGGACGGTTTAGGGTCCAGGTGAGGGTACGACAACGCTCTAGGGGGAGCGTACGTGTGAGGGCGCGGGTTAGTGTCAGCGTACGGGTTAGGATTAGGGGACGGGTGAGGGTCAGGCTTCGGGGAAGGGTTAGGGTTAGGGTTCGGGCTAGGGTTAGGGTTAGGGGACGGGGACGGTTTAGGGTCCAGGTGAGGGTACGACAACGCTCTAGGGGGAGCGTACGTGTGAGGGCGCGGGTTAATGTCAGCGTACGGGTTAGGATTAGGGGACGGGTGAGGGTCAGGCTTCTGGGAAGGGTTAGGGTTAGGGTTCGGGCTAGGGTTAGGGTTAGGGGATGGGGGCGGTTTAGGGTCCAGGTGAGGGTACGACAACGCTCTAGGGGGAGCGTACGTGTGAGGGAACGGGTTAGTGTCAGCGTACGGGTTAGGATTAGGGGACGGGTGAGGGTCAGGCTTCGGGGAAGTGTTAGGGTTAGGGTTCGGGCTAGAGTTAGGTTTAGGGATAGGAGACGGGGACGGTTTAGGGTCCAGGTGAGGGAACGACAACGCTCTAGGGGGAGCGTACATGTGAGGGCGCGGGTTAGTGTCAGCATACGGGTTAGGATTAGGGGACGGGTGATGGTCAGGCTTCTGGGAAGGGTTAGGGTTAGGGTTCGGGCTAGGGTTAGGGTTACGGGACGGGGACAGTTTAGGGTCCAGGTGAGGGTACGACAACGCTCTAGGGGGAGCGTACGTGTGAGGGCGCGGGTTAGTGTCAGCGTACGGGTGAGGATTAGGGGACGGGTGAGGGTCAGGCTTCGGGGAAGGGTTAGGGTTAGGGTTCGGGCTAGGGTTAGGGTTAGGGGACGGGGACGGTTTAGGGTGCAGGTGAGGGTACGACAACGCTCTAGGGGGAGCGTACGTGTGAGGGCGCGGGTTAGTGTCAGCGTACGGGTTAGGATTAGGGGACGGGTGAGGGTCAGGCTTCGGGGAAGGGTTAGGGTTAGGGTTCGGGCTAGGGTTAGGGTTAGGGGACGGGGACGGTTTAGGGTCCAGGTGAGGGTACGACAACGCTCTAGGGGGAGCGTACGTGTGAGGTCGCGGGTTAGTGTCAGCGTACGGGTTAGGATTAGGGGACGGGTGAGGGTCAGGCTTCGGGGAAGGGTTAGGGTTAGGGTTCGGGCTAGGGTTAGGGTTAGGGGACGGGGACGGTTTAGGGTCCAGGTGAGGGTACGACAACGCTCTAGGGGGTGCGTACGTGTGAGGGCGCGGGTTAGTGTCAGCGTACGGGTTAGGATTAGGGGACGGGTGAGGGTCAGGCTTCGGGGAAGGGTTAGGGTTAGGGTTCGGGCTAGGGTTAGGGTTAGGGGACGGGGACGGTTTAGGGTCCAGGTGAGGGTACGAGAACGCTCTAGTGGGAGCGTACGTGTGAGGGCGCGGGTTAGTGTCAGCGTACAGGTTAGGATTAGGGGACGGGTGAGGGTCAGGCTTCGGGGAAGGGTTAGGGTTAGGGTTCGGGCTAGGTTTAGGGTTAGGGGACGGGGACGGTTTAGGGTCCAGGTGAGGGTACGACAACGCTCTAGGGGGAGCGTACGTGTGAGGGCGCGGGTTAGTGTCAGCGTACGGGTTAGGATTAGGGGACGGGTGAGGGTAAGGCTTCGGGGAAGGGTTAGGGTTAGGGTTCGGGCTAGGGTTAGGGTTAGGGGACGGGGACGGTTTACGGTCCAGGTGAGGGTACGACAACGCTCTAGGGGGAGCGTACGTGTGAGGGCGCGGGTTAGTGTCAGCGTACGGGTTAGGATTAGGGGACGGGTGAGGGTCAGGCTTCGGGGAAGGGTTAGGGTTAGGGTTCGGGCTAGGGTTAGGGTTAGGGGACGGGGACGGTTTAGGGTCCAGGTGAGGGTACGACAACGCTCTAGGGGGAGCGTACGTGTGAGGGCGTGGGTTAGTGTCAGCGTACGGGTTAGGATTAGGGGACGGGTGAGGGTCAGGCTTCGGGGAAGGGTTAGGGTTAGGGTTCGGGCTAGGGTTAGGGTTAGGGGACGGGGACGGTTTAGGGTCCAGGTGAGGGTACGACAATGCTCTAGGGGGAGCATACGTGTGAGGGCGCGGGTTAGTGTCAGCGTACGGGTTAGGATTAGGGGACGGGTGAGGGTCAGGCTTCGGGGAAGGGTTAGGGTTAGGGTTCGGGCTAGGGTTAGGGTTAGGGGACGGGGACGGTTTAGGGTCCAGGTGAGGGTACGACAACGGTCTAGGGGGAGCGTACGTGTGAGGGCGCGGGTTAGTGTCATCGTACGGGTCAGGATTAGGGGACGGGTGAGGGTCAGGCTTTGGGGAAGGGTTAGGGTTAGATTTCGGGCTAGGGTTAGGGTTAGGGAACGGGGACGGTTTAGGGTCCAGGTGAGGGTACGACAACGCTCTAGGGGGAGCGTACGTGTGAGGGCGCGGGTTAGTGTCAGCATACGGGTTAGGATTAGGGGACGGGTGAGGGTCAGGCTTCGGGGAAGGGTTAGGGTTAGGGTTCGGGCTAGGGTTAGGGTTAGGGGACGGGGACGGTTTAGGGTCCAGGTGAGGGTACGACAACGCTCTAGGGGGAGCGTACGTGTGAGGGCGCGGGTTAGTGTCATCGTACGGGTCAGGATTAGGGGACGGGTGAGGGTCAGGCTTCGGGGAAGGGTTAGGGTTAGATTTCGGGCTAGGGTTAGGGTTAGGGAACGGGGACGGTTTAGGGTCCAGGTGAGGGTACGACAACGCTCTAGGGGGAGCGTACGTGTGAGGGCGCGGGTTAGTGTCAGCGTACGGGTTAGGATTAGGGGACGGGTGAGGGTCAGGCTTCGGGGAAGGGTTAGGGTTAGGGTTCGGGCTAGGGTTAGGGTTAGGGGACGGGGACGGTTTAGGGTCCAGGTGAGGGTACGACAACGCTCTAGGGGGAGCGTACGTGTGAGGGCGCAGGTTAGTGTCAGCGTACTGGTTAGGATTAGGGGACGGGTGAGGGTCAGGCTTCGGGGAAGGGTTAGGGTTAGGGTTCGGGCTAGGGTTAGGGTTAGGGGACGGGGACGGTTTAGGGTCCAGGTGAGGGTACGACAACGCTCTAGGGGGAGCGTACGTGTGAGGGCGCGGGTTAGTGTCAGCGTACGGGTTAGGATTAGGGGACGGGTGAGGGTCAGGCTTCGGGGAAGGGTTAGGGTTAGGGTTCGGGCTAGGGTTAGGGTTAGGGGACGGGGACGGTTTAGGGTCCAGGTGAGGGTACGACAACGCTCTAGGGGGAGCGTACGTGTGAGGGCGCGGGTTAGTGTCATCGTACGGGTCAGGATTAGGGGACGGGTGAGGGTCAGGCTTCGGGGAAGGGTTAGGGTTAGATTTCGGGCTAGGGTTAGGGTTAGGGAACGGGGACGGTTTAGGGTCCAGGTGAGGGTACGACAACGCTCTAGGGGGAGCATACGTGTGAGGGCACGGGTTAGTGTCAGCATACGGGTTAGGATTAGGGGACGGGTGAGGGTCAGGCTTCGGGGAAGGGTTAGGGTTAGGGTTCGGGCTAGGGTTAGGGTTAGGGGACGGGGACGGTTTAACGTCCAGGTGAGGGTACGACAACGCTCTAGTGGGAGCGTACGTGTGAGGGCGCGGGTTAGTGTCAGCGTACGGGTTAGGATTAGGGGACGGGTGAGGGTCAGGCTTCGGCGAAGGGTTAGGGTTAGGGTTCGGGCTAGGTTTAGAGTTAGGGGACGGGGACGGTTTAGGGTCCAGGTGAGGGTACGACAACGCTCTAGGGGGAGCGTACGTGTGAGGGCGCGGGTTAGTGTCAGCGTACGGGTTAGGATTAGGGGACGGGTGAGGGTCAGGCTTCGGGGAAGGGTTAGGGTTAGGGTTCGGGCTAGGGTTAGGGTTAGGGGACGGGGACGGTTTAGGGTCCAGGTGAGGGTACGACAACGCTCTAGGGGGAGCGTACGTGTGAGGGCGCGGGTTAGTGTCAGCGTACGGGTTAGGATTAGGGGACGGGTGAGGGTCAGGCTTCGGGGAAGGGTTAGGGTTAGGGTTCGGGCTAGGGTTAGGGTTAGGGGACGGGGACGGTTTAGGGTCCAGGTGAGGGTACGACAATGCTCTAGGGGGAGCATACGTGTGAGGGCGCGGGTTAGTGTCAGCGTACGGGTTAGGATTAGGGGACGGGTGAGGGTCAGGCTTCGGGGAAGGGTTAGGGTTAGGGTTCGGGCTAGGGTTAGGGTTAGGGGACGGGGACGTTTTAGGGTCCAGGTGAGGGTACGACAACGCTCTAGGGGGAGCGTACGTGTGAGGGCGCGGGTTAGTGTCAGCGTACGGGTTAGGATTAGGGGACGGGTGAGGGTCAGGCTTCGGGGAAGGGTTAGGGTTAGGGTTCGGGCTAGGGTTAGGGTTAGGGGACGGGGACGGTTTAGGGTCCAGGTGAGGGTACGACAACGCTCTAGGGGGAGCGTACGTGTGAGGGCGCAGGTTAGTGTCAGCGTACTGGTTAGGATTAGGGGACGGGTGAGGGTCAGGCTTCGGGGAAGGGTTAGGGTTAGGGTTCGGGCTAGGGTTAGGGTTAGGGGACGGGGACGGTTTAGGGTCCAGGTGAGGGTACGACAACGCTCTAGGGGGAGCGTACGTGTGAGGGCGCGGGTTAGTGTCAGCGTACGGGTTAGGATTAGGGGACGGGTGAGGGTCAGGCTTCGGGGAAGGGTTAGGGTTAGGGTTCGGGCTAGGGTTAGGGTTAGGGGACGGGGACGGTTTAGGGTCCAGGTGAGGGTACGACAACGCTCTAGGGGGAGCGTACGTGTGAGGGCGCGGGTTAATGTCAGCGTACGGGTTAGGATTAGGGGACGGGTGAGGGTCAGGCTTCTGGGAAGGGTTAGGGTTAGGGTTCGGGCTAGGGTTAGGGTTAGGGGATGGGGGCGGTTTAGGGTCCAGGTGAGGGTACGACAACGCTCTAGGGGGAGCGTACGTGTGAGGGAACGGGTTAGTGTCAGCGTACGGGTTAGGATTAGGGGACGGGTGAGGGTCAGGCTTCGGGGAAGTGTTAGGGTTAGGGTTCGGGCTAGAGTTAGGTTTAGGGATAGGAGACGGGGACGGTTTAGGGTCCAGGTGAGGGAACGACAACGCTCTAGGGGGAGCGTACATGTGAGGGCGCGGGTTAGTGTCAGCATACGGGTTAGGATTAGGGGACGGGTGATGGTCAGGCTTCTGGGAAGGGTTAGGGTTAGGGTTCGGGCTAGGGTTAGGGTTACGGGACGGGGACAGTTTAGGGTCCAGGTGAGGGTACGACAACGCTCTAGGGGGAGCGTACGTGTGAGGGCGCGGGTTAGTGTCAGCGTACGGGTGAGGATTAGGGGACGGGTGAGGGTCAGGCTTCGGGGAAGGGTTAGGGTTAGGGTTCGGGCTAGGGTTAGGGTTAGGGGACGGGGACGGTTTAGGGTGCAGGTGAGGGTACGACAACGCTCTAGGGGGAGCGTACGTGTGAGGGCGCGGGTTAGTGTCAGCGTACGGGTTAGGATTAGGGGACGGGTGAGGGTCAGGCTTCGGGGAAGGGTTAGGGTTAGGGTTCGGGCTAGGGTTAGGGTTAGGGGACGGGGACGGTTTAGGGTCCAGGTGAGGGTACGACAACGCTCTAGGGGGAGCGTACGTGTGAGGTCGCGGGTTAGTGTCAGCGTACGGGTTAGGATTAGGGGACGGGTGAGGGTCAGGCTTCGGGGAAGGGTTAGGGTTAGGGTTCGGGCTAGGGTTAGGGTTAGGGGACGGGGACGGTTTAGGGTCCAGGTGAGGGTACGACAACGCTCTAGGGGGTGCGTACGTGTGAGGGCGCGGGTTAGTGTCAGCGTACGGGTTAGGATTAGGGGACGGGTGAGGGTCAGGCTTCGGGGAAGGGTTAGGGTTAGGGTTCGGGCTAGGGTTAGGGTTAGGGGACGGGGACGGTTTAGGGTCCAGGTGAGGGTACGAGAACGCTCTAGTGGGAGCGTACGTGTGAGGGCGCGGGTTAGTGTCAGCGTACAGGTTAGGATTAGGGGACGGGTGAGGGTCAGGCTTCGGGGAAGGGTTAGGGTTAGGGTTCGGGCTAGGTTTAGGGTTAGGGGACGGGGACGGTTTAGGGTCCAGGTGAGGGTACGACAACGCTCTAGGGGGAGCGTACGTGTGAGGGCGCGGGTTAGTGTCAGCGTACGGGTTAGGATTAGGGGACGGGTGAGGGTAAGGCTTCGGGGAAGGGTTAGGGTTAGGGTTCGGGCTAGGGTTAGGGTTAGGGGACGGGGACGGTTTACGGTCCAGGTGAGGGTACGACAATGCTCTAGGGGGAGCGTACGTGTGAGGGCGCGGGTTAGTGTCAGCGTACGGGTTAGGATTAGGGGACGGGTGAGGGTCAGGCTTCGGGGAAGGGTTAGGGTTAGGGTTCGGGCTAGGGTTAGGGTTAGGGGACGGGGACGGTTTAGGGTCCAGGTGAGGGTACGACAACGCTCTAGGGGGAGCGTACGTGTGAGGGCGTGGGTTAGTGTCAGCGTACGGGTTAGGATTAGGGGACGGGTGAGGGTCAGGCTTCGGGGAAGGGTTAGGGTTAGGGTTCGGGCTAGGGTTAGGGTTAGGGGACGGGGACGGTTTAGGGTCCAGGTGAGGGTACGACAATGCTCTAGGGGGAGCATACGTGTGAGGGCGCGGGTTAGTGTCAGCGTACGGGTTAGGATTAGGGGACGGGTGAGGGTCAGGCTTCGGGGAAGGGTTAGGGTTAGGGTTCGGGCTAGGGTTAGGGTTAGGGGACGGGGACGGTTTAGGGTCCAGGTGAGGGTACGACAACGCTCTAGGGGGAGCGTACGTGTGAGGGCGCGGGTTAGTGTCATCGTACGGGTCAGGATTAGGGGACGGGTGAGGGTCAGGCTTTGGGGAAGGGTTAGGGTTAGATTTCGGGCTAGGGTTAGGGTTAGGGAACGGGGACGGTTTAGGGTCCAGGTGAGGGTACGACAACGCTCTAGGGGGAGCGTACGTGTGAGGGCGCGGGTTAGTGTCAGCATACGGGTTAGGATTAGGGGACGGGTGAGGGTCAGGCTTCGGGGAAGGGTTAGGGTTAGGGTTCGGGCTAGGGTTAGGGTTAGGGGACGGGGACGGTTTAGGGTCCAGGTGAGGGTACGACAACGCTCTAGGGGGAGCGTACGTGTGAGGGCGCGGGTTAGTGTCATCGTACGGGTCAGGATTAGGGGACGGGTGAGGGTCAGGCTTCGGGGAAGGGTTAGGGTTAGATTTCGGGCTAGGGTTAGGGTTAGGGAACGGGGACGGTTTAGGGTCCAGGTGAGGGTACGACAACGCTCTAGGGGGAGCGTACGTGTGAGGGCGCGGGTTAGTGTCAGCGTACGGGTTAGGATTAGGGGACGGGTGAGGGTCAGGCTTCGGGGAAGGGTTAGGGTTAGGGTTCGGGCTAGGGTTAGGGTTAGGGGACGGGGACTGTTTAGGGTCCAGGTGAGGGTACGAGAACGCTCTACTGGGAGCGTACGTGTGAGGGCGCGGGTTAGTGTCAGCGTACGGGTTAGGATTAGGGGACGGGTGAGGGTCAGGCTGCGGCGAAGGGTTAGGGTTAGGGTTCGGGCTAGGGTTAGGGTTAGGGGACGGGGACGGTTAAGGGTCCAGGTGAGGGTACGACAACGCTCTAGGGGGAGCATACGTGTGAGGGCGCGGGTTAGTGTCAGCGTACGGGTTAGGATTAGGGGACGGGTGAGGGTCAGGCTTCGGGGAAGGGTTAGGGTTAGGGTTCGGGCTAGGGTTAGGGTTAGGGGACGGGGACGGTTTAGGGTCCAGGTGAGGGTACGACAATGCTCTAGGGGGAGCATACGTGTGAGGGCGCGGGTTAGTGTCAGCGTACGGGTTAGGATTAGGGGACGGGTGAGGGTCAGGCTTCGGGGAAGGGTTAGGGTTAGGGTTCGGGCTAGGTTTAGGGTTAGGGGACGGGGACGGTTTAGGGTCCAGGTGAGGGTACGACAACGCTCTAGGGGGAGCGTACGTGTGAGGGCGCGGGTTAGTGTCAGCGTACGGGTTAGGATTAGGGGACGGGTGAGGGTAAGGCTTCGGGGAAGGGTTAGGGTTAGGGTTCGGGCTAGGGTTAGGGTTAGGGGACGGGGACGGTTTAGGGTCCAGGTGAGGGTACGACAACGCTCTAGGGGGAGCGTACGTGTGAGGGCGCGGGTTAGTGTCAGCGTACGGGTTAGGATTAGGGGACGGGTGAGGGTCAGGCTTCGGGGAAGGGTTAGGGTTAGGGTTCGGGCTAGGGTTAGGGTTAGGGGACGGGGACGGTTTAGGGTCCAGGTGAGGGTACGACAACGCTCTAGGGGGAGCGTACGTGTGAGGGCGCGGGTTAGTGTCAGCGTACGGGTTAGGATTAGGGGACGGGTGAGGGTCAGGCTTCGGGGAAGGGTTAGGGTTAGGGTTCGGGCTAGGGTTAGGGTTAGGGGACGGGGACGGTTTAGGGTCCAGGTGAGGGTACGACAACGCTCTAGGGGGAGCGTACGTGTGAGGGCGCGGGTTAGTGTCAGCGTACGGGTTAGGATTAGGGGACGGGTGAGGGTCAGGCTTCGGGGAAGGGTTAGGGTTAGGGTTCGGGCTAGGGTTAGGGTTAGGGGACGGGGACGGTTTAGGGTCCAGGTGAGGGTACGACAATTCTCTAGGGGGAGCATACGTGTGAGGGCGCGGGTTAGTGTCAGCGTACGGGTTAGGATTAGGGGACGGGTGAGGGTCAGGCTTCGGGGAAGGGTTAGGGTTAGGGTTCGGGCTAGGGTTAGGGTTAGGGGACGGGGACGGTTTAGGGTCCAGGTGAGGGTACGACAACGCTCTAGGGGGAGCGTACGTGTGAGGGCGCGGGTTAGTGTCATCGTACGGGTCAGGATTAGGGGACGGGTGAGGGTCAGGCTTTGGGGAAGGGTTAGGGTTAGATTTCGGGCTAGGGTTAGGGTTAGGGAACGGGGACGGTTTAGGGTCCAGGTGAGGGTACGACAACGCTCTAGGGGGAGCGTACGAGTGAGGGCGCGGGTTAGTGTCAGCATACGGGTTAGGATTAGGGGACGGGTGAGGGTCAGGCTTCGGGGAAGGGTTAGGGTTAGGGTTCGGGCTAGGGTTAGGGTTAGGGGACGGGGACGGTTTAGGGTCCAGGTGAGGGTACGACAACGCTCTAGGGGGAGCGTACGTGTGAGGGCGCGGGTTAGTGTCATCGTACGGGTCAGGATTAGGGGACGGGTGAGGGTCAGGCTTCGGGGAAGGGTTAGGGTTAGATTTCGGGCTAGGGTTAGGGTTAGGGAACGGGGACGGTTTAGGGTCCAGGTGAGGGTACGACAACGCTCTAGGGGGAGCGTACGTGTGAGGGCGCGGGTTAGTGTCAGCGTACGGGTTAGGATTAGGGGACGGGTGAGGGTCAGGCTTCGGGGAAGGGTTAGGGTTAGGGTTCGGGCTAGGGTTAGGGTTAGGGGACGGGGACTGTTTAGGGTCCAGGTGAGGGTACGAGAACGCTCTAGTGGGAGCGTACGTGTGAGGGCGCGGGTTAGTGTCAGCGTACCGGTTAGGATTAGGGGACGGGTGAGGGTCAGGCTGCGGCGAAGGGTTAGGGTTAGGTTTCGGGCTAGGGTTAGGGTTAGGGGACGGGGACGGTTAAGGGTCCAGGTGAGGGTACGACAACGCTCTAGGGGGAGCGTACGTGTGAGGGCGCGGGTTAGTGTCAGCGTACGGGTTAGGATTAGGGGACGGGTGAGGGTCAGGCTTCGGGGAAGGGTTAGGGTTAGGGTTCGGGCTAGGGTTAGGGTTAGGGGACGGGGACGGTTTAGGGTCCAGGTGAGGGTACGACAATGCTCTAGGGGGAGCATACGTGTGAGGGCGCGGGTTAGTGTCAGCGTACGGGTTAGGATTAGGGGACGGGTGAGGGTCAGGCTTCGGGGAAGGGTTAGGGTTAGGGTTCGGGCTAGGGTTAGGGTTAGGGGACGGGGACGGTTTAGGGTCCAGGTGAGGGTACGACAACGCTCTAGGGGGAGCGTACGTGTGAGGGCGCGGGTTAGTGTCAGCGTACGGGTTAGGATTAGGGGACGGGCGAGGGTCAGGCTTCGGGGAAGGGTTAGGGTTAGGGTTCGGGCTAGGGTTAGGGTTAGGGGACGGGGACGGTTTAGGGTCCAGGTGAGGGTACGACAACGCTCTAGGGGGAGCGTACGTGTGAGGGCGCGGTTTAGTGTCAGAGTACGGGTTAGGATTAGGGGACGGGTGAGGGTCAGGCTTCGGGGAAGGGTTAGGGTTAGGGTTCGGGCTAGGGTTAGGGTTAGGGGACGGGGACGGTTTAGGGTCCAGGTGAGGGTACGACAACGGTCTAGGGGGAGCGTACTTGTGAGGGCGCGGGTTAGTGTCAGCGTACGGGTTAGGATTAGGGGACGGGTGAGGGTCAGGCTTCGGGGAAGGGTTAGGGTTAGGGTTCGGGCTAGGGTTAGGGTTAGGGGACGGGGACGGTTTAGGGTCCAGGTGAGGGTACGACAACGCTCTAGGGGGAGCGTACGTGTGAGGGCGCGGGTTAGTGTCAGCGTACGGGTTAGGATTAGGGGACGGGTGAGGGTCAGGCTTCGGGGAAGGGTTAGGGTTAGGGTTCGGGCTAGGGTTAGGGCTAGGGGACGGGGACGGTTTAGGGTCCAGGTGAGGGTACGACAACGCTCTAGGGGGAGCGTACGTGTGAGGGCGCGGGTTAGTGTCAGCGTACGGGTTAGGATTAGGGGACGGGTGAGGGTCAGGCTTCGGGGAAGGTTTAGGGTTAGGGTTCGGGCTAGGGTTAGGGTTAGGGGACGGGGACGGTTTAGGGTCCAGGTGAGGGTACGACAACGCTCTAGGGGGAGCGTACGTGTGAGGGCGCGTGTTAGTGTCAGCGTACGTGTTAGGATTAGGGGACGGGTGAGGGTCAGGCTTCCGGGAAGGGTTAGGGTTAGGGTTCGGACTAGGGTTAGGGTTAGGGGACAGGGACGGTTTAGGGTCCAGGTGAGGGTACGACAACGCTCTAGGGGGAGCGTACGTGTGAGGGCGCGGGTTAGTGTCAGCGTACGGGTTAGGATTAGGGGACGGGTGAGGGTCAGGCTTCGGGGAAGGGTTAGGGTTAGGGTTCGGGCTAGGGTTAGGGTTAGGGGACGGGGACGGTTTAGGGTCCAGGTGAGGGTACGACAACGCTCTAGGGGGAGCGTACGTGTGAGGGCGCGGGTTAGTGTCAGCGTACGGGTTAGGATTAGGGGACGGGTGAGTGTCAGGCTTCGGGGAAGGGTTAGGGTTAGGGTTCGGGCTAGGGTTAGGGTTAGGGGACGGGGACGGTTTAGGGTCCAGGTGAGGGTACGACAACGCTCTAGAGGGAGCGTACGTGTGAGGGCGCGGGTTAGTGTCAGAGTACGGGTTAGGATTAGGGGACGGGTGAGGGTCAGGCTTCGGGGAAGGGTTAGGGTTAGGGTTCGGGCTAGGGTTAGGGTTAGGGGACGGGGACGGTTTAGGGTCCAGGTGAATGTACGACAACGCTCTAGGGGGAGCGTACGTGTGAGGGCGCGGGTTAGTGTCAGCGTACGGGTTAGGATTAGGGGACTGGTGAGGGTCAGGCTTCGGGGAAGGGTTAGGGTTAGGGTTCGGGCTAGGGTTAGGGTTAGGGGACGGGGACGGTTTAGGGTCCAGGTGAGGGTACGACAACGCTCTAGGGGGAGCGTACGTGTGAGGGTGCGGGTTAGTGTCAGCGTACGGGTTAGGATTAGGGGACGGGTGAGGGTCAGGCTTCGGGGAAGGGTTAGGGTTAGGGTTCGGGCTAGGGTTAGGGTTAGGGGACGGGGACGGTTTAGGGTCCAGGTGAGGGTACGACAACGCTCTAGGGGGAGCGTACGTGTGAGGGCGCGGGTTAGTGTCAGCGTACGGGTTAGGATTAGGGGACGGGTGAGGGTCAGGCTTCGGGGAAGGGTTAGGGTTAGGGTTCGGGCTAGGGTTAGGGTTAGGGGACAGGGGCGGTTTAGGGTCCAGGTGAGGGTACGACAACGCTCTGGGGGAGCGTACGTGTGAGGGCGCGGGTTAGTGTCAGCGTACGGGTTAGGATTAGGGGACGGGTGAGGGTCAGGCTTCGGGGAAGTGTTAGGGTTAGGGTTCGGGCTAGGGTTAGGGTTAGGGGACGGGGACGGTTTAGGGTCCAGGTGAGGGTACGACAACGCTCTAGGGGTAGCGTACGTGTGAGGGCGCGGGTTAGTGTCAGCGTACGGGTTAGGATTAGTGGACGGGTGAGGGTCAGGCTTCGGGGAGGGGTTAGGGTTAGGGTTCGGGCTAGGGTTAGGGTTAGGGATAGGGGACGGGGACGGTTTAGGGTCCAGGTGAGGGTACGACAACGCTCTAGGGGGAGCGTACGTGTGAGGGCGCAGGTTAGTGTCAGCGTACGGGTTAGGATTAGGGGACGGGTGAGGGTCAGGCTTCGGGGAAGGGTTAGGGTTAGGGTTCGGGCTAGGGTTAGGGTTAGGGGACGGGGACGGTTTAGGGTCCAGGTGAGGGTACGACAATGCTCTAGGGGGAGCGTACGTGTGAGGGCGCGGGTTAGTGTCAGCGTACGGGTTAGGATTAGGGGACGGGTAAGGGTCAGGCTTCGGGGAAGGGTTAGGGTTAGGGTTCGGGCTAGGGTTAGGGTTAGGGGACGGGGACGGTTTTGGTCCAGGTGAGGGTACGACAACGCTCTAGGGGGAGCGTACGTGTGAGGGCGTGGGTTAGTGTCAGCGTACGGGTTAGGATAAGGGGACGGGTGAGGGTCAGGCTTCGGGGAAGGGTTAGGGTTAGGGTTCGGGCTAGGGTTAGGGTTAGGGGACGGGGACGGTTTAGGGTCCAGGTGAGGGTACGACAACGCTCTAGGGGGAGCGTACGTGTGAGGGCGCGGGTTAGTGTCAGCGTACGGGTTAGGATTAGGGGTCGGGTGAGGGTCAGGCTTCGGGGAAGGGTTAGGGTTAGGGTTCGGGCTAGGGTTAGGGTTAGGGGACGGGGACGGTTTAGGGTCCAGGTGAAGGTACGACAACGCTCTAGGGGGAGCGTACGTGTGAGGGCGCGGGTTAGTGTCAGCGTACGGGTTAGGATTAGGGGACGGGTGAGGGTCAGGCTTCGGGGAAGGGTTAGGGTTAGGGTTCGGGCTAGGGTTAGGGTTAGGGGACAGGGGCGGTTTAGGGTCCAGGTGAGGGTACGACAACGCTCTGGGGGAGCGTACGTGTGAGGGCGCGGGTTAGTGTCAGCGTACGGGTTAGGATTAGGGGACGGGTGAGGGTCAGGCTTCGGGGAAGTGTTAGGGTTAGGGTTCGGGCTAGGGTTAGGGTTAGGGGACGGGGACGGTTTAGGGTCCAGGTGAGGGTACGACAACGCTCTAGGGGTAGCGTACGTGTGAGGGCGCGGGTTAGTGTCAGCGTACGGGTTAGGATTAGTGGACGGGTGAGGGTCAGGCTTCGGGGAGGGGTTAGGGTTAGGGTTCGGGCTAGGGTTAGGGTTAGGGATAGGGGACGGGGACGGTTTAGGGTCCAGGTGAGGGTACGACAACGCTCTAGGGGGAGCGTACGTGTGAGGGCGCAGGTTAGTGTCAGCGTACGGGTTAGGATTAGGGGACGGGTGAGGGTCAGGCTTCGGGGAAGGGTTAGGGTTAGGGTTCGGGCTAGGGTTAGGGTTAGGGGACGGGGACGGTTTAGGGTCCAGGTGAGGGTACGACAACGCTCTAGGGGGAGCGTACGTGTGAGGGCGCGGGTTAGTGTCAGCGTACGGGTTAGGATTAGGGGACGGGTAAGGGTCAGGCTTCGGGGAAGGGTTAGGGTTAGGGTTCGGGCTAGGGTTAGGGTTAGGGGACGGGGACGGTTTAGGGTCCAGGTGAGGGTACGACAACGCTCTAGGGGGAGCGTACGTGTGAGGGCGCGGGTTAGTGTCAGCGTACGGGTCAGGATTAGGGGACGCGTGAGGGTCAGGCTTCGCGGAAGGGTTAGGGTTAGGGTTCGGGCTAGGGTTAGGGTTAGGGGACGGGGACGGTGTAGGGTCCAGGTGAGGGTACGACAACGCTCTAGGGGGAGCGTACGTGTGAGGGCGTGGTTTAGTGTCAGAGTACGGGTTAGGATTAGGTGACGCCTGAGGGTCAGGCTTCGGGGAAGGTTTAGGTTTACGGTTCAGGCTAGGGTTAGGGTTAGGGGACGGGGACGGTTTAGGGTCCAGGTGAGGGTACGACAACGCTCTAGGGGGAGCGTACGTGTGAGGGCGCGGGTTAGTGTCAGCGTACGGGTTAGGATTAGGGGACGGGTGAGGGTCAGGCTTCGGCAAATGGTTAGTGTTAGGGTTCGGGCTAGGGTTAGGGTTAGGGGACGGGGACGGTTTAGGGTCCAGGTGAGGGTACGACAACGCTCTAGGGGGAGCGTACGTGTGAGGGCGCGGGTTAGTGTCAGCGTACGGGTTAGGATTAGGGGACGGGTGAGGGTCAGGCTTCGGGGAAGGGTTAGGGTTAGGGTTCGGGCTAGGGTTAGGGTTAGGGGACGGGGACGGTTTAGGGTCCAGGTGAGGGTACGACAACGCTCTAGGGGGAGCGTACGTGTGAGGGCGCGGGTTAGTGTCAGCGTACGGGTTAGGATTAGGGGACGGGTGAGGGTCAGGCTTCGGGGAAGGGTTAGGGTTAGGGTTCGGGCTAGGGTTAGGGTTAGGGGACGGGGATGGTTTAGGGTCCAGGTGAGGGTATGACAACGCTCTAGGGGGAGCGTACGTGTGAGGGCGCGGGTTAGTGTCAGCGTACGGGTCAGGATTAGGGGACGCCTGAGGGTCAGGCTTCGGGGAAGGTTTAGGGTTAGGGTTCGGGCTAGGGTTAGGGTTAGGGGACGGGGACGGTTTAGGGTCCAGGTGAGGGTACGACAACGCTCTAGGGGGAGCGTACGTGTGAGGGCGCGGGTTAGTGTCAGCGTACGGGTTAGGATTAGGGGACGGGTGAGGGTCAGGCTTCGGGGAAGGGTTAGGGTTAGGGTTCGGGCTAGGGTTAGGGTTAGGGGACGGGGACGGTTTAGGGTCCAGGTGAGGGTACGACAACGCTCTAGGGGGAGCGTACGTGTGAGGGCGTGGTTTAGTGTCAGAGTACGGGTTAGGATTAGGTGACGCCTGAGGGTCAGGCTTCGGGGAAGGTTTAGGGTTACGGTTCGGTCTAGGGTTAGGGTTAGGGGACGGGGACGGTTTAGGGTCCAGGTGAGGGTACGACAACGATCTAGGGGGAGCGTACGTGTGAGGGCGCGGGTTAGTTTCAGCGTATGGGTTAGGATTAGGGGACGGGTGAGGGTCAGGCTTCGGCAAATGGTTAGTGTTAGGGTTCGGGCTAGGTTTAGGGTTAGGGGACGGGGACGGTTTAGGGTCCAGGTGAGGGTACGACAACGCTCTAGGGGGAGCGTACGTGTGAGGGCGCGGGTTAGTGTCAGCGTACGGGTTAGGATTAGGGGACGGGTGAGGGTCAGGCTTCGGGGAAGGGTTAGGGTTAGGGTTCGGGCTAGGGTTAGGGTTAGGGGACGGGGACGGTTTAGGGTCCAGGTGAGGGTACGACAACGCTCTAGGGGGAGCGTACGTGTGAGGGCACGGGTTAGTGTCAGCGTACGGGTCAGGATTAGGGGACGCGTGAGGGTCAGGCTTCGGCGAAGGGTTAGGGTTAGGGTTCGGGCTAGGGTTAGGGTTAGGGGACGGGGACGGTTTAGGGTCCAGGTGAGGGTACGACAACGCTCTAGGGGGAGCGTACGTGTGAGGGCGCGGGTTAGTGTCAGCGTACGGGTTAGGATTAGGGGACGGGTGAGGGTCAGGCTTCGGGGAAGGGTTAGGGTTAGGGTTCGGGCTAGGGTTAGGGTTAGGGGACGGGGACTGTTTAGGGTCCAGGTGAGGGTACGAGAACGCTCTAGTGGGAGCGTACGTGTGAGGGCGCGGGTTAGTGTCAGCGTACGGGTTAGGATTAGGGGACGGGTGAGGGTTAGGCTGCGGCGAAGGGTTAGGGTTAGGGTTCGGGCTAGGGTTAGGGTTAGGGGACGGGGACAGTTAAGGGTCCAGGTGAGGGTACGACAACGCTCTAGGGGGAGTGTACGTGTGAGGGCGCGGGTTAGTGTCAGCGTACGGGTTAGGATTAGGGGACGGGTGAGGGTCAGGCTTCGGGGAAGGGTTAGGGTTAGGGTTCGGGCTAGGGTTAGGGTTAGGGGACGGGGACGGTTTAGGGTCCAGGTGAGGGTACGACAATGCTCTAGGGGGAGCATACGTGTGAGGGCGCGGGTTAGTGTCAGCGTACGGGTCAGGATTAGGGGACGCGTGAGGGTCAGGCTTCGGGGAAGGGTTAGGGTTAGGGTTCGGGCTAGGGTTAGGGTTAGGGGACGGGGACGGTTTAGGGTCCAGGTGAGGGTACGACAACGCTCTGGGGGAGCGTACGTGTGAGGGCGCGGGTTAGTGTCAGCGTACGGGTTAGGATTAGGGGACGGGTGAGGGTCAGGCTGCGGCGAAGGGTTAGGGTTAGGTTTCGGGCTAGGGTTAGGGTTAGGGGACGGGGACGGTTTAGGGTCCAGGTGAGGGTACGACAACGCTCTAGGGGGAGCGTACGTGTGAGGGCGCGGTTTAGTGTCAGAGTACGGGTTAGGATTAGGGGACGGGTGAGGGTCAGGCTTCGGGGAAGGGTTAGGGTTAGGGTTCGGGCTAGGTTTAGGGTTAGGGGACGGGGACGGTTTAGGGTCCAGGTGAGGGTACGACAACGCTCTAGGGGGAGCGTACTTGTGAGGGCGCGGGTTAGTGTCAGCGTACGGGTTAGGATTAGGGGACGGGTGAGAGTCAGGCTTCGGGGAAGGTTTAGGGTTAGGGTTCGGGCTAGGGTTAGGGTTAGGGGACGGGGACGGTTTAAGGTCCAGGTGAGGGTACGACAACGCTCTAGGGGGAGCGTACGTGTGAGGGCGCGGGTTAGTGTCAGCGTACGGGTTAGGATTAGGGGACGGGTGAGGGTCAGGCTTCGGGGAAGGGTTAGGGTTAGGGTTCGGGCTAGGGTTAGGGCTAGGGGACGGGGACGGTTTAGGGTCCAGGTGAGGGTACGACAACGCTCTAGGGGGAGCGTACGTGTGAGGGCGCGGGTTAGTGTCAGCGTACGGGTTAGGATTAGGGGACGGGTGAGGGTCAGGCTTCGGGGAAGGGTTAGGGTTAGGGTTCGGGCTAGGGTTAGGGTTAGGGGACGGGGACGGTTTAGGGTCCAGGTGAGGGTACGACAACGCTCTAGGGGGAGCGTACGTGTGAGGGCGTGGGTTAGTGTCAGCGTACGGGTTAGGATTAGGGGACGGGTGAGGGTCAGGCTTCGGGGAAGGGTTAGGGTTAGATTTCGGGCTAGGGTTAGGGTTAGGGGACGGGGACGGTTTAGGGTCCAGGTGAGGGTACGACAACGCTCTAGGGGGAGCGTACGTGTGAGGGCGCGGGTTAGTGTCAGCGTACGGGTCAGGATTAGGGGACGCGTGAGGGTCAGGCTTCGGGGAAGGGTTAGGGTTAGGGTTCGGGCTAGGGTTAGGGTTAGGGGACGGGGACGGTTTAGGGTCCAGGTGAGGGTACGACAACGCTCTAGGGGGAGCGTACGTGTGAGGGCGCGGGTTAGTGTCAGCGTACGGGTTAGGATTAGGGGACGGGTGAGGGTCAGGCTTCGGGGAAGGGTTAGGGTTAGGGTTCGGGCTAGGGTTAGGGTTAGGGGACGGGGACTGTTTAGGGTCCAGGTGAGGGTACGAGAACGCTCTAGTGGGAGCGTACGTGTGAGGGCGCGGGTTAGTGTCAGCGTACGGGTTAGGATTAGGGGACGGGTGGGGGTCAGGCTGCGGCGAAGGGTTAGGGTTAGGGTTCGGGCTAGGGTTAGGGTTAGGGGACGGGGACGGTTAAGGGTCCAGGTGAGGGTACGACAACGCTCTAGGGGGAGCGTACGTGTGAGGGCGCGGTTTAGTGTCAGAGTACGGGTTAGGATTAGGGGACGGGTGAGGGTCAGGCTTCGGGGAAGGGTTAGGGTTAGGGTTTGGGCTAGGTTTAGGGTTAGGGGACGGGGACGGTTTAGGGTCCAGGTGAGGGTACGACAACGCTCTAGGGGGAGCGTACGTGTGAGGGCGCAGGTTAGTGTCAGCGTACGGGTTAGGATTAGGGGACGGGTGAGGGTCAGGCTTCGGGGAAGGGTTAGGGTTAGGGTTCGGGCTAGGGTTAGGGCTAGGGGACGGGGACGGTTTAGGGTCCAGGTGAGGGTACGACAACGCTCTAGGGGGAGCGTACGTGTGAGGGCGCGGGTTAGTGTCAGCGTACGGGTCAGGATTAGGGGACGCGTGAGGGTCAGGCTTCGGGGAAGGGTTAGGGTTAGGGTTCGGGCTAGGGTTAGGGTTAGGGGACGGGGACGGTTTAGGGTCCAGGTGAGGGTACGACAACGCTCTAGGGGGAGCGTACGTGTGAGGGCGCGGGTTAGTGTCAGCGTACGGGTTAGGATTAGGGGACGGGTGAGGGTCAGGCTTCGGGGAAGGGTTAGGGTTAGGGTTCGGGCTAGGGTTAGGGTTAGGGGACGGGGACTGTTTAGGGTCCAGGTGAGGGTACGAGAACGCTCTAGTGGGAGCGTACGTGTGAGGGCGCGGGTTAGTGTCAGCGTACGGGTTAGGATTAGGGGACGGGTGAGGGTCAGGCTGCGGCGAAGGGTTAGGGTTAGGGTTCGGGCTAGGGTTAGGGTTAGGGGACGGGGACGGTTAAGGGTCCAGGTGAGGGTACGACAACGCTCTAGGGGGAGCGTACGTGTGAGGGCGCGGGTTAGTGTCAGTGTACGGGTTAGGATTAGGGGACGGGTGAGGGTCAGGCTTCGGGGAAGGGTTAGGGTTAGGGTTCGGGCTAGGGTTAGGGTTAGGGGACGGGGACGGTTTAGGGTCCAGGTGAGGGTACGACAATGCTCTAGGGGGAGCATACGTGTGAGGGCGCGGGTTAGTGTCAGCGTACGGGTCAGGATTAGGGGACGCGTGAGGGTCAGGCTTCGGGGAAGGGTTAGGGTTAGGGTTCGGGCTAGGGTTAGGGTTAGGGGACGGGGACGGTTTAGGGTCCAGGTGAGGGTACGACAACGCTCTGGGGGAGCGTACGTGTGAGGGCGCGGGTTAGTGTCAGCGTACGGGTTAGGATTAGGGGACGGGTGAGGGTCAGGCTTCGGGGAAGGGTTAGGGTTAGGGTTCGGGCTAGGGTTAGGGTTAGGGGACGGGGACGGTTTAGGGTCCAGGTGAGGGTACGACAACGCTCTAGGGGGAGCGTACGTGTGAGGGCGCGGTTTAGTGTCAGAGTACGGGTTAGGATAAGGGACGGGTGAGGGTCAGGCTTCGGGGAAGGGTTAGGGTTAGGGTTCGGGCTAGGGTTAGGGTTAGGGGACGGGGACGGTTTAGGGTCCAGGTGAGGGTACGACAACGCTCTAGGGGGAGCGTACTTGTGAGGGCGCGGGTTAGTGTCAGCGTACGGGTTAGGATTAGGGGACGGGTGAGGGTCAGGCTTCGGGGAAGGTTTAGGGTTAGGGTTCGGGCTAGGGTTAGGGTTAGGGGACGGGGACGGTTTAGGGTCCAGGTGAGGGTACGACAACGCTCTAGGGGGAGCGTACGTGTGAGGGCGCGGGTTAGTGTCAGCGTACGGGTTAGGATTAGGGGACGGGTGAGGGTCAGGCTTCGGGGAAGGGTTAGGGTTAGGGTTCGGGCTAGGGTTAGGGCTAGGGGACGGGGACGGTTTAGGGTCCAGGTGAGGGTACGACAACGCTCTAGGGGGAGCGTACGTGTGAGCGCGCGGGTTAGTGTCAGCGTACGGGTTAGGATTAGGGGACGGGTGAGGGTCAGGCTTCGGGGAAGGGTTAGGGTTAGGGTTCGGGCTAGGGTTAGGGTTAGGGGACGGGGACGGTTTAGGGTCCAGGTGAGGGTACGACAACGCTCTAGGGGGAGCGTACGTGTGAGGGCGCGGGTTAGTGTCATCGTACGGGTCAGGATTAGGGGACGGGTGAGGGTCAGGCTTCGGGGAAGGGTTAGGGTTAGATTTCGGGCTAGGGTTAGGGTTAGGGAACGGGGACGGTTTAGGGTCCAGGTGAGGGTACGACAACGCTCTAGGGGGAGCGTACGTGTGAGGGCGCGGGTTAGTGTCAGCGTACGGGTTAGGATTAGGGGACGGGTGAGGGTCAGGCTTCGGGGAAGGGTTAGGGTTAGGGTTCGGGCTAGGGTTAGGGTTAGGGGACGGGGACGGTTTAGGGTCCAGGTGAGGGTACGACAACGCTCTAGGGGGAGCGTACGTGTGAGGGCGCGGGTTAGTGTCATCGTACGGGTCAGGATTAGGGGACGGGTGAGGGTCAGGCTTCGGGGAAGGGTTAGGGTTAGATTTCGGGCTAGGGTTAGGGTTAGGGAACGGGGACGGTTTAGGGTCCAGGTGAGGGTACGACAACGCTCTAGGGGGAGCATACGTGTGAGGGCGCGGGTTAGTGTCAGCATACGGGTTAGGATTAGGGGACGGGTGAGGGTCAGGCTTCGGGGAAGGGTTAGGGTTAGGGTTCGGGCTAGGGTTAGGGTTAGGGGACGGGGACGGTTTAGGGTCCAGGTGAGGGTACGACAACGCTCTAGTGGGAGCGTACGTGTGAGGGCGCGGGTTAGTTTCAGCGTACGGGTTAGGATTAGGGGACGGGTGAGGGTCAGGCTTCGGGGAAGGGTTAGGGTTAGGGTTCGGGCTAGGTTTAGGGTTAGGGGACGGGGACGGTTTAGGGTCCAGGTGAGGGTACGACAACGCTCTAGGGGGAGCGTACGTGTGAGGGCGCAGGTTAGTGTCAGCGTACGGGTTAGGATTACGGGACGGGTGAGGGTCAGGCTTCGGGGAAGGGTTAGGGTTAGGGTTCAGGCTAGGGTTAGGGTTAGGGGACGGGGACGGTTTAGGGTCCAGGTGAGGGTACGACAACGCTCTAGGGGGAGCGTACGTGTGAGGGCGCGGTTTAGTGTCAGCGTACGGGTTAGGATTAGGGGACGGGTGAGGGTCAGGCTGCGGCGAAGGGTTAGGGTTAGGGTTCGGGCTAGGGTTCGGGTTAGGGGACGGGGACGGTTTAGGGTCCAGGTGAGGGTACGACAACGCTCTAGGGGGAGCGTACGTGTGAGGGCGCGGGTTAGTGTCAGCGTACGGGTTAGGATTAGGGGACGGGTGAGGGTCAGGCTTCGGGGAAGGGTTAGGGTTAGGGTTCGGGCTAGGGTTAGGGTTAGGGGACGGGGACGGTTTAGGGTCCAGGTGAGGGTACGACAATGCTCTAGGGGGAGCATACGTGTGAGGGCGCGGTTTAGTGTCAGCGTACGGGTTAGGATTATGGGACGGGTGAGGGTCAGGCTTCGGGGAAGGGTTAGGGTTAGTGTTCGGGCTAGGGTTAGGGTTAGGGGACGGGGACAGTTTAGGGTCCAGGTGAGGGTACGACAACGCTCTAGGGGGAGCGTACGTGTGAGGGCGCGGGTTAGTGTCAGCGTACGGGTTAGGATTAGGGGACGGGTGAGGGTCAGGCTTCGGGGAAGGGTTAGGGTTAGGGTTCGGGCTAGGGTTAGGGTTAGGGGACGGGGACGGTTTAGGGTCCAGGTGAGGGTACGACAACGCTCTAGGGGGAGCGTACGTGTGAGGGCGCAGGTTAGTGTCAGCGTACTGGTTAGGATTAGGGGACGGGTGAGGGTCAGGCTTCGGGGAAGGGTCAGGGTTAGGGTTCGGGCTAGGGTTAGGGTTAGGGGACGGGGACGGTTTAGGGTCCAGGTGAGGGCACGACAACGCTCTAGGGGGAGCGTACGTGTGAGGGTGCGGGTTAGTGTCAGCGTACGGGTTAGGATTAGGGGACGGGTGAGGGTCAGGCTTCGGGGAAGGGTTAGGGTTAGGGTTCGGGCTAGGGTTAGGGTTAGGGGACGGGGACGGTTTAGGGTCCAGGTGAGGGTACGACAACGCTCTAGGGGGAGCGTACGTGTGAGGGCGCGGGTTAGTGTCAGCGTAAGGGTTAGGATTAGGGGACGGGTGAGGGTCAGGCTTCGGGGAAGGGTTAGGGTTAGGGTTCGGGCTAGGGTTAGGGTTAGGGGACGGGGACGGTTTAGGGTCCAGGTGAGGGTACGACAACGCTCTAGGGGGAGCGTACGTGTGAGGGCGCGGGTTAGTGTCAGCGTACGGGTTAGGATTAGGGGACGGGTGAGGGTCAGGCTGCGGCGAAGGGTTAGGGTTAGGGTTCGGGCTAGGGTTAGGGTTAGGGGACGGGGACGGTTTAGGGTCCAGGTGAGGGTACGACAACGCTCTAGGGGGAGCGTACGTGTGAGGGCGCGGGTTAGTGTCAGCGTACGGGTTAGGATTAGGGGACGGGTGAGGGTCAGGCTTCGGGGAAGGGTTAGGGTTAGGGTTCGGGCTAGGGTTAGGGTTAGGGGACGGGGACGGTTTAGGGTCCAGGTGAGGGTACGACAATGCTCTAGGGGGAGCATACGTGTGAGGGCGCGGGTTAGTGTCAGCGTACGGGTTAGGATTAGGGGACGGGTGAGGGTCAGGCTGCGGCGAAGGGTTAGGGTTAGGGTTCGGGCTAGGGTTAGGGTTAGGGGACGGGGACGGTTTAGGGTCCAGGTGAGGGTACGACAACGCTCTAGGGGGAGCGTACGTGTGAGGGCGTGGGTTAGTGTCAGCGTACGGGTTAGGATTAGGGGACGGGTGAGGGTCAGGCTTCGGGGAAGGGTTAGGGTTAGGGTTCGGGCTAGGGTTAGGGTTAGGGGACGGGGACGGTTTAGGGTCCAGGTGAGGGTACGACAACGCTCTAGGGGGAGCGTACGTGTGAGGGCGCGGGTTAGTGTCAGCGTACGGTTTAGGTTTAGGGGACGGGTGAGGGTCAGGCTTCGGGGAAGGGTTAGGGTTAGGGTTCGGGCTAGGGTTAGGGTTAGGGGACGGGGACGGTTTAGGGTCCAGGTGAGGGTACGACAACGCTCTAGGGGGAGCGTACGTGTGAGGGCGCGGGTTAGTGTCAGCGTACGGGTTAGGATTAGGGGACGGGTGAGGGTCAGGCTTCGGGGAAGGGTTAGGGTTAGGGTTCGGGCTAGGGTTAGGGTTAGGGGACGGGGACGGTTTAGGGTCCAGGTGAGGGTACGACAACGCTCTAGGGGGAGCGTACGTGTGAGGGCGTGGGTTAGTGTCAGCGTACGGGTTAGGATTAGGGGACGGGTGAGGGTCAGGCTTCGGGGAAGGGTTAGGGTTAGGGTTCGGGCTAGGGTTAGGGTTAGGGGACGGGGACGGTTTAGGGTCCAGGTGAGGGTACGACAACGCTCTAGGGGGAGCGTACGTGTGAGGGCGCGGGTTAGTGTCAGCGTACGGGTTAGGATTAGGGGACGGGTGAGGGTCAGGCTTCGGGGAAGGGTTAGGGTTAGGGTTCGGGCTAGGGTTAGGGTTAGGGGACGGGGACGGTTTAGGGTCCAGGTGAGGGTACGACAATGCTCTAGGGGGAGCATACGTGTGAGGGCGCGGGTTAGTGTCAGCGTACGGGTTAGGATTAGGGGACGGGTGAGGGTCAGGCTGCGGCGAAGGGTTAGGGTTAGGGTTCGGGCTAGGGTTAGGGTTAGGGGACGGGGACGGATTAGGGTCCAGGTGAGGGTACGACAACGCTCTAGGGGGAGCGTACGTGTGAGGGCGCGGGTTAGTGTCAGCGTACGGGTTAGGATTAGGGGACGGGTGAGGGTCAGGCTTCGGGGAAGGGTTAGGGTTAGGGTTCGGGCTAGGGTTAGGGTTAGGGGACGGGGACGGTTTAGGGTCCAGGTGAGGGTACGACAATGCTCTAGGGGGAGCATACGTGTGAGGGCGCGGGTTAGTGTCAGCGTACGGGTTAGGATTAGGGGACGGGTGAGGGTCAGGCTTCGGGGAAGGGTTAGGGTTAGGGTTCGGGCTAGGGTTAGGGTTAGGGGACGGGGACGGTTTAGGGTCCAGGTGAGGGTACGACAACGCTCTAGGGGGAGCGTACGTGTGAGGGCGCGGGTTAGTGTCAGCGTACGGTTTAGGATTAGGGGACGCCTGAGGGTCAGGCTTCGGGGAAGGGTTAGGGTTAGGGTTCGGGCTAGGGTTAGGGTTAGGGGACGGGGACGTTTTAGGGTCCAGTTGAGGGTACGACAACGCTCTAGGGGGTGCGTACGTGTGAGGGCGCGGGTTAGTGTCAGCGTACGGGTTAGGATTAGGGGACGGGTGAGGGTCAGGCTTCGGGGAAGGGTTAGGGTTAGGGTTCGGGCTAGGGTTAGGGTTAGGGGACGGGGACGGTTTAGGGTCCAGGTGAGGGTACGACAACGCTCTAGGGGGAGCGTACGTGTGAGGGCGCAGGTTAGTGTCAGCGTACTGGTTAGGATTAGGGGACGGGTGAGGGTCAGGCTTCGGGGAAGGGTTAGGGTTAGGGTTCGGGCTAGGGTTAGGGTTAGGGGACGGGGACGGTTTAGGGTCCAGGTGAGGGTACGACAACGCTCTAGGGGGAGCGTACGTGTGAGGGCGCGGGTTAGTGTCAGCGTACGGGTTAGGATTAGGGGACGGGTGAGGGTCAGGCTTCGGGGAAGGGTTAGGGTTAGGGTTCGGGCTAGGGTTAGGGTTAGGGGACGGGGACGGTTTAGGGTCCAGGTGAGGGTACGACAATGCTCTAGGGGGAGCATACGTGTGAGGGCGCGGGTTAGTGTCAGCGTACGGGTTAGGATTAGGGGACGGGTGAGGGTCAGGCTGCGGCGAAGGGTTAGGGTTAGGGTTCGGGCTAGGGTTAGGGTTAGGGGACGGGGACGGTTTAGGGTCCAGGTGAGGGTACGACAACGCTCTAGGGGGAGCGTACGTGTGAGGGCGCGGGTTAGTGTCAGCGTACGGGTTAGGATTAGGGGACGGGTGAGGGTCAGGCTTCGGGGAAGGGTTAGGGTTAGGGTTCGGGCTAGGGTTAGGGTTAGGGGACGGGGACGGTTTAGGGTCCAGGTGAGGGTACGACAATGCTCTAGGGGGAGCATACGTGTGAGGGCGCGGGTTAGTGTCAGCGTACGGGTTAGGATTAGGGGACGGGTGAGGGTCAGGCTTCGGGGAAGGGTTAGGGTTAGGTTTCGGGCTAGGGTTAGGGTTAGGGGACGGGGACGGTTTAGGGTCCAGGTGAGGGTACGACAACGCTCTAGGGGGAGCGTACGTGTGAGGGCGCGGGTTAGTGTCAGCGTACGGGTTAGGATTAGCGGACGCCTGAGGGTCAGGCTTCGGGGAAGGGTTAGGGTTAGGGTTCGGGCTAGGGTTAGGGTTAGGGGACGGGGACGTTTTAGGGTCCAGGTGAGGGTACGACAACGCTCTAGGGGGATCGTACGTGTGAGGGCGCGCGTTAGTGTCAGCGTACGGGTTAGGATTAGGGGACGGGTGAGGGTCAGGCTTCGGGGAAGGGTTAGGGTTAGGGTTCGGGCTAGGGTTAGGGTTAGGGGACGGGGACGGTTTAGGGTCCAGGTGAGGGTACGACAACGCTCTAGGGGGAGCGTACGTGTGAGGGCGCAGGTTAGTGTCAGCGTACTGGTTAGGATTAGGGGACGGGTGAGGGTCAGGCTTCGGGGAAGGGTTAGGGTTAGGGTTCGGGCTAGGGTTAGGGTTAGGGGACGGGGACGGTTTAGGGTCCAGGTGAGGGTACGACAACGCTCTAGGGGGAGCGTACGTGTGAGGGCGCGGGTTAGTGTCAGCGTACGGGTTAGGATTAGGGGACGGGTGAGGGTCAGGCTTCGGGGAAGGGTTAGGGTTAGGGTTCGGGCTAGGGTTAGGGTTAGGGGACGGGGACGGTTTAGGGTCCAGGTGAGGGTACGACAACGCTCTAGGGGGAGCGTACGTGTGAGGGCGCGGGTTAGTGTCAGCGTACGGGTTAGGATTAGGGGACGGGTGAGGGTCAGGCTTCGGGGAAGGGTTAGGGTTAGGGTTCGGGCTAGGGTTAGGGTTAGGGGACGGGGACGGTAAAGGGTCCAGGTGAGGGTACGACAACGCTCTAGGGGGAGCGTACGTGTGAGGGCGCGGGTTAGTGTCAGCGTACGGGTTAGGATTAGGGGACGGGTGAGGGTCAGGCTTCGGGGAAGTGTTAGGGTTAGGGTTCGGGTTAGGGTTAGGGTTAGGGGACGGGGACGGTAAAGGGTCCAGGTGAGGGTACGACAACGCTCTAGGGGGAGCGTACGTGTGAGGGCGCGGGTTAGTGTCAGCGTACGGGTTAGGATTAGGGGACGGGTGAGGGTCAGGCTTCGGGGAAGGGTTAGGGTTAGGGTTCGGGCTAGGGTTAGGGTTAGGGGACGGGGACGGTTTCGGGTCCAGGTGAGGGTACGACAACGCTCTAGGGGGAGCGTACGTGTGAGGGCGCGGGTTAGTGTCAGCGTACGGTTTAGTATTAGGGGACGCCTGAGGGTCAGGCTTCGGGGAAGGGTTAGGGTTAGGGTTCGGGCTAGGGTTAGGGTTAGGGGACGGGGACGTTTTAGGGTCCAGGTGAGGGTACGACAACGCTCTAGGGGGAGCGTACGTGTGAGGGCGCGGGTTAGTGTCAGCGTACGGGTTAGGATTAGGGGACGGGTGAGGGTCAGGCTTCGGGGAAGGGTTAGGGTTAGGGTTCGGGCTAGGGTTAGGGTTAGGGGACGGGGACGGTTTAGGGTCCAGGTGAGGGTACGACAACGCTCTAGGGGGAGCGTACGTGTGAGGGCGCAGGTTAGTGTCAGCGTACTGGTTAGGATTAGGGGACGGGGAGGGTCAGGCTTCGGGGAATGGTTAGGGTTAGGGTTCGGGCTAGGGTTAGGGTTAGGGGACGGGGACGGTTTAGGGTCCAGGTGAGGGTACGACAACGCTCTAGGGGGAGCGTACGTGTGAGGGCGCGGGTTAGTGTCAGCGTACGGGTTAGGATTAGGGGACGGGTGAGGGTCAGGCTTCGGGGAAGGGTTAGGGTTAGGGTTCGGGCTAGGGTTAGGGTTAGGGGACGGGGACGGTTTAGGGTCCAGGTGAGGGTACGACAACGCTCTAGGGGGAGCGTACGTGTGAGGGCGCGGGTTAGTGTCAGCGTACGGGTTAGGATTAGGGGACGGGTGAGGGTCAGGCTTCGGGGAAGGGTTAGGGTTAGGGTTCGGGCTAGGGTTAGGGTTAGGGGATGGGGGCGATTGAGGGTCCAGGTGAGGGTACGACAACGCTCTAGGGGGAGCGTACGTGTGAGGGAACGGGTTAGTGTCAGCGTACGGGTTAGGATTAGGGGACGGGTGAGGGTCAGGCTTCGGGGAAGTGTTAGGGTTAGGGTTCGGGCTAGGGTTAGGGTTAGGGATAGGGGACGGGGACGGTTTAGGGTCCAGGTGAGGGTACGACAACGCTCTAGGGGGAGCGTACATGTGAGGGCGCGGGTTAGTGTCAGCGTACGGGTTAGGATTAGGGGACGGGTGATGGTCAGGCTTCTGGGAAGGGTTAGGGTTAGGGTTCGGGCTAGGGTTAGGGTTACGGGACGGGGACAGTTTAGGGTCCAGGTGAGGGTACGACAACGCTCTAGGGGGAGCGTACGTGTGAGGGCGCGGGTTAGTGTCAGCCTACGGGTGAGGATTAGGGGACGGGTGAGGGTCAGGCTTCGGGGAAGGGTTAGGGTTAGGGTTCGGGCTAGGGTTAGGGTTAGGGGACGGGGACGGTTTAGGGTGCAGGTGAGGGTACGACAACGCTCTAGGGGGAGCGTACGTGTGAGGGCGCGGGTTAGTGTCAGCGTACGGGTTAGGATTAGGGGACGGGTGAGGGTCAGGCTTCGGGGAAGGGTTAGGGTTAGGGTTCGGGCTAGGGTTAGGGTTAGGGGACGGGGACGGTTTAGGGTCCAGGTGAGGGTACGACAACGCTCTAGGGGGAGCGTACGTGTGAGGTCGCGGGTTAGTGTCAGCGTACGGGTTAGGATTAGGGGACGGGTGAGTGTCAGGCTTCGGGGAAGTGTTAGGGTTAGGGTTCGGGCTAGGGTTAGGGTTAGGGGACGGGGACGGTGTAGGGTCCAGGTGAGGGTACGACAACGCTCTAGGGGGTGCGTACGTGTGAGGGCGCGGGTAAGTGTCAGCGTACGGGTTAGGATTAGGGGACGGGTGAGGGTCAGGCTTCGGGGAAGGGTTAGGGTTAGGGTTCGGGCTAGGGTTAGGGTTAGGGGACGGGGACGGTTTAGGGTCCATTTGAGGGTACGACAACGCTCTAGGGGGAGCGTACGTGTGAGGGCGCGGGTTAGTGTCAGCGTACGGGTTAGGATTAGGGGACGGGTGAGGGTCAGGCTTCGGGGAAGGGTTAGGGTTAGGGTTCGGGCTAGGGTTAGGGTTAGGGGACGGGGACGGTTTAGGGTCCAGGTGAGGGTACGACAACGCTCTAGGGGGAGCGTACGTGTGAGGGCGCGGGTTAGTGTCAGCGTACGGGTTAGGATTAGGGGACGGGTGAGGGTCAGGCTTCGGGGAAGGGTTAGGGTTAGGGTTCGGGCTAGGGTTAGGGTTAGGGGACGGGGACGGTTTAGGGTCCAGGTGAGGGTATGACAACGCTCTAGGGGGAGCGTATGTGTGAGGGCGCGGGTTAGTGTCAGCGTACGGGTTAGGATTAGGGGACGGGTGAGGGTCAGGCTTCGGGGAAGGGTTAGGGTTAGGGTTCGGGCTAGGGTTAGGGTTAGGGGACGGGGACGGTTTAGGGTCCAGGTGAGGGTACGACAACGCTCTAGGGGGAGCGTACGTGTGAGGGCGCGGGTTAGTGTCAGCGTACGGGTTAGGATTAGGGGACGGGTGAGGGTCAGGCTTCGGGGAAGGGTTAGGGTTAGGGTTCGGGCTAGGGTTAGGGTTAGGGGACGGGGACGGTTTAGGGTCCAGGTGAGGGTACGACAACGCTCTAGGGGGAGCGTACGTGTGAGGGCGCGGGTTAGTGTCAGCGTACGGGTTAGGATTAGGGGACGGGTGATGGTCAGGCTTCTGGGAAGGGTTAGGGTTAGGGTTCGGGCTAGGGTTAGGGTTACGGGACGGGGACGGTTTAGGGTCCAGGTGAGGGTACGACAACGCTCTAGGGGGAGCGTACGTGTGAGGGTGCGGGTTAGTGTCAGCCTACGGGTGAGGATTAGGGGACGGGTGAGGGTCAGGCTTCGGGGAAGGGTTAGGGTTAGGGTTCGGGCTAGGGTTAGGGTTAGGGGACGGGGACGGTTTAGGGTGCAGGTGAGGGTACGACAACGCTCTAGGGGGAGCGTACGTGTGAGGGCGCGGGTTAGTGTCAGCGTACGGGTTAGGATTAGGGGACGGGTGAGGGTCAGGCTTCGGGGAAGGGTTAGGGTTAGGGTTCGGGCTAGGGTTAGGGTTAGGGGACGGGGACGGTTTAGGGTCCAGGTGAGGGTACGACAACGCTCTAGGGGGAGCGTACGTGTGAGGTCGCGGGTTAGTGTCAGCGTACGGGTTAGGATTAGGGGACGGGTGAGGGTCAGGCTTCGGGGAAGGGTTAGGGTTAGGGTTCGGGCTAGGGTTAGGGTTAGGGGACGGGGACGGTGTAGGGTCCAGGTGAGGGTACGACAACGCTCTAGGGGGTGCGTACGTGTGAGGGCGCGGGTAAGTGTCAGCGTACGGGTTAGGATTAGGGGACGGGTGAGGGTCAGGCTTCGGGGAAGGGTTAGGGTTAGGGTTCGGGCTAGGGTTAGGGTTAGGGGACGGGGACGGTTTAGGGTCCAGGTGAGGGTACGACAACGCTCTAGGGGGAGCGTACGTGTGAGGGCGCGGGTTAGTGTCAGCGTACGGGTTAGGATTAGGGGACGGGTGAGGGTCAGGCTTCGGGGAAGGGTTAGGGTTAGGGTTCGGGCTAGGGTTAGGGTTAGGGGACGGGGACGGTTTAGGGTCCAGGTGAGGGTACGACAACGCTCTAGGGGGAGCGTACGTGTGAGGGCGCGGGTTAGTGTCAGCGTACGGGTTAGGATTAGGGGACGGGTGAGGGTCAGGCTTCGGGGAAGGGTTAGGGTTAGGGTTCGGGCTAGGGTTAGGGTTAGGGGACGGGGACGGTTTAGGGTCCAGGTGAGGGTACGACAACGCTCTAGGGGGAGCGTACGTGTGAGGGCGCGGGTTAGTGTCAGCGTACGGGTTAGGATTAGGGGACGGGTGATGGTCAGGCTTCTGGGAAGGGTTAGGGTTAGGGTTCGGGCTAGGGTTAGGGTTACGGGACGGGGACAGTTTAGGGTCCAGGTGAGGGTACGACAACGCTCTAGGGGGAGCGTACGTGTGAGGGCGCGGGTTAGTGTCAGCCTACGGGTGAGGATTAGGGGACGGGTGAGGGTCAGGCTTCGGGGAAGGGTTAGGGTTAGGGTTCGGGCTAGGGTTAGGGTTAGGGGACGGGGACGGTTTAGGGTGCAGGTGAGGGTACGACAACGCTCTAGGGGGAGCGTACGTGTGAGGGCGCGGGTTAGTGTCAGCGTACGGGTTAGGATTAGGGGACGGGTGAGGGTCAGGCTTCGGGGAAGGGTTAGGGTTAGGGTTCGGGCTAGGGTTAGGGTTAGGGGACGGGGACGGTTTAGGGTCCAGGTGAGGGTACGACAACGCTCTAGGGGGAGCGTACGTGTGAGGTCGCGGGTTAGTGTCAGCGTACGGGTTAGGATTAGGGGACGGGTGAGGGTCAGGCTTCGGGGAAGGGTTAGGGTTAGGGTTCGGGCTAGGGTTAGGGTTAGGGGACGGGGACGGTGTAGGGTCCAGGTGAGGGTACGACAACGCTCTAGGGGGTGCGTACGTGTGAGGGCGCGGGTAAGTGTCAGCGTACGGGTTAGGATTAGGGGACGTGTGAGGGTCAGGCTTCGGGGAAGGGTTAGGGTTAGGGTTCGGGCTAGGGTTAGGGTTAGGGGACGGGGACGGTTTAGGGTCCAGGTGAGGGTACGACAACGCTCTAGGGGGAGCGTACGTGTGAGGGCGCGGGTTAGTGTCAGCGTACGGGTTAGGATTAGGGGACGGGTGAGGGTCAGGCTTCGGGGAAGGGTTAGGGTTAGGGTTCGGGCTAGGGTTAGGGTTAGGGGACGGGGACGGTTTAGGGTCCAGGTGAGGGTACGACAACGCTCTAGGGGGAGCGTACGTGTGAGGGCGCGGGTTAGTGTCAGCGTACGGGTTAGGATTAGGGGACGGGTGAGGGTCAGGCTTCGGGGAAGGGTTAGGGTTAGGGTTCGGGCTAGGGTTAGGGTTAGGGGACGGGGACGGTTTAGGGTCCAGGTGAGGGTACGACAACGCTCTAGGGGGAGCGTACGTGTGAGGGCGCGGGTTAGTGTCAGCGTACGGGTTAGGATTAGGGGACGGGTGAGGGTCAGGCTTCGGGGAAGGGTTAGGGTTAGGGTTCGGGCTAGGGTTAGGGTTAGGGGACGGGGACGGTTTAGGGTCCAGGTGAGGGTACGACAACGCTCTAGGGGGAGCGTACGTGTGAGGGCGCGGGTTAGTGTCAGCGTACGGGTTAGGATTAGGGGACGGGTGAGGGTCAGGCTTCGGGGAAGGGTTAGGGTTAGGGTTCGGGCTAGGGTTAGGGTTAGGGGACGGGGACGGTTTAGGGTCCAGGTGAGGGTACGACAACGCTCTAGGGGGAGCGTACGTGTGAGGGCGCGGGTTAGTGTCAGCGTACGGGTTAGGATTAGGGGACGGGTGAGGGTCAGGCTTCGGGGAAGGGTTAGGGTTAGGGTTCGGGCTAGGGTCAGGGTTAGGGGACGGGGACGGTTTAGGGTCCAGGTGAGGGTACGACAACGCTCTAGGGGGAGCGTACGTGTGAGGGCGCGGGTTAGTGTCAGCGTACGGGTTAGGATTAGGGGACGGGTGAGGGTCAGGCTTCGGGGAAGGGTTAGGGTTAGGGTTCGGGCTAGGGTTAGGGTTAGGGGACGGGGACGGTTTAGGGTCCAGGTGAGGGTACGACAACGCTCTAGGGGGAGCGTACGTGTGAGGGCGCGGGTTAGTGTCAGCGTACGGGTTAGGATTAGGGGACGGGTGAGGGTCAGGCTTCGGGGAAGGGTTAGGGTTAGGGTTCGGGCTAGGGTTAGGGTTAGGGGACGGGGACGGTGTAGGGTCCAGGTGAGGGTACGACAACGCTCTAGGGGGTGCGTACGTGTGAGGGCGCGGGTAAGTGTCAGCGTACGGGTTAGGATTAGGGGACGGGTGAGGGTCAGGCTTCGGGGAAGGGTTAGGGTTAGGGTTCGGGCTAGGCTTAGGGTTAGGGGACGGGGACGGTTTAGGGTCCAGGTGAGGGTACGACAACGCTCTAGGGGGAGCGTACGTGTGAGGGCGCGGGTTAGTGTCAGCGTACGGGTTAGGATTAGGGGACGGGTGAGGGTCAGGCTTCGGGGAAGGGTTAGGGTTAGGGTTCGGGCTAGGGTTAGGGTTAGGGGACGGGGACGGTTTAGGGTCCAGGTGAGGGTACGACAACGCTCTAGGGGGAGCGTACGTGTGAGGGCGCGGGTTAGTGTCAGCGTACGGGTTAGGATTAGGGGACGGGTGAGGGTCAGGCTTCGGGGAAGGGTTAGGGTTAGGGTTCGGGCTAGGGTTAGGGTTAGGGGACGGGGACGGTTTAGGGTCCAGGTGAGGGTACGACAACGCTCTAGGGGGAGCGTACGTGTGAGGGCGCGGGTTAGTGTCAGCGTACGGGTTAGGATTAGGGGACGGGTGATGGTCAGGCTTCTGGGAAGGGTTAGGGTTAGGGTTCGGGCTAGGGTTAGGGTTACGGGACGGGGACAGTTTAGGGTCCAGGTGAGGGTACGACAACGCTCTAGGGGGAGCGTACGTGTGAGGGCGCGGGTTAGTGTCAGCCTACGGGTGAGGATTAGGGGACGGGTGAGGGTCAGGCTTCGGGGAAGGGTTAGGGTTAGGGTTCGGGCTAGGGTTAGGGTTAGGGGACGGGGACGGTTTAGGGTGCAGGTGAGGGTACGACAACACTCTAGGGGGAGCGTACGTGTGAGGGCGCGGGTTAGTGTCAGCGTACGGGTTAGGATTAGGGGACGGGTGAGGGTCAGGCTTCGGGGAAGGGTTAGGGTTAGGGTTCGGGCTAGGGTTAGGGTTAGGGGACGGGGACGGTTTAGGGTCCAGGTGAGGGTACGACAACACTCTAGGGGGAGCGTACGTGTGAGGTCGCGGGTTAGTGTCAGCGTACGGGTTAGGATTAGGGGACGGGTGAGGGTCAGGCTTCGGGGAAGGGTTAGGGTTAGGGTTCGGGCTAGGGTTAGGGTTAGGGGACGGGGACGGTGTAGGGTCCAGGTGAGGGTACGACAACGCTCTAGGGGGTGCGTACGTGTGAGGGCGCGGGTAAGTGTCAGCGTACGGGTTAGGATTAGGGGACGTGTGAGGGTCAGGCTTCGGGGAAGGGTTAGGGTTAGGGTTCGGGCTAGGGTTAGGGTTAGGGGACGGGGACGGTTTAGGGTCCAGGTGAGGGTACGACAACGCTCTAGGGGGAGCGTACGTGTGAGGGCGCGGGTTAGTGTCAGCGTACGGGTTAGGATTAGGGGACGGGTGAGGGTCAGGCTTCGGGGAAGGGTTAGGGTTAGGGTTCGGGCTAGGGTTAGGGTTAGGGGACGGGGACGGTTTAGGGTCCAGGTGAGGGTACGACAACGCTCTAGGGGGAGCGTACGTGTGAGGGCGCGGGTTAGTGTCAGCGTACGGGTTAGGATTAGGGGACGGGTGAGGGTCAGGCTTCGGGGAAGGGTTAGGGTTAGGGTTCGGGCTAGGGTTAGGGTTAAGGGACGGGGACGGTTTAGGGTCCAGGTGAGGGTACGACAACGCTCTAGGGGGAGCGTACGTGTGAGGGCGCGGGTTAGTGTCAGCGTACGGGTTAGGATTAGGGGACGGGTGAGGGTCAGGCTTCGGGGAAGGGTTAGGGTTAGGGTTCGGGCTAGGGTTAGGGTTAGGGGACGGGGACGGTTTAGGGTCCAGGTGAGGGTACGACAACGCTCTAGGGGGAGCGTACGTGTGAGGGCGCGGGTTAGTGTCAGCGTACGGGTTAGGATTAGGGGACGGGTGAGGGTCAGGCTTCGGGGAAGGGTTAGGGTTAGGGTTCGGGCTAGGGTTAGGGTTAGGGGACGGGGACGGTTTAGGGTCCAGGTGAGGGTACGACAACGCTCTAGGGGGAGCGTACGTGTGAGGGCGCGGGTTAGTGTCAGCGTACGGGTTAGGATTAGGGGACGGGTGAGGGTCAGGCTTCGGGGAAGGGTTAGGGTTAGGGTTCGGGCTAGGGTCAGGGTTAGGGGACGGGGACGGTTTAGGGTCCAGGTGAGGGTACGACAACGCTCTAGGGGGAGCGTACGTGTGAGGGCGCGGGTTAGTGTCAGCGTACGGGTTAGGATTAGGGGACGGGTGAGGGTCAGGCTTCGGGGAAGGGTTAGGGTTAGGGTTCGGGCTAGGGTTAGGGTTAGGGGACGGGGACGGTTTAGGGTCCAGGTGAGGGTACGACAACGCTCTAGGGGGAGCGTACGTGTGAGGGCGCGGGTTAGTGTCAGCGTACGGGTTAGGATTAGGGGACGGGTGAGGGTCAGGCTTCGGGGAAGGGTTAGGGTTAGGGTTCGGGCTAGGGTTAGGGTTAGGGGACGGGGACGGTGTAGGGTCCAGGTGAGGGTACGACAACGCTCTAGGGGGTGCGTACGTGTGAGGGCGCGGGTAAGTGTCAGCGTACGGGTTAGGATTAGGGGACGGGTGAGGGTCAGGCTTCGGGGAAGGGTTAGGGTTAGGGTTCGGGCTAGGCTTAGGGTTAGGGGACGGGGACGGTTTAGGGTCCAGGTGAGGGTACGACAACGCTCTAGGGGGAGCGTACGTGTGAGGGCGCGGGTTAGTGTCAGCGTACGGGTTAGGATTAGGGGACGGGTGAGGGTCAGGCTTCGGGGAAGGGTTAGGGTTAGGGTTCGGGCTAGGGTTAGGGTTAGGGGACGGGGACGGTTTAGGGTCCAGGTGAGGGTACGACAACGCTCTAGGGGGAGCGTACGTGTGAGGGCGCGGGTTAGTGTCAGCGTACGGGTTAGGATTAGGGGACGGGTGAGGGTCAGGCTTCGGGGAAGGGTTAGGGTTAGGGTTCGGGCTAGGGTTAGGGTTAGGGGACGGGGACGGTTTAGGGTCCAGGTGAGGGTACGACAACGCTCTAGGGGGAGCGTACGTGTGAGGGCGCGGGTTAGTGTCAGCGTACGGGTTAGGATTAGGGGACGGGTGATGGTCAGGCTTCTGGGAAGGGTTAGGGTTAGGGTTCGGGCTAGGGTTAGGGTTACGGGACGGGGACAGTTTAGGGTCCAGGTGAGGGTACGACAACGCTCTAGGGGGAGCGTACGTGTGAGGGCGCGGGTTAGTGTCAGCCTACGGGTGAGGATTAGGGGACGGGTGAGGGTCAGGCTTCGGGGAAGGGTTAGGGTTAGGGTTCGGGCTAGGGTTAGGGTTAGGGGACGGGGACGGTTTAGGGTGCAGGTGAGGGTACGACAACGCTCTAGGGGGAGCGTACGTGTGAGGGCGCGGGTTAGTGTCAGCGTACGGGTTAGGATTAGGGGACGGGTGAGGGTCAGGCTTCGGGGAAGGGTTAGGGTTAGGGTTCGGGCTAGGGTTAGGGTTAGGGGACGGGGACGGTTTAGGGTCCAGGTGAGGGTACGACAACGCTCTAGGGGGAGCGTACGTGTGAGGTCGCGGGTTAGTGTCAGCGTACGGGTTAGGATTAGGGGACGGGTGAGGGTCAGGCTTCGGGGAAGGGTTAGGGTTAGGGTTCGGGCTAGGGTTAGGGTTAGGGGACGGGGACGGTGTAGGGTCCAGGTGAGGGTACGACAACGCTCTAGGGGGTGCGTACGTGTGAGGGCGCGGGTAAGTGTCAGCGTACGGGTTAGGATTAGGGGACGTGTGAGGGTCAGGCTTCGGGGAAGGGTTAGGGTTAGGGTTCGGGCTAGGGTTAGGGTTAGGGGACGGGGACGGTTTAGGGTCCAGGTGAGGGTACGACAACGCTCTAGGGGGAGCGTACGTGTGAGGGCGCGGGTTAGTGTCAGCGTACGGGTTAGGATTAGGGGACGGGTGAGGGTCAGGCTTCGGGGAAGGGTTAGGGTTAGGGTTCGGGCTAGGGTTAGGGTTAGGGGACGGGGACGGTTTAGGGTCCAGGTGAGGGTACGACAACGCTCTAGGGGGAGCGTACGTGTGAGGGCGCGGGTTAGTGTCAGCGTACGGGTTAGGATTAGGGGACGGGTGAGGGTCAGGCTTCGGGGAAGGGTTAGGGTTAGGGTTCGGGCTAGGGTTAGGGTTAGGGGACGGGGACGGTTTAGGGTCCAGGTGAGGGTACGACAACGCTCTAGGGGGAGCGTACGTGTGAGGGCGCGGGTTAGTGTCAGCGTACGGGTTAGGATTAGGGGACGGGTGAGGGTCAGGCTTCGGGGAAGGGTTAGGGTTAGGGTTCGGGCTAGGGTTAGGGTTAGGGGACGGGGACGGTTTAGGGTCCAGGTGAGGGTACAACAACGCTCTAGGGGGAGCGTACGTGTGAGGGCGCGGGTTAGTGTCAGCGTACGGGTTAGGATTAGGGGACGGGTGAGGGTCAGGCTTCGGGGAAGGGTTAGGGTTAGGGTTCGGGCTAGGGTTAGGGTTAGGGGACGGGGACGGTTTAGGGTCCAGGTGAGGGTACGACAACGCTCTAGGGGGAGCGTACGTGTGAGGGCGCGGGTTAGTGTCAGCGTACGGGTTAGGATTAGGGGACGGGTGAGGGTCAGGCTTCGGGGAAGGGTTAGGGTTAGGGTTCGGGCTAGGGTCAGGGTTAGGGGACGGGGACGGTTTAGGGTCCAGGTGAGGGTACGACAACGCTCTAGGGGGAGCGTACGTGTGAGGGCGCGGGTTAGTGTCAGCGTACGGGTTAGGATTAGGGGACGGGTGAGGGTCAGGCTTCGGGGAAGGGTTAGGGTTAGGGTTCGGGCTAGGGTTAGGGTTAGGGGACGGGGACGGTTTAGGGTCCAGGTGAGGGTACGACAACGCTCTAGGGGGAGCGTACGTGTGAGGGCGCGGGTTAGTGTCAGCGTACGGGTTAGGATTAGGGGACGGGTGAGGGTCAGGCTTCGGGGAAGGGTTAGGGTTAGGGTTCGGGATAGGGTTAGGGTTAGGGGACGGGGACGGTTTAGGGTGCAGGTGAGGGTACGACAACGCTCTAGGGGGAGCGTACGTGTGAGGGCGCGGGTTAGTGTCAGCGTACGGGTTAGGATTAGGGGACGGGTGAGGGTCAGGCTTCGGGGAAGGGTTAGGGTTAGGGTTCGGGCTAGGGTTAGGGTTAGGGGACGGGGACGGTTTAGGGTCCAGGTGAGGGTACGACAACGCTCTAGGGGGAGCGTACGTGTGAGGGCGCGGGTTAGTGTCATCGTACGGGTCAGGATTAGGGGACGGGTGAGGGTCAGGCTTCGGGGAAGGGTTAGGGTTAGATTTCGGGCTAGGGTTAGGGTTAGGGGACGCGGACGGTTTAGGGTCCAGGTGAGGGTACGACAACGCTCTAGGGGGAGCGTACGTGTGAGGGCGCGGGTTAGTGTCAGCATACGGGTTAGGATTAGGGGACGGGTGAGGGTCAGGATTCGGGGAAGTGTTAGGGTTAGGGTTAGGGTTAGGGTTTTTGGCTAGGGTTAGGGTTAGGGGACGGGGACGGTTTAGGGTCCAGGTGAGGGTACGACAACGCTCTAGGGGGAGCGTACGTGTGAGGGCGCGGGTTAGTGTCAGCGTACGGGTTAGGATTAGGGGACGGGTGAGGGTCAGGCTTCGGGGAAGGGTTAGGGTTAGGGTTCGGGCTAGGTTTAGGGTTAGGGGACGGGGACGGTTTAGGGTCCAGGTGAGGGTACGACAACGCTCTAGGGGGAGCGTACGTGTGAGGGCGCGGGTTAGTGTCAGCGTACGGGTTAGGATTTGGGGACGGGTGAGGGTCAGGCTTCGGGGAAGTGTTAGGGTTAGGGTTCGGGCTAGGGTTAGGGTTAGGGGACGGGGACGGTTTAGGGTCCAGGTGAGGGTACGACAACGCTCTAGGGGGAGCGTACGTGTGAGGGCGCGGGTTAGTGTCAGCGTACGGGTTAGGATTAGGGGACGGGTGAGGGTCAGGCTTCGGGGAAGGGTTAGGGTTAGGGTTCGGGCTAAGGTTAGGGTTAGGGGACGGGGACGGTTTAGGGTCCAGGTGAGGGTACGACAACACTCTAGGGGGAGCGTACGTGTGAGGGCGCGGGTTAGTGTCAGCGTATGGGTTAGGTTTAGGGGACGGGTGAGGGTCAGGCTTCGGGGAAGGGTTAGGGTTAGGGTTCGGGCTAGGGTTAGTGTTAGGGGACGGGGGCGGTTTAGGGTCCAGGTGAGGGTACGACAGCGCTCTAGGGGGAGCGTACGTGTGAGGGCGCGGGTTAGTGTCAGCGTACGGGTTAGGATTAGGGGACGGGTGAGGGTCAGGCTTCGGGGAAGTGTTAGGGTTAGGGTTCGGGCTAGGGTTAGGGTTAGGGATAGGGGACGGGGACGGTTTAGGGTCCAGGTGAGGGTACGACAACGCTCTAGGGGGAGCGTACGTGTGAGGGCGCGGGTTAGTGTCAGCGTACGGGTGAGGATTAGGGGACGGGTGAGGGTCAGGCTTCGGGGAAGGGTTAGGGTTAGGGTTCGGGCTAGGGTTAGGGTTAGGGGACGGGGACGGTTTAGGGTGCAGGTGAGGGTACGACAACGCTCTAGGGGGAGCGTACGTGTGAGGGCGCGGGTTAGTGTCAGCGTACGGGTTAGGATTAGGGGACGGGTGAGGGTCAGGCTTCGGGGAAGTTTTAGGGTTAGGGTTTGGGCTAGGGTTAGGGTTAGGGGACGGGGACGGTTTAGGGTCCAGGTGAGGGTACGACAACGCTCTAGGGGGAGCGTACGTGTGAGGTCGCGGGTTAGTGTCAGCGTACGGGTTAGGATTAGGGGACGGGTGAGGGTCAGGCTTCGGGGAAGGGTTAGGGTTAGGGTTCGCGCTAGGGTTAGGGTTAGGGGACGGGGACGGTTTAGGGTCCAGGTGAGGGTACGACAACGCTCTAGGGGGTGCGTACGTGTGAGGGCGCGGGTTAGTGTCAGCGTACGGGTTAGGATTAGGGGACGGGTGAGGGTCAGGCTTCGGGGAAGGGTTAGGGTTAGGGTTCGGGCTAGGGTTAGGGTTAGGGGACGGGGACGGTTTAGGGTCCAGGTGAGGGTACGACAACGCTCTAGGGGGAGCGTACGTGTGAGGGCGCGGGTTAGTGTCAGCGTACGGGTTAGGATTAGGGGACGGGTGAGGGTCAGGCTTCGGGGAAGGGTTAGGGTTAGGGTTCGGGCTAGGGTTAGGGTTAGGGGACGGGGACGGTTTAGGGTACAGGTGAGGGTACGACAACGCTCTAGGGGGAGCGTACGTGTGAGGGCGCGGGTTAGTGTCAGCGTACGGGTTAGGATTAGGGGACGGGTGAGGGTCAGGCTTCGGGGAAGGGTTAGGGTTAGGGTTCGGGCTAGGGTTAGGGTTAGGGGACGGGGACGGTTTAGGGTCCAGGTGAGGGTACGACAACGCTCTAGGGGTAGCGTACGTGTGAGGGCGCGGGTTAGTGTCAGCGTACGGGTTAGGATTAGGGGACGGGTGAGGGTCAGGCTTCGGGGAAGTGTTAGGGTTAGGGTTCGGGCTAGGGTTAGGGTTAGGGATAGGGGACGAGGACGGTTTAGGGTCCAGGTGAGGGTACGACAACACTCTAGGGGGAGCGTACATGTGAGGGCGCGGGTTAGTGTCAGCGTACGGGTTAGGATTAGGGGACGGGTGATGGTCAGGCTTCTGGGAAGGGTCAGGGTTAGGGTTCGGGCTAGGGTTAGGGTTACGGGACGGGGACGGTTTAGGGTCCAGGTGAGGGTACGACAACGCTCTAGGGGGAGCGTACGTGTGAGGGCGCGGGTTAGTGTCAGCGTACGGGTGAGGATTAGGGGACGGGTGAGGGTCAGGCTTCGGGGAAGGGTTAGGGTTAGGGTTCGGGCTAGGGTTAGGGTTAGGGGACGGGGACGGTTTAGGGTGCAGGTGAGGGTACGACAACGCTCTAGGGGGAGCGTACGTGTGAGGGCGCGGGTTAGTGTCAGCGTATGGGTTAGGATTAGGGGACGGGTGAGGGTCAGGCTTCGGGGAAGGGTTAGGGTTAGGGTTTGGGCTAGGGTTAGGGTTAGGGGACGGGGACGGTTTAGGGTCCAGGTGAGGGTACGACAACGCTCTAGGGGGAGCGTACGTGTGAGGTCGCGGGTTAGTGTCAGCGTACGGGTTAGGATTAGGGGACGGGTGAGGGTCAGGCTTCGGGGAAGGGTTAGGGTTAGGGTTCGGGCTAGGGTTAGGGTTAGGGGACGGGGACGGTTTAGGGTCCAGGTGAGGGTACGACAACGCTCTAGGGGGAGCGTACGTGTGAGGGCGCGGGTTAGTGTCAGCGTACGGGTTAGGATTAGGGGACGGGTGAGGGTCAGGCTTCGGGGAAGGATTAGGGTTAGGGTTCGGGCTAGGGTTAGGGTTAGGGGACGGGGACGGTTTAGGGTCCAGGTGAGGGTACGACAACGCTCTAGGGGGAGCGTACGTGTGAGGGCGCGGGTTAGTGTCAGCGTACGGGTTAGGATTAGGGGACGGGTGAGGGTCAGGCTTCGGGGAAGGGTTAGGGTTAGGGTTCGGGCTAGGGTCAGGGTTAGGGGACGGGGACGGTTTAGGGTCCAGGTGAGGGTACGACAACGCTCTAGGGGGAGCGTACGTGTGAGGGCGCGGGTTAGTGTCAGCGTACGGGTTAGGATTAGGGGACGGGTGAGGGTCAGGCTTCGGGGAAGGGTTAGGGTTAGGGTTCGGGCTAGGGTTAGGGTTAGGGGACGGGGACGGTTTAGGGTCCAGGTGAGGGTACGACAACGCTCTAGGGGGAGCGTACGTGTGAGGGCGCGGGTTAGTGTCAGCGTACGGGTTAGGATTAGGGGACGGGTGAGGGTCAGGCTTCGGGGAAGGGTTAGGGTTAGGGTTCGGGCTAGGGTTAGGGTTAGGGGACGGGGACGGTTTAGGGTGCAGGTGAGGGTACGACAACGCTCTAGGGGGAGCGTACGTGTGAGGGCGCGGGTTAGTGTCAGCGTACGGGTTAGGATTAGGGGACGGGTGAGGGTCAGGCTTCGGGGAAGGGTTAGGGTTAGGGTTCGGGCTAGGGTTAGGGTTAGGGGACGGGGACGGTTTAGGGTCCAGGTGAGGGTACGACAACGCTCTAGGGGGAGCGTACGTGTGAGGGCGCGGATTAGTGTCATCGTACGGGTCAGGATTAGGGGACGGGTGAGGGTCAGGCTTCGGGGAAGGGTTAGGGTTAGATTTCGGGCTAGGGTTAGGGTTAGGGGACGCGGACGGTTTAGGGTCCAGGTGAGGGTACGACAACGCTCTAGGGGGAGCGTACGTGTGAGGGCGCGGGTTAGGGTCAGCATACGGGTTAGGATTAGGGGACGGGTGAGGGTCAGGCTTCGGGGAAGTGTTAGGGTTAGGGTTAGGGTTAGGGTTTGGGCTAGGGTTAGGGTTAGGGGACGGGGACGGTTTAGGGTCCAGGTGAGGGTACGACAACGCTCTAGGGGGAGCGTACGTGTGAGGGCGCGGGTTAGTGTCAGCGTACGGGTTAGGATTAGGGGACGGGTGAGGGTCAGGCTTCGGGGAAGGGTTAGGGTTAGGGTTCGGGCTAGGTTTAGGGTTAGGGGACGGGGACGGTTTAGGGTCCAGGTGAGGGTACGACAACGCTCTAGGGGGAGCGTACGTGTGAGGGCGCGGGTTAGTGTCAGCGTACGGGTTAGGATTAGGGGACGGGTGAGGGTCAGGCTTCGGGGAAGGGTTAGGGTTAGGGTTCGGGCTAGGGTTAGGGTTAGGGGACGGGGACGGTTTAGGGTCCAGGTGAGGGTACGACAACGCTCTAGGGGGAGCGTACGTGTGAGGGCGCGGGTTAGTGTCAGCGTACGGGTTAGGATTAGGGGACGGGTGAGGGTCAGGCTTCGGGGAAGGGTTAGGGTTAGGGTTCGGGCTAGGGTTAGGGTTAGGGGACGGGGACGGTTTAGGGTCCAGGTGAGGGTACGACAACGCTCTAGGGGGAGCGTACGTGTGAGGGCGCGGGTTAGTGTCAGCGTATGGGTTAGGTTTAGGGGACGGGTGAGGGTCAGGCTTCGGGGAAGGGTTAGGGTTAGGGTTCGGGCTAGGGTTAGGGTTAGGGGACGGGGGCGGTTTAGGGTCCAGGTGAGGGTACGACAGCGCTCTAGGGGGAGCGTACGTGTGAGGGCGCGGGTTAGTGTCAGCGTACGGGTTAGGATTAGGGGACGGGTGAGGGTCAGGCTTCGGGGAAGTGTTAGGGTTAGGGTTCGGGCTAGGGTTAGGGTTAGGGATAGGGGACGGGGACGGTTTAGGGTCCAGGTGAGGGTACGACAACGCTCTAGGGGGAGCGTACGTGTGAGGGCGCGGGTTAGTGTCAGCGTACGGGTGAGGATTAGGGGACGGGTGAGGGTCAGGCTTCGGGGAAGGGTTAGGGTTAGGGTTCGGGCTAGGGTTAGGGTTAGGGGACGGGGACGGTTTAGGGTGCAGGTGAGGGTACGACAACGCTCTAGGGGGAGCGTACGTGTGAGGGCGCGGGTTAGTGTCAGCGTACGGGTTAGGATTAGGGGACGGGTGAGGGTCAGGCTTCGGGGAAGTGTTAGGGTTAGGGTTTGGGCTAGGGTTAGGGTTAGGGGACGGGGACGGTTTAGGGTCCAGGTGAGGGTACGACAACGCTCTAGGGGGAGCGTACGTGTGAGGTCGCGGGTTAGTGTCAGCGTACGGGTTAGGATTAGGGGACGGGTGAGGGTCAGGCTTCGGGGAAGGGTTAGGGTTAGGGTTCGCGCTAGGGTTAGGGTTAGGGGACGGGGACGGTTTAGGGTCCAGGTGAGGGTACGACAACGCTCTAGGGGGTGCGAACGTGTGAGGGCGCGGGTTAGTGTCAGCGTACGGGTTAGGATTAGGGGACGGGTGAGGGTCAGGCTTCGGGGAAGGGTTAGGGTTAGGGTTCGGGCTAGGGTTAGGGTTAGGGGACGGGGACGGTTTAGGGTCCAGGTGAGGGTACGACAACGCTCTAGGGGGAGCGTACGTGTGAGGGCGCGGGTTAGTGTCAGCGTACGGGTTAGGATTAGGGGACGGGTGAGGGTCAGGCTTCGGGGAAGGGTTAGGGTTAGGGTTCGGGCTAGGGTTAGGGTTAGGGGACGGGGACGGTTTAGGGTCCAGGTGAGGGTACGACAACGCTCTAGGGGGAGCGTACGTGTGAGGGCGCGGGTTAGTGTCAGCGTACGGGTTAGGATTAGGGGACGGGTGAGGGTCAGGCTTCGGGGAAGGGTTAGGGTTAGGGTTCGGGCTAGGGTTAGGGTTAGGGGACGGGGACGGTTTAGGGTACAGGTGAGGGTACGACAACGCTCTAGGGGGAGCGTACGTGTGAGGGCGCGGGTTAGTGTCAGCGTACGGGTTAGGATTAGGGGACGGGTGAGGGTCAGGCTTCGGGGAAGGGTTAGGGTTAGGGTTCGGGCTAGGGTTAGGGTTAGGGGACGGGGACGGTTTAGGGTCCAGGTGAGGGTACGACAACGCTCTAGGGGTAGCGTACGTGTGAGGGCGCGGGTTAGTGTCAGCGTACGGGTTAGGATTAGGGGACGGGTGAGGGTCAGGCTTCGGGGAAGTGTTAGGGTTAGGGTTCGGGCTAGGGTTAGGGTTAGGGATAGGGGACGAGGACGGTTTAGGGTCCAGGTGAGGGTACGACAACACTCTAGGGGGAGCGTACATGTGAGGGCGCGGGTTAGTGTCAGCGTACGGGTTAGGATTAGGGGACGGGTGATGGTCAGGCTTCTGGGAAGGGTCAGGGTTAGGGTTCGGGCTAGGGTTAGGGTTACGGGACGGGGACGGTTTTGGGTCCAGGTGAGGGTACGACAACGCTCTAGGGGGAGCGTAAGTGTGAGGGCGCGGGTTAGTGTCAGCGTACGGGTGAGGATTAGGGGACGGGTGAGGGTCAGGCTTCGGGGAAGGGTTAGGGTTAGGGTTCGGGCTAGGGTTAGGGTTAGGGGACGGGGACGGTTTAGGGTGCAGGTGAGGGTACGACAACGCTCTAGGGGGAGCGTACGTGTGAGGGCGCGGGTTAGTGTCAGCGTATGGGTTAGGATTAGGGGACGGGTGAGGGTCAGGCTTCGGGGAAGGGTTAGGGTTAGGGTTTGGGCTAGGGTTAGGGTTAGGGGACGGGGACGGTTTAGGGTCCAGGTGAGGGTACGACAGCGCTCTAGGGGGAGCGTACGTGTGAGGTCGCGGGTTAGTGTCAGCGTACGGGTTAGGATTAGGGGACGGGTGAGGGTCAGGCTTCGGGGAAGGGTTAGGGTTAGGGTTCGGGCTAGGGTTAGGGTTAGGGGACGGGGACGGTTTAGGGTCCAGGTGAGGGTACGACAACGCTCTAGGGGGTGCGTACGTGTGAGGGCGCGGGTTAGTGTCAGCGTACGGGTTAGGATTAGGGGACGGGTGAGGGTCAGGCTTCGGGGAAGGGTTAGGGTTAGGGTTCGGGCTAGGGTTAGGGTTAGGGGACGGGGACGGTTTAGGGTCCAGGTGAGGGTACGACAACGCTCTAGGGGGAGCGTACGTGTGAGGGCGCGGGTTAGTGTCAGCGTACGGGTTAGGATTAGGGGACGGGTGAGGGTCAGGCTTCGGGGAAGGGTTAGGGTTAGGGTTCGGGCTAGGTTTAGGGTTAGGGGACGGGGACGGTTTAGGGTCCAGGTGAGGGTACGACAACGCTCTAGGGGGAGCGTACGTGTGAGGGCGCGGGTTAGTGTCAGCGTACGGGTTAGGATTAGGGGACGGGTGAGGGTCAGGCTTCGGGGAAGGGTTAGGGTTAGGGTTCGGGCCAGGGTTAGGGTTAGGGGACGGGGACGGTTTAGGGTCCAGGTGAGGGTACGACAACGCTCTAGGGGGAGCGTACGTGTGAGGGCGCGGGTTAGTGTCAGCGTACGGGTTAGGATTAGGGGACGGGTGAGGGTCAGGCTTCGGGGAAGGGTTAGGGTTAGGGTTCGGGCTAGGGTTAGGGTTAGGGGACGGGGACGGTTTAGGGTCCAGGTGAGGGTACGACAACGCTCTAGGGGGAGCGTACGTGTGAGGGCGCGGGTTAGTGTCAGCGTACGGGTTAGGATTAGGGGACGGTGAGGGTCAGGCTTCGGGGAAGGGTTAGGGTTAGGGTTCGGGCTAGGGTTAGGGTTAGGGGACGGGGACGGTTTAGGGTCCAGGTGAGGGTACGACAACGCTCTAGGGGGAGCGTACGTGTGAGGGCGCGGGTTAGTGTCAGCGTACGGGTTAGGATTAGGGGACGGGTGAGGGTCAGGCTTCGGGGAAGGGTTAGGGTTAGGGTTCGGGCTAGGGTTAGGGTTAGGGGACGGGGACGGTTTAGGGTCCAGGTGAGGGTACGACAACGCTCTACGGGGAGCGTACGTGTGAGGGCGCGGGTTAGTGTCAGCGTACGGGTTAGGATTAGGGGACGGGTGAGGGTCAGGCTTCGGGGAAGGGTTAGGGTTAGGGTTCGGGCTAGGGTTAGGGTTAGGGGACGGGGACGGTTTAGGGTCCAGGTGAGGGTACGACAACGCTCTAGGGGGAGCGTACGTGTGAGGGCGCGGGTTAGTGTCAGCGTACGGGTTAGGATTAGGGGACGGGTGAGGGTCAGGCTTCGGGGAAGGGTTAGGGTTAGGGTTCGGGCTAGGGTTAGGGTTAGGGGACGGGGACGGTTTAGGGTCCAGGTGAGGGTACGACAACGCTCTAAGGGGAGCGTACGTGTGAGGGCGCGGGTTAGTGTCAGCGTACGGGTTAGGATTAGGGGACGGGTGAGGTTCAGGCTTCGGGGAAGGGTTAGGGTTAGGGTTCGGGCTAGGGTTAGGGTTAGGGGACGGGGACGGTTTAGGGTCCAGGTGAGGGTACGACAACGCTCTAGGGGGAGCGTACGTGTGAGGGCGCGGGTTAGTGTCAGCGTACGGGTTAGGATTAGGGGACGGGTGAGGGTCAGGCTTCGGGGAAGGGTTAGGGTTAGGGTTCGGGCTAGGGTTAGGGTTAGGGGACGGGGACGGCTTAGGGTCCAGGTGAGGGTACGACAAATCTCCAGGGGGAGCGTACGTGTGAGGGCGCGGGTTAGTGTCAGCGTACGGGTTAGGATTAGGGGACGGGTGAGGGTCAGGCTTCGGGGAAGGGTTAGGGTTAGGGTTCGGGCTAGGGTTAGGGTTAGGGGACGGGGACGGTTTAGGGTCCAGGTGAGGGTACGACAACGCTCTAGGGGGAGCGTACGTGTGAGGGCGCGGGTTAGTGTCAGCGTACGGGTTAGGATTAGGGGACGGGTGAGGGTCAGGCTTCGGGGAAGGGTTAGGGTTAGGGTTCGGGCTAGGGTTAGGGTTAGGGGACGGGGACGGTTTAGGGTCCAGGTGAGGGTACGACAACGCTCTAGGGGGAGCGTACGTGTGAGGGCGCGGGTTAGTGTCAGCGTACGGGTTAGGATTAGGGGACGGGTGAGGGTCAGGCTTCGGGGAAGGGTTAGGGTTAGGGTTCGGGCTAGGGTTAGGGTTAGGGGACGGGGACGGTTTAGGGTCCAGGTGAGGGTACGACAACGCTCTAGGGGGAGCGTACGTGTGAGGGCGCGGGTTAGTGTCAGCGTACGGGTTAGGATTAGGGGACGGGTGAGGGTCAGGCTTCGGGGAAGGGTTAGGGTTAGGGTTCGGGCTAGGGTTAGGGTTAGGGGACGGGGACGGTTTAGGGTCCAGGTGAGGGTACGACAACGCTCTAGGGGGAGCGTACGTGTGAGGGCGCGGGTTAGTGTCAGCGTACGGGTTAGGATTAGGGGACGGGTGAGGGTCAGGCTTCGGGGAAGGGTTAGGGTTAGGGTTCGGGCTAGGGTTAGGGTTAGGGGACGGGGACGGTTTAGGGTCCAGGTGAGGGTACGACAACGCTCTAGGGGGAGCGTACGTGTGAGGGCGCGGGTTAGTGTCAGCGTACGGGTTAGGATTAGGGGACGGGTGAGGGTCAGGCTTCGGGGAAGGGTTAGGGTTAGGGTTCGGGCTAGGGTTAGGGGACGGGGACGGTTTAGGGTCCAGGTGAAGGTACGACAACGCTCTAGGGGGAGCGTACGTGTGAGGGCGCGGGTTAGTGTCAGCGTACGGGTTAGGATTAAGGGACGGGTGAGGGTCAGGTTTCGGGGAAGTGTTAGGGTTAGGGTTCGGGCTAGGGTTAGGGTTAGGGGACGGGGACGGTTTAGGGTCCAGGTGAGGGTACGACAACGCTCTAGGGGGAGCGTACGTGTGAGGGCGCGGGTTAGTGTCAGCGTACGGGTTAGGATGAGGGGACGGGTGAGTGTCAGGCGTCGGGGAAGGGTTAGGGTTAGGGTTCGGGCTAGGGTTAGGATTAGGGGACGGGGACAGTTTAGGGTCCAGGTGAGGGTACGACAACGCTCTAGGGGGAGCGTACGTGTGAGGGCGCGGGTTAGTGTCAGCGTACGGGTTAGGATTAGGGGACGGGTGAGGGTCAGGCTTCGGGCAAGTGTTAGGGTTAGGGTTCGGGCTAGGGTTAGGGTTAGGGGACGGGGACGGTTTAGGGTCCAGGTGAGGGTACGACAACGCTCTAGGGGGAGCGTACGTGTGAGGGCGCGGGTTAGTGTCAGCGTACGGGTTAGGATTAGGGGACGCCTGAGGGTCAGGCTTCGGGGAAGGGTTAGGGTTAGGGTTCGGGCTAGGGTTAGGGTTAGGGGACGGGGACGGTTTAGGGTCCAGGTGAGGGTACGACAACGCTCTAGGGGGAGCGTACGTGTGAGGGCGCGGGTTAGTGTCAGCGTACGGGTTAGGATTAGGGGACGGGTGAGGGTCAGGCTTCGGGGAAGGGTTAGGGTTAGGGTTCGGGCTAGGGTTAGGGTTAGGTGACGGGGACGGTTTAGGGTCCAGGTGAGGGTACGACAAAGCTCCAGGGGGAGCGTACGTGTGAGGGCGCGGGTTAGTGTCAGCGTACGGGTTAGGATTAGGGGACGGGTGAGGGTCAGGCTTCGGGGAAGGGTTAGGTTTAGGGTTCGGGCTAGGGATAGGGTTAGGGGACGGGGACGGTTTAGGGTCCAGGTGAGGGTACGACAACGCTCTAGGGGGAGCGTACGTGTGAGGGCGCGGGTTAGTGTCAGCGTACGGGTTAGGATTAGGGGACGGGTGAGGGTCAGGCTTCGGGGAAGGGTTAGGGTTAGGGTTCGGGCTAGGGTTAGGGTTAGGGGACGGGGACGGTTTAGGGTCCAGGTGAGGGTACGACAACGCTCTAGGGGGAGCATACGTGTGAGGGCGCGGGTTAGTGTCAGCGTACGGGTTAGGATTAGGGGACGGGTGAGTGTCAGGCTTCGGGGAAGGGTTAGGGTTAGGGTTCGGGCTAGGGTTAGGGTTAGGGGACGGGGACGGTTTAGGGTCCAGGTGAGGGTACGACAACGCTCTAGGGGGAGCGTACGTGTGAGGGCGCGGGTTAGTGTCAGCGTACGGGTTAGGATTAGGGGACGGGTGAGGGTCAGGCTTCGGGGAAGGGTTAGGGTTAGGGTTCGGGCTAGGGTTAGGGTTAGGGGACGGGGACGGTTTAGGGTCCAGGTGAGGGTACGACAACGCTCTAGGGGGAGCGTACGTGTGAGGGCGCGGGTTAGTGTCAGCGTACGGGTTAGGATTAGGGGACGGGTGAGGGTCAGGCTTCGGGGAAGAGTTAGGGTTAGGGTTCGGGCTAGGGTCAGGGTTAGGGGACGGGGACGGTTTAGGGTCCAGGTGAGGGTACGACAACGCTCTAGGGGGAGCGTACGTGTGAGGGCGCGGGTTAGTGTCAGCGTACGGGTTAGGATTAGGGGACGGGTGAGGGTCAGGCTTCGGGGAAGGGTTAGGGTTAGGGTTCGGGCTAGGGTTAGGGTTAGGGGACGGGGACGGTTTAGGGTCCAGGTGAGGGTACGACAACGCTCTAGGGGGAGCGTACGTGTGAGGGCGCGGGTTAGTGTCAGCGTACGGGTTAGGATTAGGGGACGGGTGAGGGTCAGGCTTCGGGGAAGGGTTAGGGTTAGGGTTCGGGCTAGGGTTAGGGTTAGGGGACGGGGACGGTTTAGGGTGCAGGTGAGGGTACGACAACGCTCTAGGGGGAGCGTACGTGTGAGGGCGCGGGTTAGTGTCAGCGTACGGGTTAGGATTAGGGGACGGGTGAGGGTCAGGCTTCGGGGAAGGGTTAGGGTTAGGGTTCGGGCTAGGGTTAGGGTTAGGGGACGGGGACGGTTTAGGGTCCAGGTGAGGGTACGACAACGCTCTAGGGGGAGCGTACGTGTGAGGGCGCGGGTTAGTGTCATCGTACGGGTCAGGATTAGGGGACGGGTGAGGGTCAGGCTTCGGGGAAGGGTTAGGGTTAGATTTCGGGCTAGGGTTAGGGTTAGGGGACGCGGACGGTTTAGGGTCCAGGTGAGGGTACGACAACGCTCTAGGGGGAGCGTACGTGTGAGGGCGCGGGTTAGTGTCAGCATACGGGTTAGGATTAGGGGACGGGTGAGGGTCAGGCTTCGGGGAAGTGTTAGGGTTAGGGTTAGGGTTAGGGTTTGGGCTAGGGTTAGGGTTAGGGGACGGGGACGGTTTAGGGTCCAGGTGAGGGTACGACAACGCTCTAGGGGGAGCGTACGTGTGAGGGCGCGGGTTAGTGTCAGCGTACGGGTTAGGATTAGGGGACGGGTGAGGGTCAGGCTTCGGGGAAGGGTTAGGGTTAGGGTTCGGGCTAGGTTTAGGGTTAGGGGACGGGAACGGTTTAGGGTCCAGGTGAGGGTACGACAACGCTCTAGGGGGAGCGTACGTGTGAGGGCGCGGGTTAGTGTCAGCGTACGGGTTAGGATTAGGGGACGGGTGAGTGTCAGGCTTCGGGGAAGGGTTAGGGTTAGGGTTCGGGCTAGGGTTAGGGTTAGGGGACGGGGACGGTTTAGGGTCCAGGTGAGGGTACGACAACGCTCTAGGGGGAGCGTATGTGTGAGGGCGCGGGTTAGTGTCAGCGTACGGGTTAGGATTAGGGGACGGGTGAGGGTCAGGCTTCGGGGAAGGGTTAGGGTTAGGGTTCGGGCTAAGGTTAGGGTTAGGGGACGGGGACGGTTTAGGGTCCAGGTGAGGGTACGACAACGCTCTAGGGGGAGCGTACGAGTGAGGGCGCGGGTTAGTGTCAGCGTATGGGTTAGGTTTAGGGGACGGGTGAGGGTCAGGCTTCGGGGAAGGGTTAGGGTTAGGGTTCGGGCTAGGGTTAGGGTTAGGGGACGGGGGCGGTTTAGGGTCCAGGTGAGGGTACGACAGCGCTCTAGGGGGAGCGTACGTGTGAGGGCGCGGGTTAGTGTCAGCGTACGGGTTAGGATTAGGGGACGGGTGAGGGTCAGGCTTCGGGGAAGTGTTAGGGTTAGGGTTCGGGCTAGGGTTAGGGTTAGGGATAGGGGACGGGGACGGTTTAGGGTCCAGGTGAGGGTACGACAACGCTCTAGGGGGAGCGTACGTGTGAGGGCGCGGGTTAGTGTCAGCGTACGGGTGAGGATTAGGGGACGGGTGAGGGTCAGGCTTCGGGGAAGGGTTAGGGTTAGGGTTCGGGCTAGGGTTAGGGTTAGGAAACGGGGACGGTTTAGGGTGCAGGTGAGGGTACGACAACGCTCTAGGGGGAGCGTACGTGTGAGGGCGCGGGTTAGTGTCAGCGTACGGGTTAGGATTAGGGGACGGGTGAGGGTCAGGCTTCGGGGAAGTGTTAGGGTTAGGGTTTGGGCTAGGGTTAGGGTTAGGGGACGGGGACGGTTTAGGGTCCAGGTGAGGGTACGACAACGCTCTAGGGGGAGCGTACGTGTGAGGTCGCGGGTTAGTGTCAGCGTACGGGTTAGGATTAGGGGACGGGTGAGGGTCAGGCTTCGGGGAAGGGTTAGGGTTAGGGTTCGCGCTAGGGTTAGGGTTAGGGGACGGGGACGGTTTAGGGTCCAGGTGAGGGTACGACAACGCTCTAGGGGGTGCGTACGTGTGAGGGCGCGGGTTAGTGTCAGCGTACGGGTTAGGATTAGGGGACGGGTGAGGGTCAGGCTTCGGGGAAGGGTTAGGGTTAGGGTTCGGGCTAGGGTTAGGGTTAGGGGACGGGGACGGTTTAGGGTCCAGGTGAGGGTACGACAACGCTCTAGGGGGAGCGTACGTGTGAGGGCGCGGGTTAGTGTCAGCGTACGGGTTAGGATTAGGGGATGGGTGAGGGTCAGGCTTCGGGGAAGGGTTAGGGTTAGGGTTCGGGCTAGGGTTAGGGTTAGGGGACGGGGACGGTTTAGGGTCCAGGTGAGGGTACGACAACGCTCTAGGGGGAGCGTACGTGTGAGGGCGCGGGTTAGTGTCAGCGTACGGGTTAGGATTAGGGGACGGGTGAGGGTCAGGCTTCGGGGAAGGGTTAGGGTTAGGGTTCGGGCTAGGGTTAGGGTTAGGGGACGGGGACGGTTTAGGGTACAGGTGAGGGTACGACAACGCTCTAGGGGGAGCGTACGTGTGAGGGCGCGGGTTAGTGTCAGCGTACGGGTTAGGATTAGGGGACGGGTGAGGGTCAGGCTTCGGGGAAGGGTTAGGGTTAGGGTTCGGGCTAGGGTTAGGGTTAGGGGACGGGGACGGTTTAGGGTCCAGGTGAGGGTACGACAACGCTCTAGGGGTAGCGTACGTGTGAGGGCGCGGGTTAGTGTCAGCATACGGGTTAGGATTAGGGGACGGGTGAGGGTCAGGCTTCGGGGAAGTGTTAGGGTTAGGGTTCGGGCTAGGGTTAGGGTTAGGGATAGGGGACGAGGACGGTTTAGGGTCCAGGTGAGGGTACGACAACACTCTAGGGGGAGCGTACATGTGAGGGCGCGGGTTAGTGTCAGCGTACGGGTTAGGATTAGGGGACGGGTGATGGTCAGGCTTCTGGGAAGGGTCAGGGTTAGGGTTCGGGCTAGGGTTAGGGTTACGGGACGGGGACGGTTTAGGGTCCAGGTGAGGGTACGACAACGCTCTAGGGGGAGCGTACGTGTGAGGGCGCGGGTTAGTGTCAGCGTACGGGTGAGGATTAGGGGACGGGTGAGGGTCAGGCTTCGGGGAAGGGTTAGGGTTAGGGTTCGGGCTAGGGTTAGGGTTAGGGGACGGGGACGGTTTAGGGTGCAGGTGAGGGTACGACAACGCTCTAGGGGGAGCGTACGTGTGAGGGCGCGGGTTAGTGTCAGCGTATGGGTTAGGATTAGGGGACGGGTGAGGGTCAGGCTTCGGGGAAGGGTTAGGGTTAGGGTTTGGGCTAGGGTTAGGGTTAGGGGACGGGGACGGTTTAGGGTCCAGGTGAGGGTACGACAACGCTCTAGGGGGAGCGTACGTGTGAGGTCGCGGGTTAGTGTCAGCGTACGGGTTAGGATTAGGGGACGGGTGAGGGTCAGGCTTCGGAGAAGGGTTAGGGTTAGGGTTCGGGCTAGGGTTAGGGTTAGGGGACGGGGACGGTTTAGGGTCCAGGTGAGGGTACGACAACGCTCTAGGGGGTGCGTACGTGTGAGGGCGCGGGTTAGTGTCAGCGTACAGGTTAGGATTAGGGGACGGGTGAGGGTCAGGCTTCGGGGAAGGGTTAGGGTTAGGGTTCGGGCTAGGGTTAGGGTTAGGGGACGGGGACGGTTTAGGGTCCAGGTGAGGGTACGACAACGCTCTAGGGGGAGCGTACGTGTGAGGGCGCGGGTTAGTGTCAGCGTACGGGTTAGGATTAGGGGACGGGTGAGGGTCAGGCTTCGGGGAAGGGTTAGGGTTAGGGTTCGGGCTAGGTTTAGGGTTAGGGGACGGGGACGGTTTAGGGTCCAGGTGAGGGTACGACAACGCTCTAGGGGGAGCGTACGTGTGAGGGCGCGTGTTAGTGTCAGCGTACGGGTTAGGATTAGGGGACGGGTGAGGGTCAGGCTTCGGGGAAGGGTTAGGGTTAGGGTTCGGGCCAGGGTTAGGGTTAGGGGACGGGGACGGTTTAGGGTCCAGGTGAGGGTACGACAACGCTCTAGGGGGAGCGTACGTGTGAGGGCGCGGGTTAGTGTCAGCGTACGGGTTAGGATTAGGGGACGGGTGAGGGTCAGGCTTCGGGGAAGGGTTAGGGTTAGGGTTCGGGCTAGGGTTAGGGTTAGGGGACGGGGACGGTTTAGGGTCCAGGTGAGGGTACGACAACGCTCTAGGGGGAGCGTACGTGTGAGGGCGCGGGTTAGTGTCAGCGTACGGGTTAGGATTAGGGGACGGTGAGGGTCAGGCTTCGGGGAAGGGTTAGGGTTAGGGTTCGGGCTAGGGTTAGGGTTAGGGGACGGGGACGGTTTAGGGTCCAGGTGAGGGTACGACAACGCTCTAGGGGGAGCGTACGTGTGAGGGCGCGGGTTAGTGTCAGCGTACGGGTTAGGATTAGGGGACGGGTGAGGGTCAGGCTTCGGGGAAGGGTTAGGGTTAGGGTTCGGGCTAGGGTTAGGGTTAGGGGACGGGGACGGTTTAGGGTCCAGGTGAGGGTACGACAACGCTCTACGGGGAGCGTACGTGTGAGGGCGCGGGTTAGTGTCAGCGTACGGGTTAGGATTAGGGGACGGGTGAGGGTCAGGCTTCGGGGAAGGGTTAGGGTTAGGGTTCGGGCTAGGGTTAGGGTTAGGGGACGGGGACGGTTTAGGGTCCAGGTGAGGGTACGACAACGCTCTAGGGGGAGCGTACGTGTGAGGGCGCGGGTTAGTGTCAGCGTACGGGTTAGGATTAGGGGACGGGTGAGGGTCAGGCTTCGGGGAAGGGTTAGGGTTAGGGTTCGGGCTAGGGTTAGGGTTAGGGGACGGGGACGGTTTAGGGTCCAGGTGAGGGTACGACAACGCTCTAAGGGGAGCGTACGTGTGAGGGCGCGGGTTAGTGTCAGCGTACGGGTTAGGATTAGGGGACGGGTGAGGTTCAGGCTTCGGGGAAGGGTTAGGGTTAGGGTTCGGGCTAGGGTTAGGGTTAGGGGACGGGGACGGTTTAGGGTCCAGGTGAGGGTACGACAACGCTCTAGGGGGAGCGTACGTGTGAGAGCGCGGGTTAGTGTCAGCGTACGGGTTAGGATTAGGGGACGGGTGAGGGTCAGGCTTCGGGGAAGGGTTAGGTTTAGGGTTCGGGCTAGGGTTAGGGTTAGGGGACGGGGACGGTTTAGGGTCCAGGTGAGGGTACGACAACGCTCTAGGGAGAGCGTACGTGTGAGGGCGCGGGTTAGTGTCAGCGTACGGGTTAGGATTAGGGGACGGGTGAGGGTCAGGCTTCGGGGAAGGGTTAGGGTTAGGGTTCGGGCTAGGGTTAGGGTTAGGGGACGGGGACGGCTTAGGGTCCAGGTGAGGGTACGACAAAGCTCCAGGGGGAGCGTACGTGTGAGGGCGCGGGTTAGTGTCAGCGTACGGGTTAGGATTAGGGGACGGGTGAGGGTCAGGCTTCGGGGAAGGGTTAGGGTTAGGGTTCGGGCTAGGGTTAGGGTTAGGGGACGGGGACGGTTTAGGGTCCAGGTGAGGGTACGACAACGCTCTAGGGGGAGCGTACGTGTGAGGGCGCGGGTTAGTGTCAGCGTACGGGTTAGGATTAGGGGACGGGTGAGGGTCAGGCTTCGGGGAAGGGTTAGGGTTAGGGTTCGGGCTAGGGTTAGGGTTAGGGGACGGGGACGGTTTAGGGTCCAGGTGAGGGTACGACAACGCTCTAGGGGGAGCGTACGTGTGAGGGCGCGGGTTAGTGTCAGCGTACGGGTTAGGATTAGGGGACGGGTGAGGGTCAGGCTTCGGGGAAGGGTTAGGGTTAGGGTTCGGGCTAGGGTTAGGGTTAGGGGACGGGGACGGTTTAGGGTCCAGGTGAGGGTACGACAACGCTCTAGGGGGAGCGTACGTGTGAGGGCGCGGGTTAGTGTCAGCGTACGGGTTAGGATTAGGGGACGGGTGAGGGTCAGGCTTCGGGGAAGGGTTAGGGTTAGGGTTCGGGCTAGGGTTAGGGTTAGGGGACGGGGACGGCTTAGGGTCCAGGTGAGGGTACGACAAAGCTCCAGGGGGAGCGGACGTGTGAGGGCGCGGGTCAGTGTCAGCGTACGGGTTAGGATTAGGGGACGGGTGAGGGTCAGGCTTCGGGGAAGGGTTAGGGTTAGGTTTCGGGCTAGGGTTAGGGTTAGGGGACGGGGACGGTTTAGGGTCCAGGTGAGGGTACGACAACGCTCTAGGGGGAGCGTACGTGTGAGGGCGCGGGTTAGTGTCAGCGTACGGGTTAGGATTAGGGGACGGGTGAGGGTCAGGCTTCGGGGAAGGGTTAGGGTTAGGGTTCGGGCTAGGGTTAGGGTTAGGGGACGGGGACGGTTTAGGGTCCAGGTGAGGGTACGACAACGCTCTAGGGGGAGCGTACGTGTGAGGGCGCGGGTTAGTGTCAGCGTACGGGTTAGGATTAGGGGACGGGTGAGGGTCAGGCTTCGGGGAAGGGTTAGGGTTAGGGTTCGGGCTAGGGTTAGGGTTAGGGGACGGGGACGGTTTAGGGTCCAGGTGAGGGTACGACAACGCTCTAGGGGGAGCGTACGTGTGAGGGCGCGGGTTAGTGTCAGCGTACGGGTTAGGATTAGGGGACGGGTGAGGGTCAGGCTTCGGGGAAGGGTTAGGGTTAGGGTTCGGGCTAGGGTTAGGGTTAGGGGACGGGGACGGTTTAGGGTCCAGGTGAGGGTACGACAACGCTCTAGGGGGAGCGTACGTGTGAGGGCGCGGGTTAGTGTCAGCGTACGGGTTAGGATTAGGGGACGGGTGAGGGTCAGGCTTCGGGGAAGGGTTAGGGTTAGGGTTCGGGCTAGGGTTAGGGTTAGGGGACGGGGACGGTTTAGGGTCCAGGTGAGGGTACGACAACGCTCTAGGGGGAGCGTACGTGTGAGGGCGCGGGTTAGTGTCAGCGTACGGGTTAGGATTAGGGGACGGGTGAGGGTCAGGCTTCGGGGAAGGGTTAGGGTTAGGGTTCGGGCTAGGGTTAGGGTTAGGGGACGGGGACGGTTTAGGGTCCAGGTGAAGGTACGACAACGCTCTAGGGGGAGCGTACGTGTGAGGGCGCGGGTTAGTGTCAGCGTACGGGTTAGGATTAAGGGACGGGTGAGGGTCAGGTTTCGGGGAAGTGTTAGGGTTAGGGTTCGGGCTAGGGTTAGGGTCAGGGGACGGGGACGGTTTAGGGTCCAGGTGAGGGTACGACAACGCTCTAGGGGGAGCGTACGTGTGAGGGCGCGGGTTAGTGTCAGCGTACGGGTTAGGATGAGGGGACGGGTGAGTGTCAGGCGTCGGGGAAGGGTTAGGGTTAGGGTTCGGGCTAAGGTTAGGATTAGGGGACGGGGACAGTTTAGGGTCCAGGTGAGGGTACGACAACGCTCTAGGGGGAGCGTACGTGTGAGGGCGCGGGTTAGTGTCAGCGTACGGGTTAGGATTAGGGGACGGGTGAGGGTCAGGCTTCGGGCAAGTGTTAGGGTTAGGGTTCGGGCTAGGGTTAGGGGACGGGGACGGGGACGGTTTAGGGTCCAGGTGAGGGTACGACAACGCTCTAGGGGGAGCGTACGTGTGAGGGCGCGGGTTAGTGTCAGCGTACGGGTTAGGATTAGGGGACGCCTGAGGGTCAGGCTTCGGGGAAGGGTTAGGGTTAGGGTTCGGGCTAGGGTTAGGGTTAGGGGACGGGGACGGTTTAGGGTCCAGGTGAGGGTACGACAACGCTCTAGGGGGAGCGTACGTGTGAGGGCGCGGGTTAGTGTCAGCGTACGGGTTAGGATTAGGGGACGGGTGAGGGTCAGGCTTCGGGGAAGGGTTAGGGTTAGGGTTCGGGCTAGGGTTAGGGTTAGGTGACGGGGACGGTTTAGGGTCCAGGTGAGGGTACGACAAAGCTCCAGGGGGAGCGTACGTGTGAGGGCGCGGGTTAGTGTCAGCGTACGGGTTAGGATTAGGGGACGGGTGAGGGTCAGGCTTCGGGGAAGGGTTAGGTTTAGGGTTCGGGCTAGGGATAGGGTTAGGGGATGGGGACGGTTTAGGGTCCAGGTGAGGGTACGACAACACTCTAGGGGGAGCGTACGTGTGAGGGCGCGGGTTAGTGTCAGCGTACGGGTTAGGATTAGGGGACGGGTGAGGGTCAGGCTTCGGGGAAGGGTTAGGGTTAGGGTTCGGGCTAGGGTTAGGGTTAGGGGACGGGGACGGTTTAGGGTCCAGGTGAGGGTACGACAACGCTCTAGGGGGAGCGTACGTGTGAGGGCGCGGGTTAGTGTCAGCGTACGGGTTAGGATTAGGGGACGGGTGAGGGTCAGGCTTCGGGGAAGGGTTAGGGTTAGGGTTCGGGCTAGGGTTAGGGTTAGGGGACGGGGACGGTTTAGGGTCCAGGTGAGGGTACGACAACGCTCTAGGGGGAGCGTACGTGTGAGGGCGCGGGTTAGTGTCAGCGTACGGGTTAGGATTAGGGGACGGGTGAGGGTAAGGCTTCGGGGAAGGGTTAGGGTTAGGGTTCGGGCTAGGGTTAGGGTTAGGGGACGGGGACGGTTTAGGGTCCAGGTTAGGGTACGACAATGCTCCAGGGGGAGCGTACGTGTGAGGGCGCGGGTCAGTGTCAGCGTACGGGTTAGGATTAGGGGACGGGTGAGGGTCAGGCTTCGGGGAAGTGTTAGGGTTAGGGTTCGGGCTAGGGTTAGGGTTAGGGGACGGGGACGGTTTAGGGTCCAGGTGAGGGTACGACAACGCTCTAGGGGGAGCGTACGTGTGAGGGCGCGGGTTAGTGTCAGCGTACGGGTTAGGATTAGGGGACGGGTGAGGGTCAGGCTTCGGGGAAGGGTTAGGGTTAGGGTTCGGGCTAGGGTTAGGGTTAGGGGACGGGGACAGTTTAGGGTCCAGGTGAGGGAACGACAACGCTCTAGGGGGAGCGTACGTATGAGGGCGCGGGTTAGTGTCAGCGTACGGGTTAGGAGTAGGGGACGGGTGAGGGTCAGGCTTCGGGGAAGGGGAAGGGTTAGGGTTAGGTTTCGGGCTAGGGTTAGGGTTAGGGGACGGGGACGGTTTAGGGTCCAGGTGAGGGTACGACAACGCTCTAGGGGGAGCGTACGTGTGAGGGCGCGGGTTAGTGTCAGCGTACGGGTTAGGATTAGGGGACGGGTGAGGGTCAGGCTTCGGGGAAGGGTTAGGTTTAGGGTTCGGGCTAGGGTTAGGGTTAGGGGACGGGGACGGTTTAGGGTCCAGGTGAGGGTACGACAACGCTCTAGGGGGAGCGTACGTGTGAGGGCGCGGGTTAGTGTCAGCGTACGGGTTAGGATTAGGGGACGGGTGAGGGTCAGGCTTCGGGGAAGGGTTAGGGTTAGGGTTCGGGCTAGGGTTAGGGTTAGGGGACGGGGACGGTTTAGGGTCCAGGTGAGGGTACGACAAAGCTCCAGGGGGAGCGTACGTGTGAGGGCGCGGGTTAGTGTCAGCGTACGGGTTAGGATTAGGGGACGGGTGAGGGTCAGGCTTCGGGGAAGGGTTAGGGTTAGGGTTCGGGCTAGGGTTAGGGTTAGGGGACGGGGACGGTTTAGGGTCCAGGTGAGGGTACGACAACGCTCTAGGGGGAGCGTACGTGTGAGGGCGCGGGTTAGTGTCAGCGTACGGGTTAGGATTAGGGGACGGGTGAGGGTCAGGCTTCGGGGAAGGGTTAGGGTTAGGGTTCGGGCTAGGGTTAGGGTTAGGGGACGGGGACGGTTTAGGGTCCAGGTGAGGGTACGACAACGCTCTAGGGGGAGCGTACGTGTGAGGGCGCGGGTTAGTGTCAGCGTACGGGTTAGGATTAGGGGACGGGTGAGGGTCAGGCTTCGGGGAAGGGTTAGGGTTAGGGTTCGGGCTAGGGTTAGGGTTAGGGGACGGGGACGGTTTAGGGTCCAGGTGAGGGTACGACAACGCTCTAGGGGGAACGAACGTGTGAGGGCGCGGGTTAGTGTCAGCGTACGGGTTAGGATTAGGGGACGGGTGAGGGTCAGGCTTCGGGGAAGGGTTAGGGTTAGGGTTCGGGCTAGGGTTAGGGTTAGGGGACGGGGACGGTTTAGGGTCCAGGTGAGGGTACGACAACGCTCTAGGGGGAGCGTACGTGTGAGGGCGCGGGTTAGTGTCAGCGTACGGGTTAGGATTAGGGGACGGGTGAGGGTCAGGCTTCGGGGAAGGGTTAGGGTTAGGGTTCGGGCTAGGGTTAGGGTTAGGGGACGGGGACGGTTTAGGGTCCAGGTGAGGGTACGACAACGCTCTAGGGGGAGCGTACGTGTGAGGGCGCGGGTTAGTGTCAGCGTACGGGTTAGGATTAGGGGACGGGTGAGGGTCAGGCTTCGGCGAAGGGTTAGGGTTAGGGTTCGGGCTAGGGTTAGGGTTAGGGGACGGGGACGGTTTAGGGTCCAGGTGAGGGAACGACAACGCTCTAGGGGGAGCGTACGTGTGAGGGCGCGGGTTAGTGTCAGCGTACGGGTTAGGATTAGGGGACGGGTGAGGGTCAGGCTTCGGGGAAGGGTTAGGGTTAGGGTTCGGGCTAGGGTTAGGGTTAGGGGACGGGGACGGTTTAGGGTCCAGGTGAGGGTACGACAATGCTCTAGGGGGAGCGTACGTGTGAGGGCGCGGGTTAGTGTCAGCGTACGGGTTAGGATTAGGGGACGGGTGAGGGTCAGGCTTCGGGGAAGGGTTAGGGTTAGGGTTCGGGCTAGGGTTAGGGTTAGGGGACGGGGACGGTTTAGGGTCCAGGTGAGGGTACGACAACGCTCTAGGTGGAGCGTACGTGTGAGGGCGCGGGTTAGTGTCAGCGTACGGGTTAGGATTAGGGGACGGGTGAGGGTCAGGCTTCGGGGAAGGGTTAGGGTTAGGGTTCGGGCTAGGGTTAGGGTTAGGGGACGGGGACGGTTTAGGGTCCAGGTGAGGGTACGACAACGCTCTAGGGGGAGCGTACGTGTGAGGGCGCGGGTTAGTGTCAGCGTACGGGTTAGGATTAGGGGACGGGTGAGGGTCAGGCTTCGGGGAAGGGTTAGGGTTAGGGTTCGGGCTAGGGTTAGGGTTAGCGGACGGGGACGGTTTAGGGTCCAGGTGAGGGTACGACAACGCTCTAGGGGGAGCGTACGTGTGAGGGCGCGGGTTAGGGTCAGCGTACGGGTTAGGATTAGGGGACGGGTGAGGGTCAGGCTTCGGGGAAGGGTTAGGGTTAGGGTTCGGGCTAGGGTTAGGGTTAGGGGACGGGGACGGTTTAGGGTCCAGGTGAGGGTACGACAACGCTCTAGGGGGAGCGTACGTGTGAGGGCGCGGGTTAGTGTCAGCGTACGGGTTAGGATTAGGGGACGGGTGAGGGTCAGGCTTCGGGGAAGGGTTAGGGTTAGGGTTCGGGCTAGGGTTAGGGTTAGGGGACGGGGACGGTTTAGGGTCCAGGTGAGGGTACGACAACGCTCTAGGGGGAGCGTACGTGTGAGGGCGCGGGTTAGTGTCAGCGTACGGGTTAGGATTAGGGGACGGGTGAGGGTCAGGCTTCGGGGAAGGGTTAGGGTTAGGGTTCGGGCTAGGGTTAGGGTTAGGGGACGGGGACGGTTTAGGGTCCAGGTGAGGGTACGACAACGCTCTAGGGGGAGCGTACGTGTGAGGGCGCGGGTTAGTGTCAGCGTACGGGTTAGGATTAGGGGACGGGTGAGGGTCAGGCTTCGGGGAAGGGTTAGGGTTAGGGTTCGGGCTAGGGTTAGGGTTAGGGGACGGGGACGGTTTAGGGTCCAGGTGAGGGTACGACAACGCTCTAGGGGGAGCGTACGTGTGAGGGCGCGGGTTAGTGTCAGCGTACGGGTTAGGATTAGGGGACGGGTGAGGGTCAGGCTTCGGGGAAGGGTTAGGGTTAGGGTTCGGGCTAGGGATAGGGTTAGGGGACGGGGACGGTTTAGGGTCCAGGTGAGGGTACGACAATGCTCTAGGGGGAGCGTACGTGTGAGGGCGCGGGTTAGTGTCAACGTACGGGTTAGGATTAGGGAACGGGTGAGGGTCAGGCTTCGGGGAAGGGTTAGGGTTAGGGTTCGGGCTAGGGTTAGGGTTAGGGGACGGGGACGGTTTAGGGTCCAGGTGAGGGAACAACAACGCTCTAGGGGGAGCGTACGTGTGAGGGCGCGGGTTAGTGTCAGCGTACGGGTTAGGATTAGGGGACGGGTGAGGGTCAGGCTTCGGGGAAGGGTTAGGGTTAGGGTTCGGGCTAGGGTTAGGGTTAGGGGACGGGGACGGTTTAGGGTCCATGTGAGGGTACGACAACGCAATAGGGGGAGCGTACGTGTGAGGGCGCGGGTTAGTGTCAGCGTACGGGTTAGGATTAGGGGACGGGTGAGGGTCAGGCTTCGGGGAAGGGTTAGGGTTAGGGTTCGGGCTAGGGTTAGGGTTAGGGGACGGGGACGGTTTAGGGTCCAGGTGAGGGTACGACAACGCTCTAGGGGGAGCGTACGTGTGAGGGCGCGGGTTAGTGTCAGCGTACGGGTTAGGATCAGGGGACGGTTGAGGGTCAGGCTTCAGGGAAGGGTTAGGGTTAGGGTTCGGGCTAGGGTTAGGGTTAGGGGACGGGGACGGTTTAGGGTCCAGGTGAGGGTACGACAACGCTCTAGGGGGAGCGTACGTGTGAGGGCGCGGGTTAGTGTCAGCGTACGGGCTAGGATCAGGGGACGGGTGAGGGTCAGGCTTCGGGGAAGGGTTAGGGTTAGGGTTCGGGCTAGGGTTAGGGTTAGGGGACGGGGACGGTTTAGGGTCCAGGTGAGGGTACGACAACGCTCTAGGGGGAGCGTACGTGTGAGGGCGCGGGTTAGTGTCAGCGTACGGGTTAGGATCAGGGGACGGGTGAGGGTCAGGCTTCGGGGAAGGGTTAGGGTTAGGGTTCGGGCTAGGGTTAGGGTTAGGGGACGGGGATGGTTTAGGGTCCAGGTGAGGGTACGACAACGCTCTAGGGGGAGCGTACGTGTGAGGGCGCGGGTTAGTGTCAGCGTACGGGTTAGGATTAGGGGACGGGTGAGGGTCAGGCTTCGGGGAAGGTTTAGGGTTAGGGTTCGGGCTAGGGTTAGGGTTAGGGGACGGGGACGGTTTAGGGTCCAGGTGAGGGTACGACAACGCTCTAGGGGGAGCGTACGTGTGAGGGCGCGGGTTAGTGTCAGCGTACGGGTTAGGATTAGGGGACGGGTGAGGGTCAGGCTTCGGGGAAGGGTTAGGGTTAGGGTTCGGGCTAGGGTTAGGGTTAGGGGACGGGGACGGTTTAGGGTCCAGGTGAGGGTACGACAACGCTCTAGGGGGAGCGTACGTGTGAGGGCGCGGGTTAGTGTCAGCGTACGGGTTAGGATTAGGGGACGGGTGAGGGTCAGGCTTCGGGGAAGGGTTAGGGTTAGGGTTCGGGCTAGGGATAGGGTTAGGGGACGGGGATGGTTTAGGGTCCAGGTGAGGGTACGACAATTCTCTAGGGGGAGCGTACGTGTGAGGGCGCGGGTTAGTGTCAGCGTACGGGTTAGGATTAGGGAACGGGTGAGGGTCAGGCTTCGGGGAAGGGTTAGGGTTAGGGTTCGGGCTAGGGATAGGGTTAGGGGACGGGGATGGTTTAGGGTCCAGGTGAGGGTACGACAATTCTCTAGGGGGAGCGTACGTGTGAGGGCGCGGGTTAGTGTCAGCGTACGGGTTAGGATTAGGGAACGGGTGAGGGTCAGGCTTCGGGGAAGGGTTAGGGTTAGGGTTCGGGCTAGGGTTAGGGTTAGGGGACGGGGACGGTTTAGGGTCCAGGTGAGGGTACGACAACGCTCTAGGGGGAGCGTACGTGTGAGGGCGCGGGTTAGTGTCAGCGTACGGGTTAGGATCAGGGGACGGTTGAGGGTCAGGCTTCGGGGAAGGGTTAGGGTTAGGGTTCGGGCTAGGGTTAGGGTTAGGGGACGGGGACGGTTTAGGGTCCAGGTGAGGGTACGACAACGCTCTAGGGGGAGCGTACGTGTGAGGGCGCGGGTTAGTGTCAGCGTACGGGCTAGGATCAGGGGACGGGTGAGGGTCAGGCTTCGGGGAAGGGTTAGGGTTAGGGTTCGGGCTAGGGTTAGGGTTAGGGGACGGGGACGGTTTAGGGTCCAGGTGAGGGAACGACAACGCTCTAGGGGGAGCGTACGTGTGAGGGCGCGGGTTAGTGTCAGCGTACGGGTTAGGATTAGGGGACGGGTGAGGGTCAGGCTTCGGGGAAGTGTTAGGGTTAGGGTTCGGGCTAGGGTTAGGGTTAGGGGACGGGGACGGTTTAGGGTCCAGGTGAGGGTACGACAACGCTCTACGGGGAGCGTACGTGTGAGGGCGCGGGTTAGTGTCAGCGTACGGGTTAGGATTAGGGGACGGGTGAGGGTCAGGCTTCGGGGAAGGGTTAGGGTTAGGGTTCGGGCTAGGGTTAGGGTTAGGGGACGGGGACGGTTTAGGGTCCAGGTGAGGGTACGACAACGCTCTAGGGGGAGCGTACGTGTGAGGGCGCGGGTTAGTGTCAGCGTACGGGTTAGGATTAGGGGACGGGTGAGGGTCAGGCTTCGGGGAAGGGTTAGGGTTAGGGTTCGGGCTACGGTTAGGGTTAGGGGACGGGGACGGTTTAGGGTCCAGGTGAGGGTACGACAACGCTCTAGGGGGAGCGTACGTGTGAGGGCGCGGGTTAGTGTCAGCGTACGGGTTAGGATTAGGGGACGGGTGAGGGTCAGGCTTCGGGGAAGGGTTAGGGTTAGGGTTCGGGCTAGGGTTAGGGTTAGGGGACGGGGACGGTTTAGGGTCCAGGTGAGGGTACGACAACGCTCTAGGGGGAGCGTACGTGTGAGGGCGCGGGTTAGTGTCAGCGTACGGGTTAGGATTAGGGGACGGGTGAGGGTCAGGCTTCGGGGAAGGGTTAGGGTTAGGGTTCGGGCTAGGGTTAGGGTTAGGGGACGGGGACGGTTTAGGGTCCAGGTGAGGGTACGACAACGCTCTAGGGGGAGCGTACGTGTGAGGGCGCGGGTTAGTGTCATCGTACGGGTTAGGATTAGGGGACGGGTGAGGGTCAGGCTTCGGGGAAAGGTTAGGGTTAGGGTTCGGGCTAGGGTTAGGGTTAGGGGACGGGGACGGTTTAGGGTCCAGGTGAGGGAACGACAACGCTCTAGGGGGAGCGTACGTGTGAGGGCGCGGGTTAGTGTCAGCGTACGGGTTAGGATTAGGGGACGGGTGAGGGTCAGGCTTCGGGGAAGGGTTAGGGTTAGGGTTCGGGCTAGGGTTAGGGTTAGGGGACGGGGACGGTTTAGGGTCCAGGTGAGGGTACGACAACGCTCTACGGGGAGCGTACGTGTGAGGGCGCGGGTTAGTGTCAGCGTACGGGTTAGGATTAGGGGACGGGTGAGGGTCAGGCTTTTGGGAAGGGTTAGGGTTAGGGTTCAGGCTAGGGTTAGGGTTAGGGGACAGGGACGGTTTAGGGTCCAGGTGAGGGTACGACAACGCTCTAGGGGGAGCGTACGTGTGAGGGCGCGGGTTAGTGTCAGCGTACGGGTTAGGATTAGGGGACGGGTGAGGGTCAGGCTTCGGGGAAGGGTTAGGGTTAGGGTTCGGGCTAGGGTTAGGGTTAGGGGACGGGGACGGTTTAGGGTCCAGGTGAGGGTACGACAACGCTCTAGGGGGAGCGTACGTGTGAGGGCGCGGGTTAGTGTCATCGTACGGGTTAGGATTAGGGGTCGGGTGAGGGTCAGGCTTCGGGGAAAGGTTAGGGTTAGGGTTCGGGCTAGGGTTAGGGTTAGGGGATGGGGACGGTTTAGGGTCCAGGTGAGGGAACGACAACGCTCTAGGGGGAGCGTACGTGTGAGGGCGCGGGTTAGTGTCAACGTACGGGTTAGGATTAGGGGACGGGTGAGGGTCAGGCTTCGGGGAAGGGTTAGGGTTAGGGTTCGGGCTAGGGTTAGGGTTAGGGGACGGGGACGGTTTAGGGTCCAGGTGAGGGTACGACAACGCTCTACGGGGAGCGTACGTGTGAGGGCGCGGGTTAGTGTCAGCGTACGGGTTAGGATTAGGGGACGGGTGAGGGTCAGGCTTCGGGGAAGGGTTAGGGTTAGGGTTCGGGCTAGGGTTAGGGTTAGGGGACGGGAACGGTTTAGGGTCCAGGTGAGGGTACGACAACGCTCTAGGGGGAGCGTACATGTGAGGGCGCGGGTTAGTGTCAGCGTACGGGTTAGGATCAGGGGACGGGTGAGGGTCAGGCTTCGGGGAAGGGTTAGGGTTAGGGTTCGGGCTAGGGTTAGGGTTAGGGGACGGGGACGGTTTAGGGTCCAGGTGAGGGAACGACAACGCTCTAGGGGGAGCGTACGTGTGAGGGCGCGGGTTAGTGTCAGCGTACGGGTTAGGATTAGGGGACGGGTGAGGGTCAGGCTTCGGGGAAGGGTTAGGGTTAGGGTTCGGGCTAGGGTTAGGGTTAGGGGACGGGGACGGTTTAGGGTCCAGGTGAGGGTACGACAACGCAATAGGGGGAGCGTACGTGTGAGGGCGCGGGTTAGTGTCAGCATACGGGTTAGGATTAGGGGACGGGTGAGGGTCAGGCTTCGGGGAAGGGTTAGGGTTAGGGTTCGGGCTAGGGTTAGGGTTAGGGGACGGGGACGGTTTAGGGTCCAGGTGAGGGTACGACAACGCTCTAGGGGGAGCGTACGTGTGAGGGCGCAGGTTAGTGTCAGCGTACGGGTTAGGATCAGGGGACGGGTGAGGGTCAGGCTTCGGGGAAGGGTTAGGGTAAGGGTTCGGGCTAGGGTTAGGGTTAGGGGACGGGGACGGTTTAGGGTCCAGGTGTGGGTACGACAACGCTCTAGGGGGAGCGTACGTGTGAGGGCGCGGGTTAGTGTCAGCGTACGGGTTAGGATTAGGGGACGGGTGAGGGTCAGGCTTCGGGGAAGGTTTAGGGTTAGGGTTCCGGCTAGGGTTAGGGTTAGGGGACGGGGACGGTTTAGGGTCCAGGTGAGGGTACGACAACGCTCTAGGGGGAGCGTACGTGTGAGGGCGCGGGTTAGTGTCAGCGTACGGGTTAGGATTAGGGGACGGGTGAGGGTCAGGCTTCGGGGAAGGGTTAGGGTTAGGGTTCGGGCTAGGGTTAGGGTTAGGGGACGGGGACGGTTTAGGGTCCAGGTGAGGGTACGACAACGCTCTAGGGGGAGCGTACGTGTGAGGGCGCGGGTTAGTGTCAGCGTACGGGTTAGGATTAGGGGACGGGTGAGGGTCAGGCTTCGGGGAAGGGTTAGGGTTAGGGTACGGGCTAGGGTTAGGGTTAGGGGACGGGGACGGTTTAGGGTCCAGGTGAGGGTACGACAACGCTCTAGGGGGAGCGTACGTGTGAGGGCGCGGGTTAGTGTCAGCGTACGGGTTAGGATTAGGGGACGGGTGAGGTTCAGGCTTCGGGGAAGGGTTAGGGTTAGGGTTCGGGCTAGGGTTAGGGTTAGGGGACGGAGACGGTTTAGGGTCCAGGTGAGGGTACGACAACGCTCTAGGGGGAGCGTACGTGTGAGGGCGTGGGTTAGTGTCAGCGTACGGGTTAGGATTAGGGGACGGGTGAGTGTCAGGCTTCGGGGAAGGGTTAGGGTTAGGGTTCGGGCTAGGGTTAGGATTAGGGGACGGGGACGGTTTAGGGTCCAGGTGAGGGTACGACAACGCTCTAGGGGGAGCGTACGTGTGAGGGCGCGGGTTAGTGTCAGCGTACGGGTTAGGATTAGGGGACGGGTGAGTGTCAGGCTTCGGGGAAGGGTTAGGGTTAGGGTTCGGGCTAGGGTTAGGATTAGGGGACGGGGACGGTTTAGGGTCCAGGTGAGGGTACGACAACGCTCTAGGGGGAGCGTACGTGTGAGGGCGCGGGTTAGTGTCAGCGTACGGGTTAGGATTAGGGGACGGGTGAGGGTCAGGCTTCGGGGAAGGGTTAGGGTTAGGGTTCGGGCTAGGGTTAGGGTTAGGGGACGGGGACGGTTTAGGGTCCAGGTGAGGGTACGACAACGCTCTAGGGGGAGCGTACGTGTGAGGGCGCGGGTTAGTGTCATCGTACGGGTTAGGATTAGGGGACGGGTGAGGGTCAGGCTTCGGGGAAAGGTTAGGGTTAGGGTTCGGGCTAGGGTTAGGGTTAGGGGACGGGGACGGTTTAGGGTCCAGGTGAGGGAACGACAATGCTCTAGGGGGAGCGTACGTGTGAGGGCGCGGGTTAGTGTCAGCGTACGGGTTAGGATTAGGGGACGGGTGAGGGTCAGGCTTCGGGGAAGGGTTAGGGTTAGGGTTCGGGCTAGGGTTAGGGTTAGGGGACGGGGACGGTTTAGGGTCCAGGTGAGGGTACGACAACGCTCTACGGGGAGCGTACGTGTGAGGGCGCGGGTTAGTGTCAGCGTACGGGTTAGGATCAGGGGACGGGTGAGGGTCAGGCTTCGGGGAAGGGTTAGGGTTAGGGTTCGGGCTAGGGTTAGGGTTAGGGGACGGGAACGGTTTAGGGTCCAGGTGAGGGTACGACAACGCTCTAGGGGGAGCGTACGTGTGAGGGCGTGGGTTAGTGTCAGCGTACGGGTTAGGATCAGGGGACGGGTGAGGGTCAGGCTTCGGGGAAGGGTTAGGGTTAGGGTTCGGGCTAGGGTTAGGGTTAGGGGACGGGGACGGTTTAGGGTCCAGGTGAGGGAACGACAACGCTCTAGGGGGAGCGTACGTGTGAGGGCGCGGGTTAGTGTCAGCGTACGGGTTAGGATTAGGGGACGGGTGAGGGTCAGTCTTCGGGGAAGTGTTAGGGTTAGGGTTCGGGCTAGGGTTAGGGTTAGGGGACGGGGACGGTTTAGGGTCCAGGTGAGGGTACGACAACGCTCTACGGGGAGCGTACGTGTGAGGGCGCGGGTTAGTGTCAGCTTACGGGTTAGGATTAGGGGACGGGTGAGGGTCAGGCTTCGGGGAAGGGTTAGGGTTAGGGTTCGGGCTAGGGTTAGGGTTAGGGGACGGGGACGGTTTAGGGTCCAGGTGAGGGTACGACAACGCTCTAGGGGGAGCGTACGTGTGAGGGCGCGGGTTAGTGTCAGCGTACGGGTTAGGATTAGGGGACGGGTGAGGGTCAGGCTTCGGGGAAGGGTTAGGGTTAGGGTTCGGGCTAGGGTTAGGGTTAGGGGACGGGGACGGTTTAGGGTCCAGGTGAGGGTACGACAACGCTCTAGGGGGAGCGTACGTGTGAGGGCACGGGTTAGTGTCAGCGTACGGGTTAGGATTAGGGGACGGGTGAGGGTCAGGCTTCGGGGAAGGGTTAGGGTTAGGGTTCGGGCTAGGGTTAGGGTTAGGGGACGGGGACGGTTTAGGGTCCAGGTGAGGGTACGACAACGCTCTAGGGGGAGCGTACGTGTGAGGGCGCGGGTTAGTGTCAGCGTACGGGTTAGGATTAGGGGACGGGTGAGGGTCAGGCTTCGGGGAAGGGTTAGGGTTAGGGTTCGGGCTAGGGTTAGGGTTAGGGGACGGGGACGGTTTAGGGTCCAGGTGAGGGTACGACAACGCTCTAGGGGGAGCGTACGTGTGAGGGCGCGGGTTAGTGTCATCGTACGGGTTAGGATTAGGGGACGGGTGAGGGTCAGGCTTCGGGGAAAGGTTAGGGTTAGGGTTCGGGCTAGGGTTAGGGTTAGGGGACGGGGACGGTTTAGGGTCCAGGTGAGGGAACGACAACGCTCTAGGGGGAGCGTACGTGTGAGGGCGCGGGTTAGTGTCAGCGTACGGGTTAGGATTAGGGGACGGGTGAGGGTCAGGCTTCGGGGAAGGGTTAGGGTTAGGGTTCGGGCTAGGGTTAGGGTTAGGGGACGGGGACGGTTTAGGGTCCAGGTGAGGGTACGACAACGCTCTACGGGGAGCGTACGTGTGAGGGCGCGGGTTAGTGTCAGCGTACGGGTTAGGATTAGGGGACGGGTGAGGGTCAGGCTTCGGGGAAGTGTTAGGGTTAGGGTTCGGGCTAGGGTTAGGGTTAGGGGACGGGGACGGTTTAGGGTCCAGGTGAGGGTACGACAACGCTCTAGGGGGAGCGTACGTGTGAGGGCGCGGGTTAGTGTCAGCGTACGGGTTAGGATTAGGGGACGGGTGAGGGTCAGGCTTCGGGGAAGGGTTAGGGTTAGGGTTCGGGCTAGGGTTAGGGTTAGGGGACGGGGACGGTTTAGGGTCCAGGTGAGGGTACGACAACGCTCTAGGGGGAGCGTACGTGTGAGGGCGCGGGTTAGTGTCATCGTACGGGTTAGGATTAGGGGACGGGTGAGGGTCAGGCTTCGGGGAAAGGTTAGGGTTAGGGTTCGGGCTAGGGTTAGGGTTAGGGGACGGGGACGGTTTAGGGTCCAGGTGAGGGAACGACAACGCTCTAGGGGGAGCGTACGTGTGAGGGCGCGGGTTAGTGTCAGCGTACGGGTTAGGATTAGGGGACGGGTGAGGGTCAGGCTTCGGGGAAGGGTTAGGGTTAGGGTTCGGGCTAGGGTTAGGGTTAGGGGACGGGGACGGTTTAGGGTCCAGGTGAGGGTACGACAACGCTCTACGGGGAGCGTACGTGTGAGGGCGCGGGTTAGTGTCAGCGTACGGGTTAGGATTAGGGGACGGGTGAGGGTCAGACTTCGGGGAAGGGTTAGGGTTAGGGTTCGGGCTAGGGTTAGGGTTAGGGGACGGGAACGGTTTAGGGTCCAGGTGAGGGTACGACAACGCTCTAGGGGGAGCGTACGTGTGAGGGCGCGGGTTAGTGTCAGCGTACGGGTTAGGATCAGGGGACGGGTGAGGGTCAGGCTTCGGGGAAGGGTTAGGGTTAGGGTTCGGGCTAGGGTTAGGGTTAGGGGACGGGGACGGTTTAGGGTCCAGGTGAGGGTACGACAACGCTCTAGGGGGAGCGTACGTGTGAGGGCGCGGGTTAGTGTCAGCGTACGGGTTAGGATTATGGGACGGGTGAGGGTCAGGCTTCGGGGAAGTGTTAGGGTTAGGGTTCGGGCTAGGGTTAGGGTTAGGGGACGGGGACGGTTTAGGGTCCAGGTGAGGGTACGACAACGCTCTAGGGGGAGCGTACGTGTGAGGGCGCGGGTTAGTGTCAGCGTACGGGTTAGGATTAGGGGACGGGTGAGGGTCAGGCTTCGGGGAAGGGTTAGGGTTAGGGTTCGGGCTAGGGTTAGGGTTAGGGGACGGGGACGGTTTAGGGTCCAGGTGAGGGTACGACAACGCTCTAGGGGGAGCGTACGTGTGAGGGCGCGGGTTAGTGTCAGCGTACGGGTTAGGATTAGGGGACGGGTGAGGGTCAGGCTTCGGGGAAGGGTTAGGGTTAGGGTTCGGGCTAGGGTTAGGGTTAGGGGACGGGGACGGTTTAGGGTCCAGGTGAGGGTACGACAACGCTCTAGGGGGAGCGTACGTGTGAGGGCGCGGGTTAGTGTCATTGTACGGGTTAGGATTAGGGGACGGGTGAGGGTCAGGCTTCGGGGAAGGGTTAGGGTTAGGGTTTGGGCTAGGGTTAGGGTTAGGGGACGGGGACGGTTTAGGGTCCAGGTGAGGGTACGACAACGCTCTAGGGGGAGCGTACGTGTGAGGTCGCGGGTTAGTGTCAGCGTACGGGTTAGGATTAGGGGACGGGTGAGGGTCAGGCTTCGGGGAAGGGTTAGGGTTAGGGTTCGGGCTAGGGTTAGGGTTAGGGGACGGGGACGGTTTAGGGTCCAGGTGAGGGTACGACAACGCTCTAGGGGGTGCGTACGTGTGAGGGCGCGGGTTAGTGTCAGCGTACGGGTTAGGATTAGGGGACGGGTGAGGGTCAGGCTTCGGGGAAGGGTTAGGGTTAGGGTTCGGGCTAGGGTTAGGGTTAGGGGACGGGGACGGTTTAGGGTCCAGGTGAGGGTACGACAACGCTCTTGGGGGAGCGTACGTGTGAGGGCGCGGGTTAGTGTCAGCGTACGGGTTAGGATTAGGGGACGGGTGAGGGTCAGGCTTCGGGGAAGGGTTAGGGTTAGGGTTCGGGCTAGGTTTAGGGTTAGGGGACGGGGACGGTTTAGGGTCCAGGTGAGGGTACGACAACGCTCTAGGGGGAGCGTACGTGTGAGGGCGCGGGTTAGTGTAAGCGTACGGGTTAGGATTAGGGGACGGGTGAGGGTCAGGCTTCGGGGAAGGGTTAGGGTTAGGGTTCGGGCCAGGGTTAGGGTTAGGGGACGGGGACGGTTTAGGGTCCAGGTGAGGGTACGACAACGCTCTAGGGGGAGCGTACGTGTGAGGGCGCGGGTTAGTGTCAGCGTACGGGTTAGGATTAGGGGACGGGTGAGTGTCAGGCTTCGGGGAAGGGTTAGGGTTAGGGTTCGGGCTAGGGTTAGGGTTAGGGGACGGGGACGGTTTAGGGTCCAGGTGAGGGTACGACAACGCTCTAGGGGGAGCGTACGTGTGAGGGCGCGGGTTAGTGTCAGCGTACGGGTTAGGATTAGGGGACGGTGAGGGTCAGGCTTCGGGGAAGGGTTAGGGTTAGGGTTCGGGCTAGGGTTAGGGTTATTGGACGGGGACGGTTTAGGGTCCAGGTGAGGGTACGACAACGCTCTAGGGGGAGCGTACGTGTGAGGGCGCGGGTTAGTGTCAGCGTACGGGTTAGGATTAGGGGACGGGTGAGGGTCAGGCTTCGGGGAAGGGTTAGGGTTAGGGTTCGGGCTAGGGTTAGGGTTAGGGGACGGGGACGGTTTAGGGTCCAGGTGAGGGTACGACAACGCTCTAGGGGGAGCGTACGTGTGAGGGCGCGGGTTAGTGTCAGCGTACGGGTTAGGATTAGGGGACGGGTGAGGGTCAGGCTTCGGGGAAGGGTTAGGGTTAGGGTTCGGGCTAGGGTTAGGGTTAGGGGACGGGGACGGTTTAGGGTCCAGGTGAGGGTACGACAACGCTCTAGGGGGAGCGTACGTGTGAGGGCGCGGGTTAGTGTCATTGTACGGGTTAGGATTAGGGGACGGGTGAGGGTCAGGCTTCGGGGAAGGGTTAGGGTTAGGGTTTGGGCTAGGGTTAGGGTTAGGGGACGGGGACGGTTTAGGGTCCAGGTGAGGGTACGACAACGCTCTAGGGGGAGCGTACGTGTGAGGTCGCGGGTTAGTGTCAGCGTACGGGTTAGGATTAGGGGACGGGTGAGGGTCAGGCTTCGGGGAAGGGTTAGGGTTAGGGTTCGGGCTAGGGTTAGGGTTAGGGGACGGGGACGGTTTAGGGTCCAGGTGAGGGTACGACAACGCTCTAGGGGGTGCGTACGTGTGAGGGCGCGGGTTAGTGTCAGCGTACGGGTTAGGATTAGGGGACGGGTGAGGGTCAGGCTTCGGGGAAGGGTTAGGGTTAGGGTTCGGGCTAGGGTTAGGGTTAGGGGACGGGGACGGTTTAGGGTCCAGGTGAGGGTACGACAACGCTCTTGGGGGAGCGTACGTGTGAGGGCGCGGGTTAGTGTCAGCGTACGGGTTAGGATTAGGGGACGGGTGAGGGTCAGGCTTCGGGGAAGGGTTAGGGTTAGGGTTCGGGCTAGGTTTAGGGTTAGGGGACGGGGACGGTTTAGGGTCCAGGTGAGGGTACGACAACGCTCTAGGGGGAGCGTACGTGTGAGGGCGCGGGTTAGTGTAAGCGTACGGGTTAGGATTAGGGGACGGGTGAGGGTCAGGCTTCGGGGAAGGGTTAGGGTTAGGGTTCGGGCCAGGGTTAGGGTTAGGGGACGGGGACGGTTTAGGGTCCAGGTGAGGGTACGACAACGCTCTAGGGGGAGCGTACGTGTGAGGGCGCGGGTTAGTGTCAGCGTACGGGTTAGGATTAGGGGACGGGTGAGTGTCAGGCTTCGGGGAAGGGTTAGGGTTAGGGTTCGGGCTAGGGTTAGGGTTAGGGGACGGGGACGGTTTAGGGTCCAGGTGAGGGTACGACAACGCTCTAGGGGGAGCGTACGTGTGAGGGCGCGGGTTAGTGTCAGCGTACGGGTTAGGATTAGGGGACGGTGAGGGTCAGGCTTCGGGGAAGGGTTAGGGTTAGGGTTCGGGCTAGGGTTAGGGTTATTGGACGGGGACGGTTTAGGGTCCAGGTGAGGGTACGACAACGCTCTAGGGGGAGCGTACGTGTGAGGGCGCGGGTTAGTGTCAGCGTACGGGTTAGGATTAGGGGACGGGTGAGGGTCAGGCTTCGGGGAAGGGTTAGGGTTAGGGTTCGGGCTAGGGTTAGGGTTAGGGGACGGGGACGGTTTAGGGTCCAGGTGAGGGTACGACAACGCTCTACGGGGAGCGTACATGTGAGGGCGCGGGTTAGTGTCAGCGTACGGGTTAGGATTAGGGGACGGGTGAGGGTCAGGCTTCGGGGAAGGGTTAGGGTTAGGGTTCGGGCTAGGGTTAGGGTTAGGGGACGGGGACGGTTTAGGGTCCAGGTGAGGGTACGACAACGCAATAGGGGGAGCGTACGTGTGAGGGCGCGGGTTAGTGTCAGCATACGGGTTAGGATTAGGGGACGGGTGAGGGTCAGGCTTCGGGGAAGGGTTAGGGTTAGGGTTCGGGCTAGGGTTAGGGTTAGGGGACGGGGACGGTTTAGGGTCCAGGTGAGGGTACGACAACGCTCTAGGGGGAGCGTACATGTGAGGGCGCGGGTTACTGTCAGCGTACGGGTTAGGATTAGGGGACGGGTGAGGGTCAGGCTTCGGGGAAGGTTTAGGGTTAGGTTTCGGGCTAGGGTTAGGGTTAGGGGACGGGGACGGTTTAGGGTCCAGGTGAGGGTACGACAACGCTCTAGGGGGAGCGTACGTGTGAGGGCGCGGGTTATTGTCAGCGTACGGGTTAGGATTAGGGGACGGTTGAGGGTCAGGCTTCGGGGAAGGGTTAGGGTTAGGGTTCGGGCTAGGGTTAGGGTTAGGGGACGGGGACGGTTTAGGGTCCAGGTGAGGGTACGACAACGCTCTAGGGGGAGCGTACGTGTGAGGGCGCGGGTTAGTGTCAGTGTACGGGCTAGGATCAGGGGACGGGTGAGGGTCAGGCTTCGGGGAAGGGTTAGGGTTAGGGTTCGGGCTAGGGTTAGGGTTAGGGGACGGGGACGGTTTAGGGTCCAGGTGAGGGTACGACAACGCTCTAGGGGGAGCGTACGTGTGAGGGCGCAGGTTAGTGTCAGCGTACGGGTTAGGATCAGGGGACGGGTGAGGGTCAGGCTTCGGGGAAGGGTTAGGGTAAGGGTTCGGGCTAGGGTTAGGGTTAGGGGACGGGGACGGTTTAGGGTCCAGGTGAGGGTACGACAACGCTCTAGGGGGAGCGTACGTGTGAGGGCGCGGGTTAGTGTCAGCGTACGGGTTAGGATTAGGGGACGGGTGAGGGTCAGGCTTCGGGGAAGGTTTAGGGTTAGGGTTCCGGCTAGGGTTAGGGTTAGGGGACGGGGACGGTTTAGGGTCCAGGTGAGGGTACGACAACGCTCTAGGGGGAGCGTACGTGTGAGGGCGCGGGTTAGTGTCAGCGTACGGGTTAGGATTAGGGGACGGGTGAGGGTCAGGCTTCGGGGAAGGGTTAGGGTTAGGGTTCGGGCTAGGGTTAGGGTTAGGGGACGGGGACGGTTTAGGGTCCAGGTGAGGGTACGACAACGCTCTAGGGGGAGCGTACGTGTGAGGGCGCGGGTTAGTGTCAGCGTACGGGTTAGGATTAGGGGACGGGTGAGGGTCAGGCTTCGGGGAAGGGTTAGGGTTAGGGTACGGGCTAGGGTTAGGGTTAGGGGACGGGGACGGTTTAGGGTCCAGGTGAGGGTACGACAACGCTCTAGGGGGAGCGTACGTGTGAGGGCGCGGGTTAGTGTCAGCGTACGGGTTAGGATTAGGGGACGGGTGAGGTTCAGGCTTCGGGGAAGGGTTAGGGTTAGGGTTCGGGCTAGGGTTAGGGTTAGGGGACGGAGACGGTTTAGGGTCCAGGTGAGGGTACGACAACGCTCTAGGGGGAGCGTACGTGTGAGGGCGTGGGTTAGTGTCAGCGTACGGGTTAGGATTAGGGGACGGGTGAGTGTCAGGCTTCGGGGAAGGGTTAGGGTTAGGGTTCGGGCTAGGGTTAGGATTAGGGGACGGGGACGGTTTAGGGTCCAGGTGAGGGTACGACAACGCTCTAGGGGGAGCGTACGTGTGAGGGCGCGGGTTAGTGTCAGCGTACGGGTTAGGATTAGGGGACGGGTGAGGGTCAGGCTTCGGGGAAGGGTTAGGGTTAGGGATCGGGCTAGGGTTAGGGTTAGGGGACGGGGACGGTTTAGGGTCCAGGTGAGGGTACGACAACGCTCTAGGGGGAGCGTACGTGTGAGGGCGCGGGTTAGTGTCAGCGTACGGGTTAGGATTAGGGGACGTGTGAGGGTCAGGCTTCGGGGAAGGGTTAGGGTTAGGGTTCGGGCTAGGGTTAGGGTTAGGGGACGGGGACGGTTTAGGGTCCAGGTGAGGGTACGACAACGCTCTAGGGGGAGCGTACGTGTGAGGGCGCGGGTTAGTGTCATCGTACGGGTTAGGATTAGGGGACGGGTGAGGGTCAGGCTTCGGGGAAAGGTTAGGGTTAGGGTTCGGGCTAGGGTTAGGGTTAGGGGACGGGGACGGTTTAGGGTCCAGGTGAGGGAACGACAACGCTCTAGGGGGAGCGTACGTGTGAGGGCGCGGGTTAGTGTCAGCATACGTGTTAGGATTAGGGGACGGGTGAGGGTCAGGCTTCGGGGAAGGGTTAGGGTTAGGGTTCGGGCTAGGGTTAGGGTTAGGGGACGGGGACGGTTTAGGGTCCAGGTGAGGGTACGACAACGCTCTACGGGGAGCGTACGTGTGAGGGCGCGGGTTAGTGTCAGCGTACGGGTTAGGATTAGGGGACGGGTGAGGGTCAGGCTTCGGGGAAGGGTTAGGGTTAGGGTTCGGGCTAGGGTTAGGGTTAGGGGACGGGGACGGTTTAGGGTCCAGGTGAGGGTACGACAACGCTCTAGGGGGAGCGTACGTGTGAGGGCGCGGGTTAGTGTCAGCGTACGGGTTAGGATTAGGGGACGGGTGAGGGTCAGGCTTCGGGGAAGGGTTAGGGTTAGGGTTCGGGCTAGGGTTAGGGTTAGGGGACGGGGACGGTTTAGGGTCCAGGTGAGGGTACGACAACGCTCTAGGGGGAGCGTACGTGTGAGGGCGCGGGTTAGTGTCAGCGTACGGGTTAGGATTAGGGGACGGGTGAGGGTCAGGCTTCGGGGAAGGGTTAGGGTTAGGGTTCGGGCTAGGGTTAGGGTTAGGGGACGGGGACGGTTTAGGGTCCAGGTGAGGGTACGACAACGCTCTAGGGGGAGCGTACGTGTGAGGGCGCGGGTTAGTGTCAGCGTACGGGTTAGGATTAGGGGACGGGTGAGGGTCAGGCTTCGGGGAAGGGTTAGGGTTAGGGTTCGGGCTAGGGTTAGGGTTAGGGGACGGGGACGGTTTAGGGTCCAGGTGAGGGTACGACAACGCTCTAGGGGGAGCGTATGTGTGAGGGCGCGGGTTAGTGTCATCGTACGGGTTAGGATTAGGGGACGGGTGAGGGTCAGGCTTCGGGGAAAGGTTAGGGTTAGGGTTCGGGCTAGAGTTAGGATTAGGGGACGGGGACGGTTTAGGGTCCAGGTGAGGGAACGACAACGCTCTAGGGGGAGCGTACGTGTGAGGGCGCGGGTTAGTGTCAGCGTACGGGTTAGGATTAGGGGACGGGTGAGGGTCAGGCTTCGGGGAAGGGTTAGGGTTAGGGTTCGGGCTAGGGTTAGGGTTAGGGGACGGGGACGGTTTAGGGTCCAGGTGAGGGTACGACAACGCTCTACGGGGAGCGTACGTGTGAGGGCGCGGGTTAGTGTCAGCGTACGGGTTAGGATTAGGGGACGGGTGAGGGTCAGGCTTCGGGGAAGGGTTAGGGTTAGGGTTCGGGCTAGGGTTAGGGTTAGGGGACGGGGACGGTTTAGGGTCCAGGTGAGGGTACGACAACGCTCTAGGGGGAGCGTACGTGTGAGGGCGCGGGTTAGTGTCAGCGTACGGGTTAGGATTAGGGGACGGGTGAGGGTCAGGCTTCGGGGAAGGGTTAGGGTTAGGGTTCGGGCTAGGGTTAGGGTTAGGGGAAGGGGACGGTTTAGGGTCCAGGTGAGGGTACGACAACGCTCTAGGGGGAGCGTACGTGTGAGGGCGCGGGTTAGTGTCATCGTACGGGTTAGGATTAGGGGACGGGTGAGGGTCAGGCTTCGGGGAAAGGTTAGGGTTAGGGTTCGGGCTAGGGTTAGGGTTAGGGGACGGGGACGGTTTAGGGTCCAGGTGAGGGAACGACAACGCTCTAGGGGGAGCGTACGTGTGAGGGCGCGGGTTAGTGTCAGCGTACGGGTTAGGATTAGGGGACGGGTGAGGGTCAGGCTTCGGGGAAGGGTTAGGGTTAGGGTTCGGGCTAGGGTTAGGGTTAGGGGACGGGGACGGTTTAGGGTCCAGGTGAGGGTACGACAACGCTCTACGGGGAGCGTACGTGTGAGGGCGCGGGTTAGTGTCAGCGTACTGGTTAGGATTAGGGGACGGGTGAGGGTCAGGCTTCGGGGAAGGGTTAGGGTTAGGGTTCGGGCTAGGGTTAGGGTTAGGGGACGGGAACGGTTTAGGGTCCAGGTGAGGGTACGACAACGCTCTAGGGGGAGCGTACGTGTGAGGGCGCGGGTTAGTGTCAGCGTACGGGTTAGGATCAGGGGACGGGTGAGGGTCAGGCTTCGGGGAAGGGTTAGGGTTAGGGTTCGGGCTAGGGTTAGGGTTAGGGGACGGGGACGGTTTAGGGTCCAGGTGAGGGTACGACAACGCTCTAGGGGGAGCGTACGTGTGAGGGCGCGGGTTAGTGTCAGCGTACGGGTTAGGATTATGGGACGGGTGAGGGTCAGGCTTCGGGGAAGTGTTAGGGTTAGGGTTCGGGCTAGGGTTAGGGTTAGGGGACGGGGACGGTTTAGGGTCCAGGTGAGGGTACGACAACGCTCTAGGGGGAGCGTACGTGTGAGGGCGCGGGTTAGTGTCAGCGTACGGGTTAGGATTAGGGGACGGGTGAGGGTCAGGCTTCGGGGAAGGGTTAGGGTTAGGGTTCGGGCTAGGGTTAGGGTTAGGGGACGGGGACGGTTTAGGGTCCAGGTGAGGGTACGACAACGCTCTAGGGGGAGCGTACGTGTGAGGGCGCGGGTTAGTGTCAGCGTACGGGTTAGGATTAGGGGACGGGTGAGGGTCAGGCTTCGGGGAAGGGTTAGGGTTAGGGTTCGGGCTAGGGTTAGGGTTAGGGGACGGGGACGGTTTAGGGTCCAGGTGAGGGTACGACAACGCTCTAGGGGGAGCGTACGTGTGAGGGCGCGGGTTAGTGTCAGCGTACGGGTTAGGATTAGGGGACGGGTGAGGGTCAGGCTTCGGGGAAGGGTTAGGGTTAGGGTTTGGGCTAGGGTTAGGGTTAGGGGACGGGGACGGTTTAGGGTCCAGGTGAGGGTACGACAACGCTCTAGGGGGAGCGTACGTGTGAGGTCGCGGGTTAGTGTCAGCGTACGGGTTAGGATTAGGGGACGGGTGAGGGTCAGGCTTCGGGGAAGGGTTAGGGTTAGGGTTCGGGCTAGGGTTAGGGTTAGGGGACGGGGACGGTTTAGGGTCCAGGTGAGGGTACGACAACGCTCTAGGGGGTGCGTACGTGTGAGGGCGCGGGTTAGTGTCAGCGTACGGGTTAGGATTAGGGGACGGGTGAGGGTCAGGCTTCGGGGAAGGGTTAGGGTTAGGGTTCGGGCTAGGGTTAGGGTTAGGGGACGGGGACGGTTTAGGGTCCAGGTGAGGGTACGACAACGCTCTAGGGGGAGCGTACGTGTGAGGGCGCGGGTTAGTGTCAGCGTACGGGTTAGGATTAGGGGACGGGTGAGGGTCAGGCTTCGGGGAAGGGTTAGGGTTAGGGTTCGGGCTAGGTTTAGGGTTAGGGGACGGGGACGGTTTAGGGTCCAGGTGAGGGTACGACAACGCTCTAGGGGTTGCGTACGTGTGAGGGCGCGGGTTAGTGTCAGCGTACGGGTTAGGATTAGGGGACGGGTGAGGGTCAGGCTTCGGGGAAGGGTTAGGGTTAGGGTTCGGGCCAGGGTTAGGGTTAGGGGACGGGGACGGTTTAGGGTCCAGGTGAGGGTACGACAACGCTCTAGGGGGAGCGTACGTGTGAGGGCGCGGGTTAGTGTCAGCGTACGGGTTAGGATTAGGGGACGGGTGAGTGTCAGGCTTCGGGGAAGGGTTAGGGTTAGGGTTCGGGCTAGGGTTAGGGTTAGGGGACGGGGACGGTTTAGGGTCCAGGTGAGGGTACGACAACGCTCTAGGGGGAGCGTACGTGTGAGGGCGCGGGTTAGTGTCAGCGTACGGGTTAGGATTATGGGACGGTGAGGGTCAGGCTTCGGGGAAGGGTTAGGGTTAGGGTTCGGGCTAGGGTTAGGGTTAGGGGACGGGGACGGTTTAGGGTCCAGGTGAGGGTACGACAACGCTCTAGGGGGAGCGTACGTGTGAGGGCGCGGGTTAGTGTCAGCGTACGGGTTAGGATTAGGGGACGGGTGAGGGTCAGGCTTCGGGGAAGGGTTAGGGTTAGGGTTCGGGCTAGGGTTAGGGTTAGGGGACGGGGACGGTTTAGGGTCCAGGTGAGGGTACGACAAGGCTCTTCGGGGAGCGTACGTGTGAGGGCGCGGGTTAGTGTCAGCGTACGGGTTAGGATTAGGGGACGGGTGAGGGTCAGGCTTCGGGGAAGGGTTAGGGTTAGGGTTCGGGCTAGGGTTAGGGTTAGGGGACGGGGACGGTTTAGGGTCCAGGTGAGGGTACGACAACGCTCTAGGGGGAGCGTACGTGTGAGGGCGCGGGTTAGTGTCAGCGTACGGGTTAGGATTAGGGGACGGGTGAGGGTCAGGCTTCGGGGAAGGGTTAGGGTTAGGGTTCGGGCTAGGGTTAGGGTTAGGGGACGGGGACGGTTTAGGGTCCAGGTGAGGGTACGACAACGCTCTAAGGGGAGCGTACGTGTGAGGGCGCGGGTTAGTGTCAGCGTACGGGTTAGGATTAGGGGACGGGTGAGGTTCAGGCTTCGGGGAAGGGTTAGGGTTAGGGTTCGGGCTAGGGTTAGGGTTAGGGGACGGGGACGGTTTAGGGTCCAGGTGAGGGTACGACAACGCTCTAGGGGGAGCGTACGTGTGAGGGCGCGGGTTAGTGTCAGCGTACGGGTTAGGATTAGGGGACGGGTGAGGGTCAGGCTTCGGGGAAGGGTTAGGTTTAGGGTTCGGGCTAGGGTTAGGGTTAGGGGACGGGGACGGTTTAGGGTCCAGGTGAGGGTACGACAACGCTCTAGGGGGAGCGTACGTGTGAGGGCGCGGGTTAGTGTCAGCGTACGGGTTAGGATTAGGGGACGGGTGAGGGTCAGGCTTCGGGGAAGGGTTAGGGTTAGGGTTCGGGCTAGGGTTAGGGTTAGGGGAAGGGGACGGTTTAGGGTCCAGGTGAGGGTACGACAACGCTCTAGGGGGAGCGTAAGTGTGAGGGCGCGGGTTAGTGTCATCGTACGGGTTAGGATTAGGGGACGGGTGAGGGTCAGGCTTCGGGGAAAGGTTAGGGTTAGGGTTCGGGCTAGGGTTAGGGTTAGGGGACGGGGACGGTTTAGGGTCCAGGTGAGGGAACGACAACGCTCTAGGGGGAGCGTACGTGTGAGGGCGCGGGTTAGTGTCAGCGTACGGGTTAGGATTAGGGGACGGGTGAGGGTCAGGCTTCGGGGAAGGGTTAGGGTTAGGGTTCGGGCTAGGGTTAGGGTTAGGGGACGGGGACGGTTTAGGGTCCAGGTGAGGGTACGACAACGCTCTACGGGGAGCGTACGTGTGAGGGCGCGGGTTAGTGTCAGCGTACTGGTTAGGATTAGGGGACGGGTGAGGGTCAGGCTTCGGGGAAGGGTTAGGGTTAGGGTTCGGGCTAGGGTTAGGGTTAGGGGACGGGAACGGTTTAGGGTCCAGGTGAGGGTACGACAACGCTCTAGGGGGAGCGTACGTGTGAGGGCGCGGGTTAGTGTCAGCGTACGGGTTAGGATCAGGGGACGGGTGAGGGTCAGGCTTCGGGGAAGGGTTAGGGTTAGGGTTCGGGCTAGGGTTAGGGTTAGGGGACGGGGACGGTTTAGGGTCCAGGTGAGGGTACGACAACGCTCTAGGGGGAGCGTACGTGTGAGGGCGCGGGTTAGTGTCAGCGTACGGGTTAGGATCAGGGGACGGGTGAGGGTCAGGCTTCGGGGAAGGGTTAGGGTTAGGGTTCGGGCTAGGGTTAGGGTTAGGGGACGGGGACGGTTTAGGGTCCAGGTGAGGGTACGACAACGCTCTAGGGGGAGCGTACGTGTGAGGGCGCGGGTTAGTGTCAGCGTACGGGTTAGGATTAGGGGACGGGTGAGGGTCAGGCTTCGGGGAAGGGTTAGGGTTAGGGTTCGGGCTAGGGTTAGGGTTAGGGGACGGGGACGGTTTAGGGTCCAGGTGAGGGTACGACAACGCTCTAGGGGGAGCGTACGTGTGAGGGCGCGGGTTAGTGTCAGCGTACGGGTTAGGATTAGGGGACGGGTGAGGGTCAGGCTTCGGGGAAGGGTTAGGGTTAGGGTTCGGGCTAGGGTTAGGGTTAGGGGACGGGGACGGTTTAGGGTCCAGGTGAGGGTACGACAACGCTCTAGGGGGAGCGTACGTGTGAGGGCGCGGGTTAGTGTCAGCGTACGGGTTAGGATTAGGGGACGGGTGAGGGTCAGGCTTCGGGGAAGGGTTAGGGTTAGGGTTTGGGCTAGGGTTAGGGTTAGGGGACGGGGACGGTTTAGGGTCCAGGTGAGGGTACGACAACGCTCTAGGGGGAGCGTACGTGTGAGGTCGCGGGTTAGTGTCAGCGTACGGGTTAGGATTAGGGGACGGGTGAGGGTCAGGCTTCGGGGAAGGGTTAGGGTTAGGGTTCGGGCTAGGGTTAGGGTTAGGGGACGGGGACGGTTTAGGGTCCAGGTGAGGGTACGACAACGCTCTAGGGGGTGCGTACGTGTGAGGGCGCGGGTTAGTGTCAGCGTACGGGTTAGGATTAGGGGACGGGTGAGGGTCAGGCTTCGGGGAAGGGTTAGGGTTAGGGTTCGGGCTAGGGTTAGGGTTAGGGGACGGGGACGGTTTAGGGTCCAGGTGAGGGTACGACAACGCTCTAGGGGGAGCGTACGTGTGAGGGCGCGGGTTAGTGTCAGCGTACGGGTTAGGATTAGGGGACGGGTGAGGGTCAGGCTTCGGGGAAGGGTTAGGGTTAGGGTTCGGGCTAGGTTTAGGGTTAGGGGACGGGGACGGTTTAGGGTCCAGGTGAGGGTACGACAACGCTCTAGGGGTTGCGTACGTGTGAGGGCGCGGGTTAGTGTCAGCGTACGGGTTAGGATTAGGGGACGGGTGAGGGTCAGGCTTCGGGGAAGGGTTAGGGTTAGGGTTCGGGCCAGGGTTAGGGTTAGGGGACGGGGACGGTTTAGGGTCCAGGTGAGGGTACGACAACGCTCTAGGGGGAGCGTACGTGTGAGGGCGCGGGTTAGTGTCAGCGTACGGGTTAGGATTAGGGGACGGGTGAGTGTCAGGCTTCGGGGAAGGGTTAGGGTTAGGGTTCGGGCTAGGGTTAGGGTTAGGGGACGGGGACGGTTTAGGGTCCAGGTGAGGGTACGACAACGCTCTAGGGGGAGCGTACGTGTGAGGGCGCGGGTTAGTGTCAGCGTACGGGTTAGGATTATGGGACGGTGAGGGTCAGGCTTCGGGGAAGGGTTAGGGTTAGGGTTCGGGCTAGGGTTAGGGTTAGGGGACGGGGACGGTTTAGGGTCCAGGTGAGGGTACGACAACGCTCTAGGGGGAGCGTACGTGTGAGGGCGCGGGTTAGTGTCAGCGTACGGGTTAGGATTAGGGGACGGGTGAGGGTCAGGCTTCGGGGAAGGGTTAGGGTTAGGGTTCGGGCTAGGGTTAGGGTTAGGGGACGGGGACGGTTTAGGGTCCAGGTGAGGGTACGACAAAGCTCCAGGGGGAGCGTACGTGTGAGGGCGCGGGTTAGTGTCAGCGTACGGGTTAGGATTAGGGGACGGGTGAGGGTCAGGCTTCGGGGAAGGGTTAGGGTTAGGGTTCGGGCTAGGGTTAGGGTTAGGGGACGGGGACGGTTTAGGGTCCAGGTGAGGGTACGACAACGCTCTAGGGGGAGCGTACGTGTGAGGGCGCGGGTTAGTGTCAGCGTACGGGTTAGGATTAGGGGACGGGTGAGGGTCAGGCTTCGGGGAAGGGTTAGGGTTAGGGTTCGGGCTAGGGTTAGGGTTAGGGGACGGGGACGGTTTAGGGTCCAGGTGAGGGTACGACAACGCTCTAAGGGGAGCGTACGTGTGAGGGCGCGGGTTAGTGTCAGCGTACGGGTTAGGATTAGGGTACGGGTGAGGTTCAGGCTTCGGGGAAGGGTTAGGGTTAGGGTTCGGGCTAGGGTTAGGGTTAGGGGACGGGGACGGTTTAGGGTCCAGGTGAGGGTACGACAACGCTCTAGGGGGAGCGTACGTGTGAGGGCGCGGGTTAGTGTCAGCGTACGGGTTAGGATTAGGGGACGGGTGAGGGTCAGGCTTCGGGGAAGGGTTAGGTTTAGGGTTCGGGCTAGGGTTAGGGTTAGGGGACGGGGACGGTTTAGGGTCCAGGTGAGGGTACGACAACGCTCTAGGGGGAGCGTACGTGTGAGGGCGCGGGTTAGTGTCAGCGTACGGGTTAGGATTAGGGGACGGGTGAGGGTCAGGCTTCGGGGAAGGGTTAGGGTTAGGGTTCGGGCTAGGGTTAGGGTTAGGGGACGGGGACGGTTTAGGGTGCAGGTGAGGGTACGACAAAGCTCCAGGGGGAGCGTACGTGTGAGGGCGCGGGTTAGTGTCAGCGTACGGGTTAGGATTAGGGGACGGGTGAGGGTCAGGCTTCGGGGAAGGGTTAGGGTTAGGGTTCGGGCTAGGGTTAGGGTTAGGGGACGGGGACGGTTTAGGGTCCAGGTGAGGGTACGACAACGCTCTAGGGGGAGCGTACGTGTGAGGGCGCGGGTTAGTGTCAGCGTACGGGTTAGGATTAGGGGACGGGTGAGGGTCAGGCTTCGGGGAAGGGTTAGGGTTAGGGTTCGGGCTAGGGTTAGGGTTAGGGGACGGGGACGGTTTAGGGTCCAGGTGAGGGTACGACAAAGCTCCAGGGGGAGCGTACGTGTGAGGGCGCGGGTTAGTGTCAGCGTACGGGTTAGGATTAGGGGACGGGTGAGGGTCAGGCTTCGGGGAAGGGTTAGGGTTAGGGTTCGGGCTAGGGTTAGGGTTAGGGGACGGGGACGGTTTAGGGTCCAGGTGAGGGTACGACAACGCTCTAGGGGGAGCGTACGTGTGAGGGCGCGGGTTAGTGTCAGCGTACGGGTTAGGATTAGGGGACGGGTGAGGGTCAGGCTTCGGGGAAGGGTTAGGGTTAGGGTTCGGGCTAGGGTTAGGGTTAGGCGACGGGGACGGTTTAGGGTCCAGGTGAGGGTACGACAACGCTCTAGGGGGAGCGTACGTGTGAGGGCGCGGGTTAGTGTCAGCGTACGGGTTAGGATTAGGGGACGGGTGAGGGTCAGGCTTCGGGGAAGGGTTAGGGTTAGGGTTCGGGCTAGGGTTAGGGTTAGGGGACGGGGACGGTTTAGGGTCCAGGTGAGGGTACGACAACGCTCTAGGGGGAGCGTACGTGTGAGGGCGCGGGTTAGTGTCAGCGTACGGGTTAGGATTAGGGGACGGGTGAGGGTCAGGCTTCGGGGAAGGGTTAGGGTTAGGGTTCGGGCTAGGGTTAGGGTTAGGGGACGGGGACGGTTTAGGGTCCAGGTGAAGGTAAGACAACGCTCTAGGGGGAGCGTACGTGTGAGGGCGCGGGTTAGTGTCAGCGTACGGGTTAGGATTAAGGGACGGGTGAGGGTCAGGTTTCGGGGAAGGGTTAGGGTTAGGGTTCGGGCTAGGGTTAGGGTTAGGGGACGGGGACGGTTTAGGGTCCAGGTGAGGGTACGACAACGCTCTAGGGGGAGCGTACGTGTAAGGGCGCGGGTTAGTGTCAGCGTACGGGTTAGGATGAGGGGACGGGTGAGTGTCAGGCGTCGGGGAAGGGTTAGGGTTAGGGTTCGGGCTAGGGTTAGGATTAGGGGACGGGGACAGTTTAGGGTCCAGGTGAGGGTACGACAACGCTCTAGGGGGAGCGTACGTGTGAGGGCGCGGGTTAGTGTCAGCGTACGGGTTAGGATATGGGGACGGGTGAGGGTCAGGCTTCGGGCAAGTGTTAGGGTTAGGGTTCGGGCTAGGGTTAGGGTTAGGGGACGGGGACGGTTTAGGGTCCAGGTGAGGGTACGACAACGCTCTAGGGGGAGCGTACGTGTGAGGGCGCGGGTTAGTGTCAGCGTACGGGTTAGGATTAGGTGACGGGTGAGGGTCAGGCTTCGGGGAAGGGTTAGGGTTAGGGTTCGGGCTAGGGTTAGGGTTAGGGGACGGGGACGGTTTAGGGTCCAGGTGAGGGTACGACAAAGCTCCAGGGGGAGCGTACGTGTGAGGGCGCGGGTTAGTGTCAGCGTACGGGTTAGGATTAGGGGACGGGTGAGGGTCAGGCTTCGGGGAAGTGTTAGGGTTAGGGTTCGGGCTAGGGTTAGGGTTAGGGGACGGGGACGGTTTAGGGTCCAGGTGAGGGTACGACAACGCTCTAGGGGGAGCGTACGTGTGAGGGCGCGGGTTACTGTCAGCGTACGGGTTAGGATTAGGGGACGGGTGAGGGTCAGGCTTCGGGGAAGGGTTAGGGTTAGGGTTCGGGCTAGGGTTAGGGTTAGGGGACGGGGACGGTTTAGGGTCCAGGTGAGGGAACGACAACGCTCTAGGGGGAGCGTACGTGTGAGGGCGCGGGTTAGTGTCAGCGTACGGGTTAGGATTAGGGGACGGGTGAGGGTCAGGCTTCGGGGAAGGGGAAGGGTTAGGGTTAGGTTTCGGGCTAGGGTTAGGGTTAGGGGACGGGGACGGTTTAGGGTCCAGGTGAGGGTACGACAACGCTCTAGGGGGAGCGTACGTGTGAGGGCGCGGGTTAGTGTCAGCGTACGGGTTAGGATTAGGGGACGGGTGAGGGTCAGGCTTCGGGGAAGGGTTAGGTTTAGGGTTCGGGCTAGGGTTAGGGTTAGGGGACGGGGACGGTTTAGGGTCCAGGTGAGGGTACGACAACGCTCTAGGGGGAGCGTACGTGTGAGGGCGCGGGTTAGTGTCAGCGTACGGGTTAGGATTAGGGGACGGGTGAGGGTCAGGCTTCGGGGAAGGGTTAGGGTTAGGGTTCGGGCTAGGGTTAGGGTTAGGGGACGGGGACGGTTTAGGGTCCAGGTGAGGGTACGACAAAGCTCCAGGGGGAGCGTACGTGTGAGGGCGCGGGTTAGTGTCAGCGTACGGGTTAGGATTAGGGGACGGGTGAGGGTCAGGCTTCGGGGAAGGGTTAGGGTTAGGGTTCGGGCTAGGGTTAGGGTTAGGGGACGGGGACGGTTTAGGGTCCAGGTGAGGGTACGACAACGCTCTAGGGGGAGCGTACGTGTGAGGGCGCGGGTTAGTGTCAGCGTACGGGTTAGGATTAGGGGACGGGTGAGGGTCAGGCTTCGGGGAAGGGTTAGGGTTAGGGTTCGGGCTAGGGTTAGGGTTAGGGGACGGGGACGGTTTAGGGTCCAGGTGAGGGTACGACAACGCTCTAGGGGGAGCGTACGTGTGAGGGCGCGGGGTAGTGTCAGCGTACGGGTTAGGATTAGGGGACGGGTGAGGGTCAGGCTTCGGGGAAGGGTTAGGGTTAGGGTTCGGGCTAGGGTTAGGGTTAGGGGACGGGGACGGTTTAGGGTCCAGGTGAGGGTACGACAACGCTCTAGGGGGAACGAACGTGTGAGGGCGCGGGTTAGTGTCAGCGTACGGGTTAGGATTAGGGGACGGGTGAGGGTCAGGCTTCGGGGAAGGGTTAGGGTTAGGGTTCGGGCTAGGGTTAGGGTTAGGGGACGGGGACGGTTTAGGGTCCAGGTGAGGGTACGACAACGCTCTAGGGGGAGCGTACGTGTGAGGGCGCGGGTTAGTGTCAGCGTACGGGTTAGGATTAGGGGACGGGTGAGGGTCAGGCTTCGGGGAAGGGTTAGGGTTAGGGTTCGGGCTAGGGTTAGGGTTAGGGGACGGGGACGGTTTAGGGTCCAGGTGAGGGTACGACAACGCTCTAGGGGGAGCGTACGTGTGAGGGCGCGGGTTAGTGTCAGCGTACGGGTTAGGATTAGGGGACGGGTGAGGGTCAGGCTTCGGCGAAGGGTTAGGGTTAGGGTTCGGGCTAGGGTTAGGGTTAGGGGACGGGGACGGTTTAGGGTCCAGGTGAGGGTACGACAACGCTCTAGGGGGAGCGTACGTGTGAGGGCGCGGGTTAGTGTCAGCGTACGGGTTAGGATTAGGGGACGGGTGAGGGTCAGGCTTCGGCGAAGGGTTAGGGTTAGGGTTCGGGCTAGGGTTAGGGTTAGGGGACGGGGACGGTTTAGGGTCCAGGTGAGGGAACGACAACGCTCTAGGGGGAGCGTACGTGTGAGGGCGCGGGTTAGTGTCAGCGTACGGGTTAGGATTAGGGGACGGGTGAGGGTCAGGCTTCGGGGAAGGGTTAGGGTTAGGGTTCGGGCTAGGGTTAGGGTTAGGGGACGGGGACGGTTTAGGGTCCAGGTGAGGGTACGACAATGCTCTAGGGGGAGCGTACGTGTGAGGGCGCAGGTTTGTGTCAGCGTACGGGTTAGGATTAGGGGACGGGTGAGGGTCAGGCTTCGGGGAAGGGTTAGGGTTAGGGTTCGGGCTAGGGTTAGGGTTAGGGGACGGGGACGGTTTAGGGTCCAGGTGAGGGTACGACAACGCTCTAGGTGGAGCGTACGTGTGAGGGCGCGGGTTAGTGTCAGCGTACGTGTTAGGATTAGGGGACGGGTGAGGGTCAGGCTTCGGGGAAGGGTTAGGGTTAGGGTTCGGGCTAGGGTTAGGGTTAGGGGACGGGGACGGTTTAGGGTCCAGGTGAGGGTACGACAACGCTCTAGGGGGAGCGTACGTGTGAGGGCGCGGGTTAGTGTCAGCGTACGGGTTAGGATTAGGGGACGGGTGAGGGTCAGGCTTCGGGGAAGGGTTAGGGTTAGGGTTCGGGCTAGGGTTAGGGTTAGGGGACGGGGACGGTTTAGGGTCCAGGTGAGGGTACGACAACGCTCTAGGGGGAGCGTACGTGTGAGGGCGCGGGTTAGTGTCAGCGTACGGGTTAGGATTAGGGGACGGGTGAGGGTCAGGCTTCGGGGAAGGGTTAGGGTTAGGGTTCGGGCTAGGGTTAGGGTTAGGGGACGGGGACGGTTTAGGGTCCAGGTGAGGGTACGACAACGCTCTAGGGGGAGCGTACGTGTGAGGGCGCGGGTTAGTGTCAGCGTACGGGTTAGGATTAGGGGACGGGTGAGGGTCAGGCTTCGGGGAAGGGTTAGGGTTAGGGTTCGGGCTAGGGTTAGGGTTAGGGGACGGGGACGGTTTAGGGTCCAGGTGAGGGTACGACAACGCTCTAGGGGGAGCGTACGTGTGAGGGCGCGGGTTAGTGTCAGCGTACGGGTTAGGATTAGGGGACGGGTGAGGGTCAGGCTTCGGGGAAGGGTTAGGGTTAGGGTTCGGGCTAGGGTTAGGGTTAGGGGACGGGGACGGTTTAGGGTCCAGGTGAGGGTACGACAACGCTCTAGGGGGAGCGTACGTGTGAGGGCGCGGGTTAGTGTCAGCGTATGGGTTAGGATCAGGGGACGGGTGAGGGTCAGGCTTCGGGGAAGGGTTAGGATTAGGGTTCGGGCTAGGGTTAGGGTTAGGGGATGGGGACGGTTTAGGGTCCAGGTGAGGGTACGACAACGCTCTAGGGGGAGCGTACGTGTGAGGGCGGGGGTTAGTGTCAGCGTACGGGTTAGGATTAGGGGACGGGTGAGGGTCAGGCTTCGGGGAAGGGTTAGGGTTAGGGTTCGGGCTAGGGTTAGGGTTAGGGGACGGGGACGGTTTAGGGTCCAGGTGAGGGTACGACAACGCTCTAGGGGGAGCGTACGTGTGAGGGCGCGGGTTAGTGTCAGCGTACGGGTTAGGATTAGGGGACGGGTGAGGGTCAGGCTTCGGGGAAGGGTTAGGGTTAGGGTTCGGGCTAGGGATAGGGTTAGGGGACGGGGATGGTTTAGGGTCCAGGTGAGGGTACGACAATGCTCTAGGGGGAGCGTACATGTGAGGGCGCGGGTTAGTGTCAGCGTACGGGTTAGGATTAGGGAACGGGTGAGGGTCAGGCTTCGGGGAAGGGTTAGGGTTAGGGTTCGGGCTAGGGTTAGGGTTAGGGGACGGGGACGGTTTAGGGTCCAGGTGAGGGAACGACAACGCTCTAGGGGGAGCGTACGTGTGAGGGCGCGTGTTAGTGTCAGCGTACGGGTTAGGATTAGGGGACGGGTGAGGGTCAGGCTTCGGGGAAGGGTTAGGGTTAGGGTTCGGGCTAGGGTTAGGGTTAGGGGACGGGGACGGTTTAGGGTCCATGTGAGGGTACGACAACGCAATAGGGGGAGCGTACGTGTGAGGGCGCGGGTTAGTGTCAGCGTACGGGTTAGGATTAGGGGACGGGTGAGGGTCAGGCTTCGGGGAAGGGTTAGGGTTAGGGTTCGGGCTAGGGTTAGGGTTAGGGGACGGGGACGGTTTAGGGTCCAGGTGAGGGTATGACAACGCTCTAGGGGGAGCGTACGTGTGAGGGCGCGGGTTAGTGTCAGCGTACGGGTTAGGATCAGGGGACGGTTGAGGGTCAGGCTTCGGGGAAGGGTTAGGGTTAGGGTTCGGGCTAGGGTTAGGGTTAGGGGACGGGGACGGTTTAGGGTCCAGGTGAGGGTACGACAACGCTCTAGGGGGAGCGTACGTGTGAGGGCGCGGGTTAGTGTCAGCGTACGGGCTAGGATCAGGGGACGGGTGAGGGTCAGGCTTCGGGGAAGGGTTAGGGTTAGGGTTCGGGCTAGGGTTAGGGTTAGGGGACGGGGACGGTTTAGGGTCCAGGTGAGGGTACGACAACGCTCTAGGGGGAGCGTACGTGTGAGGGCGCGGGTTAGTGTCAGCGTACGGGTTAGGATCAGGGGACGGGTGAGGGTCAGGCTTCGGGGAAGGGTTAGGGTTAGGGTTCGGGCTAGGGTTAGGGTTAGGGGACGGGGACGGTTTAGGGTCCAGGTGAGGGTACGACAACGCTCTAGGGGGAGCGTACGTGTGAGGGCGCGGGTTAGTGTCAGCGTACGGGTTAGGATTAGGGGACGGGTGAGGGTCAGGCTTCGGGGAAGGTTTAGGGTTAGGGTTCGGGCTAGGGTTAGGGTTAGGGGACGGGGACGGTTTAGGGTCCAGGTGAGGGTACGACAACGCTCTAGGGGGAGCGTACGTGTGAGGGCGCGGGTTAGTGTCAGCGTACGGGTTAGGATTAGGGGACGGGTGAGGGTCAGGCTTCGGGGAAGGGTTAGGGTTAGGGTTCGGGCTAGGGTTAGGGTTAGGGGACGGGGACGGTTTAGGGTCCAGGTGAGGGTACGACAACGCTCTAGGGGGAGCGTACATGTGAGGGCGCGGGTTAGTGTCAGCGTACGGGTTAGGATTAGGGGACGGGTGAGGGTCAGGCTTCGGGGAAGGGTTAGGGTTAGGGTTCGGGCTAGGGATAGGGTTAGGGGACGGGGATGGTTTAGGGTCCAGGTGAGGGTACGACAATTCTCTAGGGGGAGCGTACGTGTGAGGGCGCGGGTTAGTGTCAGCGTACGGGTTAGGATTAGGGAACGGGTGAGGGTCAGGCTTCGGGGAAGGGTTAGGGTTAGGGTTCGGGCTAGGGTTAGGGTTAGGGGACGGGGACGGTTTAGGGTCCAGGTGAGGGAACGACAACGCTCTAGGGGGAGCGTACGTGTGAGGGCGCGGGTTAGTGTCAGCGTACGGGTTAGGATTAGGGGACGGGTGAGGGTCAGGCTTCGGGGAAGGGTTAGGGTTAGGGTTCGGGCTAGGGTTAGGGTTAGGGGACGGGGACGGTTTAGGGTCCAGGTGAGGGTACCACAACGCAATAGGGGGAGCGTACGTGTGAGGGCGCGGGTTAGTGTCAGCGTACGGGTTAGGATTAGGGGACGGGTGAGGGTCAGGCTTCGGGGAAGGGTTAGGGTTAGGGTTCGGGCTAGGGTTAGGGTTAGGGGACGGGGACGGTTTAGGGTCCAGGTGAGGGTACGACAACGCTCTAGGGGGAGCGTACGTGTGAGGGCGCGGGTTACTGTCAGCGTACGGGTTAGGATTAGGGGACGGGTGAGGGTCAGGCTTCGGGGAAGGTTTAGGGTTAGGTTTCGGGCTAGGGTTAGGGTTAGGGGACGGGGACGGTTTAGGGTCCAGGTGAGGGTACGACAACGCTCTAGGGGGAGCGTACGTGTGAGGGCGCGGGTTAGTGTCAGCGTACGGGTTAGGATTAGGGGACGGTTGAGGGTCAGGCTTCGGGGAAGGGTTAGGGTTAGGGTTCGGGCTAGGGTTAGGGTTAGGGGACGGGGACGGTTTAGGGTCCAGGTGAGGGTACGACAACGCTCTAGGGGGAGCGTACGTGTGAGGGCGCGGGTTAGTGTCAGCGTACGGGCTAGGATCAGGGGACGGGTGAGGGTCAGGCTTCGGGGAAGGGTTAGGGTTAGGGTTCGGGCTAGGGTTAGGGTTAGGGGACGGGGACGGTTTAGGGTCCAGGTGAGGGTACGACAACGCTCTAGGGGGAGCGTACGTGTGAGGGCGCGGGTTAGTGTCAGCGTACGGGTTAGGATCAGGGGACGGGTGAGGGTCAGGCTTCGGGGAAGGGTTAGGGTAAGGGTTCGGGCTAGGGTTAGGGTTAGGGGACGGGGACGGTTTAGGGTCCAGGTGAGGGTACGACAACGCTCTAGGGGGAGCGTACGTGTGAGGGCGCGGGTTAGTGTCAGCGTACGGGTTAGGATTAGGGGACGGGTGAGGGTCAGGCTTCGGGGAAGGTTTAGGGTTAGGGTTCCGGCTAGGGTTAGGGTTAGGGGACGGGGACGGTTTAGGGTCCAGGTGAGGGTACGACAACGCTCTAGGGGGAGCGTACGTGTGAGGGCGCGGGTTAGTGTCAGCGTACGGGTTAGGATTAGGGGACGGGTGAGGGTCAGGCTTCGGGGAAGGGTTAGGGTTAGGGTTCGGGCTAGGGATAGGGTTAGGGGACGGGGATGGTTTAGGGTCCAGGTGAGGGTACGACAATTCTCTAGGGGGAGCGTACGTGTGAGGGCGCGGGTTAGTGTCAGCGTACGGGTTAGGATTAGGGAACGGGTGAGGGTCAGGCTTCGGGGAAGGGTTAGGGTTAGGGTTCGGGCTAGGGTTAGGGTTAGGGGACGGGGACGGTTTAGGGTCCAGGTGAGGGAACGACAACGCTCTAGGGGGAGCGTACGTGTGAGGGCGCGGGTTAGTGTCAGCGTACGGGTTAGGATTAGGGGACGGGTGAGGGTCAGGCTTCGGGGAAGGGTTAGGGTTAGGTTTCGGGCTAGGGTTAGGGTTAGGGGACGGGGACGGTTTAGGGTCCAGGTGAGGGTACGACAACGCAATAGGGGGAGCGTACGTGTGAGGGCGCGGGTTAGTGTCAGCGTACGGGTTAGGATTAGGGGACGGGTGAGGGTCAGGCTTCGGGGAAGGGTTAGGGTTAGGGTTCGGGCTAGGGTTAGGGTTAGGGGACGGGGACGGTTTAGTGTCCAGGTGAGGGTACGACAACGCTCTAGGGGGAGCGTACGTGTGAGGGCGCGGGTTACTGTCAGCGTACGGGTTAGGATTAGGGGACGGGTGAGGGTCAGGCTTCGGGGAAGGTTTAGGGTTAGGTTTCGGGCTAGGGTTAGGGTTAGGGGACGGGGACGGTTTAGGGTCCAGGTGAGGGTACGACAACGCTCTAGGGGGAGCGTACGTGTGAGGGCGCGGGTTAGTGTCAGCGTACGGGTTAGGATTAGGGGACGGTTGAGGGTCAGGCTTCGGGGAAGGGTTAGGGTTAGGGTTCGGGCTAGGGTTAGGGTTAGGGGACGGGGACGGTTTAGGGTCCAGGTGAGGGTACGACAACGCTCTAGGGGGAGCGTACGTGTGAGGGCGCGGGTTAGTGTCAGCGTACGGGCTAGGATCAGGGGACGGGTGAGGGTCAGGCTTCGGGGAAGGGTTAGGGTAAGGGTTCGGGCTAGGGTTAGGGTTAGGGGACGGGGACGGTTTAGCGTCCAGGTGAGGGTACGACAACGCTCTAGGGGGAGCGTACGTGTGAGGGCGCGGGTTAGTGTCAGCGTACGGGTTAGGATTAGGGGACGGGTGAGGGTCAGGCTTCGGGGAAGGTTTAGGGTTAGGGTTCCGGCTAGGGTTAGGGTTAGGGGACGGGGACGGTTTAGGGTCCAGGTGAGGGTACGACAACGCTCTAGGGGGAGCGTACGTGTGAGGGCGCGGGTTAGTGTCAGCGTACGGGTTAGGATTAGGGGACGGGTGAGGGTCAGGCTTCGGGGAAGGGTTAGGGTTAGGGTTCGGGCTAGGGTTAGGGTTAGGGGACGGGGACGGTTTAGGGTCCAGGTGAGGGTACGACAACGCTCTAGGGGGAGCGTACGTGTGAGGTCGCGGGTTAGTGTCAGCGTACGGGTTAGGATTAGGGGACGGGTGAGGGTCAGGCTTCGGGGAAGGGTTAGGGTTAGGGTACGGGCTAGGGTTAGGGTTAGGGGACGGGGACGGTTTAGGGTCCAGGTGAGGGTACGACAACGCTCTAGGGGGAGCGTACGTGTGAGGGCGCGGGTTAGTGTCAGCGTACGGGTTAGGATTAGGGGACGGGTGAGGTTCAGGCTTCGGGGAAGGGTTAGGGTTAGGGTTCGGGCTAGGGTTAGGGTTAGGGGACGGAGACGGTTTAGGGTCCAGGTGAGGGTACGACAACGCTCTAGGGGGAGCGTACGTGTGAGGGCGTGGGTTAGTGTCAGCGTACGGGTTAGGATTAGGGGACGGGTGAGGGTCAGGCTTCGGGGAAGGGTTAGGGTTAGGGTTCGGGCTAGGGTTAGGATTAGGGGACGGGGACGGTTTAGGGTCCAGGTGAGGGTACGACAACGCTCTAGGGGGAGCGTACGTGTGAGGGCGCGGGTTAGTGTCAGCGTACGGGTTAGGATTAGGGGACGGGTGAGGGTCAGGCTTCGGGGAAGGGTTAGGGTTAGGGATCGGGCTAGGGTTAGGGTTAGGGGACGGAGACGGTTTAGGGTCCAGGTGAGGGTACGACAACGCTCTAGGGGGAGCGTACGTGTGAGGGCGCGGGTTAGTGTCAGCGTACGGGTTAGGATTAGGGGACGGGTGAGGGTCAGGCTTCGGGGAAGGGTTAGGGTTAGGGTTCGGGCTAGGGTTAGGGTTAGGGGACGGGGACGGTTTAGGGTCCAGGTGAGGGTACGACAACGCTCTAGGGGGAGCGTACGTGTGAGGGCGCGGGTTAGTGTCATCGTACGGGTTAGGATTAGGGGACGGGTGAGGGTCAGGCTTCGGGGAAAGGTTAGGGTTAGGGTTCGGGCTAGGGTTAGGGTTAGGGGACGGGGACGGTTTAGGGTCCAGGTGAGGGAACGACAACGCTCTAGGGGGAGCGTACGTGTGAGGGCGCGGGTTAGTGTCAGCGTACGGGTTAGGATTAGGGGACGGGTGAGGGTCAGGCTTCGGGGAAGGGTTAGGGTTAGGGTTCGGGCTAGGGTTAGGGTTAGGGGACGGGGACGGTTTAGGGTCCAGGTGAGGGTACGACAACGCTCTACGGGGAGCGTACGTGTGAGGGCGCGGGTTAGTGTCAGCGTACGGGTTAGGATTAGGGGACGGGTGAGGGTCAGGCTTCGGGGAAGGGTTAGGGTTAGGGTTCGGGCTAGGGTTAGGGTTAGGGGACGGGAACGGTTTAGGGTCCAGGTGAGGGTACGACAACGCTCTAGGGGGAGCGTACGGGTGAGGGCGCGGGTTAGTGTCAGCGTACGGGTTAGGATTAGGGGACGGGTGAGGGTCAGGCTTCGGGGAAGGGTTAGGGTTAGGGTTCGGGCTAGGGTTAGGGTTAGGGGACGGGGACGGTTTAGGGTCCAGGTGAGGGTACGACAACGCTCTAGGGGGAGCGTACGTGTGAGGGCGCGGGTTAGTGTCAGCGTACGGGTTAGGATTAGGGGACGGGTGAGGGTCAGGCTTCGGGGAAGTGTTAGGGTTAGGGTTCGGGCTAGGGTTAGGGTTAGGGGACGGGGACGGTTTAGGGTCCAGGTGAGGGTACGACAACGCTCTACGGGGAGCGTACGTGTGAGGGCGCGGGTTAGTGTCAGCGTACGGGTTAGGATTAGCGGACGGGTGAGGGTCAGGCTTCGGGGAAGGGTTAGGGTTAGGGTTCGGGCTAGGGTTAGGGTTAGGGGACGGGGACGGTTTAGGGTCCAGGTGAGGGTACGACAACGCTCTAGGGGGAGCGTACGTGTGAGGGTGCGGGTTAGTGTCAGCGTACTGGTTAGGATTAGGGGACGGGTGAGGGTCAGGCTTCGGGGAAGGGTTAGGGTTAGGGTTCGGGCTAGGGTTAGGGTTAGGGGACGGGGACGGTTTAGGGTCCAGGTGAGGGTACGACAACGCTCTAGGGGGAGCGTACGTGTGAGGGCGCGGGTTAGTGTCAGCGTACGGGTTAGGATTAGGGGATGGGTGAGGGTCAGGCTTCGGGGAAGGGTTAGGGTTAGGGTTCGGGCTAGGGTTAGGGTTAGGGGACGGGGACGGTTTAGGGTCCAGGTGAGGGTACGACAACGCTCTAGGGGGAGCGTACGTGTGAGGGCGCGGGTTAGTGTCAGCGTACGGGTTAGGATTAGGGGACGGGTGAGGGTCAGTCTTCGGGGAAGGGTTAGGGTTAGGGTTCGGGCTAGGGTTAGGGTTAGGGGACGGGGACGGTTTAGGGTCCAGGTGAGGGTACGACAACGCTCTAGGGGGAGCATACGTGTGAGGGCGCGGGTTAGTGTCATCGTACGGGTTAGGATTAGGGGACGGGTGAGGGTCAGGCTTCGGGGAAAGGTTAGGGTTAGGGTTCGGGCTAGGGTTAGGGTTAGGGGACGGGGACGGTTTAGGGTCCAGGTGAGGGAACGACAACGCTCTAGGGGGAGCGTACGTGTGAGGGCGCGGGTTAGTGTCAGCGTACGGGTTAGGATTAGGGGACGGGTGAGGGTCAGGCTTCGGGGAAGGGTTAGGGTTAGGGTTCGGGCTAGGGTTAGGGTTAGGGGACGGGGACGGTTTAGGGTCCAGGTGAGGGTACGACAACGCTCTACGGGGAGCGTACGTGTGAGGGCGCGGGTTAGTGTCAGCGTACGGGTTAGGATTAGGGGACGGGTGAGGGTCAGGCTTCGGGGAAGGGTTAGGGTTAGGGTTCGGGCTAGGGTTAGGGTTAGGGGACGGGGACGGTTTAGGGTCCAGGTGAGGGTACGACAACGCTCTAGGGGGAGCGTACGTGTGAGGGCGCGGGTTAGTGTCAGCGTACGGGTTAGGATTAGGGGACGGGTGAGGGTCAGGCTTCGGGGAAGGGTTAGGGTTAGGGTTCGGGCTAGGGTTAGGGTTAGGGGACGGGGACGGTTTAGGGTCCAGGTGAGGGTACGTCAACGCTCTAGGGGGAGCGTACGTGTGAGGGCGCGGGTTAGTGTCATCGTACGGGTTAGGATTAGGGGACGGGTGAGGGTCAGGCTTCGGGGAAAGGTTAGGGTTAGGGTTCGGGCTAGGGTTAGGGTTAGGGGACGGGGACGGTTTAGGGTCCAGGTGAGGGAACGACAACGCTCTAGGGGGAGCGTACGTGTGAGGGCGCGGGTTAGTGTCAGCGTACGGGTTAGGATTAGGGGACGCCTGAGGGTCAGGCTTCGGGGAAGGGTTAGGGTTAGGGTTCGGGCTAGGGTTAGGGTTAGGGGACGGGGACGGTTTAGGGTCCAGGTGAGGGTACGACAACGCTCTACGGGGAGCGTACGTGTGAGGGCGCGGGTTAGTGTCAGCGTACGGGTTAGGATTAGGGGACGGGTGAGGGTCAGGCTTCGGGGAAGGGTTAGGGTTAGGGTTCGGGCTAGGGTTAGGGTTAGGGGACGGGAACGGTTTAGGGTCCAGGTGAGGGTACGACAACGCTCTAGGGGGAGCGTACGTGTGAGGGCGCGGGTTAGTGTCAGCGTACGGGTTAGGATCAGGGGACGGGTGAGGGTCAGGCTTCGGGGAAGGGTTAGGGTTAGGGTTCGGGCTAGGGTTAGGGTTAGGGGACGGGGACGGTTTAGGGTCCAGGTGAGGGTACGACAACGCTCTAGGGGGAGCGTACGTGTGAGGGCGCGGGTTAGTGTCAGCGTACGGGTTAGGATTATGGGACGGGTGAGGGTCAGGCTTCGGGGAAGTGTTAGGGTTAGGGTTCGGGCTAGGGTTAGGGTTAGGGGACGGGGACGGTTTAGGGTCCAGGTGAGGGTACGACAACGCTCTAGGGGGAGCGTACGTGTGAGGGCGCGGGTTAGTGTCAGCGTACGGGTTAGGATTAGGGGACGGGTGAGGGTCAGGCTTCGGGGAAGGGTTAGGGTTAGGGTTCGGGCTAGGGTTAGGGTTAGGGGACGGGGACGGTTTAGGGTCCAGGTGAGGGTACGACAACGCTCTAGGGGGAGCGTACGTGTGAGGGCGCGGGTTAGTGTCAGCGTACGGGTTAGGATTAGGGGACGGGTGAGGGTCAGGCTTCGGGGAAGGGTTAGGGTTAGGGTTCGGGCTAGGGTTAGGGTTAGGGGACGGGGACGGTTTAGGGTCCAGGTGAGGGTACGACAACGCTCTAGGGGGAGCGTACGTGTGAGGGCGCGGGTTAGTGTCAGCGTACGGGTTAGGATTAGGGGACGGGTGAGGGTCAGGCTTCGGGGAAGGGTTAGGGTTAGGGTTCGGGCTAGGGTTAGGGTTAGGGGACGGGGACGGTTTAGGGTCCAGGTGAGGGTACGACAACGCTCTAGGGGGAGCGTACGTGTGAGGGCGCGGGTTAGTGTCAGCGTACGGGTTAGGATTAGGGGACGGGTGAGGGTCAGGCTTCGGGGAAGGGTTAGGGTTAGGGTTCGGGCTAGGGTTAGGGTTAGGTGACGGGGACGGTTTAGGGTCCAGGTGAGGGTACGACAACGCTCTAGGGGGTGCGTACGTGTGAGGGCGCGGGTTAGTGTCAGCGTACGGGTTAGGATTAGGGGACGGGTGAGGGTCAGGCTTCGGGGAAGGGTTAGGGTTAGGGTTCGGGCTAGGGTTAGGGTTAGGGGACGGGGACGGTTTAGGGTCCAGGTGAGGGTACGACAACGCTCTAGGGGGAGCGTACGTGTGAGGGCGCGGGTTAGTGTCAGCGTACGGGTTAGGATTAGGGGACGGGTGAGGGTCAGGCTTCGGGGAAGGGTTAGGGTTAGGGTTCGGGCTAGGGTTAGGGTTAGGGGACGGGGACGGTTTAGGGTCCAGGTGAGGGTACGACAACGCTCTAGGGGGAGCATACGTGTGAGGGCGCGGGTTAGTGTCAGCGTACGGGTTAGGATTAGGGGACGGGTGAGGGTCAGGCTTCGGGGAAGGGTTAGGGTTAGGGTTCGCGCTAGGGTTAGGGTTAGGGGACGGGGACGGTTTAGGGTCCAGGTGAGGGTACGACAACGCTCTAGGGGGAGCGTACGTGTGAGGGCACGGGTTAGTGTCAGCGTACGGGTTAGGATTAGGGGACGGGTGAGGGTCAGGCTTCGGGGAAGGGTTAGGGTTAGGGTTCGGGCTAGGGTTAGGGTTAGGGGACGGGGACGGTTTAGGGTCCAGGTGAGGGTACGACAACGCTCTAGGGGGAGCGTACGTGTGAGGGCGCGGGTTAGTGTCAGCGTATGGGTTAGGATCAGGGGACGGGTGAGGGTCAGGCTTCGGGGAAGGGTTAGGATTAGGGTTCGGGCTAGGGTTAGGGTTAGGGGACGGGGACGGTTTAGGGTCCAGGTGAGGGTACGACAACGCTCTAGGGGGAGCGTACGTGTGAGGGCGGGGGTTAGTGTCAGCGTACGGGTTAGGATTAGTGGACGGGTGAGGGTCAGGCTTCGGGGAAGGCTTAGGGTTAGGGTTCGGGCTAGGGTTAGGGTTAGGGGACGGGGACCGTTTAGGGTCCAGGTGAGGGTACGACAACGCTCTAGGGGGAGCGAACGTTTGAGGGCGCGGGTTAGTGTCAGCGTACGGGTTAGGATTAGGGGACGGGTGAGGGTCAGGCTTCGGGGAAGGGTTAGGGTTAGGGTTCGGGCTAGGGTTAGGGTTAGGGGACGGGGACGGTTTAGGGTCCAGGTGAGGGTACGACAACGCTCTAGGGGGAGCGTACGTGTGAGGGCGCGGGTTAGTGTCAGCGTACGGGTTAGGATTAGGGGACGGGTGAGTGTCAGGCTTCGGGGAAGGGTTAGGGTTAGGGTTCGGGCTAGGGTTAGGGTTAGGGGACGGGGACGGTTTAGGGTCCAGGTGAGGGTACGACAACGCTCTAGGGGGAGCGTACGTGTGAGGGCGCGGGTTAGTGTCAGCGTACGGGTTAGGATTAGGGGACGGGTGAGGGTCAGGCTTCGGGGAAGGGTTAGGGTTAGGGTTCGGGCTAGGGTTAGGGTTAGGGGACGGGGACGGTTTAGGGTCCAGGTGAGGGTACGACAACGCTCTAGGGGGAGCGTACGTGTGAGGGCGCGGGTTAGTGTCAGCGTACGGGTTAGGATTAGGGGATGGGTGAGGGTCAGGCTTCGGGGAAGGGTTAGGGTTAGGGTTCGGGCTAGGGTTAGGGTTAGGGGACGGGGACGGTTTAGGGTCCAGGTGAGGGTACGACAACGCTCTAGGGGGAGCGTACGTGTGAGGGCGCGGGTTAGTGTCAGCGTACGGGTTAGGATTAGGGGACGGGTGAGGGTCAGGCTTCGGGGAAGGGTTAGGGTTAGGGTTCGGGCTAGGGATAGGGTTAGGGGACGGGGACGGTTTAGGGTCCAGGTGAGGGTACGACAACGCTCTAGGGGGAGCGTACGTGTGAGGGCGCGGGTTAGTGTCAGTGTACGGGTTAGGATTAGGGGACGGGTGAGGGTCAGGCTTCGGCGAAGGGTTAGGGTTAGGGTTCGGGCTAGGGTTAGGGTTAGGGGACGGGGACGGTTTAGGGTCCAGGTGAGGGTACGACAACGCTCTAGGGGGAGCGTACGTGTGAGGGCGCGGGTTAGTGTCAGCGTACGGGTTAGGATTAGGGGACGGGTGAGGGTCAGGCTTCGGGGAAGGGTTAGGGTTAGGGTTCGGGCTAGGGTTAGGGTTAGGGGACGGGGACGGTTTAGGGTCCAGGTGAGGGTACGACAACGCTCTAGGGGGAGCGTACGTGTGAGGGCACGGGTTAGTGTCAGCGTACGGGTTAGGATTAGGGGACGGGTGAGGGTCAGGCTTCGGGGAAGGGTTAGGGTTAGGGTTCGGGCTAGGGTTAGGGTTAGGGGACGGGGACGGTTTAGGGTCCAGGTGAGGGTACGACAACGCTCTAGGGGGAGCGTACGTGTGAAGGCGCGGGTTAGTGTCAGCGTACGGGTTAGGTTTAGGGGACGGGTGAGGGTCAGGCTTCGGGGAAGGGTTAGGGTTAGGGTTCGGGCTAGGGTTAGGGTTAGGGGACGGGGACGGTTTAGGGTCCAGGTGAGGGTACGACAACGCTCTAGGGGGAGCGTACGTGTGAGGGCGCGGGTTAGTGTCAGCGTACGGGTTAGGATTAGGGGACGGGTGAGGGTCAGGCTTCGGGGAAGGGTTAGGGTTAGGGTTCGGGCTAGGGTTAGGGTTAGGGGACGGGGACGGTTTAGGGTCCAGGTGAGGGTACGACAACGCTCTAGGGGGAGCGTACGTGTGAGGGCGCGGGTTAGTGTCAGCGTACGGGTTAGGATTAGGGGACGCGTGAGGGTCAGGCTTCGGGGAAGGGTTAGGGTTAGGGTTCGGGCTAGGGTTAGGGTTAGGGGACGGGGACGGTTTAGGGTCCAGGTGAGGGTACGACAACGCTCTAGGGGGAGCGTACGTGTGAGGGCGCGGGTTAGTGTCAGCGTACGGGTTAGGATTAGGGGACGGGTGAGGGTCAGGCTTCGGGGAAGGGTTAGGGTTAGTGTTCGGGCTAGGGTTAGGGTTAGGGGACGGGGACGATTTAGGGTCCAGGTGAGGGTACGACAACGCTCTAGGGGGAGCGTACGTGTGAGGGCGCGGGTTAGTGTCAGCGTACGGGTTAGGATTAGGGGACGGGTGAGGGTCAGGCTTCGGGGAAGGGTTAGGGTTAGGGTTCGGGATAGGGTTAGGGTTAGGGGACGGGGACGGTTTAGCGTCCAGGTGAAGGTACGACAACGCTCTAGGGGGAGCGTACGTGTGAGGGCGCGGGTTAGTGTCAGCGTACGGGTTAGGATTAGGGGATGGGTGAGTGTCAGGCTTCGGGGAAGGGTTAGGGTTAGGGTTCGGGCTAGGGTTAGGGTTAGGGGACGGGGACGGTTTAGGGTCCAGGTGAGGGTACGACAACGCTCTAGGGGGAGCGTACGTGTGAGGGCGCGGGTTAGTGTCAGCGTACGGGTTAGGATTAGGGGACGGGTGAGGGTCAGGCTTCGGGGAAGGGTTAGGGTTAGGGTTCGGGCTAGGGTTAGGGTTAGGGGACGGGGACGGTTTAGGGTCCAGGTGAGGGTACGACAACGCTCTAGGGGGAGCGTACGTGTGAGGGCGCGGGTTAGTGTCAGCGTACGGGTTAGGATTAGGGGATGGGTGAGGGTCAGGCTTCGGGGAAGGGTTAGGGTTAGGGTTCGGGCTAGGGTTAGGGTTAGGGGACGGGGACGGATTAGGGTCCAGGTGAGGGTACGACAACGCTCTAGGGGGAGCGTACGTGTGAGGGCGCGGGTTAGTGTCAGCGTACGGGTTAGGATTAGGGGACGGGTGAGGGTCAGGCTTCGGGGAAGTGTTAGGGTTAGGGTTCGGGCTAGGGATAGGGTTAGGGGACGGGGACGGTTTAGGGTCCAGGTGAGGGTACGACAACGCTCTAGGGGGAGCGTACGTGTGAGGGCGCCGGTTAGTGTCAGCGTACGGGTTAGGATTAGGGGACGGATGAGGGTCAGGCTTCGGCGAAGGGTTAGGGTTAGGGTTCGGGCTAGGGTTAGGGTTAGGGGACGGGGACGGTTTAGGGTCCAGGTGAGGGAACGACAACGCTCTAGGGGGAGCGTACGTGTGAGGGCGCGGGTTAGTGTCAGCGTACGGGTTAGGATTAGGGGACGGGTGAGGGTCAGGCTTCGTGGAAGGGTTAGGGTTAGGGTTCGGGCTAGGGTTAGGGTTAGGGGACGGGGACGGTTTAGGGTCCAGGTGAGGGTACGACAACGCTCTAGGGGGAGCGTACGTGTGAGGGCACGGGTTAGTGTCAGCGTACGGGTTAGGATTAGGGGACGGGTGAGGGTCAGGCTTCGGGGAAGGTTTAGGGTTAGGGTTCGGGCTAGGGTTAGGGTTAGGGGACGGGGACGGTTTAGGGTCCAGGTGAGGGTACGACAACGCTCTAGGGGGAGCGTACGTGTGAGGGCGCGGGTTAGTGTCAGCGTACGGGTTAGGTTTAGGGGACGGGTGAGGGTCAGGCTTCGGGGAAGGGTTAGGGTTAGGGTTCGGGCTAGGGTTAGGGTTAGGGGACGGGGACGGTTTAGGGTCCAGGTGAGGGTACGACAACGCTCTAGGGGGAGCGTACGTGTGAGGGCGCGGGTTAGTGTCAGCGTACGGGTTAGGATTAGGGGACGGGTGAGGGTCAGGCTTCGGGGAAGGGTTAGGGTTAGGGTTCGGGCTAGGGTTAGGGTTAGGGGACGGGGACGGTTTAGGGTCCAGGTGAGGGTACGACAACGCTCTAGGGGGAGCGTACGTGTGAGGGCGCGGGTTAGTGTCAGCGTACGGGTTAGGATTAGGGGACGCGTGAGGGTCAGGCTTCGGGGAAGGGTTAGGGTTAGGGTTCGGGCTAGGGTTAGGGTTAGGGGACGGGGACGGTTTAGGGTCCAGGTGAGGGTACGACAACGCTCTAGGGGGAGCGTACGTGTGAGGGCGCGGGTTAGTGTCAGCGTACGGGTTAGGATTAGGGGACGGGTGAGGGTCAGGCTTCGGGGAAGGGTTAGGGTTAGTGTTCGGGCTAGGGTTAGGGTTAGGGGACGGGGACGGTTTAGGGTCCAGGTGAGGGTACGACAACGCTCTAGGGGGAGCGTACGTGTGAGGGCGCGGGTTAGTGTCAGCGTACGGGTTAGGATTAGGGGACGGGTGAGGGTCAGGCTTCGGGGAAGGGTTAGGGTTAGGGTTCGGGCTAGGGTTAGGGTTAGGGGACGGGGACGGTTTAGCGTCCAGGTGAGGGTACGACAACGCTCTAGGGGGAGCGTACGTGTGAGGGCGCGGGTTAGTGTCAGCGTACGGGTTAGGATTAGGGGACGGGTGAGGGTCAGGCTTCGGGGAAGGGTTAGGGTTAGGGTACGGGCTAGGGTTAGGGTTAGGGGACGGGGACGGTTTAGGGTCCAGGTGAGGGTACGACAACGCTCTAGGGGGAGCGTACGTGTGAGGGCGCGGGTTAGTGTCAGCGTACGGGTTAGGATTAGGGGACGGGTGAGGGTCAGGCTTCGGGGAAGGGTTAGGGTTAGGGTTCGGGCTAGGGTTAGGGTTAGGGGACGGGGACGGTTTAGGGTCCAGGTGAGGGTACGACAACGCTCTAGGGGGAGCGTACGTGTGAGGGCGCGGGTTAGTGTCAGCGTACGGGTTAGGATTAGGGGATGGGTGAGTGTCAGGCTTCGGGGAAGGGTTAGGGTTAGGGTTCGGGCTAGGGTTAGGGTTAGGGGACGGGGACGGTTTAGGGTCCAGGTGAGGGTACGACAACGCTCTAGGGGGAGCGTACGTGTGAGGGCGCGGGTTAGTGTCAGCGTACGGGTTAGGATTAGGGGACGGGTGAGGGTCAGGCTTCGGGGAAGGGTTAGGGTTAGGGTTCGGGCTAGGGTTAGGGTTAGGGGACGGGGACGGTTTAGGGTCCAGGTGAGGGTACGACAACGCTCTAGGGGGAGCGTACGTGTGAGGGCGCGGGTTAGTGTCAGCGTACGGGTTAGGATTAGGGGATGGGTGAGGGTCAGGCTTCGGGGAAGGGTTAGGGTTAGGGTTCGGGCTAGGGTTAGGGTTAGGGGACGGGGACGGTTTAGGGTCCAGGTGAGGGTACGACAACGCTCTAGGGGGAGCGTACGTGTGAGGGCGCGGGTTAGTGTCAGCGTACGGGTTAGGATTAGGGGACGGGTGAGGGTCAGGCTTCGGGGAAGTGTTAGGGTTAGGGTTCGGGCTAGGGATAGGGTTAGGGGACGGGGACGGTTTAGGGTCCAGGTGAGGGTACGACAACGCTCTAGGGGGAGCGTACGTGTGAGGGCGCGGGTTAGTGTCAGCGTACGGGTTAGGATTAGGGGACGGATGAGGGTCAGGCTTCGGCGAAGGGTTAGGGTTAGGGTTCGGGCTAGGGTTAGGGTTAGGGGAGGGGGACGGTTTAGGGTCCAGGTGAGGGAACGACAACGCTCTAGGGGGAGCGTACGTGTGAGGGCGCGGGTTAGTGTCAGCGTACGGGTTAGGATTAGGGGACGGGTGAGGGTCAGGCTTCGTGGAAGGGTTAGGGTTAGGGTTCGGGCTAGGGTTAGGGTTAGGGGACGGGGACGGTTTAGGGTCCAGGTGAGGGTACGACAACGCTCTAGGGGGAGCGTACGTGTGAGGGCACGGGTTAGTGTCAGCGTACGGGTTAGGATTAGGGGACGGGTGAGGGTCAGGCTTCGGGGAAGGGTTAGGGTTAGGGTTCGGGCTAGGGTTAGGGTTAGGGGACGGGGACGGTTTAGGGTCCAGGTGAGGGTACGACAACGCTCTAGGGGGAGCGTACGTGTGAAGGCGCGGGTTAGTGTCAGCGTACGGGTTAGGTTTAGGGGACGGGTGAGGGTCAGGCTTCGGGGAAGGGTTAGGGTTAGGGTTCGGGCTAGGGTTAGGGTTAGGGGACGGGGACGGTTTAGGGTCCAGGTGAGGGTACGACAACGCTCTAGGGGGAGCGTACGTGTGAGGGCGCGGGTTAGTGTCAGCGTACGGGTTAGGATTAGGGGACGGGTGAGGGTCAGGCTTCGGGGAAGGGTTAGGGTTAGGGTTCGGGCTAGGGTTAGGGTTAGGGGACGGGGACGGTTTAGGGTCCAGGTGAGGGTACGTCAACGCTCTAGGGGGAGCGTACGTGTGAGGGCGCGGGTTAGTGTCAGCGTACGGGTTAGGATTAGGGGACGCGTGAGGGTCAGGCTTCGGGGAAGGGTTAGGGTTAGGGTTCGGGCTAGGGTTAGGGTTAGGGGACGGGGACGGTTTAGGGTCCAGGTGAGGGTACGACAACGCTCTAGGGGGAGCGTACGTGTGAGGGCGCGGGTTTGTGTCAGCGTACGGGTTAGGATTAGGGGACGGGTGAGGGTCAGGCTTCGGGGAAGTGTTAGGGTTAGGGTTCGGGCTAGGGTTAGGGTTAGGGGACGGGGACGGTTTAGGGTCCAGGTGAGGGTACGACAACGCTCTAGGGGGAGCGTACGTGTGAGGGCGCGGGTTAGTGTCAGCGTACGGGTTAGGATTAGGGGACGGGTGAGGGTCAGGCTTCGGGGAAGGGTTAGGGTTAGGGTTCGGGCTAGGGTTAGGGTTAGGGGACGGGGACGGTTTAGCGTCCAGGTGAGGGTACGACAACGCTATAGGGGGAGCGTACGTGTGAGGGCGCGGGTTAGTGTCAGCGTACGGGTTAGGATTAGGGGACGGGTGAGGGTCAGGCTTCGGGGAACGGTTAGGGTTAGGGTACGGGCTAGGGTTAGGGTTAGGGGACGGGGACGGTTTAGGGTCCAGGTGAGGGTACGACAACGCTCTAGGGGGAGCGTACGTGTGAGGGCGCGGGTCAGTGTCAGCGTACGGGTTAGGATTAGGGGACGCGTGAGGGTCAGGCTTCGGGGAAGGGTTAGGGTTAGGGTTCGGGCTAGGGTTAGGGTTAGGGGACGGGGACGGTTTAGGGTCCAGGTGAGGGTACGACAACGCTCTAGGGGGAGCGTACGTGTGAGGGCGCGGATTAGTGTCAGCGTACGGGTTAGGATTAGGGGATGGGTGAGGGTCAGGCTTCGGGGAAGGGTTAGGGTTAGGGTTCGGGCTAGGGTTAGGGTTAGGGGACGGGGACGGTTTAGGGTCCAGGTGAGGGTACGACAACGCTCTAGGGGGAGCGTACGTGTGAGGGCGCGGGTTAGTGTCAGCGTACGGGTTAGGATTAGGGGACGGGTGAGGGTCAGGCTTCGGGGAAGGGTTAGGGTTAGGGTTCGGGCTAGGGATAGGGTTAGGGGACGGGGACGGTTTAGGGTCCAGGTGAGGGTACGACAACGCTCTAGGGGGAGCGAACGTGTGAGGGCGCGGGTTAGTGTCAGCGTACGGGTTAGGATTAGGGGACGGGTGAGGGTCAGGCTTCGGCGAAGGCTTAGGGTTAGGGTTCGGGCTAGGGTTAGGGTTAGGGGACGGGGACGGCTTAGGGTCCAGGTGAGGGTACGACAACGCTCTAGGGGGAGCGTACGTGTGAGGGCGCGGGTTAGTGTCAGCGTACGGGTTAGGATTAGGGGACGGGTGAGGGTCAGGCTTCGGGGAAGGGTTAGGGTTAGGGTTCGGGCTAGGGTTAGGGTTAGGGGACGGGGACGGTTTAGGGTCCAGGTGAGGGTACGACAACGCTCTAGGGGGAGCGTACGTGTGAGGGCGCGGGTTAGTGTCAGCGTACGGGTTAGGATTAGGGGACGGGTGAGGGTCAGGCTTCGGGGAAGGGTTAGGGTTAGGGTTCGGCCTAGGGTTAGGGTTAGGGGTCGGGGACGGTTTAGCGTCCAGGTGAGGGTACGACAACGCTCTAGGGGGAGCGTACGTGTGAGGGCGCGGGTTAGTGTCAGCGTACGGGTTAGGATTAGGGGACGGGTGAGGGTCAGGCTTCGGGGAAGGGTTAGGGTTAGGGTACGGGCTAGGGTTAGGGTTAGGGGACGGGGACGGTTTAGGGTCCAGGTGAGGGTACGACAACGCTCTAGGGGGAGCGTACGTGTGAGGGCGCGGGTTAGTGTCAGCGTACGGGTTAGGATTAGGGGACGGGTGAGGGTCAGGCTTCGGGGAAGGGTTAGGGTTAGGGTTCGGGCTAGGGTTAGGGTTAGGGGACGGGGACGGTTTAGGGTCCAGGTGAGGGTACGACAACGCTCTAGGGGGAGCGTACGTGTGAGGGCGCGGGTTAGTGTCAGCGTACGGGTTAGGATTAGGGGATGGGTGAGTGTCAGGCTTCGGGGAAGGGTTAGGGTTAGGGTTCGGGCTAGGGTTAAGGTTAGGGGACGGGGACGGTTTAGGGTCCAGGTGAGGGTACGACAACGCTCTAGGGGGAGCGTACGTGTGAGGGCGCGGGTTAGTGTCAGCGTACGGGTTAGGATTAGGGGACGGGTGAGGGTCAGGCTTCGGGGAAGGGTTAGGGTTAGGGTTCGGGCTAGGGTTAGGGTTAGGGGACGGGGACGGTTTAGGGTCCAGGTGAGGGTACGACAACGCTCTAGGGGGAGCGTACGTGTGAGGGCGCGGGTTAGTGTCAGCGTACGGGTTAGGATTAGGGGATGGGTGAGGGTCAGGCTTCGGGGAAGGGTTAGGCTTAGGGTTCGGGCTAGGGTTAGGGTTAGGGGACGGGGACGGTTTAGGGTCCAGGTGAGGGTACGACAACGCTCTAGGGGGAGCGTACGTGTGAGGGCGCGGGTTCGTGTCAGCGTACGGGTTAGGATTAGGGGACGGGTGAGGGTCAGGCTTCGGGGAAGTGTTAGGGTTAGGGTTCGGGCTAGGGATAGGGTTAGGGGACGGGGACGGTTTAGGGTCCAGGTGAGGGTACGACAACGATCTAGGGGGAGCGTACGTGTGAGGGCGCGGGTTAGTGTCAGCGTACGGGTTAGGATTAGGGGACGGATGAGGGTCAGGCTTCGGCGAAGGGTTAGGGTTAGGGTTCGGGCTAGGGTTAGGGTTAGGGGACGGGGACGGTTTAGGGTCCAGGTGAGGGAACGACAACGCTCTAGGGGGAGCGTACGTGTGAGGGCGCGGGTTAGTGTCAGCGTACGGGTTAGGATTAGGGGACGGGTGAGGGTCAGGCTTCGGGGAAGGGTTAGGGTTAGGGTTCGGGCTAGGGTTAGGGTTAGGGGACGGGGACGGTTTAGGGTCCAGGTGAGGGTACGACAACGCTCTACGGGGAGCGTACGTGTGAGGGCGCGGGTTAGTGTCAGCGTACGGGTTAGGATTAGGGGACGGGTGAGGGTCAGGCTTCGGGGAAGGGTTAGGGTTAGGGTTCGGGCTAGGGTTAGGGTTAGGGGACGGGGACGGTTTAGGGTCCAGGTGAGGGTACGACAACGCTCTAGGGGGAGCGTACGTGTGAGGGCGCGGGTTAGTGTCAGCGTACGGGTTAGGATTAGGGGACGGGTGAGGGTCAGGCTTCGGGGAAGGGTTAGGGTTAGGGTTCGGGCTAGGGTTAGGGTTAGGGGACGGGGACGGTTTAGGGTCCAGGTGAGGGTACGTCAACGCTCTAGGGGGAGCGTACGTGTGAGGGCGCGGGTTAGTGTCATCGTACGGGTTAGGATTAGGGGACGGGTGAGGGTCAGGCTTCGGGGAAAGGTTAGGGTTAGGGTTCGGGCTAGGGTTAGGGTTAGGGGACGGGGACGGTTTAGGGTCCAGGTGAGGGAACGACAACGCTCTAGGGGGAGCGTACGTGTGAGGGCGCGGGTTAGTGTCAGCGTACGGGTTAGGATTAGGGGACGCCTGAGGGTCAGGCTTCGGGGAAGGGTTAGGGTTAGGGTTCGGGCTAGGGTTAGGGTTAGGGGACGGGGACGGTTTAGGGTCCAGGTGAGGGTACGACAACGCTCTACGGGGAGCGTACGTGTGAGGGCGCGGGTTAGTGTCAGCGTACGGGTTAGGATTAGGGGACGGGTGAGGGTCAGGCTTCGGGGAAGGGTTAGGGTTAGGGTTCGGGCTAGGGTTAGGGTTAGGGGACGGGAACGGTTTAGGGTCCAGGTGAGGGTACGACAACGCTCTAGGGGGAGCGTACGTGTGAGGGCGCGGGTTAGTGTCAGCGTACGGGTTAGGATCAGGGGACGGGTGAGGGTCAGGCTTCGGGGAAAGGTTAGGGTTAGGGTTCGGGCTAGGGTTAGGGTTAGGGGACGGGGACGGTTTAGGGTCCAGGTGAGGGTACGACAACGCTCTAGGGGGAGCGTACGTGTGAGGGCGCGGGTTAGTGTCAGCGTACGGGTTAGGATTATGGGACGGGTGAGGGTCAGGCTTCGGGGAAGTGTTAGGGTTAGGGTTCGGGCTAGGGTTAGGGTTAGGGGACGGGGACGGTTTAGGGTCCAGGTGAGGGTACGACAACGCTCTAGGGGGAGCGTACGTGTGAGGGCGCGGGTTAGTGTCAGCGTACGGGTTAGGATTAGGGGACGGGTGAGGGTCAGGCTTCGGGGAAGGGTTAGGGTTAGGGTTCGGGCTAGGGTTAGGGTTAGGGGACGGGGACGGTTTAGGGTCCAGGTGAGGGTACGACAACGCTCTAGGGGGAGCGTACGTGTGAGGGCGCGGGTTAGTGTCAGCGTACGGGTTAGGATTAGGGGACGGGTGAGGGTCAGGCTTCGGGGAAGGGTTAGGGTTAGGGTTCGGGCTAGGGTTAGGGTTAGGGGACGGGGACGGTTTAGGGTCCAGGTGAGGGTACGACAACGCTCTAGGGGGAGCGTACGTGTGAGGGCGCGGGTTAGTGTCAGCGTACGGGTTAGGATTAGGGGACGGGTGAGGGTCAGGCTTCGGGGAAGGGTTAGGGTTAGGGTTCGGGCTAGGGTTAGGGTTAGGGGACGGGGACGGTTTAGGGTCCAGGTGAGGGTACGACAACGCTCTAGGGGGAGCGTACGTGTGAGGGCGCGGGTTAGTGTCAGCGTACGGGTTAGGATTAGGGGACGGGTGAGGGTCAGGCTTCGGGGAAGGGTTAGGGTTAGGGTTCGGGCTAGGGTTAGGGTTAGGTGACGGGGACGGTTTAGGGTCCAGGTGAGGGTACGACAACGCTCTAGGGGGTGCGTACGTGTGAGGGCGCGGGTTAGTGTCAGCGTACGGGTTAGGATTAGGGGACGGGTGAGGGTCAGGCTTCGGGGAAGGGTTAGGGTTAGGGTTCGGGCTAGGGTTAGGGTTAGGGGACGGGGACGGTTTAGGGTCCAGGTGAGGGTACGACAACGCTCTAGGGGGAGCGTACGTGTGAGGGCGCGGGTTAGTGTCAGCGTACGGGTTAGGATTAGGGGACGGGTGAGGGTCAGGCTTCGGGGAAGGGTTAGGGTTAGGGTTCGGGCTAGGGTTAGGGTTAGGGGACGGGGACGGTTTAGGGTCCAGGTGAGGGTACGACAACGCTCTAGGGGGAGCATACGTGTGAGGGCGCGGGTTAGTGTCAGCGTACGGGTTAGGATTAGGGGACGGGTGAGGGTCAGGCTTCGGGGAAGGGTTAGGGTTAGGGTTCGCGCTAGGGTTAGGGTTAGGGGACGGGGACGGTTTAGGGTCCAGGTGAGGGTACGACAACGCTCTAGGGGGAGCGTACGTGTGAGGGCACGGGTTAGTGTCAGCGTACGGGTTAGGATTAGGGGACGGGTGAGGGTCAGGCTTCGGGGAAGGGTTAGGGTTAGGGTTCGGGCTAGGGTTAGGGTTAGGGGACGGGGACGGTTTAGGGTCCAGGTGAGGGTACGACAACGCTCTAGGGGGAGCGTACGTGTGAGGGCGCGGGTTAGTGTCAGCGTATGGGTTAGGATCAGGGGACGGGTGAGGGTCAGGCTTCGGGGAAGGGTTAGGATTAGGGTTCGGGCTAGGGTTAGGGTTAGGGGACGGGGACGGTTTAGGGTCCAGGTGAGGGTACGACAACGCTCTAGGGGGAGCGTACGTGTGAGGGCGGTGGTTAGTGTCAGCGTACGGGTTAGGATTAGTGGACGGGTGAGGGTCAGGCTTCGGGGAAGGCTTAGGGTTAGGGTTCGGGCTAGGGTTAGGGTTAGGGGACGGGGACCGTTTAGGGTCCAGGTGAGGGTACGACAACGCTCTAGGGGGAGCGAACGTTTGAGGGCGCGGGTTAGTGTCAGCGTACGGGTTAGGATTAGGGGACGGGTGAGGGTCAGGCTTCGGGGAAGGGTTAGGGTTAGGGTTCGGGCTAGGGTTAGGGTTAGGGGACGGGGACGGTTTAGGGTCCAGGTGAGGGTACGACAACGCTCTAGGGGGAGCGTACGTGTGAGGGCGCGGGTTAGTGTCAGCGTACGGGTTAGGATTAGGGGACGGGTGAGTGTCAGGCTTCGGGGAAGGGTTAGGGTTAGGGTTCGGGCTAGGGTTAGGGTTAGGGGACGGGGACGGTTTAGGGTCCAGGTGAGGGTACGACAACGCTCTAGGGGGAGCGTACGTGTGAGGGCGCGGGTTAGTGTCAGCGTACGGGTTAGGATTAGGGGACGGGTGAGGGTCAGGCTTCGGGGAAGGGTTAGGGTTAGGGTTCGGGCTAGGGTTAGGGTTAGGGGACGGGGACGGTTTAGGGTCCAGGTGAGGGTACGACAACGCTCTAGGGGGAGCGTACGTGTGAGGGCGCGGGTTAGTGTCAGCGTACGGGTTAGGATTAGGGGATGGGTGAGGGTCAGGCTTCGGGGAAGGGTTAGGGTTAGGGTTCGGGCTAGGGTTAGGGTTAGGGGACGGGGACGGTTTAGGGTCCAGGTGAGGGTACGACAACGCTCTAGGGGGAGCGTACGTGTGAGGGCGCGGGTTAGTGTCAGCGTACGGGTTAGGATTAGGGGACGGGTGAGGGTCAGGCTTCGGGGAAGGGTTAGGGTTAGGGTTCGGGCTAGGGATAGGGTTAGGGGACGGGGACGGTTTAGGGTCCAGGTGAGGGTACGACAACGCTCTAGGGGGAGCGTACGTGTGAGGGCGCGGGTTAGTGTCAGTGTACGGGTTAGGATTAGGGGACGGTTGAGGGTCAGGCTTCGGCGAAGGGTTAGGGTTAGGGTTCGGGCTAGGGTTAGGGTTAGGGGACGGGGACGGTTTAGGGTCCAGGTGAGGGTACGACAACGCTCTAGGGGGAGCGTACGTGTGAGGGCGCGGGTTAGTGTCAGCGTACGGGTTAGGATTAGGGGACGGGTGAGGGTCAGGCTTCGGGGAAGGGTTAGGGTTAGGGTTCGGGCTAGGGTTAGGGTTAGGGGACGGGGACGGTTTAGGGTCCAGGTGAGGGTACGACAACGCTCTAGAGGGAGCGTACGTGTGAGGGCACGGGTTAGTGTCAGCGTACGGGTTAGGATTAGGGGACGGGTGAGGGTCAGGCTTCGGGGAAGGGTTAGGGTTAGGGTTCGGGCTAGGGTTAGGGTTAGGGGACGGGGACGGTTTAGGGTCCAGGTGAGGGTACGACAACGCTCTAGGGGGAGCGTACGTGTGAAGGCGCGGGTTAGTGTCAGCGTACGGGTTAGGTTTAGGGGACGGGTGAGGGTCAGGCTTCGGGGAAGGGTTAGGGTTAGGGTTCGGGCTAGGGTTAGGGTTAGGGGACGGGGACGGTTTAGGGTCCAGGTGAGGGTACGACAACGCTCTAGGGGGAGCGTACGTGTGAGGGCGCGGGTTAGTGTCAGCGTACGGGTTAGGATTAGGGGACGGGTGAGGGTCAGGCTTCGGGGAAGGGTTAGGGTTAGGGTTCGGGCTAGGGTTAGGGTTAGGGGACGGGGACGGTTTAGGGTCCAGGTGAGGGTACGACAACGCTCTAGGGGGAGCGTACGTGTGAGGGCGCGGGTTAGTGTCAGCGTACGGGTTAGGATTAGGGGACGCGTGAGGGTCAGGCTTCGGGGAAGGGTTAGGGTTAGGGTTCGGGCTAGGGTTAGGGTTAGGGGACGGGGACGGTTTAGGGTCCAGGTGAGGGTACGACAACGCTCTAGGGGGAGCGTACGTGTGAGGGCGCGGGTTAGTGTCAGCGTACGGGTTAGGATTAGGGGACGGGTGAGGGTCAGGCTTCGGGGAAGGGTTAGGGTTAGTGTTCGGGCTAGGGTTAGGGTTAGGGGACGGGGACGATTTAGGGTCCAGGTGAGGGTACGACAACGCTCTAGGGGGAGCGTACGTGTGAGGGCGCGGGTTAGTGTCAGCGTACGGGTTAGGATTAGGGGACGGGTGAGGGTCAGGCTTCGGGGAAGTGTTAGGGTTAGGGTTCGGGATAGGGTTAGGGTTAGGGGACGGGGACGGTTTAGCGTCCAGGTGAAGGTACGACAACGCTCTAGGGGGAGCGTACGTGTGAGGGCGCGGGTTAGTGTCAGCGTACGGGTTAGGATTAGGGGATGGGTGAGTGTCAGGCTTCGGGGAAGGGTTAGGGTTAGGGTTCGGGCTAGGGTTAGGGTTAGGGGACGGGGACGGTTTAGGGTCCAGGTGAGGGTACGACAACGCTCTAGGGGGAGCGTACGTGTGAGGGCGCGGGTTAGTGTCAGCGTACGGGTTAGGATTAGGGGACGGGTGAGGGTCAGGCTTCGGGGAAGGGTTAGGGTTAGGGTTCGGGCTAGGGTTAGGGTTAGGGGACGGGGACGGTTTAGGGTCCAGGTGAGGGTACGACAACGCTCTAGGGGGAGCGTACGTGTGAGGGCGCGGGTTAGTGTCAGCGTACGGGTTAGGATTAGGGGATGGGTGAGGGTCAGGCTTCGGGGAAGGGTTAGGGTTAGGGTTCGGGCTAGGGTTAGGGTTAGGGGACGGGGACGGATTAGGGTCCAGGTGAGGGTACGACAACGCTCTAGGGGGAGCGTACGTGTGAGGGCGCGGGTTAGTGTCAGCGTACGGGTTAGGATTAGGGGACGGGTGAGGGTCAGGCTTCGGGGAAGTGTTAGGGTTAGGGTTCGGGCTAGGGATAGGGTTAGGGGACGGGGACGGTTTAGGGTCCAGGTGAGGGTACGACAACGCTCTAGGGGGAGCGTACGTGTGAGGGCGCCGGTTAGTGTCAGCGTACGGGTTAGGATTAGGGGACGGATGAGGGTCAGGCTTCGGCGAAGGGTTAGGGTTAGGGTTCGGGCTAGGGTTAGGGTTAGGGGACGGGGACGGTTTAGGGTCCAGGTGAGGGAACGACAACGCTCTAGGGGGAGCGTACGTGTGAGGGCGCGGGTTAGTGTCAGCGTACGGGTTAGGATTAGGGGACGGGTGAGGGTCAGGCTTCGTGGAAGGGTTAGGGTTAGGGTTCGGGCTAGGGTTAGGGTTAGGGGACGGGGACGGTTTAGGGTCCAGGTGAGGGTACGACAACGCTCTAGGGGGAGCGTACGTGTGAGGGCACGGGTTAGTGTCAGCGTACGGGTTAGGATTAGGGGACGGGTGAGGGTCAGGCTTCGGGGAAGGTTTAGGGTTAGGGTTCGGGCTAGGGTTAGGGTTAGGGGACGGGGACGGTTTAGGGTCCAGGTGAGGGTACGACAACGCTCTAGGGGGAGCGTACGTGTGAGGGCACGGGTTAGTGTCAGCGTACGGGTTAGGTTTAGGGGACGGGTGAGGGTCAGGCTTCGGGGAAGGGTTAGGGTTAGGGTTCGGGCTAGGGTTAGGGTTAGGGGACGGGGACGGTTTAGGGTCCAGGTGAGGGTACGACAACGCTCTAGGGGGAGCGTACGTGTGAGGGCGCGGGTTAGTGTCAGCGTACGGGTTAGGATTAGGGGACGGGTGAGGGTCAGGCTTCGGGGAAGGGTTAGGGTTAGGGTTCGGGCTAGGGTTAGGGTTAGGGGACGGGGACGGTTTAGGGTCCAGGTGAGGGTACGACAACGCTCTAGGGGGAGCGTACGTGTGAGGGCGCGGGTTAGTGTCAGCGTACGGGTTAGGATTAGGGGACGCGTGAGGGTCAGGCTTCGGGGAAGGGTTAGGGTTAGGGTTCGGGCTAGGGTTAGGGTTAGGGGACGGGGACGGTTTAGGGTCCAGGTGAGGGTACGACAACGCTCTAGGGGGAGCGTACGTGTGAGGGCGCGGGTTAGTGTCAGCGTACGGGTTAGGATTAGGGGACGGGTGAGGGTCAGGCTTCGGGGAAGGGTTAGGGTTAGTGTTCGGGCTAGGGTTAGGGTTAGGGGACGGGGACGGTTTAGGGTCCAGGTGAGGGTACGACAACGCTCTAGGGGGAGCGTACGTGTGAGGGCGCGGGTTAGTGTCAGCGTACGGGTTAGGATTAGGGGACGGGTGAGGGTCAGGCTTCGGGGAAGGGTTAGGGTTAGGGTTCGGGCTAGGGTTAGGGTTAGGGGACGGGGACGGTTTAGCGTCCAGGTGAGGGTACGACAACGCTCTAGGGGGAGCGTACGTGTGAGGGCGCGGGTTAGTGTCAGCGTACGGGTTAGGATTAGGGGACGGGTGAGGGTCAGGCTTCGGGGAAGGGTTAGGGTTAGGGTACGGGCTAGGGTTAGGGTTAGGGGACGGGGACGGTTTAGGGTCCAGGTGAGGGTACGACAACGCTCTAGGGGGAGCGTACGTGTGAGGGCGCGGGTTAGTGTCAGCGTACGGGTTAGGATTAGGGGACGGGTGAGGGTCAGGCTTCGGGGAAGGGTTAGGGTTAGGGTTCGGGCTAGGGTTAGGGTTAGGGGACGGGGACGGTTTAGGGTCCAGGTGAGGGTACGACAACGCTCTAGGGGGAGCGTACGTGTGAGGGCGCGGGTTAGTGTCAGCGTACGGGTTAGGATTAGGGGATGGGTGAGTGTCAGGCTTCGGGGAAGGGTTAGGGTTAGGGTTCGGGCTAGGGTTAGGGTTAGGGGACGGGGACGGTTTAGGGTCCAGGTGAGGGTACGACAACGCTCTAGGGGGAGCGTACGTGTGAGGGCGCGGGTTAGTGTCAGCGTACGGGTTAGGATTAGGGGACGGGTGAGGGTCAGGCTTCGGGGAAGGGTTAGGGTTAGGGTTCGGGCTAGGGTTAGGGTTAGGGGACGGGGACGGTTTAGGGTCCAGGTGAGGGTACGACAACGCTCTAGGGGGAGCGTACGTGTGAGGGCGCGGGTTAGTGTCAGCGTACGGGTTAGGATTAGGGGATGGGTGAGGGTCAGGCTTCGGGGAAGGGTTAGGGTTAGGGTTCGGGCTAGGGTTAGGGTTAGGGGACGGGGACGGTTTAGGGTCCAGGTGAGGGTACGACAACGCTCTAGGGGGAGCGTACGTGTGAGGGCGCGGGTTAGTGTCAGCGTACGGGTTAGGATTAGGGGACGGGTGAGGGTCAGGCTTCGGGGAAGTGTTAGGGTTAGGGTTCGGGCTAGGGATAGGGTTAGGGGACGGGGACGGTTTAGGGTCCAGGTGAGGGTACGACAACGCTCTAGGGGGAGCGTACGTGTGAGGGCGCGGGTTAGTGTCAGCGTACGGGTTAGGATTAGGGGACGGATGAGGGTCAGGCTTCGGCGAAGGGTTAGGGTTAGGGTTCGGGCTAGGGTTAGGGTTAGGGGAGGGGGACGGTTTAGGGTCCAGGTGAGGGAACGACAACGCTCTAGGGGGAGCGTACGTGTGAGGGCGCGGGTTAGTGTCAGCGTACGGGTTAGGATTAGGGGACGGGTGAGGGTCAGGCTTCGTGGAAGGGTTAGGGTTAGGGTTCGGGCTAGGGTTAGGGTTAGGGGACGGGGACGGTTTAGGGTCCAGGTGAGGGTACGACAACGCTCTAGGGGGAGCGTACGTGTGAGGGCACGGGTTAGTGTCAGCGTACGGGTTAGGATTAGGGGACGGGTGAGGGTCAGGCTTCGGGGAAGGGTTAGGGTTAGGGTTCGGGCTAGGGTTAGGGTTAGGGGACGGGGACGGTTTAGGGTCCAGGTGAGGGTACGACAACGCTCTAGGGGGAGCGTACGTGTGAAGGCGCGGGTTAGTGTCAGCGTACGGGTTAGGTTTAGGGGACGGGTGAGGGTCAGGCTTCGGGGAAGGGTTAGGGTTAGGGTTCGGGCTAGGGTTAGGGTTAGGGGACGGGGACGGTTTAGGGTCCAGGTGAGGGTACGACAACGCTCTAGGGGGAGCGTACGTGTGAGGGCGCGGGTTAGTGTCAGCGTACGGGTTAGGATTAGGGGACGGGTGAGGGTCAGGCTTCGGGGAAGGGTTAGGGTTAGGGTTCGGGCTAGGGTTAGGGTTAGGGGACGGGGACGGTTTAGGGTCCAGGTGAGGGTACGACAACGCTCTAGGGGGAGCGTACGTGTGAGGGCGCGGGTTAGTGTCAGCGTACGGGTTAGGATTAGGGGACGCGTGAGGGTCAGGCTTCGGGGAAGGGTTAGGGTTAGGGTTCGGGCTAGGGTTAGGGTTAGGGGACGGGGACGGTTTAGGGTCCAGGTGAGGGTACGACAACGCTCTAGGGGGAGCGTACGTGTGAGGGCGCGGGTTAGTGTCAGCGTACGGGTTAGGATTAGGGGACGGGTGAGGGTCAGGCTTCGGGGAAGTGTTAGGGTTAGGGTTCGGGCTAGGGTTAGGGTTAGGGGACGGGGACGGTTTAGGGTCCAGGTGAGGGTACGACAACGCTCTAGGGGGAGCGTACGTGTGAGGGCGCGGGTTAGTGTCAGCGTACGGGTTAGGATTAGGGGACGGGTGAGGGTCAGGCTTCGGGGAAGGGTTAGGGTTAGGGTTCGGGCTAGGGTTAGGGTTAGGGGACGGGGACGGTTTAGCGTCCAGGTGAGGGTACGACAACGCTATAGGGGGAGCGTACGTGTGAGGGCGCGGGTTAGTGTCAGCGTACGGGTTAGGATTAGGGGACGGGTGAGGGTCAGGCTTCGGGGAACGGTTAGGGTTAGGGTACGGGCTAGGGTTAGGGTTAGGGGACGGGGACGGTTTAGGGTCCAGGTGAGGGTACGACAACGCTCTAGGGGGAGCGTACGTGTGAGGGCGCGGGTCAGTGTCAGCGTACGGGTTAGGATTAGGGGACGCGTGAGGGTCAGGCTTCGGGGAAGGGTTAGGGTTAGGGTTCGGGCTAGGGTTAGGGTTAGGGGACGGGGACGGTTTAGGGTCCAGGTGAGGGTACGACAACGCTCTAGGGGGAGCGTACGTGTGAGGGCGCGGATTAGTGTCAGCGTACGGGTTAGGATTAGGGGATGGGTGAGGGTCAGGCTTCGGGGAAGGGTTAGGGTTAGGGTTCGGGCTAGGGTTAGGGTTAGGGGACGGGGACGGTTTAGGGTCCAGGTGAGGGTACGACAACGCTCTAGGGGGAGCGTACGTGTGAGGGCGCGGGTTAGTGTCAGCGTACGGGTTAGGATTAGGGGACGGGTGAGGGTCAGGCTTCGGGGAAGGGTTAGGGTTAGGGTTCGGGCTAGGGATAGGGTTAGGGGACGGGGACGGTTTAGGGTCCAGGTGAGGGTACGACAACGCTCTAGGGGGAGCGAACGTGTGAGGGCGCGGGTTAGTGTCAGCGTACGGGTTAGGATTAGGGGACGGGTGAGGGTCAGGCTTCGGCGAAGGCTTAGGGTTAGGGTTCGGGCTAGGGTTAGGGTTAGGGGACGGGGACGGCTTAGGGTCCAGGTGAGGGTACGACAACGCTCTAGGGGGAGCGTACGTGTGAGGGCGCGGGTTAGTGTCAGCGTACGGGTTAGGATTAGGGGACGGGTGAGGGTCAGGCTTCGGGGAAGGGTTAGGGTTAGGGTTCGGGCTAGGGTTAGGGTTAGGGGACGGGGACGGTTTAGGGTCCAGGTGAGGGTACGACAACGCTCTAGGGGGAGCGTACGTGTGAGGGCGCGGGTTAGTGTCAGCGTACGGGTTAGGATTAGGGGACGGGTGAGGGTCAGGCTTCGGGGAAGGGTTAGGGTTAGGGTTCGGGCTAGGGTTAGGGTTAGGGGTCGGGGACGGTTTAGCGTCCAGGTGAGGGTACGACAACGCTCTAGGGGGAGCGTACGTGTGAGGGCGCGGGTTAGTGTCAGCGTACGGGTTAGGATTAGGGGACGGGTGAGGGTCAGGCTTCGGGGAAGGGTTAGGGTTAGGGTACGGGCTAGGGTTAGGGTTAGGGGACGGGGACGGTTTAGGGTCCAGGTGAGGGTACGACAACGCTCTAGGGGGAGCGTACGTGTGAGGGCGCGGGTTAGTGTCAGCGTACGGGTTAGGATTAGGGGACGGGTGAGGGTCAGGCTTCGGGGAAGGGTTAGGGTTAGGGTTCGGGCTAGGGTTAGGGTTAGGGGACGGGGACGGTTTAGGGTCCAGGTGAGGGTACGACAACGCTCTAGGGGGAGCGTACGTGTGAGGGCGCGGGTTAGTGTCAGCGTACGGGTTAGGATTAGGGGATGGGTGAGTGTCAGGCTTCGGGGAAGGGTTAGGGTTAGGGTTCGGGCTAGGGTTAAGGTTAGGGGACGGGGACGGTTTAGGGTCCAGGTGAGGGTACGACAACGCTCTAGGGGGAGCGTACGTGTGAGGGCGCGGGTTAGTGTCAGCGTACGGGTTAGGATTAGGGGACGGGTGAGGGTCAGGCTTCGGGGAAGGGTTAGGGTTAGGGTTCGGGCTAGGGTTAGGGTTAGGGGACGGGGACGGTTTAGGGTCCAGGTGAGGGTACGACAACGCTCTAGGGGGAGCGTACGTGTGAGGGCGCGGGTTAGTGTCAGCGTACGGGTTAGGATTAGGGGATGGGTGAGGGTCAGGCTTCGGGGAAGGGTTAGGCTTAGGGTTCGGGCTAGGGTTAGGGTTAGGGGACGGGGACGGTTTAGGGTCCAGGTGAGGGTACGACAACGCTCTAGGGGGAGCGTACGTGTGAGGGCGCGGGTTCGTGTCAGCGTACGGGTTAGGATTAGGGGACGGGTGAGGGTCAGGCTTCGGGGAAGTGTTAGGGTTAGGGTTCGGGCTAGGGATAGGGTTAGGGGACGGGGACGGTTTAGGGTCCAGGTGAGGGTACGACAACGATCTAGGGGGAGCGTACGTGTGAGGGCGCGGGTTAGTGTCAGCGTACGGGTTAGGATTAGGGGACGGATGAGGGTCAGGCTTCGGCGAAGGGTTAGGGTTAGGGTTCGGGCTAGGGTTAGGGTTAGGGGACGGGGACGGTTTAGGGTCCAGGTGAGGGAACGACAACGCTCTAGGGGGAGCGTACGTGTGAGGGCGCGGGTTAGTGTCAGCGTACGGGTTAGGATTAGGGGACGGGTGAGGGTCAGGCTTCGGGGAAGGGTTAGGGTTAGGGTTCGGGCTAGGGTTAGGGTTAGGGGACGGGGACGGTTTAGGGTCCAGGTGAGGGTACGACAACGCTCTAGGGGGAGCGTACGTGTGAGGGCGCGGGTTAGTGTCAGCGTACGGGCTAGGATCAGGGGACGGGTGAGGGTCAGGCTTCGGGGAAGGGTTAGGGTTAGGGTTCGGGCTAGGGTTAGGGTTAGGGGACGGGGACGGTTTAGGGTCCAGGTGAGGGTACGACAACGCTCTAGGGGGAGCGTACGTGTGAGGGCGCGGGTTAGTGTCAGCGTACGGGTTAGGATTAGGGGACGGGTGAGGGTCAGGTTTCGGGGAAGGGTTAGGGTTAGGGTTCGGGCTAGGGTTAGGGTTAGGGGACGGGGACGGTTTAGGGTCCAGGTGAGGGTACGACAACGCTCTAGGGGGAGCGTACGTGTGAGGGCGCGGGTTAGTGTCAGCGTACGGGTTAGGATTAGGGGACGGGTGAGGGTCAGGCTTCGGGGAAGTGTTAGGGTTAGGGTTCGGGCTAGGGTTAGGGTTAGGGGACGGGGACGGTTTAGGGTCCAGCTCAGGGAACGACAACGCTCTAGGGGGAGCGTACGTGTGAGGTCGTGGGTTAGTGTCAGCGTACGGGTTAGGATAGGGGCCGGGTGAGGGTCAGGCTTCGGGGAAGGGTTAGGGTTAGGGTTCGGGCTAGGGTTAGGGTTAGGGGACGGGGACGGTTTAGGGTCCAGGTGAGGGTACGACAACGCTCTAGGGGGAGCGTACGTGTGAGGGCGCGGGTTAGTGTCAGCGTACGGGTTAGGATCAGGGGACGGGTGAGGGTCAGGCTTCGGGGAAGGGTTAGGGTTAGGGTTCGGGCTAGGGTTAGGGTTAGGGGACGGGGACGGCTTAGGGTCCAGGTGAGGGTACGAGAACGCTCTAGGGGGAGCGTACGTGTGAGGGCGCGGGTTAGTGTCAGCGTACGGGTTAGGATTAGGGGACGGGTGAGGGTCAGGCTTCGGGGAAGGGTTAGGGTTAGGGTTCGGGCTAGGGTTAGGGTTAGGGGACGGGGACGGTTTAGGGTCCAGGTGAGGGTACGACAACGCTCTAGGGGGAGCGTACGTGTGAGGGCGTGGGTTAGTGTCAGCGTACGGGTTAGGATTAGGGGACGGGTGAGGGTCAGGCTTCGGGGAAGGGTTAGGGTTAGGGTTCGGGCTAGGGTTAGGGTTAGGGGACGGGGACGGTTTAGGGTCCAGGTGAGGGTACGACAACGCTCTAGGGGGAGCGTACGTGTGAGGGCGCGGGTTAGTGTCAGCGTACGGGTTAGGATTAGGGGACGGGTGAGGGTCAGGCTTCGGGGAAGGGTTAGGGTTAGGGTACGGGCTAGGGTTAGGGTTAGGGGACGGGGACGGTTTAGGGTCCAGGTGAGGGTACGACAACGCTCTAGGGGGAGCGTACGTGTGAGGGCGCGGGTTAGTGTCAGCGTACGGGTTAGGATTAGGGGACGCCTGAGGGTCAGGCTTCGGGGAAGGGTTAGGGTTAGGGTTCGGGCTAGGGTTAGGGTTAGGGGACGGGGACGGTTTAGGGTCCAGGTGAGGGTACGACAACGCTCTAGGGGGAGCGTACGTGTGAGGGCGTGGGTTAGTGTAAGCGTACGGGTTAGGATTAGGGGACGGGTGAGGGTCAGGCTTCGGGGAAGGGTTAGGGTTAGGGTTCGGGCTAGGGTTAGGGTTAGGGGACGGGGACGGTTTAGGGTCCAGGTGAGGGAACGACAACGCTCTAGGGGGAGCGTATGTGTGAGGGCGCGGGTTAGTGTCAGCGTACGGGTTAGGATTAGGGGACGGGTGAGGGTCAGGCTTCGGGGAAAGGTTAGGGTTAGGGTTCGGGCTAGGGTTAGGGTTAGGGGACGGGGACGGTTTAGGGTCCAGGTGAGGGTACGACAACGCTCTAGGGGGAGCGTACGTGTGAGGGCGCGGGTTAGTGTCCGCGTACGGGTTAGGATTAGGGTACGGGTGAGGGTCAGGCTTCGGGGAAGGGTTAGGGTTAGGGTTCGGGCTAGGGTTAGGGTTAGGGGACGGGGACGGTTTAGGGTCCAGGTGAGGGTACGACAACGCTCTAGGGGGAGCGTACGTGTGAGGGCGCGGGTTAGTGTCATCGTACGGGTTAGGATTAGGGGACGGGTGAGGGTCAGGCTTCGGGGAAGGGTTAGGGTTAGGGTTCGGGCTAGGGTTACGGTTAGGGGACGGGGACGGTTTAGGGTCCAGGTGAGGGAACGACAACGCTCTAGGGGGAGCGTACGTGTGAGGGCGCGTGTTAGTGTCAGCGTACGGGTTAGGATCAGGGGATGGGTGAGGGTCAGGCTTCGGGGAAGGGTTAGGGTTAGGGTTCGGGCTAGGGTTAGGGTTAGGGGACGGGGACGGTTTAGGGTCCAGGTGAGGGTACGACAACGCTCTAGGGGGAGCGTACGTGTGAGGGCGCAGGTTAGTGTCAGCGTACGGGCTAGGATCAGGGGACGGGTGAGGGTCAGGCTTCGGGGAAGGGTTAGGGTTAGGGTTCGGGCTAGGGTTAGGGTTAGGGGACGGGGACGGTTTAGGGTCCAGGTGAGGGTACGACAACGCTCTAGGGGGAGCGTACGTGTGAGGGCGCGGGTTAGTGTCAGCGTACGTGTTAGGATCAGGGGACGGGTGAGGGTTAGGCTTCGGGGAAGGGTTAGGGTTAGGGTTCGGGCTAGGGTTAGGGTTAGGGGACGGGGACGGTTTAGGGTCCAGGTGAGGGTACGACAACGCTCTAGGGGGAGCGTACGTGTGAGGGCGCGGGTTAGTGTCAGCGTACGGGTTAGGATTAGGGGACGCGTGAGGGTCAGGCTTCGGGGAAGGTTTAGGGTTAGGGTTCGGGCTAGGGTTAGGATTAGGGGACGGGGACGGTTTAGGGTCCAGGTGAGGGTACGACAACGCTCTAGGGGGAGCGTACGTGTGAGGGCGCGGGTTAGTGTCAGCGTACGGGTTAGGATTAGGGGACGGGTGAGGGTCAGGCTTCGGGGAAGGGTTAGGGTTAGGGTTCGGGCTAGGGTTAGGGTTAGGGGACGGGGACGGTTTAGGGTCCAGGTGAGGGTACGACAACGCTCTAGGGGGAGCGTACGTGTGAGGGCGCGGGTTAGTGTCAGCGTACGGGTTAGGATTAGGGGACGGGTGAGGGTCAGGCTTCGGGGAAGGGTTAGGGTTAGGGTTCGGGCTAGGGTTAGGGTTAGGGGACGGGGACGGTTTAGCGTCCAGGTGAGGGTACGACAACGCTCTAGGGGGAGCGTACGTGTGAGGGCGCGGGTTAGTGTCAGCGTACGGGTTAGGATTAGGGGACGGGTGAGGGTCAGGCTTCGGGGAAGGGTTAGGGTTAGGGTACGGGCTAGGGTTAGGGTTAGGGGACGGGGACGGTTTAGGGTCCAGGTGAGGGTACGACAACGCTCTAGGGGTAGCGTACGTGTGAGGGCGCAGGTTAGTGTCAGCGTACGGGTTAGGATTAGGGGACGGGTGAGGGTCAGGCTTCGGGGAAGGGTTAGGGTTAGGGTTCGGGCTAGGGTTAGGGTTAGGGGACGGGGACGGTTTAGGATCCAGGTGAGGGTACGACAACGCTCTAGGGGGAGCGTACGTGTGAGGGCGTGGGTTAGTGTCAGCGTACGGGTTAGGATTAGGGGACGGGTGAGGGTCAGGCTTCGGGGAAGGGTTAGGGTTAGGGTTCGGGCTAGGGTTAGGATTAGGGGACGGGGACGGTTTAGGGTCCAGGTGAGGGTACGACAACGCTCTAGGGGGAGCGTACGTGTGAGGGCGCGGGTTAGTGTCAGCGTACGGGTTAGGATTAGGGGACGGGTGAGGGTCATGCTTCGGGGAAGGGTTACGGTTAGGGTTCGGGCTAGGGTTAGGGTTAGGGGACGGGGACGGTTTAGGGTCCAGGTGAGGGTACGACAACGCTCTAGGGGGAGCGTACGTGTGAGGGCGCGGGTTAGTGTCAGCGTACGGGTTAGGATTAGGGGACGGGTGAGGGTCAGGTTTCGGGGAAGGGTTATGGTTAGGGTTCGGGCTAGGGTTAGGGTTAGGGGACGGGGACGGTTTAGGGTCCAGGTGAGGGTACGACAACGCTCTAGGGGGAGCGTACGTGTGAGGGCGCGGGTTAGTGTCAGCGTACGGGTTAGGATTAGGGGACGGGTGAGGGTCAGGCTTCGGGGAAGGGTTAGGGTTAGGGTTCGGGCTAGGGTTAGGGTTAGGGGACGGGGACGGTTTAGGGTCCAGGTGAGGGAACGACAACGCTCTAGGGGGAGCGTACGTGTGAGGTCGCGGGTTAGTGTCAGCGTACGGGTTAGGATTAGGGGCCGGGTGAGGGTCAGGCTTCGGGGAAGGGTTAGGGTTAGGGTTCGGGCTAGGGTTAGGGTTAGGGGACGGGGACGGTTTAGGGTCCAGGTGAGGGTACGACAACGCTCTAGGGGGAGCGTACGTGTGAGGGCGCGGGTTAGTGTCAGCGTACGGGTTAGGATCAGGGGACGGGTGAGGGTCAGGCTTCGGGGAAGGGTTAGGGTTAGGGTTCGGGCTAGGGTTAGGGTTAGGGGACGGGGACGGCTTAGGGTCCAGGTGAGGGTACGACAACGCTCTAGGGGGAGCGTACGTGTGAGGGCGCGGGTTAGTGTCAGCGTACGGGTTAGGATTAGGGGACGGGTGAGGGTCAGGCTTCGGGGAAGGGTTAGGGTTAGGGTTCGGGCTAGGGTTAGGGTTAGGGGACGGGGACGGTTTAGGGTCCAGGTGAGGGTACGACAACGCTCTAGGGGGAGCGTACGTGTGAGGGCGCGGGTTAGTGTCAGCGTACGGGTTAGGATTAGGGGACGGGTGAGGGTCAGGCTTCGGGGAAGTGTTAGGGTTAGGGTTCGGGCTAGGGTTAGGGTTAGGGGACGGGGACGGTTTAGGGTCCAGGTGAGGGTACGACAACGCTCTAGGGGGAGCGTACGTGTGAGGGCGCGGGTTAGTGTCAGCGTACGGGTTAGGATTAGGGGACGGGTGAGGGTCAGGCTTCGGGGAAGGGTTAGGGTTAGGGTACGGGCTAGGGTTAGGGTTAGGGGACGGGGACGGTTTAGGGTCCAGGTGAGGGTACGACAACGCTCTAGGGGGAGCGTACGTGTGAGGGCGCGGGTTAGTGTCAGCGTACGGGTTAGGATTAGGGGACGCCTGAGGGTCAGGCTTCGGGGAAGGGTTAGGGTTAGGGTTCGGGCTAGGGTTAGGGTTAGGGGACGGGGACGGTTTAGGGTCCAGGTGAGGGTACGACAACGCTCTAGGGGGAGCGTACGTGTGAGGGCGTGGGTTAGTGTCAGCGTACGGGTTAGGATTAGGGGACGGGTGAGGGTCAGGCTTCGGGGAAGGGTTAGGGTTAGGGTTCGGGCTAGGGTTAGGATTAGGGGACGGGGACGGTTTAGGGTCCAGGTGAGGGTACGACAACGCTCTAGGGGGAGCGTACGTGTGAGGGCGCGGGTTAGTGTCAGCGTACGGGTTAGGATTAGGGGACGGGTGAGGGTCAGGCTTCGGGGAAGGGTTAGGGTTAGGGTTCGGGCTAGGGTTAGGGTTAGGGGACGGGGACGGTTTAGGGTCCAGGTGAGGGAACGACAACGCTCTAGGGGGAGCGTACGTGTGAGGGCGCGGGTTAGTGTCAGCGTACGGGTTAGGATTAGGGGACGGGTGAGGGTCAGGCTTCGGGGAAGGGTTAGGGTTAGGGTTCGGGCTAGGGTTAGGGTTAGGGGACGGGGACGGTTTAGGGTCCAGGTGAGGGAATGACAACGCTCTAGGGGGAGCGTACGTGTGAGGGCGCGTGTTAGTGTCAGCGTACGGGTTAGGATCAGGGGACGGGTGAGGGTCAGGCTTCGGGGAAGGGTTAGGGTTAGGGTTCGGGCTAGGGTTAGGGTTAGGGGACGGGGACGGTTTAGGGTCCAGGTGAGGGTACGACAACGCTCTAGGGGGAGCGTACGTGTGAGGGCGCGGGTTAGTGTCAGCGTACGGGTTAGGATCGGGGGACGGGTGAGGGTCAGGCTTCAGGGAAAGGTTAGGGTTAGGGTTCGGGCTAGGGTTAGGGTTAGGGGATGGGGACGGTTTAGGGTCCAGGTGAGGGTACGACAACGCTCTAGGGGGAGCGTACGTGTGAGGGCGCGGGTTAGTGTCAGCGTACGGGTTAGGATTAGGGGACGGGTGAGGGTCAGGCTTCGGGGAAGGGTTAGGGTTAGGGTTCGGGCTAGGGTTAGGGTTAGGGGACGGGGACGGTTTAGGGTCCAGGTGAGGGTACGACAACGCTCTAGGGGGAGCGTACGTGTGAGGGCGCGGGTTAGTGTCAGCGTACGGGTTAGGATCAGGGTCGGGTGAGGGTCAGGCTTCGGGGAAGGGTTAGGGTTAGGGTTCGGGCTAGGGTTAGGGTTAGGGGACGGGGACGGTTTAGGGTCCAGGTGAGGGTACGACAACGCTCTAGGGGGAGCGTACGTGTGAGGGCGCGGGTTAGTGTCAGCGTATGGGTTAGGATTAGGGGACGGGTGAGGGTCAGGCTTCGGGGAAGGGTTAGGGTTAGGGTTCGGGCTAGGGTTAGGGTTAGGGGACGGAGACGGTTTAGGGTCCAGGTGAGGGTACGACAACGCTCTAGGGGGAGCGTACGTGTGAGGGCGCGGGTTAGTGTCAGCGTACGGGTTAGGATTAGGGGACGGTTGAGGGTCAGGCTTCGGGGAAGGGTTAGGGTTAGGGTTCGGGCTAGGGTTAGGGTAGGGGACGGGGACGGTTTAGGGTCCAGGTGAGGGTACGACAACGCTCTAGGGGGAGCGTACGTGTGAGGGCGCGGGTTAGTGTCAGCGTATGGGTTAGGATTAGGGGACGGGTGAGGGTCAGGCTTCGGGGAAGGGTTAGGGTTAGGGTTCGGGCTAGGGTTAGGGTTAGGGGACGGGGACGGTTTAGGGTCCAGGTGAGGGTACGACAACGCTCTAGGGGGAGCGTACGTGTGAGGGCGCGGGTTAGTGTCAGCGTACGGGTTAGGATTAGGGGACGGGTGAGGGTCAGGCTTCGGGGAAGGGTTAGGGTTAGGGTTCGGGCTAGGGTTAGGGTTAGGGGACGGGGACGGTTTAGGGTCCAGGTGAGGGTACGACAACGCTCTAGGGGGAGCGTACGTGTGAGGGCGTGGGTTAGTGTCAGCGTACGGGTTAGGATTAGGGGACGGGGGAGGGTCAGGCTTCGGGGAAGGGTTAGGGTTAGGGTTCGGGCTAGGGTTAGGGTTAGGGGACGGGGACGGTTTAGGGTCCAGGTGAGGGTACGACAACGCTCTAGGGGGAGCGTACGTGTGAGGGCGCGGGTTAGTGTCAGCGTACGGGTTAGGATCAGGGGACGGGTGAGGGTCAGGCTTCGGGGAAGGGTTAGGGTTAGGGTTCGGGCTAGGGTTAGGGTTAGGGGACGGGGACGGTTTAGGGTCCAGGTGAGGGTACGACAACGCTCTATGGGGAGCGTACGTGTGAGGGCGCGGGTTAGTGTCAGCGTACGGGTTAGGATTAGGGGACGGGTGAGGGTCAGGCTTCGGGGAAGGGTTAGGGTTAGGGTTCGGGCTAGGGTTAGGGTTAGGGGTCGGGGACGGTTTAGCGTCCAGGTGAGGGTACGACAACGCTCTAGGGGGAGCGTACGTGTGAGGGCGCGGGTTAGTGTCAGCGTACGGGTTAGGATTAGGGGACGGGTGAGGGTCAGGCTTCGGGGAAGGGTTAGGGTTAGGGTACGGGCTAGGGTTAGGGTTAGGGGACGGGGACGGTTTAGGGTCCAGGTGAGGGTACGACAACGCTCTAGGGGGAGCGTACGTGTGAGGGCGCGGGTTAGTGTCAGCGTACGGGTTAGGATTAGGGGACGGGTGAGGGTCAGGCTTCGGGGAAGGGTTAGGGTTAGGGTTCGGGCTAGGGTTAGGGTTAGGGGACGGGGACGGTTTAGGGTCCAGGTGAGGGTACGACAACGCTCTAGGGGGAGCGTACGTGTGAGGGCGCGGGTTAGTGTCAGCGTACGGGTTAGGATTAGGGGATGGGTGAGTGTCAGGCTTCGGGGAAGGGTTAGGGTTAGGGTTCGGGCTAGGGTTAAGGTTAGGGGACGGGGACGGTTTAGGGTCCAGGTGAGGGTACGACAACGCTCTAGGGGGAGCGTACGTGTGAGGGCGCGGGTTAGTGTCAGCGTACGGGTTAGGATTAGGGGACGGGTGAGGGTCAGGCTTCGGGGAAGGGTTAGGGTTAGGGTTCGGGCTAGGGTTAGGGTTAGGGGACGGGGACGGTTTAGGGTCCAGGTGAGGGTACGACAACGCTCTAGGGGGAGCGTACGTGTGAGGGCGCGGGTTAGTGTCAGCGTACGGGTTAGGATTAGGGGATGGGTGAGGGTCAGGCTTCGGGGAAGGGTTAGGCTTAGGGTTCGGGCTAGGGTTAGGGTTAGGGGACGGGGACGGTTTAGGGTCCAGGTGAGGGTACGACAACGCTCTAGGGGGAGCGTACGTGTGAGGGCGCGGGTTCGTGTCAGCGTACGGGTTAGGATTAGGGGACGGGTGAGGGTCAGGCTTCGGGGAAGTGTTAGGGTTAGGGTTCGGGCTAGGGATAGGGTTAGGGGACGGGGACGGTTTAGGGTCCAGGTGAGGGTACGACAACGATCTAGGGGGAGCGTACGTGTGAGGGCGCGGGTTAGTGTCAGCGTACGGGTTAGGATTAGGGGACGGATGAGGGTCAGGCTTCGGCGAAGGGTTAGGGTTAGGGTTCGGGCTAGGGTTAGGGTTAGGGGACGGGGACGGTTTAGGGTCCAGGTGAGGGAACGACAACGCTCTAGGGGGAGCGTACGTGTGAGGGCGCGGGTTAGTGTCAGCGTACGGGTTAGGATTAGGGGACGGGTGAGGGTCAGGCTTCGGGGAAGGGTTAGGGTTAGGGTTCGGGCTAGGGTTAGGGTTAGGGGACGGGGACGGTTTAGGGTCCAGGTGAGGGTACGACAACGCTCTAGGGGGAGCGTACGTGTGAGGGCGCGGGTTAGTGTCAGCGTACGGGCTAGGATCAGGGGACGGGTGAGGGTCAGGCTTCGGGGAAGGGTTAGGGTTAGGGTTCGGGCTAGGGTTAGGGTTAGGGGACGGTGACGGTTTAGGGTCCAGGTGAGGGTACGACAACGCTCTAGGGGAAGCGTACGTGTGAGGGCGCGGGTTAGTGTCAGCGTACGGGTTAGGATTAGGGGACGGGTGAGGGTCAGGCTTCGGGGAAGGGTTAGGGTTAGGGTTCGGGCTAGGGTTAGGGTTAGGGGACGGGGACGGTTTAGGGTCCAGGTGAGGGTACGACAACGCTCTAGGGGGAGCGTACGTGTGAGGGCGCGGGTTAGTGTCAGCGTACGGGTTAGGATTAGGGGACGGGTGAGGGTCAGGTTTCGGGGAAGGGTTAGGGTTAGGGTTCGGGCTAGGGTTAGGGTTAGGGGACGGGGACGGTTTAGGGTCCAGGTGAGGGTACGACAACGCTCTAGGGGGAGCGTACGTGTGAGGGCGCGGGTTAGTGTCAGCGTACGGGTTAGGATTAGGGGACGGGTGAGGGTCAGGCTTCGGGGAAGTGTTAGGGTTAGGGTTCGGGCTAGGGTTAGGGTTAGGGGACGGGGACGGTTTAGGGTCCAGCTCAGGGAACGACAACGCTCTAGGGGGAGCGTACGTGTGAGGTCGTGGGTTAGTGTCAGCGTACGGGTTAGGATAGGGGCCGGGTGAGGGTCAGGCTTCGGGGAAGGGTTAGGGTTAGGGTTCGGGCTAGGGTTAGGGTTAGGGGACGGGGACGGTTTAGGGTCCAGGTGAGGGTACGACAACGCTCTAGGGGGAGCGTACGTGTGAGGGCGCGGGTTAGTGTCAGCGTACGGGTTAGGATCAGGGGACGGGTGAGGGTCAGGCTTCGGGGAAGGGTTAGGGTTAGGGTTCGGGCTAGGGTTAGGGTTAGGGGACGGGGACGGCTTAGGGTCCAGGTGAGGGTACGAGAACGCTCTAGGGGGAGCGTACGTGTGAGGGCGCGGGTTAGTGTCAGCGTACGGGTTAGGATTAGGGGACGGGTGAGGGTCAGGCTTCGGGGAAGGGTTAGGGTTAGGGTTCGGGCTAGGGTTAGGGTTAGGGGACGGGGACGGTTTAGGGTCCAGGTGAGGGTACGACAACGCTCTAGGGGGAGCGTACGTGTGAGGGCGTGGGTTAGTGTCAGCGTACGGGTTAGGATTAGGGGACGGGTGAGGGTCAGGCTTCGGGGAAGGGTTAGGGTTAGGGTTCGGGCTAGGGTTAGGGTTAGGGGACGGGGACGGTTTAGGGTCCAGGTGAGGGTACGACAACGCTCTAGGGGGAGCGTACGTGTGAGGGCGCGGGTTAGTGTCAGCGTACGGGTTAGGATTAGGGGACGGGTGAGGGTCAGGCTTCGGGGAAGGGTTAGGGTTAGGGTACGGGCTAGGGTTAGGGTTAGGGGACGGGGACGGTTTAGGGTCCAGGTGAGGGTACGACAACGCTCTAGGGGGAGCGTACGTGTGAGGGCGCGGGTTAGTGTCAGCGTACGGGTTAGGATTAGGGGACGCCTGAGGGTCAGGCTTCGGGGAAGGGTTAGGGTTAGGGTTCGGGCTAGGGTTAGGGTTAGGGGACGGGGACGGTTTAGGGTCCAGGTGAGGGTACGACAACGCTCTAGGGGGAGCGTACGTGTGAGGGCGTGGGTTAGTGTAAGCGTACGGGTTAGGATTAGGGGACGGGTGAGGGTCAGGCTTCGGGGAAGGGTTAGGGTTAGGGTTCGGGCTAGGGTTAGGGTTAGGGGACGGGGACGGTTTAGGGTCCAGGTGAGGGAACGACAACGCTCTAGGGGGAGCGTATGTGTGAGGGCGCGGGTTAGTGTCAGCGTACGGGTTAGGATTAGGGGACGGGTGAGGGTCAGGCTTCGGGGAAAGGTTAGGGCTAGGGTTCGGGCTAGGGTTAGGGTTAGGGGACGGGGACGGTTTAGGGTCCAGGTGAGGGTACGACAACGCTCTAGGGGGAGCGTACGTGTGAGGGCGCGGGTTAGTGTCCGCGTACGGGTTAGGATTAGGGTACGGGTGAGGGTCAGGCTTCGGGGAAGGGTTAGGGTTAGGGTTCGGGCTAGGGTTAGGGTTAGGGGACGGGGACGGTTTAGGGTCCAGGTGAGGGTACGACAACGCTCTAGGGGGAGCGTACGTGTGAGGGCGCGGGTTAGTGTCATCGTACGGGTTAGGATTAGGGGACGGGTGAGGGTCAGGCTTCGGGGAAGGGTTAGGGTTAGGGTTCGGGCTAGGGTTACGGTTAGGGGACGGGGACGGTTTAGGGTCCAGGTGAGGGAACGACAACGCTCTAGGGGGAGCGTACGTGTGAGGGCGCGTGTTAGTGTCAGCGTACGGGTTAGGATCAGGGGATGGGTGAGGGTCAGGCTTCGGGGAAGGGTTAGGGTTAGGGTTCGGGCTAGGGTTAGGGTTAGGGGACGGGGACGGTTTAGGGTCCAGGTGAGGGTACGACAACGCTCTAGGGGGAGCGTACGTGTGAGGGCGCAGGTTAGTGTCAGCGTACGGGCTAGGATCAGGGGACGGGTGAGGGTCAGGCTTCGGGGAAGGGTTAGGGTTAGGGTTCGGGCTAGGGTTAGGGTTAGGGGACGGGGACGGTTTAGGGTCCAGGTGAGGGTACGACAACGCTCTAGGGGGAGCGTACGTGTGAGGGCGCGGGTTAGTGTCAGCGTACGTGTTAGGATCAGGGGACGGGTGAGGGTTAGGCTTCGGGGAAGGGTTAGGGTTAGGGTTCGGGCTAGGGTTAGGGTTAGGGGACGGGGACGGTTTAGGGTCCAGGTGAGGGTACGACAACGCTCTAGGGGGAGCGTACGTGTGAGGGCGCGGGTTAGTGTCAGCGTACGGGTTAGGATTAGGGGACGCGTGAGGGTCAGGCTTCGGGGAAGGGTTAGGGTTAGGGTTCGGGCTAGGGTTAGGATTAGGGGACGGGGACGGTTTAGGGTCCAGGTGAGGGTACGACAACGCTCTAGGGGGAGCGTACGTGTGAGGGCGCGGGTTAGTGTCAGCGTACGGGTTAGGATTAGGGGACGGGTGAGGGTCAGGCTTCGGGGAAGGGTTAGGGTTAGGGTTCGGGCTAGGGTTAGGGTTAGGGGACGGGGACGGTTTAGGGTCCAGGTGAGGGTACGACAACGCTCTAGGGGGAGCGTACGTGTGAGGGCGCGGGTTAGTGTCAGCGTACGGGTTAGGATTAGGGGACGGGTGAGGGTCAGGCTTCGGGGAAGGGTTAGGGTTAGGGTTCGGGCTAGGGTTAGGGTTAGGGGACGGGGACGGTTTAGCGTCCAGGTGAGGGTACGACAACGCTCTAGGGGGAGCGTACGTGTGAGGGCGCGGGTTAGTGTCAGCGTACGGGTTAGGATTAGGGGACGGGTGAGGGTCAGGCTTCGGGGAAGGGTTAGGGTTAGGGTACGGGCTAGGGTTAGGGTTAGGGGACGGGGACGGTTTAGGGTCCAGGTGAGGGTACGACAACGCTCTAGGGGTAGCGTACGTGTGAGGGCGCAGGTTAGTGTCAGCGTACGGGTTAGGATTAGGGGACGGGTGAGGGTCAGGCTTCGGGGAAGGGTTAGGGTTAGGGTTCGGGCTAGGGTTAGGGTTAGGGGACGGGGACGGTTTAGGATCCAGGTGAGGGTACGACAACGCTCTAGGGGGAGCGTACGTGTGAGGGCGTGGGTTAGTGTCAGCGTACGGGTTAGGATTAGGGGACGGGTGAGGGTCAGGCTTCGGGGAAGGGTTAGGGTTAGGGTTCGGGCTAGGGTTAGGATTAGGGGACGGGGACGGTTTAGGGTCCAGGTGAGGGTACGACAACGCTCTAGGGGGAGCGTACGTGTGAGGGCGCGGGTTAGTGTCAGCGTACGGGTTAGGATTAGGGGACGGGTGAGGGTCATGCTTCGGGGAAGGGTTACGGTTAGGGTTCGGGCTAGGGTTAGGGTTAGGGGACGGGGACGGTTTAGGGTCCAGGTGAGGGTACGACAACGCTCTAGGGGGAGCGTACGTGTGAGGGCGCGGGTTAGTGTCAGCGTACGGGTTAGGATTAGGGGACGGGTGAGGGTCAGGTTTCGGGGAAGGGTTATGGTTAGGGTTCGGGCTAGGGTTAGGGTTAGGGGACGGGGACGGTTTAGGGTCCAGGTGAGGGTACGACAACGCTCTAGGGGGAGCGTACGTGTGAGGGCGCGGGTTAGTGTCAGCGTACGGGTTAGGATTAGGGGACGGGTGAGGGTCAGGCTTCGGGGAAGGGTTAGGGTTAGGGTTCGGGCTAGGGTTAGGGTTAGGGGACGGGGACGGTTTAGGGTCCAGGTGAGGGAACGACAACGCTCTAGGGGGAGCGTACGTGTGAGGTCGCGGGTTAGTGTCAGCGTACGGGTTAGGATTAGGGGCCGGGTGAGGGTCAGGCTTCGGGGAAGGGTTAGGGTTAGGGTTCGGGCTAGGGTTAGGGTTAGGGGACGGGGACGGTTTAGGGTCCAGGTGAGGGTACGACAACGCTCTAGGGGGAGCGTACGTGTGAGGGCGCGGGTTAGTGTCAGCGTACGGGTTAGGATCAGGGGACGGGTGAGGGTCAGGCTTCGGGGAAGGGTTAGGGTTAGGGTTCGGGCTAGGGTTAGGGTTAGGGGACGGGGACGGCTTAGGGTCCAGGTGAGGGTACGACAACGCTCTAGGGGGAGCGTACGTGTGAGGGCGCGGGTTAGTGTCAGCGTACGGGTTAGGATTAGGGGACGGGTGAGGGTCAGGCTTCGGGGAAGGGTTAGGGTTAGGGTTCGGGCTAGGGTTAGGGTTAGGGGACGGGGACGGTTTAGGGTCCAGGTGAGGGTACGACAACGCTCTAGGGGGAGCGTACGTGTGAGGGCGCGGGTTAGTGTCAGCGTACGGGTTAGGATTAGGGGACGGGTGAGGGTCAGGCTTCGGGGAAGGGTTAGGGTTAGGGTTCGGGCTAGGGTTAGGGTTAGGGGACGGGGACGGTTTAGGGTCCAGGTGAGGGTACGACAACGCTCTAGGGGGAGCGTACGTGTGAGGGCGCGGGTTAGTGTCAGCGTACGGGTTAGGATTAGGGGACGGGTGAGGGTCAGGCTTCGGGGAAGGGTTAGGGTTAGGGTACGGGCTAGGGTTAGGGTTAGGGGACGGGGACGGTTTAGGGTCCAGGTGAGGGTACGACAACGCTCTAGGGGGAGCGTACGTGTGAGGGCGCGGGTTAGTGTCAGCGTACGGGTTAGGATTAGGGGACGCCTGAGGGTCAGGCTTCGGGGAAGGGTTAGGGTTAGGGTTCGGGCTAGGGTTAGGGTTAGGGGACGGGGACGGTTTAGGGTCCAGGTGAGGGTACGACAACGCTCTAGGGGGAGCGTACGTGTGAGGGCGTGGGTTAGTGTCAGCGTACGGGTTAGGATTAGGGGACGGGTGAGGGTCAGGCTTCGGGGAAGGGTTAGGGTTAGGGTTCGGGCTAGGGTTAGGATTAGGGGACGGGGACGGTTTAGGGTCCAGGTGAGGGTACGACAACGCTCTAGGGGGAGCGTACGTGTGAGGGCGCGGGTTAGTGTCAGCGTACGGGTTAGGATTAGGGGACGGGTGAGGGTCAGGCTTCGGGGAAGGGTTAGGGTTAGGGTTCGGGCTAGGGTTAGGGTTAGGGGACGGGGACGGTTTAGGGTCCAGGTGAGGGAACGACAACGCTCTAGGGGGAGCGTACGTGTGAGGGCGCGGGTTAGTGTCAGCGTACGGGTTAGGATTAGGGGACGGGTGAGGGTCAGGCTTCGGGGAAGGGTTAGGGTTAGGGTTCGGGCTAGGGTTAGGGTTAGGGGACGGGGACGGTTTAGGGTCCAGGTGAGGGAATGACAACGCTCTAGGGGGAGCGTACGTGTGAGGGCGCGTGTTAGTGTCAGCGTACGGGTTAGGATCAGGGGACGGGTGAGGGTCAGGCTTCGGGGAAGGGTTAGGGTTAGGGTTCGGGCTAGGGTTAGGGTTAGGGGACGGGGACGGTTTAGGGTCCAGGTGAGGGTACGACAACGCTCTAGGGGGAGCGTACGTGTGAGGGCGCGGGTTAGTGTCAGCGTACGGGTTAGGATCGGGGGACGGGTGAGGGTCAGGCTTCAGGGAAAGGTTAGGGTTAGGGTTCGGGCTAGGGTTAGGGTTAGGGGATGGGGACGGTTTAGGGTCCAGGTGAGGGTACGACAACGCTCTAGGGGGAGCGTACGTGTGAGGGCGCGGGTTAGTGTCAGCGTACGGGTTAGGATTAGGGGACGGGTGAGGGTCAGGCTTCGGGGAAGGGTTAGGGTTAGGGTTCGGGCTAGGGTTAGGGTAGGGGACGGGGACGGTTTAGGGTCCAGGTGAGGGTACGACAACGCTCTAGGGGGAGCGTACGTGTGAGGGCGCGGGTTAGTGTCAGCGTATGGGTTAGGATTAGGGGACGGGTGAGGGTCAGGCTTCGGGGAAGGGTTAGGGTTAGGGTTCGGGCTAGGGTTAGGGTTAGGGGACGGGGACGGTTTAGGGTCCAGGTGAGGGTACGACAACGCTCTAGGGGGAGCGTACGTGTGAGGGCGCGGGTTAGTGTCAGCGTACGGGTTAGGATTAGGGGACGGGTGAGGGTCAGGCTTCGGGGAAGGGTTAGGGTTAGGGTTCGGGCTAGGGTTAGGGTTAGGGGACGGGGACGGTTTAGGGTCCAGGTGAGGGTACGACAACGCTCTAGGGGGAGCGTACGTGTGAGGGCGCGGGTTAGTGTCAGCGTATGGGTTAGGATTAGGGGACGGGTGAGGGTCAGGCTTCGGGGAAGGGTTAGGGTTAGGGTTCGGGCTAGGGTTAGGGTTAGGGGACGGGGACGGTTTAGGGTCCAGGTGAGGGTACGACAACGCTCTAGGGGGAGCGTACGTGTGAGGGCGCGGGTTAGTGTCAGCGTACGGGTTAGGATTAGGGGACGGGTGAGGGTCAGGCTTCGGGGAAGGGTTAGGGTTAGGGTTCGGGCTAGGGTTAGGGTTAGGGGACGGGGACGGTTTAGGGTCCAGGTGAGGGTACGACAACGCTCTAGGGGGAGCGTACGTGTGAGGGCGTGGGTTAGTGTCAGCGTACGGGTTAGGATTAGGGGACGGGGGAGGGTCAGGCTTCGGGGAAGGGTTAGGGTTAGGGTTCGGGCTAGGGTTAGGGTTAGGGGACGGGGACGGTTTAGGGTCCAGGTGAGGGTACGACAACGCTCTAGGGGGAGCGTACGTGTGAGGGCGCGGGTTAGTGTCAGCGTACGGGTTAGGATCAGGGGACGGGTGAGGGTCAGGCTTCGGGGAAGGGTTAGGGTTAGGGTTCGGGCTAGGGTTAGGGTTAGGGGACGGGGACGGTTTAGGGTCCAGGTGAGGGTACGACAACACTCTATGGGGAGCGTACGTGTGAGGGCGCGGGTTAGTGTCAGCGTACGGGTTAGGATTAGGGGACGGGTGAGTGTCAGGCTTCGGGGAAGGGTTAGGGTTAGGGTTCGGGCTAGGGTTAGGGTTAGGGGACGAGGACGGTTTAGGGTCCAGGTGAGGGTACGACAACGCTCTAGGGGGAGCGTACGTGTGAGGGTGCGGGTTAGTGTCAGCGTACGGGTTAGGATTAGGGGACGGGTGAGGGTCAGGCTTCGGGGAAGGGTTAGGGTTAGGGTTCGGGCTAGGGTTAGGGTTAGGGGACGGGGACGGTTTAGGGTCCAGGTGAGGGTACGACAACGCTCTAGGGGGAGCGTACGTGTGAGGGCGCGGGTTAGTGTCAGCGTACGGGTTAGGATTAGGGGACGGGTGAGGGTCAGGCTTCGGGGAAGGGTTAGGGTTAGGGTTCGGGCTAGGGTTAGGGTTAGGGGACGGGGACGGTTTAGGGTCCAGGTGAGGGTACGACAACACTCTAGGGGGAGCGTACGTGTGAGGGCGCGGTTTAGTGTCAGCGTACGGGTTAGGATTAGGGGACGGGTGAGGGTCAGGTTTCGGGGAAGTGTTAGGGTTAGGGTTCGGGCTAGGGTTAGGGTTAGGGGACGGGGACGGTTTAGGGTCCAGGTGAGGGTACGACAACGCTCTAGGGGGAGCGTACGTGTGAGGGCGCGGGTTAGTGTCAGCGTACGGGTTAGGATTAGGGGACGGGTGAGGGTCAGGCTTCGGCGAAGGGTTAGGGTTAGGGTTCGGGCTAGGGTTAGGGTTAGGGGACGGGGACGGTTTAGGGTCCAGGTGAGGGAACGACAACGCTCTAGGGGGAGCGTACGTGTGAGGGCGCGGGTTAGTGTCAGCGTACGGGTTAGGATTAGGGGACGGGTGAGGGTCAGGCTTCGGGGAAGGGTTAGGGTTAGGGTTCGGGCTAGGGTTAGGGTTAGGGGACGGGGACGGTTTAGGGTCCAGGTGAGGGTACGACAACGCTCTAGGGGGAGCGTACGTGTGAGGGCGCGGGTTAGTGTCCGCGTACGGGTTAGGATTAGGGTACGGGTGAGGGTCAGGCTTCGGGGAAGGGTTAGGGTTAGGGTTCGGCCTAGGGTTAGGGTTAGGGGACGGGGACGGTTTAGGGTCCAGGTGAGTGTACGACAACGCTCTAGGGGGAGCGTACGTGTGAGGGCGCGGGTTAGTGTCATCGTACGGGTTAGGATTAGGGGACGGGTGAGGGTCAGGCTTCGGGGAAGGGTTAGGGTTAGGGTTCGGGCTAGGGTTAGGGTTAGGGGACGGGGACGGTTTAGGGTCCAGGTGAGGGAACGACAACGCTCTAGGGGGAGCGTACGTGTGAGGGCGCGTGTTAGTGTCAGCGTACGGGTTAGGATCAGGGGACGGGTGAGGGTCAGGCTTCGGGGAAGGGTTAGGGTTAGGGTTCGGGCTAGGGTTAGGGTTAGGGGACGGGGACGGTTTAGGGTCCAGGTGAGGGTACGACAACGCTCTAGGGGGAGCGTACGTGTGAGGGCGCGGGTTAGTGTCAGCGTACGGGTTAGGATCGGGGGACGGGTGAGGGTCAGGCTTCAGGGAAGGGTTAGGGTTAGGGTTCGGGCTAGGGTTAGGGTTAGGGGATGGGGACGGTTTAGGGTCCAGGTGAGGGTACGACAACGCTCTAGGGGGAGCGTACGTGTGAGGGCGCGGGTTAGTGTCAGCGTACGGGTTAGGATTAGGGGACGGGTGAGGGTCAGGCTTCGGGGAAGGTTTAGGGTTAGGGTTCGGGCTAGGGTTAGGGTTAGGGGACGGGGACGGTTTAGGGTCCAGGTGAGGGTACGACAACGCTCTAGGGGGAGCGTACGTGTGAGGGCGCGGGTTAGTGTCAGCGTACGGGTTAGGATCAGGGTCGGGTGAGGGTCAGGCTTCGGGGAAGGGTTAGGGTTAGGGTTCGGGCTAGGGTTAGGGTTAGGGGACGGGGACGGTTTAGGGTCCAGGTGAGGGTACGACAACGCTCTAGGGGGAGCGTACGTGTGAGGGCGCGGGTTAGTGTCAGCGTACGGGTTAGGATTAGGGGACGGGTGAGGGTCAGGCTTCGGGGAAGGGTTAGGGTTAGGGTTCGGGCTAGGGTTAGGGTTAGGGGACGGAGACGGTTTAGGGTCCAGGTGAGGGTACGACAACGCTCTAGGGGGAGCGTACATGTGAGGGCGCGGGTTAGTGTCAGCGTACGGGTTAGGATTAGGGGACGGGTGAGGGTCAGGCTTCGGGGAAGGGTTAGGGTTAGGGTTCGGGCTAGGGTTAGGGTTAGGGGACGGGGACGGTTTAGGGTCCAGGTGAGGGTACGACAACGCTCTAGGGGGAGCGTACGTGTGAGGGCGCGGGTTAGTGTCAGCGTATGGGTTAGGATTAGGGGACGGGTGAGGGTCAGGCTTCGGGGAAGGGTTAGGGTTAGGGTTCGGGCTAGGGTTAGGGTTAGGGGACGGGGACGGTTTAGGGTCCAGGTGAGGGTACGACAACGCTCTGGGGGAGCGTACGTGTGAGGGCGCGGGTTAGTGTCAGCGTACGGGTTAGGATCAGGGGACGGGTGAGGGTCAGGCTTCGGGGAAGGGTTAGGGTTAGGGTTCGGGCTAGGGTTAGGGTTAGGGGACGGGGACGGTTTAGGGTCCAGGTGAGGGTACGACAACGCTCTGGGGGAGCGTACGTGTGAGGGCGCGGGTTAGTGTCAGCGTACGGGTTAGGATCAGGGGACGGGTGAGGGTCAGGCTTCGGGGAAGGGTTAGGGTTAGGGTTCGGGCTAGGGTTAGGGTTAGGGGACGGGGACGGTTTAGGGTCCAGGTGAGGGTACGACAACGCTCTAGGGGGAGCGTACGTGTGAGGGCGCGGGTTAGTGTCAGCGTACGGGTTAGGATTAGGGGACGGGTGAGTGTCAGGCTTCGGGGAAGGGTTAGGGTTAGGGTTCGGGCTAGGGTTAGGGTTAGGGGACGAGGACGGTTTAGGGTCCAGGTGAGGGTACGACAACGCTCTAGGGGGAGCGTACGTGTGAGGGTGCGGGTTAGTGTCAGCGTACGGGTTAGGATTAGGGGACGGGTGAGGGTCAGGCTTCGGGGAAGGGTTAGGGTTAGGGTTCGGGCTAGGGTTAGGGTTAGGGGACGGGGACGGTTTAGGGTCCAGGTGAGGGTACGACAACGCTCTAGGGGGAGCGTACGTGTGAGGGCGCGGGTTAGTGTCAGCGTACGGGTTAGGATTAGGGGACGGGTGAGGGTCAGGCTTCGGGGAAGGGTTAGGGTTAGGGTTCGGGCTAGGGTTAGGGTTAGGGGACGGGGACGGTTTAGGGTCCAGGTGAGGGTACGACAACGCTCTGGGGGAGCGTACGTGTGAGGGCGCGGGTTAGTGTCAGCGTACGGGTTAGGATCAGGGGACGGGTGAGGGTCAGGCTTCGGGGAAGGGTTAGGGTTAGGGTTCGGGCTAGGGTTAGGGTTAGGGGACGGGGACGGTTTAGGGTCCAGGTGAGGGTACGACAACGCTCTAGGGGGAGCGTACGTGTGAGGGCGCGGGTTAGTGTCAGCGTACGGGTTAGGATTAGGGGACGTCTGAGGGTCAGGCTTCGGGGAAGGGTTAGGGTTAGGGTTCGGGCTAGGGTTAGGGTTAGGGGACGGGGACGGTTTAGGGTCCAGGTGAGGGTACGACAACGCTCTAGGGGGAGCGTACGTGTGAGGGCGTGGGTTAGTGTCAGCGTACGGGTTAGGATTAGGGGACGGGTGAGGGTCAGGCTTCGGGGAAGGGTTAGGGTTAGGGTTCGGGCTAGGGTTAGGATTAGGGGACGGGGACGGTTTAGGGTCCAGGTGAGGGTACGACAACGCTCTAGGGGGAGCGTACGTGTGAGGGCGCGGGTTAGTGTCAGCGTACGGGTTAGGATTAGGGGACGGGTGAGGGTCAGGCTTCGGGGAAGGGTTAGGGTTAGGGTTCGGGCTAGGGTTAGGGTTAGGGGACGGGGACGGTTTAGGGTCCAGGTGAGGGTACGACAACACTCTAGGGGGAGCGTACGTGTGAGGGCGCGGTTTAGTGTCAGCGTACGGGTTAGGATTAGGGGACGGGTGAGGGTCAGGTTTCGGGGAAGTGTTAGGGTTAGGGTTCGGGCTAGGGTTAGGGTTAGGGGACGGGGACGGTTTAGGGTCCAGGTGAGGGTACGACAACGCTCTAGGGGGAGCGTACGTGTGAGGGCGCGGGTTAGTGTCAGCGTACGGGTTAGGATTAGGGGACGGGTGAGGGTCAGGCTTCGGCGAAGGGTTAGGGTTAGGGTTCGGGCTAGGGTTAGGGTTAGGGGACGGGGACGGTTTAGGGTCCAGGTGAGGGAACGACAACGCTCTAGGGGGAGCGTACGTGTGAGGGCGCGGGTTAGTGTCAGCGTACGGGTTAGGATTAGGGGACGGGTGAGGGTCAGGCTTCGGGGAAGGGTTAGGGTTAGGGTTCGGGCTAGGGTTAGGGTTAGGGGACGGGGACGGTTTAGGGTCCAGGTGAGGGTACGACAACGCTCTAGGGGGAGCGTACGTGTGAGGGCGCGGGTTAGTGTCCGCGTACGGGTTAGGATTAGGGTACGGGTGAGGGTCAGGCTTCGGGGAAGGGTTAGGGTTAGGGTTCGGGCTAGGGTTAGGGTTAGGGGACGGGGACGGTTTAGGGTCCAGGTGAGTGTACGACAACGCTCTAGGGGGAGCGTACGTGTGAGGGCGCGGGTTAGTGTCATCGTACGGGTTAGGATTAGGGGACGGGTGAGGGTCAGGCTTCGGGGAAGGGTTAGGGTTAGGGTTCGGGCTAGGGTTAGGGTTAGGGGACGGGGACGGTTTAGGGTCCAGGTGAGGGAACGACAACGCTCTAGGGGGAGCGTACGTGTGAGGGCGCGTGTTAGTGTCAGCGTACGGGTTAGGATCAGGGGACGGGTGAGGGTCAGGCTTCGGGGAAGGGTTAGGGTTAGGGTTCGGGCTAGGGTTAGGGTTAGGGGACGGGGACGGTTTAGGGTCCAGGTGAGGGTACGACAACGCTCTAGGGGGAGCGTACGTGTGAGGGCGCGGGTTAGTGTCAGCGTACGGGTTAGGATCGGGGGACGGGTGAGGGTCAGGCTTCAGGGAAGGGTTAGGGTTAGGGTTCGGGCTAGGGTTAGGGTTAGGGGATGGGGACGGTTTAGGGTCCAGGTGAGGGTACGACAACGCTCTAGGGGGAGCGTACGTGTGAGGGCGCGGGTTAGTGTCAGCGTACGGGTTAGGATTAGGGGACGGGTGAGGGTCAGGCTTCGGGGAAGGTTTAGGGTTAGGGTTCGGGCTAGGGTTAGGGTTAGGGGACGGGGACGGTTTAGGGTCCAGGTGAGGGTACGACAACGCTCTAGGGGGAGCGTACGTGTGAGGGCGCGGGTTAGTGTCAGCGTACGGGTTAGGATCAGGGTCGGGTGAGGGTCAGGCTTCGGGGAAGGGTTAGGGTTAGGGTTCGGGCTAGGGTTAGGGTTAGGGGACGGGGACGGTTTAGGGTCCAGGTGAGGGTACGACAACGCTCTAGGGGGAGCGTACGTGTGAGGGCGCGGGTTAGTGTCAGCGTACGGGTTAGGATTAGGGGACGGGTGAGGGTCAGGCTTCGGGGAAGGGTTAGGGTTAGGGTTCGGGCTAGGGTTAGGGTTAGGGGACGGAGACGGTTTAGGGTCCAGGTGAGGGTACGACAACGCTCTAGGGGGAGCGTACATGTGAGGGCGCGGGTTAGTGTCAGCGTACGGGTTAGGATTAGGGGACGGGTGAGGGTCAGGCTTCGGGGAAGGGTTAGGGTTAGGGTTCGGGCTAGGGTTAGGGTTAGGGGACGGGGACGGTTTAGGGTCCAGGTGAGGGTACGACAACGCTCTAGGGGGAGCGTACGTGTGAGGGCGCGGGTTAGTGTCAGCGTATGGGTTAGGATTAGGGGACGGGTGAGGGTCAGGCTTCGGGTAAGGGTTAGGGTTAGGGTTCGGGCTAGGGTTAGGGTTAGGGGACGGGGACGGTTTAGGGTCCAGGTGAGGGTACGACAACGCTCTGGGGGAGCGTACGTGTGAGGGCGCGGGTTAGTGTCAGCGTACGGGTTAGGATCAGGGGACGGGTGAGGGTCAGGCTTCGGGGAAGGGTTAGGGTTAGGGTTCGGGCTAGGGTTAGGGTTAGGGGACGGGGACGGTTTAGGGTCCAGGTGAGGGTACGACAACTCTCTGGGGGAGCGTACGTGTGAGGGCGCGGGTTAGTGTCAGCGTACGGGTTAGGATCAGGGGACGGGTGAGGGTCAGGCTTCGGGGAAGGGTTAGGGTTAGGGTTCGGGCTAGGGTTAGGGTTAGGGGACGGGGACGGTTTAGGGTCCAGGTGAGGGTACGACAACGCTCTAGGGGGAGCGTACGTGTGAGGGCGCGGGTTAGTGTCAGCGTACGGGTTAGGATTAGGGGACGCCTGAGGGTCAGGCTTCGGGGAAGGGTTAGGGTTAGGGTTCGGGCTAGGGTTAGGGTTAGGGGACGGGGACGGTTTAGGGTCCAGGTGAGGGTACGACAACGCTCTAGGGGGAGCGTACGTGTGAGGGCGTGGGTTAGTGTCAGCGTACGGGTTAGGATTAGGGGACGGGTGAGGGTCAGGCTTCGGGGAAGGGTTAGGGTTAGGGTTCGGGCTAGGGTTAGGATTAGGGGACGGGGACGGTTTAGGGTCCAGGTGAGTGTACGACAACGCTCTAGGGGGAGCGTACGTGTGAGGGCGCGGGTTAGTGTCAGCGTACGGGTTAGGATTAGGGGACGGGTGAGGGTCAGGCTTCGGGGAAGGGTTAGGGTTAGGGTTCGGGCTAGGGTTAGGGTTAGGGGACGGGGACGGTTTAGGGTCCAGGTGAGGGTACGACAACACTCTAGGGGGAGCGTACGTGTGAGGGCGCGGTTTAGTGTCAGCGTACGGGTTAGGATTAGGGGACGGGTGAGGGTCAGGTTTCGGGGAAGTGTTAGGGTTAGGGTTCGGGCTAGGGTTAGGGTTAGGGGACGGGGACGGTTTAGGGTCCAGGTGAGGGTACGACAACGCTCTAGGGGGAGCGTACGTGTGAGGGCGCGGGTTAGTGTCAGCGTACGGGTTAGGATTAGGGGACGGGTGAGGGTCAGGCTTCGGCGAAGGGTTAGGGTTAGGGTTCGGGCTAGGGTTAGGGTTAGGGGACGGGGACGGTTTAGGGTCCAGGTGAGGGAACGACAACGCTCTAGGGGGAGCGTACGTGTGAGGGCGCGGGTTAGTGTCAGCGTACGGGTTAGGATTAGGGGACGGGTGAGGGTCAGGCTTCGGGGAAGGGTTAGGGTTAGGGTTCGGGCTAGGGTTAGGGTTAGGGGACGGGGACGGTTTAGGGTCCAGGTGAGGGTACGACAACGCTCTAGGGGGAGCGTACGTGTGAGGGCGCGGGTTAGTGTCCGCGTACGGGTTAGGATTAGGGTACGGGTGAGGGTCAGGCTTCGGGGAAGGGTTAGGGTTAGGGTTCGGGCTAGGGTTAGGGTTAGGGGACGGGGACGGTTTAGGGTCCAGGTGAGGGTACGACAACGCTCTAGGGGGAGCGTACGTGTGAGGGCGCGGGTTAGTGTCATCGTACGGGTTAGGATTAGGGGACGGGTGAGGGTCAGGCTTCGGGGAAGGGTTAGGGTTAGGGTTCGGGCTAGGGTTAGGGTTAGGGGACGGGGACGGTTTAGGGTCCAGGTGAGGGAACGACAACGCTCTAGGGGGAGCGTACGTGTGAGGGCGCGTGTTAGTGTCAGCGTACGGGTTAGGATCAGGGGACGGGTGAGGGTCAGGCTTCGGGGAAGGGTTAGGGTTAGGGTTCGGGCTAGGGTTAGGGTTAGGGGACGGGGACGGTTTAGGGTCCAGGTGAGGGAACGACAACGCTCTAGGGGGAGCGTACGTGTGAGGGCGCGTGTTAGTGTCAGCGTACGGGTTAGGATCAGGGGACGGGTGAGGGTCAGGCTTCGGGGAAGGGTTAGGGTTAGGGTTCGGGCTAGGGTTAGGGTTAGGGGACGGGGACGGTTTAGGGTCCAGGTGAGGGTACGACAACGCTCTAGGGGGAGCGTACGTGTGAGGGCGCGGGTTAGTGTCAGCGTACGGGTTAGGATCGGGGGACGGGTGAGGGTCAGGCTTCAGGGAAGGGTTAGGGTTAGGGTTCGGGCTAGGGTTAGGGTTAGGGGATGGGGACGGTTTAGGGTCCAGGTGAGGGTACGACAACGCTCTAGGGGGAGCGTACGTGTGAGGGCGCGGGTTAGTGTCAGCGTACGGGTTAGGATTAGGGGACGGGTGAGGGTCAGGCTTCGGGGAAGGTTTAGGGTTAGGGTTCGGGCTAGGGTTAGGGTTAGGGGACGGGGACGGTTTAGGGTCCAGGTGAGGGTACGACAACGCTCTAGGGGGAGCGTACGTGTGAGGGCGCGGGTTAGTGTCAGCGTACGGGTTAGGATCAGGGTCGGGTGAGGGTCAGGCTTCGGGGAAGGGTTAGGGTTAGGGTTCGGGCTAGGGTTAGGGTTAGGGGACGGGGACGGTTTAGGGTCCAGGTGAGGGTACGACAACGCTCTAGGGGGAGCGTACGTGTGAGGGCGCGGGTTAGTGTCAGCGTACGGGTTAGGATTAGGGGACGGGTGAGGGTCAGGCTTCGGGGAAGGGTTAGGGTTAGGGTTCGGGCTAGGGTTAGGGTTAGGGGACGGAGACGGTTTAGGGTCCAGGTGAGGGTACGACAACGCTCTAGGGGGAGCGTACATGTGAGGCCGCGGGTTAGTGTCAGCGTACGGGTTAGGATTAGGGGACGGGTGAGGGTCAGGCTTCGGGGAAGGGTTAGGGTTAGGGTTCGGGCTAGGGTTAGGGTTAGGGGACGGGGACGGTTTAGGGTCCAGGTGAGGGTACGACAACGCTCTAGGGGGAGCGTACGTGTGAGGGCGCGGGTTAGTGTCAGCGTATGGGTTAGGATTAGGGGACGGGTGAGGGTCAGGCTTCGGGTAAGGGTTAGGGTTAGGGTTCGGGCTAGGGTTAGGGTTAGGGGACGGGGACGGTTTAGGGTCCAGGTGAGGGTACGACAACGCTCTGGGGGAGCGTACGTGTGAGGGCGCGGGTTAGTGTCAGCGTACGGGTTAGGATCAGGGGACGGGTGAGGGTCAGGCTTCGGGGAAGGGTTAGGGTTAGGGTTCGGGCTAGGGTTAGGGTTAGGGGACGGGGACGGTTTAGGGTCCAGGTGAGGGTACGACAACGCTCTGGGGGAGCGTACGTGTGAGGGCGCGGGTTAGTGTCAGCGTACGGGTTAGGATCAGGGGACGGGTGAGGGTCAGGCTTCGGGGAAGGGTTAGGGTTAGGGTTCGGGCTAGGGTTAGGGTTAGGGGACGGGACGGTTTAGGGTCCAGGTGAGGGTACGACAACGCTCTAGGGGGAGCGTACGTGTGAGGGCGCGGGTTAGTGTCAGCGTACGGGTTAGGATTAGGGGACGCCTGAGGGTCAGGCTTCGGGGAAGGGTTAGGGTTAGGGTTCGGGCTAGGGTTAGGGTTAGGGGACGGGGACGGTTTAGGGTCCAGGTGAGGGTACGACAACGCTCTAGGGGGAGCGTACGTGTGAGGGCGTGGGTTAGTGTCAGCGTACGGGTTAGGATTAGGGGACGGGTGAGGGTCAGGCTTCGGGGAAGGGTTAGGGTTAGGGTTCGGGCTAGGGTTAGGATTAGGGGACGGGGACGGTTTAGGGTCCAGGTGAGGGTACGACAACGCTCTAGGGGGAGCGTACGTGTGAGGGCGCGGGTTAGTGTCAGCGTACGGGTTAGGATTAGGGGACGGGTGAGGGTCAGGCTTCGGGGAAGGGTTAGGGTTAGGGTTCGGGCTAGGGTTAGGGTTAGGGGACGGGGACGGTTTAGGGTCCAGGTGAGGGTACGACAACGCTCTAGGGGGAGCGTACGTGTGAGGGCGCGGGTTAGTGTCATCGTACGGGTTAGGATTAGGGGACGGGTGAGGGTCAGGCTTCGGGGAAGGGTTAGGGTTAGGGTTCGGGCTAGGGTTAGGGTTAGGGGACGGGGACGGTTTAGGGTCCAGGTGAGGGAACGACAACGCTCTAGGGGGAGCGTACGTGTGAGGGCGCGTGTTAGTGTCAGCGTACGGGTTAGGATCAGGGGACGGGTGAGGGTCAGGCTTCGGGGAAGGGTTAGGGTTAGGGTTCGGGCTAGGGTTAGGGTTAGGGGACGGGGACGGTTTAGGGTCCAGGTGAGGGTACGACAACGCTCTAGGGGGAGCGTACGTGTGAGGGCGCGGGTTAGTGTCAGCGTACGGGTTAGGATCGGGGGACGGGTGAGGGTCAGGCTTCAGGGAAGGGTTAGGGTTAGGGTTCGGGCTAGGGTTAGGGTTAGGGGATGGGGACGGTTTAGGGTCCAGGTGAGGGTACGACAACGCTCTAGGGGGAGCGTACGTGTGAGGGCGCGGGTTAGTGTCAGCGTACGGGTTAGGATTAGGGGACGGGTGAGGGTCAGGCTTCGGGGAAGGGTTAGGGTTAGGGTTCGGGCTAGGGTTAGGGTTAGGGGACGGGGACGGTTTAGGGTCCAGGTGAGCGTACGACAACGCTCTAGGGGGAGCGTACGTGTGAGGGCGCGGGTTAGTGTCAGCGTACGGGTTAGGATCAGGGTCGGGTGAGGGTCAGGCTTCGGGGAAGGGTTAGGGTTAGGGTTCGGGCTAGGGTTAGGGTTAGGGGACGGGGACGGTTTAGGGTCCAGGTGAGGGTACGACAACGCTCTAGGGGGAGCGTACGTGTGAGGGCGCGGGTTAGTGTCAGCGTACGGGTTAGGATTAGGGGACGGGTGAGGGTCAGGCTTCGGGGAAGGGTTAGGGTTAGGGTTCGGGCTAGGGTTAGGGTTAGGGGACGGAGACGGTTTAGGGTCCAGGTGAGGGTACGACAACGCTCTAGGGGGAGCGTACATGTGAGGGCGCGGGTTAGTGTCAGCGTACGGGTTAGGATTAGGGGACGGTTGAGGGTCAGGCTTCGGGGAAGGGTTAGGGTTAGGGTTCGGGCTAGGGTTAGGGTTAGGGGACGGGGACGGTTTAGGGTCCAGGTGAGGGTACGACAACGCTCTAGGGGGAGCGTACGTGTGAGGGCGCGGGTTAGTGTCAGCGTATGGGTTAGGATTAGGGGACGGGTGAGGGTCAGGCTTCGGGGAAGGGTTAGGGTTAGGGTTCGGGCTAGGGTTAGGGTTAGGGGACGGGGACGGTTTAGGGTCCAGGTGAGGGTACGACAACGCTCTTGGGGGAGCGTACGTGTGAGGGCGCGGGTTAGTGTCAGCGTACGGATTAGGATTAGGGGACGGGTGAGGGTCAGGCTTCGGGGAAGTGTTAGGGTTAGGGTTCGGGCTAGGGTTAGGGTTAGGGGACGGGGACGGTTTAGGGTCCAGGTGAGGGTACGACAACGCTCTAGGGGGAGCGTACGTGTGAGGGCGCGGGTTAGTGTCAGCGTACGGGTTAGGATCAGGGGACGGGTGAGGGTCAGGCTTCGGGGAAGTGTTAGGGTTAGGGTTCGGGCTAGGGTTAGGGTTAGGGGACGGGGACGGCTTAGGGTCCAGGTGAGGGTACGACAACGCTCTAGGGGGAGCGTACGTGTGAGGGCGCGGGTTAGTGTCAGCGTACGGGTTAGGATTAGGGGACGGGTGAGGGTCAGGCTTCGGGGAAGGGTTAGGGTTAGGGTTCGGGCTAGGGTTAGGGTTAGGGGACGGGGACGGTTTAGGGTCCAGGTGAGGGTACGACAACGCTCTAGGGGGAGCGTACGTGTGAGGGCGCGGGTTAGTGTCAGCGTACGGGTTAGGATTAGGGGACGGGTGAGGGTCAGGCTTCGGGGAAGGGTTAGGGTTAGGGTTCGGGCTAGGGTTAGGGTTAGGGGACGGGGACGGTTTAGGGTCCAGGTGAGGGTACGACAACGCTCTAGGGGGAGCGTACGTGTGAGGGCGCGGGTTAGTGTCAGCGTACGGGTTAGGATTAGGGGACGGGTGAGGGTCAGGCTTCGGGGAAGGGTTAGGGTTAGGGTACGGGCTAGGGTTAGGGTTAGGGGACGGGGACGGTTTAGGGTCCAGGTGAGGGTACGACAACGCTCTAGGGGGAGCGTACGTGTGAGGGCGCGGGTTAGTGTCAGCGTACGGGTTAGGATTAGGGGACGCCTGAGGGTCAGGCTTCGGGGAAGGGTTAGGGTTAGGGTTCGGGCTAGGGTTAGGGTTAGGGGACGGGGACGGTTTAGGGTCCAGGTGAGGGTACGACAACGCTCTAGGGGGAGCGTACGTGTGAGGGCGTGGGTTAGTGTCAGCGTACGGGTTAGGATTAGGGGACGGGTGAGGGTCAGGCTTCGGGGAAGGGTTAGGGTTAGGGTTCGGGCTAGGGTTAGGATTAGGGGACGGGGACGGTTTAGGGTCCAGGTGAGGGTACGACAACGCTCTAGGGGGAGCGTACGTGTGAGGGCGCGGGTTAGTGTCAGCGTACGGGTTAGGATTAGGGGACGGGTGAGGGTCAGGCTTCGGGGAAGGGTTAGGGTTAGGGTTCGGGCTAGGGTTAGGGTTAGGGGACGGGGACGGTTTAGGGTCCAGGTGAGGGAACGACAACGCTCTAGGGGGAGCGTACGTGTGAGGGCGCGGGTTAGTGTCAGCGTACGGGTTAGGATTAGGGGACGGGTGAGGGTCAGGCTTCGGGGAAGGGTTAGGTTTAGGGTTCGGGCTAGGGTTAGGGTTAGGGGACGGGGATGGTTTAGGGTCCAGGTGAGGGAACGACAACGCTCTAGGGGGAGCGTACGTGTGAGGGCGCGTGTTAGTGTCAGCGTACGGGTTAGGATCAGGGGACGGGTGAGGGTCAGGCTTCGGGGAAGGGTTAGGGTTAGGGTTCGGGCTAGGGTTAGGGTTAGGGGACGGGGACGGTTTAGGGTCCAGGTGAGGGTACGACAACGCTCTAGGGGGAGCGTACGTGTGAGGGCGCGGGTTAGTGTCAGCGTACGGGTTAGGATCGGGGGACGGGTGAGGGTCAGGCTTCAGGGAAAGGTTAGGGTTAGGGTTCGGGCTAGGGTTAGGGTTAGGGGATGGGGACGGTTTAGGGTCCAGGTGAGGGTACGACAACGCTCTAGGGGGAGCGTACGTGTGAGGGCGCGGGTTAGTGTCAGCGTACGGGTTAGGATTAGGGGACGGGTGAGGGTCAGGCTTCGGGGAAGGGTTAGGGTTAGGGTTCGGGCTAGGGTTAGGGTTAGGGGACGGGGACGGTTTAGGGTCCAGGTGAGGGTACGACAACGCTCTAGGGGGAGCGTACGTGTGAGGGCGCGGGTTAGTGTCAGCGTACGGGTTAGGATCAGGGTCGGGTGAGGGTCAGGCTTCGGGGAAGGGTTAGGGTTAGGGTTCGGGCTAGGGTTAGGGTTAGGGGACGGGGACGGTTTAGGGTCCAGGTGAGGGTACGACAACGCTCTAGGGGGAGCGTACGTGTGAGGGCGCGGGTTAGTGTCAGCGTATGGGTTAGGATTAGGGGACGGGTGAGGGTCAGGCTTCGGGGAAGGGTTAGGGTTAGGGTTCGGGCTAGGGTTAGGGTTAGGGGACGGAGACGGTTTAGGGTCCAGGTGAGGGTACGACAACGCTCTAGGGGGAGCGTACGTGTGAGGGCGCGGGTTAGTGTCCGCGTACGGGTTAGGATTAGGGGACGGTTGAGGGTCAGGCTTCGGGGAAGGGTTAGGGTTAGGGTTCGGGCTAGGGTTAGGGTAGGGGACGGGGACGGTTTAGGGTCCAGGTGAGGGTACGACAACGCTCTAGGGGGAGCGTACGTGTGAGGGCGCGGGTTAGTGTCAGCGTATGGGTTAGGATTAGGGGACGGGTGAGGGTCAGGCTTCGGGGAAGGGTTAGGGTTAGGGTTCGGGCTAGGGTTAGGGTTAGGGGACGGGGACGGTTTAGGGTCCAGGTGAGGGTACGACAACGCTCTAGGGGGAGCGTACGTGTGAGGGCGCGGGTTAGTGTCAGCGTACGGGTTAGGATTAGGGGACGGGTGAGGGTCAGGCTTCGGGGAAGGGTTAGGGTTAGGGTTCGGGCTAGGGTTAGGGTTAGGGGACGGGGACGGTTTAGGGTCCAGGTGAGGGTACGACAACGCTCTAGGGGGAGCGTACGTGTGAGGGCGTGGGTTAGTGTCAGCGTACGGGTTAGGATTAGGGGACGGGGGAGGGTCAGGCTTCGGGGAAGGGTTAGGGTTAGGGTTCGGGCTAGGGTTAGGGTTAGGGGACGGGGACGGTTTAGGGTCCAGGTGAGGGTACGACAACGCTCTAGGGGGAGCGTACGTGTGAGGGCGCGGGTTAGTGTCAGCGTACGGGTTAGGATCAGGGGACGGGTGAGGGTCAGGCTTCGGGGAAGGGTTAGGGTTAGGGTTCGGGCTAGGGTTAGGGTTAGGGGACGGGGACGGTTTAGGGTCCAGGTGAGGGTACGACAACGCTCTATGGGGAGCGTACGTGTGAGGGCGCGGGTTAGTGTCAGCGTACGGGTTAGGATTAGGGGACGGGTGAGTGTCAGGCTTCGGGGAAGGGTTAGGGTTAGGGTTCGGGCTAGGGTTAGGGTTAGGGGACGAGGACGGTTTAGGGTCCAGGTGAGGGTACGACAACGCTCTAGGGGGAGCGTACGTGTGAGGGTGCGGGTTAGTGTCAGCGTACGGGTTAGGATTAGGGGACGGGTGAGGGTCAGGCTTCGGGGAAGGGTTAGGGTTAGGGTTCGGGCTAGGGTTAGGGTTAGGGGACGGGGACGGTTTAGGGTCCAGGTGAGGGTACGACAACGCTCTAGGGGGAGCGTACGTGTGAGGGCGCGGGTTAGTGTCAGCGTACGGGTTAGGATTAGGGGACGGGTGAGGGTCAGGCTTCGGGGAAGGGTTAGGGTTAGGGTTCGGGCTAGGGTTAGGGTTAGGGGACGGGGACGGTTTAGGGTCCAGGTGAGGGTACGACAACGCTCTGGGGGAGCGTACGTGTGAGGGCGCGGGTTAGTGTCAGCGTACGGGTTAGGATCAGGGGACGGGTGAGGGTCAGGCTTCGGGGAAGGGTTAGGGTTAGGGTTCGGGCTAGGGTTAGGGTTAGGGGACGGGGACGGTTTAGGGTCCAGGTGAGGGTACGACAACGCTCTAGGGGGAGCGTACGTGTGAGGGCGCGGGTTAGTGTCAGCGTACGGGTTAGGATTAGGGGACGCCTGAGGGTCAGGCTTCGGGGAAGGGTTAGGGTTAGGGTTCGGGCTAGGGTTAGGGTTAGGGGACGGGGACGGTTTAGGGTCCAGGTGAGGGTACGACAACGCTCTAGGGGGAGCGTACGTGTGAGGGCGTGGGTTAGTGTCAGCGTACGGGTTAGGATTAGGGGACGGGTGAGGGTCAGGCTTCGGGGAAGGGTTAGGGTTAGGGTTCGGGCTAGGGTTAGGATTAGGGGACGGGGACGGTTTAGGGTCCAGGTGAGGGTACGACAACGCTCTAGGGGGAGCGTACGTGTGAGGGCGCGGGTTAGTGTCAGCGTACGGGTTAGGATTAGGGGACGGGTGAGGGTCAGGCTTCGGGGAAGGGTTAGGGTTAGGGTTCGGGCTAGGGTTAGGGTTAGGGGACGGGGACGGTTTAGGGTCCAGGTGAGGGTACGACAACACTCTAGGGGGAGCGTACGTGTGAGGGCGCGGTTTAGTGTCAGCGTACGGGTTAGGATTAGGGGACGGGTGAGGGTCAGGTTTCGGGGAAGTGTTAGGGTTAGGGTTCGGGCTAGGGTTAGGGTTAGGGGACGGGGACGGTTTAGGGTCCAGGTGAGGGTACGACAACGCTCTAGGGGGAGCGTACGTGTGAGGGCGCGGGTTAGTGTCAGCGTACGGGTTAGGATTAGGGGACGGGTGAGGGTCAGGCTTCGGCGAAGGGTTAGGGTTAGGGTTCGGGCTAGGGTTAGGGTTAGGGGACGGGGACGGTTTAGGGTCCAGGTGAGGGAACGACAACGCTCTAGGGGGAGCGTACGTGTGAGGGCGCGGGTTAGTGTCAGCGTACGGGTTAGGATTAGGGGACGGGTGAGGGTCAGGCTTCGGGGAAGGGTTAGGGTTAGGGTTCGGGCTAGGGTTAGGGTTAGGGGACGGGGACGGTTTAGGGTCCAGGTGAGGGTACGACAACGCTCTAGGGGGAGCGTACGTGTGAGGGCGCGGGTTAGTGTCCGCGTACGGGTTAGGATTAGGGTACGGGTGAGGGTCAGGCTTCGGGGAAGGGTTAGGGTTAGGGTTCGGGCTAGGGTTAGGGTTAGGGGACGGGGACGGTTTAGGGTCCAGGTGAGGGTACGACAACGCTCTAGGGGGAGCGTACGTGTGAGGGCGCGGGTTAGTGTCATCGTACGGGTTAGGATTAGGGGACGGGTGAGGGTCAGGCTTCGGGGAAGGGTTAGGGTTAGGGTTCGGGCTAGGGTTAGGGTTAGGGGACGGGGACGGTTTAGGGTCCAGGTGAGGGAACGACAACGCTCTAGGGGGAGCGTACGTGTGAGGGCGCGTGTTAGTGTCAGCGTACGGGTTAGGATCAGGGGACGGGTGAGGGTCAGGCTTCGGGGAAGGGTTAGGGTTAGGGTTCGGGCTAGGGTTAGGGTTAGGGGACGGGGACGGTTTAGGGTCCAGGTGAGGGTACGACAACGCTCTAGGGGGAGCGTACGTGTGAGGGCGCGGGTTAGTGTCAGCGTACGGGTTAGGATCGGGGGACGGGTGAGGGTCAGGCTTCAGGGAAGGGTTAGGGTTAGGGTTCGGGCTAGGGTTAGGGTTAGGGGATGGGGACGGTTTAGGGTCCAGGTGAGGGTACGACAACGCTCTAGGGGGAGCGTACGTGTGAGGGCGCGGGTTAGTGTCAGCGTACGGGTTAGGATTAGGGGACGGGTGAGGGTCAGGCTTCGGGGAAGGGTTAGGGTTAGGGTTCGGGCTAGGGTTAGGGTTAGGGGACGGGGACGGTTTAGGGTCCAGGTGAGGGTACGACAACGCTCTAGGGGGAGCGTACGTGTGAGGGCGCGGGTTAGTGTCAGCGTACGGGTTAGGATCAGGGTCGGGTGAGGGTCAGGCTTCGGGGAAGGGTTAGGGTTAGGGTTCGGGCTAGGGTTAGGGTTAGGGGACGGGGACGGTTTAGGGTCCAGGTGAGGGTACGACAACGCTCTAGGGGGAGCGTACGTGTGAGGGCGCGGGTTAGTGTCAGCGTACGGGTTAGGATTAGGGGACGGGTGAGGGTCAGGCTTCGGGGAAGGGTTAGGGTTAGGGTTCGGGCTAGGGTTAGGGTTAGGGGACGGAGACGGTTTAGGGTCCAGGTGAGGGTACGACAACGCTCTAGGGGGAGCGTACATGTGAGGGCGCGGGTTAGTGTCAGCGTACGGGTTAGGATTAGGGGACGGGTGAGGGTCAGGCTTCGGGGAAGGGTTAGGGTTAGGGTTCGGGCTAGGGTTAGGGTTAGGGGACGGGGACGGTTTAGGGTCCAGGTGAGGGTACGACAACGCTCTAGGGGGAGCGTACGTGTGAGGGCGCGGGTTAGTGTCAGCGTATGGGTTAGGATTAGGGGACGGGTGAGGGTCAGGCTTCGGGGAAGGGTTAGGGTTAGGGTTCGGGCTAGGGTTAGGGTTAGGGGACGGGGACGGTTTAGGGTCCAGGTGAGGGTACGACAACGCTCCTGGGGGAGCGTACGTGTGAGGGCGCGGGTTAGTGTCAGCGTACGGATTAGGATTAGGGGACGGGTGAGGGTCAGGCTTCGGGGAAGTGTTAGGGTTAGGGTTCGGGCTAGGGTTAGGGTTAGGGGACGGGGACGGTTTAGGGTCCAGGCGAGGGTACGACAACGCTCTAGGGGGAGCGTACGTGTGAGGGCGCGGGTTAGTGTCAGCGTACGGGTTAGGATTAGGGGACGGGTGAGGGTCAGGCTTCGGGGAAGGGTTAGGGTTAGGGTTCGGGCTAGGGTTAGGGTTAGGGGACGGGGACGGTTTAGGGTCCAGGTGAGGGTACGACAACGCTCTAGGGGGAGCGTACGTGTGAGGGTGTGGGTTAGTGTCAGCGTACGGGTTAGGATTAGGGGACGGGTGAGGGTCAGGCTTCGGGGAAGGGTTAGGGTTAGGGTTCGGGCTAGGGTTAGGGTTAGGGGACGGGGACGGTTTAGGGTCCAGGTGAGGGTACGACAACGCTCTAGGGGGAGCGTACGTGTGAGGGCGCGGGTTAGTGTCAGCGTACGGGTTAGGATTAGGGGACGGGTGAGGGTCAGGCTTCGGGGAAGGGTTAGGGTTAGGGTTCGGGCTAGGGTTAGGGTTAGGGGACGGGGACGGTTTAGGGTCCAGGTGAGGGTACGACAACGCTCTAGGGGGAGCGTACGTGTGAGGGCGTGGGTTAGTGTCAGCGTACGGGTTAGGATTAGGGGACGGGGGAGGTTCAGGCTTTGGGGAAGGGTTAGGGTTAGGGTTCGGGCTAGGGTTAGGGTTAGGGGACGGGGACGGTTTAGGGTCCAGGTGAGGGTACGACAACGCTCTAGGGGGAGCGTACGTGTGAGGGCGCGGGTTAGTGTCAGCGTACGGGTTAGGATCAGGGGACGGGTGAGGGTCAGGCTTCGGGGAAGGGTTAGGGTTAGGGTTCGGGCTAGGGTTAGGGTTAGGGGACGGGGACGGTTTAGGGTCCAGGTGAGGGTACGACAACGCTCTATGGGGAGCGTACGTGTGAGGGCACGGGTTAGTGTCAGCGTACGGGTTAGGATTAGGGGACGGGTGAGTGTCAGGCTTCGGGGAAGGGTTAGGGTTAGGGTTCGGGCTAGGGTTAGGGTTAGGGGACGGGGACGGTTTAGGGTCCAGGTGAGGGTACGACAACGCTCTAGGGGGAGCGTACGTGTGAGGGTGCGGGTTAGTGTCAGCGTACGGGTTAGGATTAGGGGATGGGTGAGGGTCAGGCTTCGGGGAAGTGTTAGGGTTAAAGTTCGGGCTAGGGTTAGGGTTATGGGACGGGGACGGTTTAGGGTCCAGGTGAGGGTACGACAACGCTCCTGGGGGAGCGTACGTGTGAGGGCGCGGGTTAGTGTCAGCGTACGGGTTAGGATTAGGGGACGGGTGAGGGTCAGGCTTCGGGGAAGGGTTAGGGTTAGGGTTCGGGCTAGGGTTAGGGTTAGGGGACGGGGACGGTTTAGGGTCCAGGTGAGGGTACGACAACGCTCTAGGGGGAGCGTACGTGTGAGGGCGCGGGTTAGTGTCAGCGTACGGGTTAGGATTAGGGGACGGGTGAGGGTCAGGCTTCGGGGAAGGGTTAGGGTTAGGGTTCGGGCTAGGGTTAGGGTTAGGGGACGGGGACGGTTTAGGGTCCAGGTGAGGGTACGACAACGCTCTAGGGGGAGCGTACGTGTGAGGGCGTGGGTTAGTGTCAGCGTACGGGTTAGGATTAGGGGACGGGTGAGGGTCAGGCTTCGGGAAAGGGTTAGGGTTAGGGTTCGGGCTAGGGTTAGGGTTAGGGGACGGGGACGGTTTAGGGTCCAGGTGAGGGTACGACAACGCTCTGGGGGAGCGTACGTGTGAGGGCGCGGGTTAGTGTCAGCGTACGGGTTAGGATTAGGGGACGGGTGAGGGTCAGGCTTCGGGGAAGGGTTAGGGTTAGGGTTCGGGCTAGGGTTAGGGTTAGGGGACGGGGACGGTTTAGGGTCCAGGTGAGGGTACGACAACGCTCTAGGGGGAGCGTACGTGTGAGGGCGCGGGTTAGTGTCAGCGTACGGGTTAGGATCAGGGGACGGGTGAGGGTCAGGCTTCGGGGAAGGGTTAGGGTTAGGGTTCGGGCTAGGGTTAGGGTTAGGGGACGGGGACGGTTTAGGGTCCAGGTGAGGGTACGACAACGCTCTAGGGGGAGCGTACGTGTGAGGGCGCGGGTTAGTGTCAGCGTACGGGTTAGGATTAGGGGACGGGTGAGTGTCAGGCTTCGGGGAAGGGTTAGGGTTAGGGTTCGGGCTAGGGTTAGGGTTAGGGGACGGGGACGGTTTAGGGTCCAGGTGAGGGTACGACAACGCTCTAGGGGGAGCGTACGTGTGAGGACGCGGGTTAGTGTCAGCGTACGGGTTAGGATTAGGGGACGGGTGAGGGTCAGGCTTCGGGGAGGGTTAGGGTTAGGGTTCGGGCTAGGGTTAGGGTTAGGGGACGGGGACGGTTTAGGGTCCAGGTGAGGGTACGACAACGCTCTAGGGGGAGCGTACGTGTGAGGGCGCGGGTTAGTGTCAGCGTACGGGTTAGGATTAGGGGACGGGTGAGGGTCAGGCTTCGGGGAAGGGTTAGGGTTAGGGTTCGGGCTAGGGTTAGGGTTAGGGGACGGGGACGGTTTAGGGTCCAGGTGAGGGTACGACAACGCTCTAGGGGGAGCGTACGTGTGAGGGCGCGGGTTAGTGTCAGCGTACGGGTTAGGATTAGGGGACGGGTGAGGGTCAGGCTTCGGGGAAGGGTTAGGGTTAGGGTTCGGGCTAGGGTTAGGGTTAGGGGACGGGGACGGTTTAGGGTCCAGGTGAGGGTACGACAACGCTCTAGGGGGAGCGTACGTGTGAGGGCGCGGGTTAGTGTCAGCGTACGGGTTAGGATTAGGGGACGGGTGAGGGTCAGGCTTCGGGGAAGGGTTAGGGTTAGGGTTCGGGCTAGGGTTAGGGTTAGGGGACGGGGACGGTTTAGGGTCCAGGTGAGGGTACGACAACGCTCTAGCGGGAGCGTACGTGTGAGGGCGCGGGTTAGTGTCAGCGTACGGGTTAGGATTAGGGGACGGGTGAGGGTCAGGCTTCGGGGAAGGGTTAGGGTTAGGGTTCGGGCTAGGGTTAGGGTTAGGGGACGGGGACGGTTTAGGATCCAGGTGAGGGTACGACAACGCTCTAGGGGGAGCGTACGTGTGAGGGCGTGGGTTAGTGTCAGCGTACGGGTTAGGATTAGGGGACGGGTGAGGGTCAGGCTTCGGGGAAGGGTTAGGGTTAGGGTTCGGGCTAGGGTTAGGATTAGGGGACGGGGACGGTTTAGGGTCCAGGTGAGGGTACGACAACGCTCTAGGGGGAGCGTACGTGTGAGGGCGCGGGTTAGTGTCAGCGTACGGGTTAGGATTAGGGGACGGGTGAGGGTCAGGCTTCGGGGAAGGGTTACGGTTAGGGTTCGGGCTAGGGTTAGGGTTAGGGGACGGGGACGGTTTAGGGTCCAGGTGAGGGTACGACAACGCTCTAGGGGGAGCGTACGTGTGAGGGCGCGGGTTAGTGTCAGCGTACGGGTTAGGATTAGGGGACGGGTGAGGGTCAGGTTTCGGGGAAGGGTTAGGGTTAGGGTTCGGGCTAGGGTTAGGGTTAGGGGACGGGGACGGTTTAGGGTCCAGGTGAGGGTACGACAACGCTCTAGGGGGAGCGTACGTGTGAGGGCGCGGGTTAGTGTCAGCGTACGGGTTAGGATTAGGGGACGGGTGAGGGTCAGGCTTCGGGGAAGGGTTAGGGTTAGGGTTCGGGCTAGGGTTAGGGTTAGGGGACGGGGACGGTTTAGGGTCCAGGTGAGGGAACGACAACGCTCTAGGGGGAGCGTACGTGTGAGGTCGCGGGTTAGTGTCAGCGTACGGGTTAGGATTAGGGGCCGGGTGAGGGTCAGGCTTCGGGGAAGGGTTAGGGTTAGGGTTCGGGCTAGGGTTAGGGTTAGGGGACGGGGACGGTTTAGGGTCCAGGTGAGGGTACGACAACGCTCTAGGGGGAGCGTACGTGTGAGGGCGCGGGTTAGTGTCAGCGTACGGGTTAGGATCAGGGGACGGGTGAGGGTCAGGCTTCGGGGAAGGGTTAGGGTTAGGGTTCGGGCTAGGGTTAGGGTTAGGGGACGGGGACGGCTTAGGGTCCAGGTGAGGGTACGACAACGCTCTAGGGGGAGCGTACGTGTGAGGGCGCGGGTTAGTGTCAGCGTACGGGTTAGGATTAGGGGACGGGTGAGGGTCAGGCTTCGGGGAAGGGTTAGGGTTAGGGTTCGGGCTAGGGTTAGGGTTAGGGGACGGGGACGGTTTAGGGTCCAGGTGAGGGTGCGACAACGCTCTAGGGGGAGCGTACGTGTGAGGGCGTGGGTTAGTGTCAGCGTACGGGTTAGGATTAGGGGACGGGTGAGGGTCAGGCTTCGGGGAAGGGTTAGGGTTAGGGTTCGGGCTAGGGTTAGGGTTAGGGGACGGGGACGGTTTAGGGTCCAGGTGAGGGTACGACAACGCTCTAGGGGGAGCGTACGTGTGAGGGCGCGGGTTAGTGTCAGCGTACGGGTTAGGATTAGGGGACGGGTGAGGGTCAGGCTTCGGGGAAGGGTTAGGGTTAGGATTCGGGCTAGGGTTAGGATTAGGGGACGGGGACGGTTTAGGGTCCAGGTGAGGGTACGACAACGCTCTAGGGGGAGCGTACGTGTGAGGGCGCGGGTTAGTGTCAGCGTACGGGTTAGGATTAGGGGACGGGTGAGGGTCAGGCTTCGGGGAAGGGTTAGGGTTAGGGTTCGGGCTAAGGTTAGGGTTAGGGGACGGGGACGGTTTAGGGTCCAGGTGAGGGTACGACAACACTCTAGGGGGAGCGTACGTGTGAGGGCGCGGGTTAGTGTCAGCGTACGGGTTAGGATTAGGGGACGGGTGAGGGTCAGGTTTCGGGGAAGTGTTAGGGTTAGGGTTCGGGCTAGGGTTAGGGTTAGGGGACGGGGACGGTTTAGGGTCCAGGTGAGGGTACGACAACGCTCTAGGGGGAGCGTACGTGTGAGGGCGCGGGTTAGTGTCAGCGTACGGGTTAGGATTAGGGGACGGGTGAGGGTCAGGCTTCGGCGAAGGTTTAGGGTTAGGGTTCGGGCTAGGGTTAGGGTTAAGGGACGGGGACGGTTTAGGGTCCAGGTGAGGGAACGACAACGCTCTAGGGGGAGCGTACGTGTGAGGGCGCGGGTTAGTGTCAGCGTACGGGTTAGGATTAGGGGACGGGTGAGGGTCAGGCTTCGGGGAAGGGTTAGGGTTAGGGTTCGGGCTAGGGTTAGGGTTAGGGGACGGGGACGGTTTAGGGTCCAGGTGAGGGTACGACAACGCTCTAGGGGGAGCGTACGTGTGAGGGCGCGGGTTAGTGTCATCGTACGGGTTAGGATTAGGGGACGGGTGAGGGTCAGGCTTCGGGGAAGGGTTAGGGTTAGGGTTCGGGCTAGGGTTAGGGTTAGGGGACGGGGACGGTTTAGGGTCCAGGTGAGGGAACGACAACGCTCTAGGGGGAGCGTACGTGTGAGGGCGCGTGTTAGTGTCAGCGTACGGGTTAGGATCAGGGGACGGGTGAGGGTCAGGCTTCGGGGAAGGGTTAGGGTTAGGGTTCGGGCTAGGGTTAGGGTTAGGGGACGGGGACGGTTTAGGGTCCAGGTGAGGGTACGACAACGCTCTAGGGGGAGCGTACGTGTGAGGGCGCGGGTTAGTGTCAGCGTACGGGTTAGGATCGGGGGACGGGTGAGGGTCAGGCTTCAGGGAAGGGTTAGGGTTAGGGTTCGGGCTAGGGTTAGGGTTAGGGGATGGGGACGGTTTAGGGTCCAGGTGAGGGTACGACAACGCTCTAGGGGGAGCGTACGTGTGAGGGCGCGGGTTAGTGTCAGAGTACGGGTTAGGATTAGGGGACGGGTGAGGGTCAGGCTTCGGGGAAGGGTTAGGGTTAGGGTTCGGGCTAGGGTTAGGGTTAGGGGACGGGGACGGTTTAGGGTCCAGGTGAGGGTACGACAACGCTCTAGGGGGAGCGTACGTGTGAGGGCGCGGGTTAGTGTCAGCGTACGGGTTAGGATCAGGGTCGGGTGAGGGTCAGGCTTCGGGGAAGGGTTAGGGTTAGGGTTCGGGCTAGGGTTAGGGTTAGGGGACGGGGACGGTTTAGGGTCCAGGTGAGGGTACGACAACGCTCTAGGGGGAGCGTACGTGTGAGGGCGCGGGTTAGTGTCAGCGTACGGGTTAGGATTAGGGGACGGGTGAGGGTCAGGCTTCGGGGAAGGGTTAGGGTTAGGGTTCGGGCTAGGGTTAGGGTTAGGGGACGGAGACGGTTTAGGGTCCAGGTGAGGGTACGACAACGCTCTAGGGGGAGCGTACGTGTGAGGGCGCGGGTTAGTGTCAGCGTACGGGTTAGGATTAGGGGACGGGTGAGGGTCAGGCTTCGGGGAAGGGTTAGGGTTAGGGTTCGGGCTAGGGTTAGGGTTAGGGGACGGGGACGGTTTAGGGTCCAGGTGAGGGTACGACAACGCTCTAGGGGGAGCGTACGTGTGAGGGCGCGGGTTAGTGTCAGCGTACGGGTTAGGATTAGGGGACGGGTGAGGGTCAGGCTTCGGGGAAGGGTTAGGGTTAGGGTTCGGGCTAGGGTTAGGGTTAGGGGACGGAGACGGTTTAGGGTCCAGGTGAGGGTACGACAACGCTCCTGGGGGAGCGTACGTGTGAGGGCGCGGGTTAGTGTCAGCGTACGGGTTAGGATTAGGGGACGGGTGAGGGTCAGGCTTCGGGGAAGGGTTAGGGTTAGGGTTCGGGCTAGGGTTAGGGTTAGGGGACGGGGACGGTTTAGGGTCCAGGTGAGGGTACGACAACGCTCTAGGGGGAGCGTACGTGTGAGGGCGCGGGTTAGTGTCAGCGTACGGGTTAGGATTAGGGGACGGGTGAGGGTCAGGCTTCGGGGAAGGGTTAGGGTTAGGGTTCGGGCTAGGGTTAGGGTTAGGGGACGGGGACGGTTTAGGGTCCAGGTGAGGGTACGACAACGCTCTAGGGGGAGCGTACGTGTGAGGGCGTGGGTTAGTGTCAGCGTACGGGTTAGGATTAGGGGACGGGTGAGGGTCAGGCTTCGGGAAAGGGTTAGGGTTAGGGTTCGGGCTAGGGTTAGGGTTAGGGGACGGGGACGGTTTAGGGTCCAGGTGAGGGTACGACAACGCTCTGGGGGAGCGTACGTGTGAGGGCGCGGGTTAGTGTCAGCGTACGGGTTAGGATTAGGGGACGGGTGAGGGTCAGGCTTCGGGGAAGGGTTAGGGTTAGGGTTCGGGCTAGGGTTAGGGTTAGGGGACGGGGACGGTTTAGGGTCCAGGTGAGGGTACGACAACGCTCTAGGGGGAGCGTACGTGTGAGGGCGCGGGTTAGTGTCAGCGTACGGGTTAGGATCAGGGGACGGGTGAGGGTCAGGCTTCGGGGAAGGGTTAGGGTTAGGGTTCGGGCTAGGGTTAGGGTTAGGGGACGGGGACGGTTTAGGGTCCAGGTGAGGGTACGACAACGCTCTAGGGGGAGCGTACGTGTGAGGGCGCGGGTTAGTGTCAGCGTACGGGTTAGGATTAGGGGACGGGTGAGTGTCAGGCTTCGGGGAAGGGTTAGGGTTAGGGTTCGGGCTAGGGTTAGGGTTAGGGGACGGGGACGGTTTAGGGTCCAGGTGAGGGTACGACAACGCTCTAGGGGGAGCGTACGTGTGAGGACGCGGGTTAGTGTCAGCGTACGGGTTAGGATTAGGGGACGGGTGAGGGTCAGGCTTCGGGGAGGGTTAGGGTTAGGGTTCGGGCTAGGGTTAGGGTTAGGGGACGGGGACGGTTTAGGGTCCAGGTGAGGGTACGACAACGCTCTAGGGGGAGCGTACGTGTGAGGGCGCGGGTTAGTGTCAGCGTACGGGTTAGGATTAGGGGACGGGTGAGGGTCAGGCTTCGGGGAAGGGTTAGGGTTAGGGTTCGGGCTAGGGTTAGGGTTAGGGGACGGGGACGGTTTAGGGTCCAGGTGAGGGTACGACAACGCTCTAGGGGGAGCGTACGTGTGAGGGCGCGGGTTAGTGTCAGCGTACGGGTTAGGATTAGGGGACGGGTGAGGGTCAGGCTTCGGGGAAGGGTTAGGGTTAGGGTTCGGGCTAGGGTTAGGGTTAGGGGACGGGGACGGTTTAGGGTCCAGGTGAGGGTACGACAACGCTCTAGGGGGAGCGTACGTGTGAGGGCGCGGGTTAGTGTCAGCGTACGGGTTAGGATTAGGGGACGGGTGAGGGTCAGGCTTCGGGGAAGGGTTAGGGTTAGGGTTCGGGCTAGGGTTAGGGTTAGGGGACGGGGACGGTTTAGGGTCCAGGTGAGGGTACGACAACGCTCTAGGGGGAGCGTACGTGTGAGGGCGCGGGTTAGTGTCAGCGTACGGGTTAGGATTAGGGGACGGGTGAGGGTCAGGCTTCGGGGAAGGGTTAGGGTTAGGGTTCGGGCTAGGGTTAGGGTTAGGGGACGGGGACGGTTTAGGGTCCAGGTGAGGGAACGACAACGCTCTAGGGGGAGCGTACGTGTGAGGGCGCGTGTTAGTGTCAGCGTACGGGTTAGGATCAGGGGACGGGTGAGGGTCAGGCTTCGGGGAAGGGTTAGGGTTAGGGTTCGGGCTAGGGTTAGGGTTAGGGGACGGGGACGGTTTAGGGTCCAGGTGAGGGTACGACAACGCTCTAGGGGGAGCGTACGTGTGAGGGCGCGGGTTAGTGTCAGCGTACGGGTTAGGATCGGGGGACGGGTGAGGGTCAGGCTTCAGGGAAGGGTTAGGGTTAGGGTTCGGGCTAGGGTTAGGGTTAGGGGATGGGGACGGTTTAGGGTCCAGGTGAGGGTACGACAACGCTCTAGGGGGAGCGTACGTGTGAGGGCGCGGGTTAGTGTCAGAGTACGGGTTAGGATTAGGGGACGGGTGAGGGTCAGGCTTCGGGGAAGGGTTAGGGTTAGGGTTCGGGCTAGGGTTAGGGTTAGGGGACGGGGACGGTTTAGGGTCCAGGTGAGGGTACGACAACGCTCTAGGGGGAGCGTACGTGTGAGGGCGCGGGTTAGTGTCAGCGTACGGGTTAGGATCAGGGTCGGGTGAGGGTCAGGCTTCGGGGAAGGGTTAGGGTTAGGGTTCGGGCTAGGGTTAGGGTTAGGGGACGGGGACGGTTTAGGGTCCAGGTGAGGGTACGACAACGCTCTAGGGGGAGCGTACGTGTGAGGGCGCGGGTTAGTGTCAGCGTACGGGTTAGGATTAGGGGACGGGTGAGGGTCAGGCTTCGGGGAAGGGTTAGGGTTAGGGTTCGGGCTAGGGTTAGGGTTAGGGGACGGAGACGGTTTAGGGTCCAGGTGAGGGTATGACAACGCTCTAGGGGGAGCGTACGTGTGAGGGCGCGGGTTAGTGTCAGCGTACGGGTTAGGATTAGGGGACGGGTGAGGGTCAGGCTTCGGGGAAGGGTTAGGGTTAGGGTTCGGGCTAGGGTTAGGGTTAGGGGACGGGGACGGTTTAGGGTCCAGGTGAGGGTACGACAACGCTCTAGGGGGAGCGTACGTGTGAGGGCACGGGTTAGTGTCAGCGTATGGGTTAGGATTAGGGGACGGGTGAGGGTCAGGCTTCGGGGAAGGGTTAGGGTTAGGGTTCGGGCTAGGGTTAGGGTTAGGGGACGGGGACGGTTTAGGGTCCAGGTGAGGGTACGACAACGCTCCTGGGGGAGCGTACGTGTGAGGGCGCGGGTTAGTGTCAGCGTACGGATTAGGATTAGGGGACGGGTGAGGGTCAGGCTTCGGGGAAGGGTTAGGGTTAGGGTTCGGGCTAGGGTTAGGGTTAGGGGACGGGGACGGTTTAGGGTCCAGGTGAGGGTACGACAACGCTCTAGGGGGAGCGTACGTGTGAGGGCGCGGGTTAGTGTCAGCGTACGGGTTAGGATTAGGGGACGGGTGAGGGTCAGGCTTCGGGGAAGGGTTAGGGTTAGGGTTCGGGCTAGGGTTAGGGTTAGGGGACGGGGACGGTTTAGGGTCCAGGTGAGGGAACGACAACGCTCTAGGGGGAGCGTACGTGTGAGGGCGCGTGTTAGTGTCAGCGTACGGGTTAGGATCAGGGGACGGGTGAGGGTCAGGCTTCGGGGAAGGGTTAGGGTTAGGGTTCGGGCTAGGGTTAGGGTTAGGGGACGGGGACGGTTTAGGGTCCAGGTGAGGGTACGACAACGCTCTAGGGGGAGCGTACGTGTGAGGGCGCGGGTTAGTGTCAGCGTACGGGTTAGGATCGGGGGACGGGTGAGGGTCAGGCTTCAGGGAAGGGTTAGGGTTAGGGTTCGGGCTAAGGTTAGGGTTAGGGGACGGGGACGGTTTAGGGTCCAGGTGAGGGTACGACAACGCTCTAGGGGGAGCGTACGTGTGAGGGCGCGGGTTAGTGTCAGAGTACGGGTTAGGATTAGGGGACGGGTGAGGGTCAGGCTTCGGGGAAGGGGTAGGGTTAGGGTTCGGGCTAGGGTTAGGGTTAGGGGACGGGGACGGTTTAGGGTCCAGGTGAGGGTACGACAACGCTCTAGGGGGAGCGTACGTGTGAGGGCGCGGGTTAGTGTCAGCGTACGGGTTAGGATCAGGGTCGGGTGAGGGTCAGGCTTCGGGGAAGGGTTAGGGTTAGGGTTCGGGCTAGGGTTAGGGTTAGGGGACGGGGACGGTTTAGGGTCCAGGTGAGGGTACGACAACGCTCTAGGGGGAGCGTACGTGTGAGGGCGCGGGTTAGTGTCAGCGTACGGGTTAGGATTAGGGGACGGGTGAGGGTCAGGCTTCGGGGAAGGGTTAGGGTTAGGGTTCGGGCTAGGGTTAGTGTTAGGGGACGGAGACGGTTTAGGGTCCAGGTGAGGGTACGACAACGCTCTAGGGGGAGCGTACGTGTGAGGGCGCGGGTTAGTGTCAGCGTACGGGTTAGGATTAGGGGACGGGTGAGGGTCAGGCTTCGGGGAAGGGTTAGGGTTAGGGTTCGGGCTAGGGTTAGGGTTAGGGGACGGGGACGGTTTAGGGTCCAGGTGAGGGTACGACAACGCTCTAGGGGGAGCGTACGTGTGAGGGCGCGGGTTAGTGTCAGCGTATGGGTTAGGATTAGGGGACGGGTGAGGGTCAGGCTTCGGGGAAGGGTTAGGGTTAGGGTTCGGGCTAGGGTTAGGGTTAGGGGACGGGGACGGTTTAGGGTCCAGGTGAGGGTACGACAACGCTCCTGGGGGAGCGTACGTGTGAGGGCGCGGGTTAGTGTCAGCGTACGGATTAGGATTAGGGGACGGGTGAGGGTCAGGCTTCGGGGAAGGGTTAGGGTTAGGGTTCGGGCTAGGGTTAGGGTTAGGGGACGGGGACGGTTTAGGGTCCAGGTGAGGGTACGACAACGCTCTAGGGGGAGCGTACGTGTGAGGGCGCGGGTTAGTGTCAGCGTACGGGTTAGGATTAGGGGACGGGTGAGGGTCAGGCTTCGGGGAAGGGTTAGGGTTAGGGTTCGGGCTAGGGTTAGGGTTAGGGGACGGGGACGGTTTAGGGTCCAGGTGAGGGTACGACAACGCTCTAGGGGGAGCGTACGTGTGAGGGTGTGGGTTAGTGTCAGCGTACGGGTTAGGATTAGGGGACGGGTGAGGGTCAGGCTTCGGGGAAGGGTTAGGGTTAGGGTTCGGGCTAGGGTTAGGGTTAGGGGACGGGGACGGTTTAGGGTCCAGGTGAGGGTACGACAACGCTCTAGGGGGAGCGTACGTGTGAGGGCGCGGGTTAGTGTCAGCGTACGGGTTAGGATTAGGGGACGGGTGAGGGTCAGGCTTCGGGGAAGGGTTAGGGTTAGGGTTCGGGCTAGGGTTAGGGTTAGGGGACGGGGACGGTTTAGGGTCCAGGTGAGGGTACGACAACGCTCTAGGGGGAGCGTACGTGTGAGGGCGTGGGTTAGTGTCAGCGTACGGGTTAGGATTAGGGGACGGGGGAGGGTCAGGCTTCGGGGAAGGGTTAGGGTTAGGGTTCGGGCTAGGGTTAGGGTTAGGGGACGGGGACGGTTTAGGGTCCAGGTGAGGGTACGACAACGCTCTAGGGGGAGCGTACGTGTGAGGGCGCGGGTTAGTGTCAGCGTACGGGTTAGGATCAGGGGACGGGTGAGGGTCAGGCTTCGGGGAAGGGTTAGGGTTAGGGTTCGGGCTAGGGTTAGGGTTAGGGGACGGGGACGGTTTAGGGTCCAGGTGAGGGTACGACAACGCTCTATGGGGAGCGTACGTGTGAGGGCGCGGGTTAGTGTCAGCGTACGGGTTAGGATTAGGGGACGGGTGAGTGTCAGGCTTCGGGGAAGGGTTAGGGTTAGGGTTCGGGCTAGGGTTAGGGTTAGGGGACGGGGACGGTTTAGGGTCCAGGTGAGGGTACGACAACGCTCTAGGGGGAGCGTACGTGTGAGGGTGCGGGTTAGTGTCAGCGTACGGGTTAGGATTAGGGGACGGGTGAGGGTCAGGCTTCGGGGAAGTGTTAGGGTTAGGGTTCGGGCTAGGGTTAGGGTTAGGGGACGGGGACGGTTTAGGGTCCAGGTGAGGGTACGACAACGCTCCTGGGGGAGCGTACGTGTGAGGGCGCGGGTTAGTGTCAGCGTACGGGTTAGGATTAGGGGACGGGTGAGGGTCAGGCTTCGGGGAAGGGTTAGGGTTAGGGTTCGGGCTAGGGTTAGGTTTAGGGGACTGGGACGGTTTAGGGTCCAGGTGAGGTTACGACAACGCTCTAGGGGGAGCGTACGTGTGAGGGCGCGGGTTAGTGTCAGCGTACGGGTTAGGATTAGGGGACGGGTGAGGGTCAGGCTTCGGGGAAGGGTTAGGGTTAGGGTTCGGGCTAGGGTTAGGGTTAGGGGACGGGGACGGTTTAGGGTCCAGGTGAGGGTACGACAACGCTCTAGGGGGAGCGTACGTGTGAGGGCGTGGGTTAGTGTCAGCGTACGGGTTAGGATTATGGGACGGGCGAGGGTCAGGCTTCGGGAAAGGGTTAGGGTTAGGGTTCGGGCTAGGGTTAGGGTTAGGGGACGGGGACGGTTTAGGGTCCAGGTGAGGGTACGACAACGCTCTGGGGGAGCGTACGTGTGAGGGCGCGGGTTAGTGTCAGCGTACGGGTTAGGATTAGGGGACGGGTGAGGGTCAGGCTTCGGGGAAGGGTTAGGGTTAGGGTTCGGGCTAGGGTTAGGGTTAGGGGACGGGGACGGTTTAGGGTCCAGGTGAGGGTACGACAACGCTCTAGGGGGAGCGTACGTGTGAGGGCGCGGGTTAGTGTCAGCGTACGGGTTAGGATTAGGGGACGGGTGAGGGTCAGGCTTCGGGGAAGGGTTAGGGTTAGGGTTCGGGCTAGGGTTAGGGTTAGGGGACGGGGACGGTTTAGGGTCCAGGTGAGGGTACGACAACGCTCTAGGGGGAGCGTACGTGTGAGGGCGCGGGTTAGTGTCAGCGTACGGGTTAGGATTAGGGGACAGGTGAGGGTCAGGCTTCGGGGAAGGGTTAGGGTTAGGGTTCGGGCTAGGGTTAGGGTTAGGGGACGGGGACGGTTTAGGGTCCAGGTGAGGGTACGACAACGCTCTAGGGGGAGCTTACGTGTGAGGGCGCGGGTTAGTGTCAGCGTACGGGTTAGGATTAGGGGACGGGTGAGGGTCAGGCTTCGGGGAAGGGTTAGGGTTAGGGTTCGGGCTAGGGTTAGGGTTAGGGGACGGGGACGGTTTAGGGTCCAGGTGAGGGTACGACAACGCTCTAGGGGGAGCGTACGTGTGAGGGCGCGGGTTAGTGTCAGCGTACGGGTTAGGATCAGGGGACGGGTGAGGGTCAGGCTTCGGGGAATGGTTAGGGTTAGGGTTCGGGCTAGGGTTAGGGTTAGGGGACGGGGACGGTTTAGGGTCCAGGTGAGGGTACGACAACGCTCTAGGGGGAGCGTACGTGTGAGGGCGCGGGTTAGTGTCAGCGTACGGGTTAGGATTAGGGGACGGGTGAGTGTCAGGCTTCGGGGAAGGGTTAGGGTTAGGGTTCGGGCTAGGGTTAGGGTTAGGGGACGGGGACGGTTTAGGGTCCAGGTGAGGGTACGACAACGCTCTAGGGGGAGCGTACGTGTGAGGACGCGGGTTAGTGTCAGCGTACGGGTTAGGATTAGGGGACGGGTGAGGGTCAGGCTTCGGGGAGGGTTAGGGTTAGGGTTCGGGCTAGGGTTAGGGTTAGGGGACGGGGACGGTTTAGGGTCCAGGTGAGGGTACGACAACGCTCTAGGGGGAGCGTACGTGTGAGGGCGCGGGTTAGTGTCAGCGTACGGGTTAGGATTAGGGGACGGGTGAGGGTCAGGCTTCGGGGAAGTGTTAGGGTTAGGGTTCGGGCTAGGGTTAGGGTTAGGGGACGGGGACGGTTTAGGGTCCAGGTGAGGGTACGACAACGCTCCTGGGGGAGCGTACGTGTGAGGGCGCGGGTTAGTGTCAGCGTACGGGTTAGGATTAGGGGACGGGTGAGGGTCAGGCTTCGGGGAAGGGTTAGGGTTAGGGTTCGGGCTAGGGTTAGGTTTAGGGGACTGGGACGGTTTAGGGTCCAGGTGAGGTTACGACAACGCTCTAGGGGGAGCGTACGTGTGAGGGCGTGGGTTAGTGTCAGCGTACGGGTTAGGATTAGGGGACGGGTGAGGGTCAGGCTTCGGGGAAGGGTTAGGGTTAGGGTTCGGGCTAGGGTTAGGGTTAGGGGACGGGGACGGTTTAGGGTCCAGGTGAGGGTACGACAACGCTCTAGGGGGAGCGTACGTGTGAGGGCGTGGGTTAGTGTCAGCGTACGGGTTAGGATTAGGGGACGGGCGAGGGTCAGGCTTCGGGAAAGGGTTAGGGTTAGGGTTCGGGCTAGGGTTAGGGTTAGGGGACGGGGACGGTTTAGGGTCCAGGTGAGGGTACGACAACGCTCTGGGGGAGCGTACGTGTGAGGGCGCGGGTTAGTGTCAGCGTACGGGTTAGGATTAGGGGACGGGTGAGGGTCAGGCTTCGGGGAAGGGTTAGGGTTAGGGTTCGGGCTAGGGTTAGGGTTAGGGGACGGGGACGGTTTAGGGTCCAGGTGAGGGTACGACAACGCTCTAGGGGGAGCGTACGTGTGAGGGCGCGGGTTAGTGTCAGCGTACGGGTTAGGATCAGGGGACGGGTGAGGGTCAGGCTTCGGGGAAGGGTTAGGGTTAGGGTTCGGGCTAGGGTTAGGGTTAGGGGACGGGGACGGTTTAGGGTCCAGGTGAGGGTACGACAACGCTCTAGGGGGAGCGTACGTGTGAGGGCGCGGGTTAGTGTCAGCGTACGGGTTAGGATTAGGGGACGGGTGAGTGTCAGGCTTCGGGGAAGGGTTAGGGTTAGGGTTCGGGCTAGGGTTAGGGTTAGGGGACGGGGACGGTTTAGGGTCCAGGTGAGGGTACGACAACGCTCTAGGGGGAGCGTACGTGTGAGGACGCGGGTTAGTGTCAGCGTACGGGTTAGGATTAGGGGACGGGTGAGGGTCAGGCTTCGGGGAGGGTTAGGGTTAGGGTTCGGGCTAGGGTTAGGGTTAGGGGACGGGGACGGTTTAGGGTCCAGGTGAGGGTACGACAACGCTCTAGGGGGAGCGTACGTGTGAGGGCGCGGGTTAGTGTCAGCGTACGGGTTAGGATTAGGGGACGGGTGAGGGTCAGGCTTCGGGGAAGGGTTAGGGTTAGGGTTCGGGCTAGGGTTAGGGTTAGGGGACGGGGACGGTTTAGGGTCCAGGTGAGGGTACGACAACGCTCTAGGGGGAGCGTACGTGTGAGGGCGCGGGTTAGTGTCAGCGTACGGGTTAGGATTAGGGGACGGGTGAGGGTCAGGCTTCGGGGAAGGGTTAGGGTTAGGGTTCGGGCTAGGGTTAGGGTTAGGGGACGGGGACGGTTTAGGGTCCAGGTGAGGGTACGACAACGCTCTAGGGGGAGCGTACGTGTGAGGGCGCGGGTTAGTGTCAGCGTACGGGTTAGGATTAGGGGACGGGTGAGGGTCAGGCTTCGGGGAAGGGTTAGGGTTAGGGTTCGGGCTAGGGTTAGGGTTAGGGGACGGGGACGGTTTAGGGTCCAGGTGAGGGTACGACAACGCTCTAGGGGGAGCTTACGTGTGAGGGCGCGGGTTAGTGTCAGCGTACGGGTTAGGATTAGGGGACGGGTGAGGGTCAGGCTTCGGGGAAGGGTTAGGGTTAGGGTTCGGGCTAGGGTTAGGGTTAGGGGACGGGGACGGTTTAGGGTCCAGGTGAGGGTACGACAACGCTCTAGGGGGAGCGTACGTGTGAGGGCGCGGGTTAGTGTCAGCGTACGGGTTAGGATCAGGGGACGGGTGAGGGTCAGGCTTCGGGGAAGGGTTAGGGTTAGGGTTCGGGCTAGGGTTAGGGTTAGGGGACGGGGACGGTTTAGGGTCCAGGTGAGGGTACGACAACGCTCTAGGGGGAGCGTACGTGTGAGGGCGCGGGTTAGTGTCAGCGTACGGGTTAGGATTAGGGGACGGGTGAGTGTCAGGCTTCGGGGAAGGGTTAGGGTTAGGGTTCGGGCTAGGGTTAGGGTTAGGGGACGGGGACGGTTTAGGGTCCAGGTGAGGGTACGACAACGCTCTAGGGGGAGCGTACGTGTGAGGACGCGGGTTAGTGTCAGCGTACGGGTTAGGATTAGGGGACGGGTGAGGGTCAGGCTTCGGGGAGGGTTAGGGTTAGGGTTCGGGCTAGGGTTAGGGTTAGGGGACGGGGACGGTTTAGGGTCCAGGTGAGGGTACGACAACGCTCTAGGGGGAGCGTACGTGTGAGGGCGCGGGTTAGTGTCAGCGTACGGGTTAGGATTAGGGGACGGGTGAGGGTCAGGCTTCGGGGAAGGGTTAGGGTTAGGGTTCGGGCTAGGGTTAGGGTTAGGGGACGGGGACGGTTTAGGGTCCAGGTGAGGGTACGACAACGCTCTAGGGGGAGCGTACGTGTGAGGGCGCGGGTTAGTGTCAGCGTACGGGTTAGGATTAGGGGACGGGTGAGGGTCAGGCTTCGGGGAAGGGTTAGGGTTAGGGTTCGGGCTAGGGTTAGGGTTAGGGGACGGGGACGGTTTAGGGTCCAGGTGAGGGTACGACAACGCTCTAGGGGGAGCGTACGTGTGAGGGCGCGGGTTAGTGTCAGCGTACGGGTTAGGATTAGGGGACGGGTGAGGGTCAGGCTTCGGGGAAGGGTTAGGGTTAGGGTTCGGGCTAGGGTTAGGGTTAGGGGACGGGGACGGTTTAGGGTCCAGGTGAGGGTACGACAACGCTCTAGGGGGAGCGTACGTGTGAGGGCGCGGGTTAGTGTCAGCGTACGGGTTAGGATTAGGGGACGGGTGAGGGTCAGGCTTCGGGGAAGGGTTAGGGTTAGGGTTTGGGCTAGGGTTAGGGTTAGGGGACGGGGACGGTTTAGGGTCCAGGTGAGGGTACGACAACGCTCTAGGGGGAGCGTACGTGTGAGGGCGCGGGTTAGTGTCAGCGTACGGGTTAGGATTAGGGGACGGGTGAGGGTCAGGCTTCGGGGAAGGTTTAGGGTTAGGGTTCGGTCTAGGGTTAGGGTTAGGGGACGGGGACGGTTTAGGGTCCAGGTGAGGGTACGACAACGCTCTAGGGGGAGCGTACGTGTGAGGGCGCGGGTTAGTGTCAGCGTACGGGTTAGGATTAGGGGACGGGTGAGGGTCAGGCTTCGGGGAAGGGTTAGGGTTAGGGTTCGGGCTAGGGTTAGGGTTAGGGGACGGGGACGGTTTAGGGTCCAGGTGAGGGTACGACAACGCTCTAGGGGGAGCGTACGTGTGAGGGCGCGGGTTAGTGTCAGCGTACGGGTTAGGATTAGGGGACGCCTGAGGGTCAGGCTTCGGGGAAGGGTTAGGGTTAGGGTTCGGGCTAGGGTTAGGGTTAGGGGACGGGGACGGTTTAGGGTCCAGGTGAGGGTACGACAACGCTCTAGGGGGAGCGTACGTGTGAGGGCGCGGGTTAGTGTCTGAGTACGGGTTAGGATTAGGGGACGCCTGAGGGTCAGGCTTCGGGGAAGGGTTAGGGTTAGGGTTCGGGCTAGGGTTAGGGTTAGGGGACGGGGACGGTTTAGGGTCCAGGTGAGGGTACGACAACGCTCTAGGGGGAGCGTACGTGTGAGGGCGCGGGTTAGTGTCAGCGTACGGGTTAGGATTAGGGGACGGGTGAGGGTCAGGCTTCGGGGAAGGGTTAGGGTTAGGGTTCGGGCTAGGGTTAGGGTTAGGGGACGGGGACGGTTTAGGGTCCAGGTGAGGGTACGACAACGCTCTAGGGGGAGCGTACGTGTGAGGGCGCGGGTTAGTGTCAGCGTACGGGTTAGGATTAGGGGACGGGTGAGGGTCAGGCTTCGGGGAAGGGTTAGGGTTAGGGTTCGGGCTAGGGTTAGGGTTAGGGGACGGGGACGGTTTAGGGTCCAGGTGAGGGTACGACAACGCTCTAGGGGGAGCTTACGTGTGAGGGCGCGGGTTAGTGTCAGCGTACGGGTTAGGATTAGGGGACGGGTGAGGGTCAGGCTTCGGGGAAGGGTTAGGGTTAGGGTTCGGGCTAGGGTTAGGGTTAGGGGACGGGGACGGTTTAGGGTCCAGGTGAGGGTACGACAACGCTCTAGGGGGAGCGTACGTGTGAGGGCGCGGGTTAGTGTCAGCGTACGGGTTAGGATCAGGGGACGGGTGAGGGTCAGGCTTCGGGGAAGGGTTAGGGTTAGGGTTCGGGCTAGGGTTAGGGTTAGGGGACGGGGACGGTTTAGGGTCCAGGTGAGGGTACGACAACGCTCTAGGGGGAGCGTACGTGTGAGGGCGCGGGTTAGTGTCAGCGTACGGGTTAGGATTAGGGGACGGGTGAGTGTCAGGCTTCGGGGAAGGGTTAGGGTTAGGGTTCGGGCTAGGGTTAGGGTTAGGGGACGGGGACGGTTTAGGGTCCAGGTGAGGGTACGACAACGCTCTAGGGGGAGCGTACGTGTGAGGACGCGGGTTAGTGTCAGCGTACGGGTTAGGATTAGGGGACGGGTGAGGGTCAGGCTTCGGGGAGGGTTAGGGTTAGGGTTCGGGCTAGGGTTAGGGTTAGGGGACGGGGACGGTTTAGGGTCCAGGTGAGGGTACGACAACGCTCTAGGGGGAGCGTACGTGTGAGGGCGCGGGTTAGTGTCAGCGTACGGGTTAGGATTAGGGGACGGGTGAGGGTCAGGCTTCGGGGAAGGGTTAGGGTTAGGGTTCGGGCTAGGGTTAGGGTTAGGGGACGGGGACGGTTTAGGGTCCAGGTGAGGGTACGACAACGCTCTAGGGGGAGCGTACGTGTGAGGGCGCGGGTTAGTGTCAGCGTACGGGTTAGGATTAGGGGACGGGTGAGGGTCAGGCTTCGGGGAAGGGTTAGGGTTAGGGTTCGGGCTAGGGTTAGGGTTAGGGGACGGGGACGGTTTAGGGTCCAGGTGAGGGTACGACAACGCTCTAGGGGGAGCGTACGTGTGAGGGCGCGGGTTAGTGTCAGCGTACGGGTTAGGATTAGGGGACGGGTGAGGGTCAGGCTTCGGGGAAGGGTTAGGGTTAGGGTTCGGGCTAGGGTTAGGGTTAGGGGACGGGGACGGTTTAGGGTCCAGGTGAGGGTACGACAACGCTCTAGGGGGAGCGTACGTGTGAGGGCGCGGGTTAGTGTCAGCGTACGGGTTAGGATTAGGGGACGGGTGAGGGTCAGGCTTCGGGGAAGGGTTAGGGTTAGGGTTTGGGCTAGGGTTAGGGTTAGGGGACGGGGACGGTTTAGGGTCCAGGTGAGGGTACGACAACGCTCTAGGGGGAGCGTACGTGTGAGGGCGCGGGTTAGTGTCAGCGTACGGGTTAGGATTAGGGGACGGGTGAGGGTCAGGCTTCGGGGAAGGTTTAGGGTTAGGGTTCGGTCTAGGGTTAGGGTTAGGGGACGGGGACGGTTTAGGGTCCAGGTGACGGTACGACAATGCTCTAGGGGGAGCGTACGTGTGAGGGCGCGGGTTAGTGTCAGCGTACGGGTTAGGATTAGGGGACGGGTGAGGGTCAGGCTTCGGGGAAGGGTTAGGGTTAGGGTTCGGGCTAGGGTTAGGGTTAGGGGATGGGGACGGTTTAGGGTCCAGGTGAGGGTACGACAATGCTCTAGGGGGAGCGTACGTGTGAGGGCGTGGGTTAGTGTCAGCGTACGGGTTAGGATTAGGGTACGGATGAGGGTCAGGCTTCGGGGAAGGGTTAGGGTTAGGGTTGGGGCTAGGGTTAGGGTTAGGGGACGGGGACGGTTTAGGGTCCAGGTGAGGGTACGACAACGCTCTAGGGGGAGCGTACGTGTGAGGGCGCGGGTTAGTGTCAGCGTACGGGTTAGGATTAGGGGACGGGTGAGGGTCAGGCTTTGGGGAAGTGTTAGGGTTAGGGTTCGGGCTAGGGTTAGGGTTAGGGGACGGGGACGGTTTAGGGTCCAGGTGAGGGTACGACAACGCTCTAGGGGGAGCGTACGTGTGAGGGCGCGGGTTAGTGTCAGCGTACGGGTTAGGATTAGGGGACGGATGAGTGTCAGGCTTCGGGGAAGGGTTAGGGTTAGGGTTCGGGCTAGGGTTAGGGTTAGGGGACGGGGACGGTTTAGGGTCCAGGTGAGGGTACGACAACGCTCTAGGGGGAGCGTACGTGTGAGGGCGCGGGTTAGTGTCAGCGTACGGGTTAGGATTAGGGGACGCCTGAGGGTCAGGCTTCGGGGAAGGGTTAGGGTTAGGGTTCGGGCTAGGGTTAGGGTTAGGGGACGGGGACGGTTTAGGGTCCAGGTGAGGGTACGACAACGCTCTAGGGGGAGCGTACGTGTGAGGGCGCGGGTTAGTGTCAGCGTACGGGTTAGGATTAGGGGACGCCTGAGGGTCAGGCTTCGGGGAAGGGTTAGGGTTAGGGTTCGGGCTAGGGTTAGGGTTAGGGGACGGGGACGGTTTAGGGTCCAGGTGAGGGTACGACAACGCTCTAGGGGGAGCGTACGTGTGAGGGCGCGGGTTAGTGTCAGCGTACGGGTTAGGATTAGGGGACGGGTGAGGGTCAGGCTTCGGGGAAGAGTTAGGGTTAGGGTTCGGGCTAGGGTTAGGGTTAGGGGACGGGGACGGTTTAGGGTCCAGGTGAGGGTACGACAACGCTCTAGGGGGAGCGTACGTGTGAGGGCGCGGGTTAGTGTCAGCGTACGGGTTAGGATTAGGGGACGGGTGAGGGTCAGGCTTCGGGGAAGGGTTAGGGTTAGGGTTCGGGCTAGGGTTAGGGTTAGGGGACGGGGACGGTTTAGGGTCCAGGTGAGGGTACGACAACGCTCTAGGGGGAGCGTACGTGTGAGGGCGCGGGTTAGTGTCACCGTACGGGTTAAAATTAGGGGACGGGTGAGGGTCAGGCTTCGGGGAAGGGTTAGGGTTAGGGTTCGGGCTAGGGTTAGGGTTAGGGGACGGGGACGGTTTAGGGTCCAGGTGAGGGTACGATAACGCTCTAGGGGGAGCGTACGTGTGAGGGCGCGGGTTAGTGTAAGCGTACGGGTTAGGATTAGGGGACGCCTGAGGGTCAGGCTTCGGGGAAGGGTTAGGGTTAGGGTTCGGGCTAGGGTTAGGGTTAGGGGACGGGGACGGTTTTGGTCCAGGTGAGGGTACGACAACGCTCTAGGGGGAGCGTACGTGTGAGGGCGCGGGTTAGTGTCAGCGTACGGGTTAGGATTAGGGGACGCCTGAGGGTCAGGCTTCGGGGAAGGGTTAGGGTTAGGGTTCGGGCTAGGGTTAGGGTTAGGGGACGGGGACGGTTTAGGGTCCAGGTGAGGGTACGACAACGCTCTAGGGGGAGCGTACGTGTGAGGGCGCAGTTTAGTGTCAGAGTACGGGTTAGGATTAGGGGACGGGTGAGGGTCAGGCTTCGGGGAAGGGTTAGGGTTAGGGTTCGGGCTAGGGTTAGGGTTAGGGGACGGGGACGGTTTAGGGTCCAGGTGAGGGTACGACAACGCTCTAGGGGGAGCGTACGTGTGAGGGCGCGGGTTAGTGTCAGCGTACGGGTTAGGATTAGGGGACGGGTGAGGGTCAGGCTTCGGGGAAGGGTTAGGGTTAGGGTTCGGGCTAGGGTTAGGGTTAGGGGACGGGGACGGTTTAGGGTCCAGGTGAGGGTACGACAACGCTCTAGGGGGAGCGTACGTGTGAGGGCGCGGGTTAGTGTCAGCGTACGGGTTAGGATTAGGGGACGCCTGAGGGTCAGGCTTCGGGGAAGGGTTAGGGTTAGGGTTCGGGCTAGGGTTAGGGTTAGGGGACGGGGACGGTTTAGGGTCCAGGTGAGGGTACGACAACGCTCTAGGGGGAGCGTACGTGTGAGGGCGCGGGTTAGTGTCTGAGTACGGGTTAGGATTAGGGGACGCCTGAGGGTCAGGCTTCGGGGAAGGGTTAGGGTTAGGGTTCGGGCTAGGGTTAGGGTTAGGGGACGGGGACGGTTTAGGGTCCAGGTGAGGGTACGACAACGCTCTAGGGGGAGCGTACGTGTGAGGGCGCGGGTTAGTGTCAGCGTACGGGTTAGGATTAGGGGACGGGTGAGGGTCAGGCTTCGGGGAAGGGTTAGGGTTAGGGTTCGGGCTAGGGTTAGGGTTAGGGGACGGGGACGGTTTAGGGTCCAGGTGAGGGTACGACAACGCTCTAGGGGGAGCGTACGTGTGAGGGCGCGGGTTAGTGTCAGCGTACGGGTTAGGATTAGGGGACGGGTGAGGGTCAGTCTTCGGGGAAGGGTTAGGGTTAGGGTTCGGGCTAGGGTTAGGGTTAGGGGACGGGGACGGTTTAGGGTCCAGGTGAGGGTACGACAATGCTCTAGGGGGAGCGTACGTGTGAGGGCGCGGGTTAGTGTCAGCGTACGGGTTAGGATTAGGGGACGGGTGAGGGTCAGGCTTCGGGGAAGGGTTAGGGTTAGGGTTCGGGCTAGGGTTAGGGTTAGGGGACGGGGACGGTTTAGGGTACAGGTGAGGGTACGACAACGCTCTAGGGGGAGCGTACGTGTGAGGGCGCGGGTTAGTGTCAGCGTACGGGTTAGGATTAGGGGACGGGTGAGGGTCAGGCTTCGGGGAAGGGTTAGGGTTAGGGTTGGGGCTAGGGTTAGGGTTAGGGGACGGGGACGGTTTAGGGTCCAGGTGAGGGTACGACAACGCTCTAGGGGGAGCGTACGTGTGAGGGCGCGGGTTAGTGTCAGCGTACGGGTTAGGATTAGGGGACGGGTGAGGGTCAGGCTTCGGGGAAGGGTTGGGGTTAGGGTTCGGGCTAGGGTTAGGGTTAGGGGACGGGGACGGTTTAGGGTCCAGGTGAGGGTACGACAACGCTCTAGGGGGAGCGTACGTGTGAGGGCGCGGGTTAGTGTCAGCGTACGGGTTAGGATTAGGGGACGGGTGAGGGTCAGGCTTCGGGGAAGGGTTAGGGTTAGGGTTCGGGCTAGGGTTAGGGTTAGGGGACGGGGACGGTTTAGGGTCCAGGTGAGGGTACGACAACGCTCTAGGGGGAGCGTACGTGTGAGGGCGCGGGTTAGTGTCAGCGTACGGGTTAGGATTAGGGGACGGGTGAGGGTCAGGCTTCGGGGAAGGGTTAGGGTTAGGGTTCGGGCTAGGGTTAGGGTTAGGGGATGGGGACGATTTAGGGTCCAGGTGAGGGTACGACAACGCACTAGGGGGAGCGTACGTGTGAGGGCGCGGGTTAGTGTCAGCGTACGGGTTAGGATTAGGGGACGGGTGAGGGTCAGGCTTCGGGGAAGGGTTAGGGTTAGGGTTCGGGCTAGGGTTAGGGTTACGGGACGGGGACGGTTTAGGGTCCAGGTGAGGGTACGACAACGCTCTAGGGGGAGCGTACGTGTGAGGGCGCGGGTTAGTGTCAGCGTACGGGTTAGGATTAGGGGACGCCTGAGGGTCAGGCTTCGGGGAAGGGTTAGGGTTAGGGTTCGGGCTAGGGTTAGGGTTAGGGGACGGGGACGGTTTAGGGTCCAGGTGAGGGTACGACAACGCTCTAGGGGGAGCGTACGTGTGAGGACGCGGGTTAGTGTCAGCGTACGGGTTAGGATTAGGGGACGGGTGAGGGTCAGGCTTCGGGGAAGGGTTAGGGTTAGGGTTGGGGCTAGGGTTAGGGTTAGGGGACGGGGACGGTTTAGGGTCCAGGTGAGGGTACGACAACGCTCTAGGGGGAGCGTACGTGTGAGGGCGCGGGTTAGTGTCAGCGTACGGGTTAGGATTAGGGGACGGGTGAGGGTCAGGCTTCGGGGAAGGGTTAGGGTTAGGGTTCGGGCTAGGGTTAGGGTTAGGGGACGGGGACGGTTTAGGGTCCAGGTGAGGGTACGACAACGCTCTAGGGGGAGCGTACGTGTGAGGGCGCGGGTTAGTGTCAGCGTACGGGTTAGGATTAGGGGACGGGTGAGGGTCAGGCTTCGGGGAAGGGTTAGGGTTAGGGTTCGGGCTAGGGTTAGGGTTAGGGGACGGGGACGGTTTAGGGTCCAGGTGAGGTTACGACAACGCTCTAGGGGGAGCGTACGTGTGAGGGCGCGGGTTAGTGTCAGCGTACGGGTTAGGATTAGGGGACGGGTGAGGGTCAGGCTTCGGGCAAGGGTTAGGGTTAGGGTTCGGGCTAGGGTTAGGGTTAGGGGACGGGGACGGTTTAGGGTCCAGGTGAGGGTACGACAACGCTCTAGGGGAAGCGTACGTGTGAGGGCGCGGGTTAGTGTCAGCGTACGGGTTAGGATTAGGGGACGGGTGAGGGTCAGGCTTCGGGGAAGGGTTAGGGTTAGGGTTCGGGCTAGGGTTAGGGTTAGGGGACGGGGACGGTTTAGGGTCCAGGTGAGGGTACGACAACGCTCTAGGGGGAGCGTACGTGTGAGGGCGCGGGTTAGTGTCAGCGTACGGGTTAGGATTAGGGGACGGGTGAGGGTCAGGCTTCGGGGAAGGGTTAGGGTTAGGGTTCGGGCTAGGGTTAGGGTTAGGGGACGGGGGCGGTTTAGGGTCCAGGTGAGGGTACGACAACGCTCTAGGGGGAGCGTACGTGTGAGGGCACGGGTTAGTGTCAGCGTACGGGTTAGGATTAGGGGACGGGTGAGGGTCAGGCTTCGGGGAAGGGTTAGGGTTCGGGTTTGGGCTAGGGTTAGGGTTAGGGGATGGGGGCGGTTTAGGGTCCAGGTGAGGGTACGACAACGCTCTAGGGGGAGCGTACGTGTGAGGGCGCGGGTTACTGTCAGCGTACGGGTTAGGATTAGGCGACGGGTGAGGGTCAGGCTTCGGGGAAGTGTTAGGGTTAGGGTTCGGGCTAGGGTTAGGGGACGGGGACGGTTTAGGGTCCAGGTGAGGGCAAGACAACGCTCTAGGGGGAGCGTACATGTGAGGGCGCGGGTTAGTGTCAGCGTACGGGTTAGGATTAGGGGACGGGTGAGGGTCAGGCTTCGGGGAAGGGTTAGGGTTAGGGTTCCGGCTAGGGTTAGGGTTAGGGGACGGGGACGGTTTAGGGTCCAGGTGAGGGTACGACAACGCTCTAGGGGGAGCGTACGTGTGAGGGCGCGGGTTAGTGTCAGCGTACGGGTTAGGATTAGGGGACGGGTGAGGGTCAGGCTTCGGGGAAGGGTTAGGGTTAGGGTTCGGGCTAGGGTTAGAGTTAGGGGACGGGGGCGGTTTAGGTCCAGGTGAGAGTACGACAACGCTCTAGGGGGAGCGTACGTGTGAGGGCGCGGGTTAGTGTCATTGTACGGGTTAGGATTAGGGGACGGGTGAGGGTCAGGCTTCGGAGAAGGGTTAGGGTTAGGGTTCGGGCTAGGGTTAGGGTTAGGGGACGGGGACGGTTTAGGGTCCAGGTGAGGGTACGACAACGCTCTAGGGGGAGCGTACGTGTGAGGGCGCGGGTTAGTGTCAGCGTACGGGTTAGGATTAGGGGACGGGTGAGGGTCAGGCTTCGGGGAAGGGTTAGGGTTAGGGTTGGGGCTAGGGTTAGGGTTAGGGGACGGGGACGGTTTAGGGACCAGGTGAGGGTACGACAACGCTCTAGGGGGAGCGTACGTGTGAGGGCGCGGGTTAGTGTCAGCGTACGGGTTAGGATTAGGGGACGGGTGAGGGTCAGGCTTCGGGGAAGGGTTAGGGTTAGGGTTCGGGCTAGGGTTAGGGTTAAGGGACGGGGACGGTTTAGGGTCCAGGTGAGGGTACGACAACGCTCTAGGGGGAGCGTACGTGTGAGGGCGCGGGTTAGTGTCAGCGTACGGGTTAGGATTAGGGGACGGGTGAGGGTCAGGCTTCGGGGAAGGGTTAGGGTTAGGGTTCGGGCTAGGGTTAGGGTTAGGGGACGGGGACGGTTTAGGGTCCAGGTGAGGGTACGACAACGCTCTAGGGGGAGCGTACGTGTGAGGGCGCGGGTTAGTGTCAGCGTACGGGTTAGGATTAGGGGACGGGTGAGGGTCAGGCTTCGGGGAAGGGTTAGGGTTAGGGTTCGGGCTAGGGTTAGGGTTAGGGGACGGGGACGGTTTAGGGTCCAGGTGAGGGTACGACAACGCTCTAGGGGGAGCGTACGTGTGAGGGTGCAGGTTAGTGTCAGCGTACGGGTTAGGATTAGGGGACGGGTGAGGGTCAGGCTTCGGGGAAGTGTTAGGGTTAGGGTTCGGGCTAGGGTTAGGGTTAGGGGACGGGGACGGTTTAGGGTCCAGGTGAGGGTACGACAACGCTCTAGGGGGAGCGTACGTGTGAGGGCGCGGGTTAGTGTCAGCGTACGGGTTAGGATTAGGGGACGGGTGAGGGTCAGGCTTCGGGGAAGTGTTAGGGTTAGGGTTCGGGCTAGGGTTAGGGTTAGGGGACGGGGACGGTTTAGGGTCCAGGTGAGGGTACGACAACGCTCTAGGGGGAGCGTACGTGTGAGGGCGCGGGTTAGTGTCAGCGTACGGGTTAGGATTAGGGGACGGGTGAGGGTCAGGCTTCGGGGAAGGGTTAGGGTTAGGGTTCGGGCTAGGGTTAGGGTTAGGGGACGGGGGCGGTTTAGGGTCCAGGTGAGGGTACGACAACGCTCTAGGGGGAGCGTACGTGTGAGGGCGCGGGTTAGTGTCAGCGTACGGGTTAGGATTAGGGGACGGGTGAGGGTCAGGCTTCGGGGAAGTGTTAGGGTTAGGGTTAGGGTTAGGGCTAGGGTTAGGGTTAGGGGACGGGGACGGTTTAGGGTCCAGGTGAGGGTACGACAACGCTCCTGGGGGAGCGTACGTGTGAGGGCGCGGGTTAGTGTCAGCGTACGGATTAGGATTAGGGGACGGGTGAGGGTCAGGCTTCGGGGAAGGGTTAGGGTTAGGGTTCGGGCTAGGGTTAGGGTTAGGGGACGGGGACGGTTTAGGGTCCAGGTGAGGGTACGACAACGCTCTAGGGGGAGCGTACGTGTGAGGGCGCGGGTTAGTGTCAGCGTACGGGTTAGGATTAGGGGACGGGTGAGGGTCAGGCTTCGGGGAAGGGTTAGGGTTAGGGTTCGGGCTAGGGTTAGGGTTAGGGGACGGGGACGGTTTAGGGTCCAGGTGAGGGAACGACAACGCTCTAGGGGGAGCGTACGTGTGAGGGCGCGTGTTAGTGTCAGCGTACGGGTTAGGATCAGGGGACGGGTGAGGGTCAGGCTTCGGGGAAGGGTTAGGGTTAGGGTTCGGGCTAGGGTTAGGGTTAGGGGACGGGGACGGTTTAGGGTCCAGGTGAGGGTACGACAACGCTCTAGGGGGAGCGTACGTGTGAGGGCGCGGGTTAGTGTCAGCGTACGGGTTAGGATCGGAGGACGGGTGAGGGTCAGGCTTCAGGGAAGGGTTAGGGTTAGGGTTCGGGCTAGGGTTAGGGTTAGGGGATGGGGACGGTTTAGGGTCCAGGTGAGGGTACGACAACGCTCTAGGGGGAGCGTACGTGTGAGGGCGCGGGTTAGTGTCAGAGTACGGGTTAGGATTAGGGGACGGGTGAGGGTCAGGCTTCGGGGAAGGGTTAGGGTTAGGGTTCGGGCTAGGGTTAGGGTTAGGGGACGGGGACGGTTTAGGGTCCAGGTGAGGGTACGACAACGCTCTAGGGGGAGCGTACGTGTGAGGGCGCGGGTTAGTGTCATCGTACGGGTTAGGATCAGGGTCGGGTGAGGGTCAGGCTTCGGGGAAGGGTTAGGGTTAGGGTTCGGGCTAGGGTTAGGGTTAGGGGACGGGGACGGTTTAGGGTCCAGGTGAGGGTACGACAACGCTCTAGGGGGAGCGTACGTGTGAGGGCGCGGGTTAGTGTCAGCGTACGGGTTAGGATTAGGGGACGGGTGAGGGTCAGGCTTCGGGGAAGGGTTAGGGTTAGGGTTCGGGCTAGGGTTAGGGTTAGGGGACGGAGACGGTTTAGGGTCCAGGTGAGGGTACGACAACGCTCTAGGGGGAGCGTACGTGTGAGGGCGCGGGTTAGTGTCAGCGTACGGGTTAGGATTAGGGGACGGGTGAGGGTCAGGCTTCGGGGAAGGGTTAGGGTTAGGGTTCGGGCTAGGGTTAGGGTTAGGGGACGGGGACGGTTTAGGGTCCAGGTGAGGGTACGACAACGCTCTAGGGGGAGCGTACGTGTGAGGGCGCGGGTTAGTGTCAGCGTATGGGTTAGGATTAGGGGACGGGTGAGGGTCAGGCTTCGGGGAAGGGTTAGGGTTAGGGTTCGGGCTAGGGTCAGGGTTAGGGGACGGGGACGGTTTAGGGTCCAGGTGAGGGTACGACAACGCTCCTGGGGGAGCGTACGTGTGAGGGCGCGGGTTAGTGTCACCGTACGGATTAGGATTAGGGGACGGGTGAGGGTCAGGCTTCGGGGAAGGGTTAGGGTTAGGGTTCGGGCTAGGGTTAGGGTTAGGGGACGGGGACGGTTTAGGGTCCAGGTGAGGGTACGACAACGCTCTAGGGGGAGCGTACGTGTGAGGGCGCGGGTTAGTGTCAGCGTACGGGTTAGGATTAGGGGACGGGTGAGGGTCAGGCTTCGGGGAAGGGTTAGGGTTAGGGTTCGGGCTAGGGTTAGGGTTAGGGGACGGGGACGGTTTAGGGTCCAGGTGAGGGTACGACAACGCTCTAGGGGGAGCGTACGTGTGAGGGTGTGGGTTAGTGTCAGCGTACGGGTTAGGATTAGGGGACGGGTGAGGGTCAGGCTTCGGGGAAGGGTTAGGGTTAGGGTTCGGGCTAGGGTTAGGGTTAGGGGACGGGGACGGTTTAGGGTCCAGGTGAGGGTACGACAACGCTCTAGGGGGAGCGTACGTGTGAGGGCGCGGGTTAGTGTCAGCGTACGGGTTAGGATCAGGGGACGGGTGAGGGTCAGGCTTCGGGGAAGGGTTAGGGTTAGGGTTCGGGCTAGGGTTAGGGTTAGGGGACGGGGACGGTTTAGGGTCCAGGTGAGGGTACGACAACGCTCTAGGGGGAGCGTACGTGTGAGGGCGCGGGTTAGTGTCAGCGTACGGGTTAGGATTAGGGGACGGGTGAGTGTCAGGCTTCGGGGAAGGGTTAGGGTTAGGGTTCGGGCTAGGGTTAGGGTTAGGGGACGGGGACGGTTTAGGGTCCAGGTGAGGGTACGACAACGCTCTAGGGGGAGCGTACGTGTGAGGACGCGGGTTAGTGTCAGCGTACGGGTTAGGATTAGGGGACGGGTGAGGGTCAGGCTTCGGGGAGGGTTAGGGTTAGGGTTCGGGCTAGGGTTAGGGTTAGGGGACGGGGACGGTTTAGGGTCCAGGTGAGGGTACGACAACGCTCTAGGGGGAGCGTACGTGTGAGGGCGCGGGTTAGTGTCAGCGTACGGGTTAGGATTAGGGGACGGGTGAGGGTCAGGCTTCGGGGAAGGGTTAGGGTTAGGGTTCGGGCTAGGGTTAGGGTTAGGGGACGGGGACGGTTTAGGGTCCAGGTGAGGGTACGACAACGCTCTAGGGGGAGCGTACGTGTGAGGGCGCGGGTTAGTGTCAGCGTACGGGTTAGGATTAGGGGACGGGTGAGGGTCAGGCTTCGGGGAAGGGTTAGGGTTAGGGTTCGGGCTAGGGTTAGGGTTAGGGGACGGGGACGGTTTAGGGTCCAGGTGAGGGTACGACAACGCTCTAGGGGGAGCGTACGTGTGAGGGCGCGGGTTAGTGTCAGCGTACGGGTTAGGATTAGGGGACGGGTGAGGGTCAGGCTTCGGGGAAGGGTTAGGGTTAGGGTTCGGGCTAGGGTTAGGGTTAGGGGACGGGGACGGTTTAGGGTCCAGGTGAGGGTACGACAACGCTCTAGGGGGAGCGTACGTGTGAGGGCGCGGGTTAGTGTCAGCGTACGGGTTAGGATTAGGGGACGGGTGAGGGTCAGGCTTCGGGGAAGGGTTAGGGTTAGGGTTTGGGCTAGGGTTAGGGTTAGGGGACGGGGACGGTTTAGGGTCCAGGTGAGGGTACGACAACGCTCTAGGGGGAGCGTACGTGTGAGGGCGCGGGTTAGTGTCAGCGTACGGGTTAGGATTAGGGGACGGGTGAGGGTCAGGCTTCGGGGAAGGTTTAGGGTTAGGGTTCGGTCTAGGGTTAGGGTTAGGGGACGGGGACGGTTTAGGGTCCAGGTGACGGTACGACAACGCTCTAGGGGGAGCGTACGTGTGAGGGCGCGGGTTAGTGTCAGCGTACGGGTTAGGATTAGGGGACGGGTGAGGGTCAGGCTTCGGGGAAGGGTTAGGGTTAGGGTTCGGGCTAGGGTTAGGGTTAGGGGATGGGGACGGTTTAGGGTCCAGGTGAGGGTACGACAATGCTCTAGGGGGAGCGTACGTGTGAGGGCGTGGGTTAGTGTCAGCGTACGGGTTAGGATTAGGGTACGGATGAGGGTCAGGCTTCGGGGAAGGGTTAGGGTTAGGGTTGGGGCTAGGGTTAGGGTTAGGGGACGGGGACGGTTTAGGGTCCAGGTGAGGGTACGACAACGCTCTAGGGGGAGCGTACGTGTGAGGGCGCGGGTTAGTGTCAGCGTACGGGTTAGGATTAGGGGACGGGTGAGGGTCAGGCTTTGGGGAAGTGTTAGGGTTAGGGTTCGGGCTAGGGTTAGGGTTAGGGGACGGGGACGGTTTAGGGTCCAGGTGAGGGTACGACAACGCTCTAGGGGGAGCGTACGTGTGAGGGCGCGGGTTAGTGTCAGCGTACGGGTTAGGATTAGGGGACGGATGAGTGTCAGGCTTCGGGGAAGGGTTAGGGTTAGGGTTCGGGCTAGGGTTAGGGTTAGGGGACGGGGACGGTTTAGGGTCCAGGTGAGGGTACGACAACGCTCTAGGGGGAGCGTACGTGTGAGGGCGCGGGTTAGTGTCAGCGCACGGGTTAGGATTAGGGGACGCCTGAGGGTCAGGCTTCGGGGAAGGGTTAGGGTTAGGGTTCGGGCTAGGGTTAGGGTTAGGGGACGGGGACGGTTTAGGGTCCAGGTGAGGGTACGACAACGCTCTAGGGGGAGCGTACGTGTGAGGGCGCGGGTTAGTGTCAGCGTACGGGTTAGGATTAGGGGACGCCTGAGGGTCAGGCTTCGGGGAAGGGTTAGGGTTAGGGTTCGGGCTAGGGTTAGGGTTAGGGGACGGGGACGGTTTAGGGTCCAGGTGAGGGTACGACAACGCTCTAGGGGGAGCGTACGTGTGAGGGCGCGGGTTAGTGTCAGCGTACGGGTTAGGATTAGGGGACGGGTGAGGGTCAGGCTTCGGGGAAGGGTTAGGGTTAGGGTTCGGGCTAGGGTTAGGGTTAGGGGACGGGGACGGTTTAGGGTCCAGGTGAGGGTACGACAACGCTCTAGGGGGAGCGTACGTGTGAGGGCGCGGGTTAGTGTCAGCGTACGGGTTAGGATTAGGGGACGGGTGAGGGTCAGGCTTCGGGGAAGGGTTAGGGTTAGGGTTCGGGCTAGGGTTAGGGTTAGGGGACGGGGACGGTTTAGGGTCCAGGTGAGGGTACGACAACGCTCTAGGGGGAGCGTACGTGTGAGGGCGCGGGTTAGTGTCACCGTACGGGTTAAAATTAGGGGACGGGTGAGGGTCAGGCTTCGGGGAAGGGTTAGGGTTAGGGTTCGGGCTAGGGTTAGGGTTAGGGGACGGGGACGGTTTAGGGTCCAGGTGAGGGTACGATAACGCTCTAGGGGGAGCGTACGTGTGAGGGCGCGGGTTAGTGTAAGCGTACGGGTTAGGATTAGGGGACGCCTGAGGGTCAGGCTTCGGGGAAGGGTTAGGGTTAGGGTTCGGGCTAGGGTTAGGGTTAGGGGACGGGGACGGTTTTGGTCCAGGTGAGGGTACGACAACGCTCTAGGGGGAGCGTACGTGTGAGGGCGCGGGTTAGTGTCAGCGTACGGGTTAGGATTAGGGGACGCCTGAGGGTCAGGCTTCGGGGAAGGGTTAGGGTTAGGGTTCGGGCTAGGGTTAGGGTTAGGGGACGGGGACGGTTTAGGGTCCAGGTGAGGGTACGACAACGCTCTAGGGGGAGCGTACGTGTGAGGGCGCAGTTTAGTGTCAGAGTACGGGTTAGGATTAGGGGACGGGTGAGGGTCAGGCTTCGGGGAAGGGTTAGGGTTAGGGTTCGGGCTAGGGTTAGGGTTAGGGGACGGGGACGGTTTAGGGTCCAGGTGAGGGTACGACAACGCTCTAGGGGGAGCGTACGTGTGAGGGCGCGGGTTACTGTCAGCGTACGGGTTAGGATTAGGGGACGGGTGAGGGTCAGGCTTCGGGGAAGGGTTAGGGTTAGGGTTCGGGCTAGGGTTAGGGTTAGGGGACGGGGACGGTTTAGGGTCCAGGTGAGGGTACGACAACGCTCTAGGGGGAGCGTACGTGTGAGGGCGCGGGTTAGTGTCAGCGTACGGGTTAGGATTAGGGGACGCCTGAGGGTCAGGCTTCGGGGAAGGGTTAGGGTTAGGGTTCGGGCTAGGGTTAGGGTTAGGGGACGGGGACGGTTTAGGGTCCAGGTGAGGGTACGACAACGCTCTAGGGGGAGCGTACGTGTGAGGGCGCGGGTTAGTGTCAGCGTACGGGTTAGGATTAGGGGACGGGTGAGGGTCAGTCTTCGGGGCAGGGTTAGGGTTAGGGTTCGGGCTAGGGTTAGGGTTAGGGGACGGGGACGGTTTAGGGTCCAGGTGAGGGTACGACAACGCTCTAGGGGGAGCGTACGTGTGAGGGCGCGGGTTAGTGTCAGCGTACGGGTTAGGATTAGGGGACGGGTGAGGGTCAGGCTTCGGGGAAGGGTTAGGGTTAGGGTTGGGGCTAGGGTTAGGGTTAGGGGACGGGGACGGTTTAGGGTACAGGTGAGGGTACGACAACGCTCTAGGGGGAGCGTACGTGTGAGGGCGCGGGTTAGTGTCAGCGTACGGGTTAGGATTAGGGGACGGGTGAGGGTCAGGCTTCGGGGAAGGGTTAGGGTTAGGGTTGGGGCTAGGGTTAGGGTTAGGGGACGGGGACGGTTTAGGGTCCAGGTGAGGGTACGACAACGCTCTAGGGGGAGCGTACGTGTGAGGGCGCGGGTTAGTGTCAGCGTACGGGTTAGGATTAGGGGACGGGTGAGGGTCAGGCTTCGGGGAAGGGTTGGGGTTAGGGTTCGGGCTAGGGTTAGGGTTAGGGGACGGGGACGGTTTAGGGTCCAGGTGAGGGTACGACAACGCTCTAGGGGGAGCGTACGTGTGAGGGCGCGGGTTAGTGTCAGCGTACGGGTTAGGATTAGGGGACGGGTGAGGGTCAGGCTTCGGGGAAGGGTTAGGGTTAGGGTTCGGGCTAGGGTTAGGGTTAGGGGACGGGGACGGTTTAGGGTCCAGGTGAGGGTACGACAACGCTCTAGGGGGAGCGTACGTGTGAGGGCGCGGGTTAGTGTCAGCGTACGGGTTAGGATTAGGGGACGGGTGAGGGTCAGGCTTCGGGGAAGGGTTAGGGTTAGGGTTCGGGCTAGGGTTAGGGTTAGGGGATGGGGACGATTTAGGGTCCAGGTGAGGGTACGACAACGCACTAGGGGGAGCGTACGTGTGAGGGCGCGGGTTAGTGTCAGCGTACGGGTTAGGATTAGGGGACGGGTGAGGGTCAGGCTTCGGGGAAGGGTTAGGGTTAGGGTTCGGGCTAGGGTTAGGGTTAGGGGACGGGGACGGTTTAGGGTCCAGGTGAGGGTACGACAACGCTCTAGGGGGAGCGTACGTGTGAGGGCGCGGGTTAGTGTCAGCGTACGGGTTAGGATTAGGGGACGCCTGAGGGTCAGGCTTCGGGGAAGGGTTAGGGTTAGGGTTCGGGCTAGGGTTAGGGTTAGGGGACGGGGACGGTTTAGGGTCCAGGTGAGGGTACGACAACGCTCTAGGGGGAGCGTACGTGTGAGGGCGCGGGTCAGTGTCAGCGTACGGGTTAGGATTAGGGGACGGGTGAGGGTCAGGCTTCGGGGAAGTGTTAGGGTTAGGGTTCGGGCTAGGGTTAGGGTTAGGGGACGGGGACGGTTTTGGTCCAGGTGAGGGTACGACAACGCTCTAGGGGGAGCGTACGTGTGAGGGCGCGGGTTAGTGTCAGCGTACGGGTTAGGATTAGGGGACGCCTGAGGGTCAGGCTTCGGGGAAGGGTTAGGGTTAGGGTTCGGGCTAGGGTTAGGGTTAGGGGACGGGGACGGTTTAGGGTCCAGGTGAGGGTACGACAACGCTCTAGGGGGAGCGTACGTGTGAGGGCGCGGGTTAGTGTCAGCGTACGGGTTAGGATTAGGGAACGGGTGAGGGTCAGTCTTCGGGGAAGGGTTAGGGTTAGGGTTCGGGCTAGGGTTAGGGTTAGGGGACGGGGACGGTTTAGGGTCCAGGTGAGGGTACGACAACGCTCTAGGGGGAGCGTACGTGTGAGGGCGCGGGTTAGTGTCAGCGTACGGGTTAGGATTAGGGGACGGGTGAGGGTCAGGCTTCGGGGAAGGGTTAGGGTTAGGGTTGGGGCTAGGGTTAGGGTTAGGGGACGGGGACGGTTTAGGGTCCAGGTGAGGGTACGACAACGCTCTAGGGGGAGCGTACGTGTGAGGGCGCGGGTTAGTGTCAGCGTACGGGTTAGGATTAGGGGACGGGTGAGGGTCAGGCTTCGGGGAAGGGTTAGGGTTAGGGTTCGGGCTAGGGTTAGGGTTAGGGGACGGGGACGGTTTAGGGTCCAGGTGAGGGTACGACAACGCTCTAGGGGGAGCGTACGTGTGAGGGCGCGGGTTAGTGTCAGCGTACGGGTTAGGATTAGGGGACGGGTGAGGGTCAGGCTTCGGGGAAGGGTTAGGGTTAGGGTTCGGGCTAGGGTTAGGGTTAGGGGACGGGGACGGTTTAGGGTCCAGGTGAGGTTACGACAACGCTCTAGGGGGAGCGTACGTGTGAGGGCGCGGGTTAGTGTCAGCGTACGGGTTAGGATTAGGGGACGGGTGAGGGTCAGGCTTCGGGCAAGGGTTAGGGTTAGGGTTCGGGCTAGGGTTAGGGTTAGGGGACGGGGACGGTTTAGGGTCCAGGTGAGGGTACGACAACGCTCTAGGGGGAGCGTACGTGTGAGGGCGCGGGTTAGTGTCAGCGTACGGGTTAGGATTAGGGGACGGGTGAGGGTCAGGCTTCGGGGAAGGGTTAGGGTTAGGGTTCGGGCTAGGGTTAGGGTTAGGGGACGGGGGCGGTTTAGGGTCCAGGTGAGGGTACGACAACGCTCTAGGGGGAGCGTACGTGTGAGGGCGCGGGTTAGTGTCAGCGTACGGGTTAGGATTAGGGGACGGGTGAGGGTCAGGCTTCGGGGAAGGGTTAGGGTTCGGGTTTGGGCTAGGGTTAGGGTTAGGGGATGGGGGCGGTTTAGGGTCCAGGTGAGGGTACGACAACGCTCTAGGGGGAGCGTACGTGTGAGGGCGCGGGTTAGTGTCAGCGTACGGGTTAGGATTAGGCGACGGGTGAGGGTCAGGCTTCGGGGAAGTGTTAGGGTTAGGGTTCGGGCTAGGGTTAGGGGACGGGGACGGTTTAGGGTCCAGGTGAGGGCAAGACAACGCTCTAGGGGGAGCGTACATGTGAGGGCGCGGGTTAGTGTCAGCGTACGGGTTAGGATTAGGGGACGGGTGAGGGTCAGGCTTCGGGGAAGGGTTAGGGTTAGGGTTCCGGCTAGGGTTAGGGTTAGGGGACGGGGACGGTTTAGGGTCCAGGTGAGGGTACGACAACGCTCTAGGGGGAGCGTACGTGTGAGGGCGTGGGTTAGTGTCAGCGTACGGGTTAGGATTAGGGGACGGGTGAGGGTCAGGCTTCGGGGAAGGGTTAGGGTTAGGCTTCGGGCTAGGGTTAGAGTTAGGGGACGGGGGCGGTTTAGGTCCAGGTGAGAGTACGACAACGCTCTAGGGGGAGCGTACGTGTGAGGGCGCGGGTTAGTGTCATTGTACGGGTTAGGATTAGGGGACGGGTGAGGGTCAGGCTTCGGAGAAGGGTTAGGGTTAGGGTTCGGGCTAGGGTTAGGGTTAGGGGACGGGGACGGTTTAGGGTCCAGGTGAGGGTACGACAACGCTCTAGGGGGAGCGTACGTGTGAGGGCGCGGGTTAGTGTCAGCGTACGGGTTAGGATTAGGGGACGGGTGAGGGTCAGGCTTCGGGGAAGGGTTAGGGTTAGGGTTGGGGCTAGGGTTAGGGTTAGGGGACGGGGACGGTTTAGGGACCAGGTGAGGGTACGACAACGCTCTAGGGGGAGCGTACGTGTGAGGGCGCGGGTTAGTGTCAGCGTACGGGTTAGGATTAGGGGACGGGTGAGGGTCAGGCTTCGGGGAAGGGTTAGGGTTAGGGTTCGGGCTAGGGTTAGGGTTAAGGGACGGGGACGGTTTAGGGTCCAGGTGAGGGTACGACAACGCTCTAGGGGGAGCGTACGTGTGAGGGCGCGGGTTAGTGTCAGCGTACGGGTTAGGATTAGGGGACGGGTGAGGGTCAGGCTTCGGGGAAGGGTTAGGGTTAGGGTTCGGGCTAGGGTTAGGGTTAGGGGACGGGGACGGTTTAGGGTCCAGGTGAGGGTACGACAACGCTCTAGGGGGAGCGTACGTGTGAGGGCGCGGGTTAGTGTCAGCGTACGGGTTAGGATTAGGGGACGGCTGAGGGTCAGGCTTCGGGGAAGGGTTAGGGTTAGGGTTCGGGCTAGAGTTAGGGTTAGGGGACGGGGACGGTTTAGGGTCCAGGTGAGGGTACGACAACGCTCTAGGGGGAGCGTACGTGTGAGGGCGCAGGTTAGTGTCAGCGTACGGGTTAGGATTAGGGGACGGGTGAGGGTCAGGCTTCGGGGAAGTGTTAGGGTTAGGGTTCGGGCTAGGGTTAGGGTTAGGGGACGGGGACGGTTTAGGGTCCAGGTGAGGGTACGACAACGCTCTAGGGGGAGCGTACGTGTGAGGGCGCGGGTTAGTGTCAGCGTACGGGTTAGGATTAGGGGACGGGTGAGGGTCAGGCTTCGGGGAAGTGTTAGGGTTAGGGTTCGGGCTAGGGTTAGGGTTAGGGGACGGGGACGGTTTAGGGTCCAGGTGAGGGTACGACAACGCTCTAGGGGGAGCGTACGTGTGAGGGCGCGGGTTAGTGTCAGCGTACGGGTTAGGATTAGGGGACGGGTGAGGGTCAGGCTTCGGGGAAGGGTTAGGGTTAGGGTTCGGGCTAGGGTTAGGGTTAGGGGACGGGGGCGGTTTAGGGTCCAGGTGAGGGTACGACAACGCTCTAGGGGGAGCGTACGTGTGAGGGCGCGGGTTAGTGTCAGCGTACGGGTTAGGATTAGGGGACGGGTGAGGGTCAGGCTTCGGGGAAGTGTTAGGGTTAGGGTTCGGGCTAGGGTTACGGTTAGGGTTAGGGGACAGGGACGGTTTAGGGTCCAGGTGAGGGTACGACAACGCTCTAGGGGGAGCGTACGTGTGAGGGCGCGGGTTAGTGTCAGCGTACGGGTTAGGATTAGGGGACGGGTGAGGGTCAGGCTTCGGGGAAGGGTTAGGGTTAGGGTTCCGGCTAGGGTTAGGGTTAGGGGACGGGGACGGTTTAGGGTCCAGGTGAGGGTACGACAACGCTCTAGGGGGAGCGTACGTGTGAGGGCGCGGGTTAGTGTCAGCGTACGGGTTAGGATTAGGGGACGGATGAGGGTCAGGCTTCGGGGAAGGGTTAGGGTTAGGGTTCGGGCTAGGGTTAGGGTTAGGGGACGGGGACGGTTTAGGGTCCAGGTGAGGGTACGACAACGCTCTAGGGGGAGCGTAAATGTGAGGGCGCGGGTTAGTGTCAGCGTACGGGTTAGGATTAGGGGACGGGTGAGGGTCAGGCTTCGGGGAAGGGTTAGGGTTAGGGTTCGGGCTAGGGTTAGGGTTAGGGGACGGGGACGGGGACGGTTTAGGGTCCAGGTGAGGGTACGACAACGCTCTAGGGGGAGCGTACATGTGAGGGCGCGGGTTAGTGTCAGCGTACGGGTTAGGATTAGGGGACGGGTGAGGGTCAGGCTTCGGGGAAGGGTTAGGGTTAGGGTTCGGGCTAGGGTTAGGGTTAGGGGACGGGGACGGTTTAGGGTCCAGGTGAGGGTACGACAACGCTCTAGGGGGAGCGTACGTGTGAGGGCGCGGGTTAGTGTCAGCGTACGGGTTAGGATTAGGGGACGGGTGAGGGTCAGGCTTCGGGGAAGGGTTAGGGTTAGGGTTCGGGCTAGGGTTAGGGATAGGGGACGGGGGCGGTTTAGGGTCCAGGTGAGGGTACGACAACGCTCTAGGGGGAGCGTACGTGTGAGGGCGCGGGTTAGTGTCAGCGTACGGGTTAGGATTAGGGGACGGGTGAGGGTCAGGCTTCGGGGAAGTGTTAGGGTTAGGGTTCGGGCTAGGGTTAGGGTTAGGGTTAGGGGACGGGGACGGTTTAGGGTCCAGGTGAGGGTACGACAACGCTCTAGGGGGAGCGTACGTGTGAGGGCGCGGGTTAGTGTCAGCGTACGGGTTAGGATTAGGGGACGGGTGAGGGTCAGGCTTCGGAGAAGGGTTAGGGTTAGGGTTCCGGCTAGGGTTAGGGTTAGCGGACGGGGACGGTTTAGGGTCCAGGTGAGGGTACGACAACGCTCTAGGGGGAGCGTACGTGTGAGGGCGCGGGTTAGTGTCAGCGTACGGGTTAGGATTAGGGGACGGGTGAGGGTCATGCTTCGGGGAAGTGTTAGGGTTAGGGTTCGGGCTAGGGTTAGGGTTAGGGGACGGGGGCGGTTTATGTCCAGGTGAGGGTACGACAACGCTCTAGGGGGAGCATACGTGTGAGGGCGCGGGTTAGTGTCATTGTACGGGTTAGGATTAGGGGACGGGTGAGGGTCAGGCTTCGGGGAAGGGTTAGGGTTAGGGTTCGGGCTAGGGTTAGGGTTAGGTTTAGGGGACGGGGACGGTTTAGGGTCCAGGTGAGGGTACGACAACGCTCTAGGGGGAGCGTACGTGTGAGGGCGCGGGTTACTGTCAGCGTACGGGTTAGGATTAGGGGACGGGTGAGGGTCAGGCTTCGGGGAAGTGTTAGGGTTAGGGTTCGGGCTAGGGTTAGGGTTAGGGGACGGGGACGGTTTAGGGTCCAGGTGAGGGTACGACAACGCTCTAGGGGGAGCGTACGTGTGAGGGCGCGGGTTAGTGTCAGCGTACGGGTTAGGATAAGGGGACGGGTGAGGGTCAGGCTTTGGGGAAGGGTTAGGGTTAGGGTTCGGGCTAGGGTTAGGGTTAGGGGACGGGGACGGTTTAGGATCCAGGTGAGGGTACGACAACGCTCTAGGGGGAGCGTACGTGTGAGGGCGCGGGTTAGTGTCAGCGTACGGGTTAGGATTAGGGGACGGGTGAGGGTCAGGCTTCGGGGAAGGGTTAGGGTTAGGGTTGGGGCTAGGGTTAGGGTTAGGGGACGGGGACGGTTTAGGGTCCAGGTGAGGGTACGACAACGCTCTAGGGGGAGCTTACGTGTGAGGGCGCGGGTTAGTGTCAGCGTACGGGTTAGGATTAGGGGACGGGTGAGGGTCAGGCTTCGGGGAAGGGTTAGGGTTAGGTTTCGGGCTAGGGTTAGGGTTAGGGGACGGGGACGGTTTAGGGTCCAGGTGAGGGTACGACAACGCTCTAGGGGGAGCGTACGTGTGAGGGCGCGGGTTAGTGTCAGCGTACGGGTTAGGATTAGGGGACGGGTGAGGGTCAGGCTTCGGGGAAGGGTTAGGGTTAGGGTTCGGGCTAGGGTTAGGGTTAGGGGACGGGGACGGTTTAGGTCCAGGTGAGGGTACGACAACGCTCTAGGGGGAGCTTACGTGTGAGGGCGCGGGTTAGTGTCAGCGTACGGGTTAGGATTAGGGGACGGGTGAGGGTCAGGCTTCGGGGAAGGGTTAGGGTTAGGGTTCAGGCTAGGGTTAGGGTTAGGGGACGGGGACGGTTTAGGGTCCAGGTGAGGGTACGACAACGCTCTAGGGGGAGCGTAAGTGTGAGGGCGCGGGTTAGTGTTAGCGTACGGGTTAGGATTAGGGGACGGGTGAGGGTCAGGCTTCGGGGAAGGGTTAGGGTTAGGGTTCGGGCTAGGGTTAGGGTTAGGGGACGGGGACGGTTTAGGTCCAGGTGAGGGTACGACAACGCTCTAGGGGGAGCTTACGTGTGAGGGCGCGGGTTAGTGTCAGCGTACGGGTTAGGATTAGGGGACGGGTGAGGGTCAGGCTTCGGGGAAGGGTTAGGGTTAGGGTTCGGGCTAGGGTTAGGGTTAGGGGACGGGGACGGTTTAGGGTCCAGGTGAGGGTACGACAACGCTCTAGGGGGAGCGTACGTGTGAGGGCGCGGGTTAGTGTCAGCGTACGGGTTAGGATTAGGGGACGGGTGAGGGTCAGGCTTCGGGGAAGGGTTAGGGTTAGGGTTGGGGCTAGGGTTAGGGTTAGGGGACGGGGACGGTTTAGGGTCCAGGTGAGGGTACGACAACGCTCTAGGGGGAGCTTACGTGTGAGGGCGCGGGTTAGTGTCAGCGTACGGGTTAGGATTAGGGGACGGGTGAGGGTCAGGCTTCGGGGAAGGGTTAGGGTTAGGGTTCGGGCTAGGGTTAGGGTTAGGGGACGGGGACGGTTTAGGGTCCAGGTGAGGGTACGACAACGCTCTAGGGGGAGCGTACGTGTGAGGGCGCGGGTTAGTGTCAGCGTACGGGTTAGGATTAGGGGACGGGTGAGGGTCAGGCTTCGGGGAAGGGTTAGGGTTAGGGTTCGGGCTAGGGTTAGGGTTAGGGGACGGGGACGGTTTAGGGTCCAGGTGAGGGTACGACAACGCTCTAGGGGGAGCGTACGTGTGAGGGCGCGGGTTAGTGTCAGCGTACGGGTTAGGATTAGGGGACGGGTGAGGGTCAGGCTTCGGGGAAGGGTTAGGGTTAGGGTTCGGGCTAGGGTTAGGGTTAGGGGACGGGGGCGGTTTAGGGTCCAGGTGAGGGTACGACAACGCTCTAGGGGGAGCGTACGTGTGAGGGCGCGGGTTAGTGTCAGCGTACGGGTTAGGATTAGGGGACGGGTGAGGGTCAGGCTTCGGGGAAGGGTTAGGGTTAGGGTTCGGGCTAGGGTTAGGGTTAGGGGATGGGGGCGGTTTAGGGTCCAGGTGAGGGTACGACAACGCTCTAGGGGGAGCGTACGTGTGAGGGCGCGGGTTAGTGTCAGCGTACGGGTTAGGATTAGGGGACGGGTGAGGGTCAGGCTTCGGGGAAGTGTTAGGGTTAGGGTTCGGGCTAGGGTTAGGGTTAGGGTTAGGGGACGGGGACGGTTTAGGGTCCAGGTGAGGGTACGACAACGCTCTAGGGGGAGCGTACGTGTGAGGGCGCAGGTTAGTGTCAGCGTACGGGTTAGGATTAGGGGACGGGTGAGGGTCAGGCTTCGGGGAAGGGTTAGGGTTAGGGTTCGGGCTAGGGTTAGGGTTAGGGGACGGGGACAGTTTAGGGTCCAGGTGAGGGTACGACAACGCTCTAGGGGGAGCGTACGTGTGAGGGCGCGGGTTAGTGTCAGCGTACGGGTTAGGATTAGGGGACGGGTGAGGGTCAGGCTTCGGGGAAGGGTTAGGGTTAGGGTTCGGGCTAGGGTTAGGTTTAGGGGACGGGGACGGTTTAGGGTCCAGGTGAGGGTACGACAACGCTCTAGGGGGAGCGTACGTGTGAGGGCGCGGGTTAGTGTCAGCGTACGGGTTAGGATTAGGGGACGGGTGAGGGTCAGGCTTCGGGGAAGGGTTAGGGTTAGGGTTCGGGCTAGGGTTAGGGTTAGGGGACGGGGGCGGTTTAGGGTCCAGGTGAGGGTACGACAACGCTCTAGGGGGAGCGTACGTGTGAGGGCGCGGGTCAGTGTCAGCGTACGGGTTAGGATTAGGGGACGGGTGAGGGTCAGGCTTCGGGGAAGTGTTAGGGTTAGGGTTCGGGCTAGGGTTAGGGTTAGGGTTAGGGGACAGGGACGGTTTAGGGTCCAGGTGAGGGTACGACAATGCTCTAGGGGAGCGTACGTGTGAGGGCGCGGGTTAGTGTCAGCGTACGGGTTAGGATTAGGGGACGGGTGAGGGTCAGGCTTCAGGGAAGGGTTAGGGTTAGGGTTCGGGCTAGGGTTAGGGTTAGGGGACGGGGACGGTTTAGGGTCCAGGTGAGGGTACGACAACGCTCTAGGGGGAGCGTACGTGTGAGGGCGCGGGTTAGTGTCAGCGTACGGGTTAGGATTAGGGGACGGGTGAGGGTCAGGCTTCGGGGAAGGGTTAGGGTTAGGGTTCGGGCTAAGGTTAGGGTTAGGGGACGGGGACGGTTTAGGGTCCAGGTGAGAGTACGACAACGCTCTAGGGGGAGCGTACGTGTGAGGGCGTGGGTTAGTGTCAGCGTACGGGTTAGGATTAGGGGACGGGTGAGGGTCAGGCTTCGGGGAAGGGTTAGGGTTAGGGTTCGGGCTAGGGTTAGGGTTAGGGGACGGGGACGGTTTAGGGTCCAGGTGAGGGTACGACAACGCTCTAGGGGGAGCGTACGTGTGAGGGCGCGGGTTAGTGTCAGCGTACGGGTTAGGATTAGGGGACGGGTGAGGGTCAGGCTTCGGGGAAGGGTTAGGGTTAGGGTTCGGGCTAGGGTTAGGGTTAGGGGACGGGGACGGTTTAGGGTCCAGGTGAGGGTACGACAACGCTCTAGGGGGAGCGTACGTGTGAGGGCGCGGGTTAGTGTCAGCGTACGGGTTAGGATTAGGGGACGGGTGAGGGTCAGGCTTCGGGGAAGGGTTAGGGTTAGGGTTGGGGCTAGGGTTTGGGTTAGGGGACGGGGACGGTTTAGGGTCCAGGTGAGGGTACGACAACGCTCTAGGGGGAGCGTACGTGTGAGGGCGCGGGTTAGTGTCAGCGTACGGGTTAGGATTAGGGGACGGGTGAGGGTCAGGCTTCGGGGAAGGGTTAGGGTTAGGGTTCGGGCTAGGGTTAGGGTTAGGGGACGGGGACGGTTTAGGGTCCAGGTGAGGGTACGACAACGCTCTAGGGGGAGCGTACATGTGAGGGCGCGGGTTAGTGTCAGCGTACGGGTTAGGATTAGGGGACGGGTGAGGGTCAGGCTTCGGGGAAAGGTTAGGGTTAGGGTTCGGGCTAGGGTTAGGGTTAGGGTTAGGGGACAGGGACGGTTTAGGTTCCAGGTGAGGGTACGACAACGCTCTAGGGGGAGCGTACGTGTGAGGGCGCGGGTTAGTGTCAGCGTACGGGTTAGGATTAGGGGACGGTTGAGGGTCAGGCTTCGGGGAAGGGTTAGGGTTAGGGTTCCGGCTAGGGTTAGGGTTAGGGGACGGGGACGGTTTAGGGTCCAGGTGAGGGTACGACAACGCTCTAGGGGGAGCGTACGTGTGAGGGCGCGGGTTAGTGTCAGCGTACGGGTTAGGATTAGGGGACGGGTGAGGGTCAGGCTTCGGGGAAGGGTTAGGGTTAGGGTTCGGGCTAGGGTTAGGGTTAGGGGACGGGGACGGTTTAGGGTCCAGGTGAGGGTACGACAACGCTCTAGGGGGAGCGTACGTGTGAGGGCGCGGGTTAGTGTCAGCGTACGGGTTAGGATTAGGGGACGGGTGAGGGTCAGGCTTCGGGGAAGGGTTAGGGTTAGGGTTCGGGCTAGGGTTAGGTTTAGGGGACGGGGACGGTTTAGGGTCCAGGTGAGGGTACGACAACGCTCTAGGGGAGCGTACGTGTGAGGGCGCGGGTTAGTGTCAGCGTACGGGTTAGGATTAGGGGACGGGTGAGGGTCAGGCTTCGGGGAAGGGTTAGGGTTAGGGTTCGGGCTAGGGTTAGGGTTAGGGGACGGGGACGGTTTAGGGTCCAGGTGAGGGTACGACAACGCTCTAGGGGGAGCGTACGTGTGAGGGCGCGGGTTAGTGTCAGCGTACGGGTTAGGATTAGGGGACGGGTGAGGGTCAGGCTTCGGGGAAGGGTTAGGGTTAGGGTTCGGGCTAGGGTTAGGGTTAGGGGACGGGGACGGTTTAGGGTCCAGGTGAGGGTACGACAACGCTCTAGGGGGAGCGTACGTGTGAGGGCGCGGGTTAGTGTCAGCGTACGGGTTAGGATTAGGGGACGGGTGAGGTTCAGGCTTCGGGGAAGGGTTAGGGTTAGGGTTCGGGCTAGGGTTAGGGTTAGGGGACGGGGGCGGTTTAGGGTCCAGGTGAGGGTACGACAACGCTCTAGGGGGAGCGTACGTGTGAGGGCGCGGGTTAGTGTCAGCGTACGGGTTAGGATTAGGGGACGGGTGAGGGTCAGGCTTCGGGGAAGGGTTAGGGTTAGGGTTCGGGCTAGGGTTAGGGTTAGGGGATGGGGGCGGTTTAGGGTCCAGGTGAGGGTACGACAACGCTCTAGGGGGAGCGTACGTGTGAGGGCGCGGGTTAGTGTCAGCGTACGGGTTAGGATTAGGGGACGGGTGAGGGTCAGGCTTCGGGGAAGTGTTAGGGTTAGGGTTCGGGCTAGGGTTAGGGTTAGGGTTAGGGGACGGGGACGGTTTAGGGTCCTGGTGAGGGTACGACAACGCTCTAGGGGGAGCGTACGTGTGAGGGCGCGGGTTAGTGTCAGCGTACGGGTTAGGATTAGGGGACGGGTGAGGGTCAGGCTTCAGGGAAGGGTTAGGGTTAGGGTTCCGGCTAGGGTTAGGGTTAGGGGACGGGGACGGTTTAGGGTCCAGGTGAGGGTACGACAACGCTCTAGGGGGAGCGTACGTGTGAGGGCGCGGGTTAGTGTCAGCGTACGGGTTAGGATTAGGGGACGGGTGAGGGTCAGGCTTCGGGGAAGGGTTAGGGTTAGGGTTCGGGCTAGGGTTAGAGTTAGGGGACGGGGGCGGTTTAGGTCCAGGTGAGGGTACGACAACGCTCTAGGGGGAGCGTACATGTGAGGGCGCCGGTTAGTGTCATTGTACGGGTTAGGATTAGGGGACGGGTGAGGGTCAGGCTTCGGAGAAGGGTTAGGGTTAGGGTTCGGGCTAGGGTTAGGGTTAGGGGACGGGGACGGTTTAGGGTCCAGGTGAGGGTACGACAACGCTCTAGGGGGAGCGTACGTGTGAGGGCGCCGGTTAGTGTCAGCGTACGGGTTAGGATTAGGGGACGGGTGAGGGTCAGGCTTCGGGGAAGGCTTAGGGTTAGGGTTCGGGCTAGGGTTAGTGTTAAGGGACGGGGACGGTTTAGGGTCCAGGTGAGGGTACGAAAACGCTCTAGGGGGAGCGTACGTGTGAGGGCGCGGGTTAGTGTCAGCATACGGGTTAGGATTAGGGGACGGGTGAGGGTCAGGCTTCGGGGAAGTGTTAGGGTTAGGGTTCGGGCTAGGGTTAGGGTTAGGGGACGGGGACGGTTTAGGGTCCAGGTGAGGGTACGACAACGCTCTAGGGGGAGCGTACATGTGAGGGCGCGGGTTAGTGTCAGCGTACGGGTTAGGATTAGGGGACGGGTGAGGGTCAGGCTTCGGGGAAGGGTTAGGGTTAGGGTTCGGGCTAGGGTTAGGGTTAGGGGACGGGGACGGTTTAGGGTCCAGGTGAGGGTACGACAACGCTCTAGGGGGAGCGTACGTGTGAGGGCGCGGGTTAGTGTCAGTGTACGGGTTAGGATTAGGGGACGGGTGAGGGTCAGGCTTCGGGGAAGGGTTAGGGTTAGGGTTCGGGCTAGGGTTAGGGTTAGGGGACGGGGACGGTTTAGGGTCCAGGTGAGGGTACGATAACGCTCTAGGGGGAGCGTACGTGTGAGGGCGCGGGTTAGTGTCAGCGTACGGGTTAGGATTAGGGGACGGGTGAGGGTCAGGCTTCGGGGAAGGGTTAGGGTTAGGGTTGGGGCTAGGGTTAGGGTTAGGGGACGGGGACGGTTTAGGGTCCAGGTGAGGGTACGACAACGCTCTAGGGGGAGCGTACGTGTGAGGGCGCGGGTTAGTGTCAGCGTACGGGTTAGGATTAGGGGACGGGTGAGGGTCAGGCTTCGGGGAAGCCTTAGGGTTAGGGTTCGGGCTAGGGTTAGGGTTAAGGGACGGGGACGGTTTAGGGTCCAGGTGAGGGTACGACAACGCTCTAGGGGGAGCGTTCGTGTGAGGGCGCGGGTTAGTGTCAGCGTACGGGTTAGGATTAGGGGACGGGTGAGGGTCAGGCTTCGGGGAAGGGTTAGGGTTAGGGTTCGGGCTAGGGTTAGGGTTAGGGGACGGGGACGGTTTAGGGTCCAGGTGAGGGTACGACAACGCTCTAGGGGGAGCGTACGTGTGAGGGCGCGGGTTAGTGTCAGCGTACGGGTTAGGATTAGGGGACGGGTGAGGGTCAGGCTTCGGGGAAGGGTTAGGGTTAGGGTTCGGGCTAGGGTTAGGGTTAGGGGACGGGGACGGTTTAGGGTCCAGGTGAGGGTACGACAACGCTCTAGGGGGAGCGTACGTGTGAGGGCGCGGGTTAGTGTCAGCGTACGGGTTAGGATTAGGGGACGGGTGAGGGTCAGGCTTCGGGGAAGGGTTAGGGTTAGGGTTCGGGCTAGGGTTAGGGTTAGGGGACGGGGACGGTTTAGGGTCCAGGTGAGGGTACGACAACGCTCTAGGGGAGCGTACGTGTGAGGGCGCGGGTTAGTGTCAGCGTACGGGTTAGGATTAGGGGACGGGTGAGGGTCAGGCTTCGGGGAAGGGTTAGGGTTAGGGTTCGGGCTAGGGTTAGGGTTAGGGGATGGGGACGGTTTAGGGTCCAGGTGAGGGTACGACAACGCTCTAGGGGGAGCGTACGTGTGAGGGCGCGGGTTAGTGTCAGCGTACGGGTTAGGATTAGGGGACGGGTGAGGGTCAGGCTTCGGGGAAGGGTTAGGGTTAGGGTTCGGGCTAGGGTTAGGGTTAGGGGACGGGGACGGTTTAGGGTCTAGGTGAGGGTACGACAACGCTCTAGGGGGAGCGTACGTGTGAGGGCGCGGGTTAGTGTCAGCGTACGGGATAGGATTAGGGGACGGGTGAGGGTCAGGCTTCGGGGAAGGGTTAGGGTTAGGGTTCGGGCTAGGGTTAGGGTTAGGGGACGGGGGCGGTTTAGGGTCCAGGTGAGGGTACGACAACGCTCTAGGGGGAGCCTACGTGTGAGGGCGCGGGTTAGTGTCAGCGTACGGGTTAGGATTAGGGGACGGGTGAGGGTCAGGCTTCGGGGAAGTGTTAGGGTTAGGGTTCGGGCTAGGGTTAGGGTTAGGGTTAGGGGACAGGGACGGTTTAGGGTCCAGGTGAGGGTACGACAACGCTCTAGGGGGAGCGTACGTGTGAGGGCGCGGGTTAGTGTCAGCGTACGGGTTAGGATTAGGGGACGGGTGAGGGTCAGGCTTCGGGGAAGGGTTAGGGTTAGGGTTCCGGCTAGGGTTAGGGTTAGGGGACGGGGACGGTTTAGGGTCCAGGTGAGGGTACGACAACGCTCTAGGGGGAGCGTACGTGTGAGGGCGCGGGTTAGTGTCAGCGTACGGGTTAGGATTAGGGGACGGGTGAGGGTCAGGCTTCGGGGAAGGGTTAGGGTTAGGGTTCGGGCTAGGGTTAGGGTTAGGGGACGGGGACGGTTTAGGGTCCAGGTGAGGGTACGACAACGCTCTAGGGGGAGCGTACGTGTGAGGGCGCGGGTTAGTGTCAGCGTACGGGTTAGGATTAGGGGACGGGTGAGGGTCAGGCTTCGGGGAAGGGTTAGGGTTAGGGTTCGGGCTAGGGTTAGGGTTAGGGGACGGGGACGGTTTAGGGTCCAGGTGAGGGTACGACAACGCTCTAGGGGAGCGTACGTGTGAGGGCGCGGGTTAGTGTCAGCGTACGGGTTAGGATTAGGGGACGGGTGAGGGTCAGGCTTCGGGGAAGGGTTAGGGTTAGGGTTCGGGCTAGGGTTAGGGTTAGGGGACGGGGACGGTTTAGGGTCCAGGTGAGGGTACGACAACGCTCTAGGGGGAGCGTACGTGTGAGGGCGCGGGTTAGTGTCAGCGTACGGGTTAGGATTAGGGGACGGGTGAGGGTCAGGCTTCGGGGAAGGGTTAGGGTTAGGGTTCGGGCTAGGGTTAGGGTTAGGGGACGGGGACGGTTTAGGGTCCAGGTGAGGGTACGACAACGCTCTAGGGGGAGCGTACGTGTGAGGGCGCGGGTTAGTGTCAGCGTACGGGTTAGGATTAGGGGACGGGTGAGGGTCAGGCTTCGGGGAAGGGTTAGGGTTAGGGTTCGGGCTAGGGTTAGGGTTAGGGGACGGGGGCGGTTTAGGGTCCAGGTGAGGGTACGACAACGCTCTAGGGGGAGCGTACGTGTGAGGGCGCGGGTTAGTGTCAGCGTACGGGTTAGGATTAGGGGACGGGTGAGGGTCAGGCTTCGGGGAAGGGTTAGGGTTAGGGTTCGGGCTAGGGTTAGGGTTAGGGGATGGGGGCGGTTTAGGGTCCAGGTGAGGGTACGACAACGCTCTAGGGGGAGCGTACGTGTGAGGGCGCGGGTTAGTGTCAGCGTACGGGTTAGGATTAGGGGAAGGGTGAGGGTCAGGCTTCGGGGAAGTGTTAGGGTTAGGGTTCGGGCTAGGGTTAGGGTTAGGGTTAGGGGACGGGGACGGTTTAGGGTCCAGGTGAGGGTACGACAACGCTCTAGGGGGAGCGTACGTGTGAGGGCGCGGGTTAGTGTCAGCGTACGGGTTAGGATTAGGGGACGGGTGAGGGTCAGGCTTCAGGGAAGGGTTAGGGTTAGGGTTCCGGCTAGGGTTAGGGTTAGGGGATGGGGACGGTTTAGGGTCCAGGTGAGGGTACGACAACGCTCTAGGGGGAGCGTACGTGTGAGGGCGCGGGTTAGTGTCAGCGTACGGGTTAGGATTAGGGGACGGGTGAGGGTCAGGCTTCGGGGAAGGGTTAGGGTTAGGGTTCGGGCTAGGGTTAGAGTTAGGGGACGGGGGCGGTTTAGGTCCAGGTGAGGGTACGACAACGCTCTAGGGGGAGCGTACATGTGAGGGCGCCGGTTAGTGTCATTGTACGGGTTAGGATTAGGGGACGGGTGAGGGTCAGGCTTCGGAGAAGGGTTAGGGTTAGGGTTCGGGCTAGGGTTAGGGTTAGGGGACGGGGACGGTTTAGGGTCCAGGTGAGGGTACGACAACGCTCTAGGGGGAGCGTACGTGTGAGGGCGCGGGTTAGTGTCAGCGTACGGGTTAGGATTAGGGGACGGGTGAGGGTCAGGCTTCGGGGAAGGGTTAGGGTTAGGGTTGGGGCTAGGGTTAGGGTTAGGGGACGGGGACGGTTTAGGGTCCAGGTGAGGGTACGACAACGCTCTAGGGGGAGCGTACGTGTGAGGGCGCGGGTTAGTGTCAGCGTACGGGTTAGGATTAGGGGACGGGTGAGGGTCAGGCTTCGGGGAAGGCTTAGGGTTAGGGTTCGGGCTAGGGTTAGTTTTAAGGGACGGGGACGGTTTAGGGTCCAGGTGAGGGTACGAAAACGCTCTAGGGGGAGCGTACGTGTGAGGGCGCGGGTTAGTGTCAGCATACGGGTTACGATTAGGGGACGGGTGAGGGTCAGGCTTCGGGGAAGGGTTAGGGTTAGGGTTCGGGCTAGGGTTAGGGTTAGGGGACGGGGACGGTTTAGGGTCCAGGTGAGGGTACGACAACGCTCTAGGGGGAGCGTACGTGTGAGGGCGCGGGTTAGTGTCAGCGTACGGGTTAGGATTAGGGGACGGGTGAGGGTCAGGCTTCGGGGAAGGGTTAGGGTTAGGGTTCGGGCTAGGGTTAGGGTTAGGGTACGGGGACGGTTTAGGGTCCAGGTGAGGGTACGACAACGCTCTAGGGGGAGCGTACGTGTGAGGGCGCAGGTTAGTGTCAGCGTACGGGTTAGGATTAGGGGACGGGTGAGGGTCAGGCTTCGGGGAAGGGTTAGGGTTAGGGTTCGGGCTAGGGTTAGGGTTAGGGGACGGGGACGGTTTAGGGTTCAGGTGAGGGTACGACAACGCTCTAGGGGGAGCGTACGTGTGAGGGCGCGGGTTAGTGTCAGCGTACGGGTTAGGATTAGGGGACGGGTGAGGGTCAGGCTTCGGGGAAGGGTTAGGGTTAGGGTTGGGGCTAGGGTTAGGGTTAGGGGACGGGGACGGTTTAGGGTCCAGGTGAGGGTACGACAACGCTCTAGGGGGAGCGTACGTGTGAGGGCGCGGGTTAGTGTCAGCGTACGGGTTAGGATTAGGGGACGGGTGAGGGTCAGGCTTCAGGGAAGGCTTAGGGTTAGGGTTCGGGCTAGGGTTAGGGTTAAGGGACGGGGACGGTTTAGGGTCCAGGTGAGGGTACGACAACGCTCTAGGGGGAGCGTACGTGTGAGGGCGCGGGTTAGTGTCAGCGTACGGGTTAGGATTAGGGGACGGGTGAGGGTCAGGCTTCGGGGAAGGGTTAGGGTTAGGGTTCGGGCTAGGGTTAGGGTTAGGGGACGGGGACGGTTTAGGGTCCAGGTGAGGGTACGACAACGCTCTAGGGGGAGCGTACGTGTGAGGGCGCGGGTTAGTGTCAGCGTACGGGTTAGGATTAGGGGACGGGTGAGGGTCAGGCTTCGGGGAAGGGTTAGGGTTAGGGTTCGGGCTAGGGTTAGGGTTAGGGGACGGGGAAGGTTTAGGGTCCAGGTGAGGGTACGACAACGCTCTAGGGGGAGCGTACGTGTGAGGGCGCAGGTTAGTGTCAGCGTACGGGTTAGGATTAGGGGACGGGTGAGGGTCAGGCTTCGGGGAAGTGTTAGGGTTAGGGTTCGGGTTAGGGTTAGGGTTAGGGGACGGGAACGGTTTAGGGTCCAGGTGAGGGTACGACAACGCTCTAGGGGGAGCGTACGTGTGAGGGCGCGGGTTAGTGTCAGCGTACGGGTTAGGATTAGGGGACGGGTGAGGGTCAGGCTTCGGGGAAGGGTTAGGGTTAGGGTTCGGGCTAGGGTTAGGGTTAGGGGACGGGGACGGTTTAGGGTCTAGGTGAGGGTACGACAACGCTCTAGGGGGAGCGTACGTGTGAGGGCGCGGGTTAGTGTCAGCGTACGGGTTAGGATTAGGGGACGGGTGAGGGTCAGGCTTCGGGGAAGGGTTAGGGTTAGGGTTCGGGCTAGGGTTAGGGTTAGGGGACGGGGGCGGTTTAGGGTCCAGGTGAGGGTACGACAACGCTCTAGGGGGAGCCTACGTGTGAGGGCGCGGGTTAGTGTCAGCGTACGGGTTAGGATTAGGGGACGGGTGAGGGTCAGGCTTCGGGGAAGTGTTAGGGTTAGGGTTCGGGCTAGGGTTAGGGTTAGGGTTAGGGGACAGGGACGGTTTAGGGTCCAGGTGAGGGTACGACAACGCTCTAGGGGGAGCGTACGTGTGAGGGCGCGTGTTAGTGTCAGCGTACGGGTTAGGATTAGGGGACGGGTGAGGGTCAGGCTTCGGGGAAGGGTTAGGGTTAGGGTTCCGGCTAGGGTTAGGGTTAGGGGACGGGGACGGTTTAGGGTCCAGGTGAGGGTACGACAACGCTCTAGGGGGAGCGTACGTGTGAGGGCGCGGGTTAGTGTCAGCGTACGGGTTAGGATTAGGGGACGGGTGAGGGTCAGGCTTCGGGGAAGGGTTAGGGTTAGGGTTCGGGCTAGGGTTAGGGTTAGGGGACGGGGACGGTTTAGGGTCCAGGTGAGGGTACGACAACGCTCTAGGGGGAGCGTACGTGTGAGGGCGCAGGTTAGTGTCAGCGTACGGGTTAGGATTAGGGGACGGGTGAGGGTCAGGCTTCGGGGAAGGGTTAGGGTTAGGGTTCGGGCTAGGGTTAGGGTTAGGGGACGGGGACGGGGACGTTTTAGGGTCCAGGTGAGGGAACGACAATGCTCTAGGGGGAGCGTACGTGTGAGGGCGCTGGTTAGTGTCAGCGTACGGGTTAGGATTAGGGGACGGGTGAGGGTCAGGCTTCGGGGAAGGGTTAGGGTTAGGGTTCGGGCTAGGGTTAGGGTTAGGGGACGGGGACGGTTTAGGGTCCAGGTGAGGGTACGACAACGCTCTAGGGGGAGCGTACGTGTGAGGGCACGGGTTAGTGTCAGCGTACGGGTTAGGATTAGGGGACGGGTGAGGGTCAGGCTTCGGGGAAGGGTTAGGGTTAGGGTTCGGGCTAGGGTTAGGGTTAGGGGACGGGGACGGTTTAGGGTCCAGGTGAGGGTACGACAACGCTCTAGGGGGAGCGTACATGTGAGGGCGCGGGTTAGTGTCAGCGTACGTGTTAGGATCAGGGGACGGGGGAGGGTCAGTCTTCGGGGAAGGGTTAGGGTTAGGGTTCGGGCTAGGGTTAGGGTTAGGGGATGGGGACGGTTTACGGTCCAGGTGAGGGTACGACAACGCTCTAGGGGGAGCGTACGTGTGAGGGCGCGGGTTAGTGTCAGCGTACGGGTTAGGATTAGGGGACGGGTGAGGGTCAGGCTTCGGGGAAGGGTTAGGGTTAGGGTTCGGGCTAGGGTTAGGGTTAGGGGACGGGGACGATTTAGGGTCCAGGTGAGGGTACGACAACGCTCTAGGGGGAGCGTACGTGTGAGGGCGCGGGTTAGTGTCAGCGTACGGGTTAGGATTAGGGGACGGGTGAGGGTCAGGCTTCGGGGAAGGGTTAGGGTTAGGGTTCGGGCTAGGGTTAGGCTTAGGGGACGGGGACGGTTTAGGGTCCAGGTGAGGGTACGACAACGCTCTAGGGGGAGCGTACGTGTGAGGGCGCGGGTTAGTGTCAGCGTACGGGTTAGGATTAGGGGACGGGTGAGGGTCAGGCTTCGGGGAAGGGTTAGGGTTAGGGTTCGGGCTAGGGTTAGGGTTAGGGGACGGGGACGGTTTAGGGTCCAGGTGAGGGTACGACAACGCTCTAGGGGGAGCGTACGTGTGAGGGCGCGGGTTAGTGTCAGCGTACGTGTTAGGATCAGGGGACGGGTGAGGGTCAGTCTTCGGGGAAGGGTTAGGGTTAGGGTTCGGGCTAGGGTTAGGGTTAGGGGACGGGGATGGTTTAGGGTCCAGGTGAGGGTACGACAACGCTCTAGGGGGAGCGTACGTGTGAGGGCGCGGGTTAGTGTCAGCGTACGGGTTAGGATCAGGGGACGGTTGAGGGTCAGGCTTCGGGGAAGGGTTAGGGTTAGGGTTGGGGATAGGGTTAGGGTTAGGGGACGGGGACGGTTTAGGGTCCAGGTGAGGGTACGACAACGCTCTAGGGGGAGCGTACGTGTGAGGGCGCGGGTTAGTGTCAGCGTACGGGTTAGGATTAGGGGACGGTTGAGGGTCAGGCTTCGGGGAAGGGTTAGGGTTAGGGTTCCGGCTAGGGTTAGGGTTAGGGGACGGGGACGATTTAGGGTCCAGGTGAGGGTACGACAACGCTCTAGGGGGAGCGTATGTGTGAGGGCGCGGGTTAGTGTCAGCGTACGGGTTAGGATTAGGGGACGGGTGAGGGTCAGGCTTCGGGGAAGGGTTAGGGTCAGGGTTCGGGCTAGGGTTAGGGTTAGGGGACGGGGACGGTTTAGGGTCCAGGTGAGGGTACGACAACGCTCTAGGGGGAGCGTACGTGTGAGGGCGCGGGTTAGTGTCAGTGTACGGGTTAGGATTAGGGGACGGGTGAGGGTCAGGCTTCGGGGAAGGGTTAGGGTTAGGGTTCGGGCTAGGGTTAGGGTTAGGGGACGGGGTCGGTTTAGGGTCCAGGTGAGGGTACGACAACGCTCTGGGGGAGCGTACGTGTGAGGGCGCGGGTTAGTGTCAGCGTACGGGTTAGGTTTAGGGGACGGGTGAGGGTCAGGCTTCGGGGAAGGGTTAGGGTTAGGGTTCGGGCTAGGGTTAGGGTTAGGGGACGGGGACGGTTTAGGGTCCAGGTGAGGGTACGACAACGCTCTAGGGGGAGCGTACGTGTGAGGGCGCGGGTTAGTGTCAGCGTACGGGTTAGGATTAGGGGACGGGTGAGGGTCAGGCTTCGGGGAAGGGTTAGGGTTAGGGTTCGGGCTAGGGTTAGGGTTAGGGGACGGGGACGGTTTAGGGTCCAGGTGAGGGTACTACAACGCTCTAGGGGGAGCGTACGTGTGAGGGCGCGGGTTAGTGTCAGCGTACGGGTTAGGATTAGGGGACGGGTGAGGGTCAGGCTTCGGGGAAGGGTTAGGGTTAGGGTTCGGGCTAGGGTTAGGGTTAGGGGACGGGGACGGTTTAGGGTCCAGGTGAGGGTACGACAACGCTCTAGGGGGAGCGTACGTGTGAGGGCGCAGGTTAGTTGCAGCGTACGGGTTAGGATTAGGGGACGCCTGAGGGTCAGGCTTCGGGGAAGGGTTAGGGTTAGGGTTCGGGCTAGGGTTAGGGTTAGGGGACGGGGACGGTTTAGGGTCCAGGTGAGGTTACGACAACGCTCTAGGGGGAGCGTACATGTGAGGGCGCGGGTTAGTGTCAGCGTACGGGTTAGGATTAGGGGACGGGTGAGGGTCAGGCTTCGGGGAAGGGTTAGGTTTAGGGTTCGGGCTAGGGTTAGGGTTAGGGGACGGGGACGGTTTAGGGTCCAGATGAGGGAACGACAACGCTCTAGGGGGAGCGTACGTGTGAGGGCGCGGGTTAGTGTCAGCGTACGGGTTAGGATTAGGGGACGGGTGAGGGTCTGGCTTCGGGGAAGGGTTAGGGTTAGGGTTCGGGCTAGGGTTAGGGTTAGGGGACGGGGACGGTTTAGGGTCCAGGTGAGGGTACGACAACGCTCTAGGGGGAGCGTACGTGTGAGGGCGCGGGTTAGTGTCAGCGTACGGGTTAGGATTAGGGGACGGGTGAGGGTCAGGCTTCGGGGAAGGGTTAGGGTTAGGGTTCGGGCTAGGGTTAGGGTTAGGGGACGGGGACGGTTTAGGGTCCAGGTGAGGGTACGACAACGCTCTAGGGGGAGCGTACGTGTGAGGGCGCGGGTTAGTGTCAGCGTACGGGTTAGGATAAGGGGACGGGTGAGGGTCAGGCTTCGGGGAAGGGTTAGGGTTAGGGTTCGGGCTAGGGTTAGGGTTAGGGGACGGGGACGGTTTAGGGTCCAGGTGAGAGTACGACAACGCTCTAGGGGGAGCGTACGTGTGAGGGCGCGGGTTAGTGTCAGCGTACGGGTTAGGATTAGGGGACGGGTGAGGGTCAGGCTTCGGGGAAGGGTTAGGGTTAGGGTTCGGGCTAGGGTTAGGGTTAGGGGACGGGGACGGTTTAGGGTCCAGGTGAGGGTACGACAACGCTCTAGGGGGAGCGTACGTGTGAGGGCGCGGGTTAGTGTCAGCGTACGGGTTAGGATTAGGGGACGGGTGAGGGTCAGGCTTCGGGGAAGGGTTAGGGGACGGGGACGGTTTAGGGTCTAGGTGAGGGAACGACAACGCTCTAGGGGGAGCGTACGTGTGAGGGCGCGGGTTAGTGTCAGCGTACGGGTTAGGATTAGGGGACGGGTGAGGGTCAGGCTTCTGCGAATGGTTAGGGTTAGGGTTCGGGCTAGGGTTAGGGTTAGGGGACGGGGACGGTTTAGGGTCCAGGTGAGGGAACGACAACGCTCTAGGGGGAGCGTACGTGTGAGGGCGCGGGTAAATGTCAGCGTACGGGTTAGGATTAGGGGACGGGTGAAGGTCAGGCTTCGGCGAAGGGTTAGGGTTAGGGTTCAGGCTAGGGTTAGGGTTAGGGGACGCGGACGGTTTAGGGTCCAGGTGAGGGTACGACAACGCTCTAGGGGGAGCGTACGTGTGAGGGCGCAGGTTAGTGTCAGCGTACGGGTTAGGATTAGGGGACGGGTGAGGGTCAGGCTTCGGGGAAGTGTTAGGGTTAGGGTTCGGGCTAGGGTTAGGGTTAGGGGACGGGGACGGTTTAGGGTCCAGGTGAGGGAACGACAACGCTCTAGGGGGAGCGTAGGTGTGAGGGCGCGGGTTAGTGTCAGCGTACGGGTTAGGATTAGGGGACGGGTGAGGGTCAGGCTTCTGGGAAGGGTTAGGGTTAGGGTTCGGGCTAGGGTTAGGGTTAGGGGACGGGGACGGTTTAGGGTCCAGGTGAGGGTACGACAACGCTCTAGGGGGAGCGTACGTGTGAGGGCGCGGGTTAGTGTCAGCGTACGGGTTAGGATTAGGGGACGGGTGAGGGTCAGGCTTCGGGGAAGGGTTAGGGTTAGGGTTCGGGCTAGGGTTAGGGTTAGGGGACGGGGACGGTTTAGGGTCCAGGTGAGGGTACGACAACGCTCTAGGGGGAGCGTACGTGTGAGGGTGCGGGTTAGTGTCAGCGTACGGGTTAGGATTAGGGGACGGGTGAGGGTCAGGCTTCGGGGAAGGGTTAGGGTTAGGGTTCGGGCTAGGGTTAGGGTTAGGGGACGGGGACGGTTTAGGGAACAGGTGAGGGTACGACAACGCTCTAGGGGGAGCGTACGTGTGAGGGCGCGGGTTAGTGTCAGCGTACGGGTTAGGATAAGGGGACGGGTGAGGGTCAGGCTTCGGGGAAGGGTTAGGGTTAGGGTTCGGGCTAGGGTTAGGGTTAGGGGACGGGGACGGTTTAGGGTCCAGGTGAGGGTACGACAACGCTCTAGGGGGAGCGTACGTGTGAGGGCGCGGGTTAGTGTCAGCGTACGGGTTAGGATTAGGGGACGGGTGAGGGTCAGGCTTCGGGGAAGGGTTAGGGTTGGGGTTCGGGCTAGGGTTAGGGTTAGGGGACGGGGACGGTTTAGGGTCCAGGTGAGGGTACGACAACGCTCTAGGGGGAGCGTACGTGTGAGGGCGCGGGTTAGTTTCAGCGTACGGGTTAGGATTAGGGGACGGGTGAGGGTCAGGCTTCGGGGAAGGGTTAGGGTTAGGGTTCGGGCTAGGGTTAGGGTTAAGGGACGGGGACGGTTTAGGGTCCAGGTGAGGGTACGACAACGCTCTAGGGGGAGCGTACGTGTGAGGGCGCGGGTTAGTGTCAGCGTACGGGTTAGGATTAGGGGACGGGTGAGGGTCAGGCTTCGGGGAAGGGTTAGGGTTAGGGTTCGGGCTAGGGTTAGGGTTAGGGGACGGGGACGGTTTAGGGTCCAGGTGAGGGTACGACAACGCTCTAGGGGGAGCGTACATGTGAGGGCGCGGGTTAGTGTCAGCGTACGGGTTAGGATTAGGGGACGGGTGAGGGTCCGGCTTCGGCGAAGGGTTAGGGTTAGGGTTCGGGCTAGGGTTAGGGTTAGGGGACGGGGACGGTTTAGGGTCCAGGTGAGGGAACGACAACGCTCTAGGGGGAGCGTACGTGTGAGGGCGCGGGTTAGTGTCAGCGTACGGGTTAGGATTAGGGGACGGGTGAGGGTCAGGCTTCGGGGAAGGGTTAGGGTTAGGGTTCGGGCTAGGGTTAGGGTTAGGGGACGGGGACGGTTTAGGGTCCAGGTGAGGGTACGACAACGCTCTAGGGGGAGCGTACGTGTGAGGGCGCGGGTTAGTGTCAGCGTACGGGTTAGGATAAGGGCACGGGTGAGGGTCAGGCTTCGGGGAAGGGTTAGGGTTAGGGTTCGGGCTAGGGTTAGGGTTAGGGGACGGGGACGGTTTAGGGTCCAGGTGAGGGTACGACAACGCTCTAGGGGGAGCGTACGTGTGAGGGCGCGGGTTAGTGTCAGCGTACGGGTTAGGATTAGGGGACGGGTGAGGGTCAGGCTTCGGGGAAGGGTTAGGGTTAGGGTTCGGGCTAGGGTTAGGGTTAGGGGACGGGGACGGTTTAGGGTCCAGGTGAGGGTACGACAACGCTCTAGGGGGAGCGTACGTGTGAGGGCGCGGATTAGTGTCAGCGTACGGGTTAGGATTAGGGGACGGGTGAGGGTCAGGCTTCGGGGAAGGGTTAGGGTTAGGGTTCGGGCTAGGGTTAGGGTTAGGGGACGGGGACGGTTTAGGGTCCAGGTGAGGGTACGACAATGCTCTAGGGGGAGCGTACGTGTGAGGGCGCGGGTTAGTGTCAGCGTACGGGTTAGGATTAGGGGACGGGTGAGGGTCAGGCTTCGGGGAAGGGTTAGGGTTAGGGTTCGGGCTAGGGTTAGGGTTAGTGGACGGGGACGGTTTAGGGTCCAGGTGAGGGTACGACAACGCTCTAGGGGGAGCGTACGTGTGAGGGCGCGGGTTAGTGTCAGCGTACGGGTTAGGATTAGGGGACGGGTGAGGGTCAGGCTTCGGGGAAGGGTTAGGGTTAGGGTTCGGGCTAGGGTTAGGGTTAGGGGACGGGGACGGTTTAGGGTCCAGGTGAGGGTACGACAACACTCTAGGGGGAGCGTACGTGTGAGGGCGCGGGTTAGTGTCAGCGTACGTGTTAGGATTAGGGGACGGGTGAGGGTCAGGCTTCGGGGAAGGGTTAGGGTTAGGGTTCGGGCTAGGGTTAGGGTTAGGGGACGGGGACGGTTTAGGGTCCAGTTGAGGGTACTACAACGCTCTAGGGGGAGCGTACGTGTGAGGGCGCGGGTTAGTGTCAGCGTACGGGTTAGGATTAGGGGACGGGTGAGGGTCAGGCTTCGGCGAAGGGTTAGGGTTAGGGTTCGGGCTAGGGTTAGGGTTAGGGGACGGGGACGGTTTAGGGTCCAGGTGAGGGAAAGACAACGCTCTAGGGGGAGCGTACGTGTGAGGGCGCGGGTTAGTGTCAGCGTAAGGGTTAGGATTAGGGGACGTGTGAGGGTCAGGCTTCGGCGAAGGGTTAGGGTTAGGGTTCGGGCTAGGGTTAGGGTTAGGGGACGGGGACGGTTTAGGGTCCAGGTGAGGGTACGACAACGCTCTAGGGGGAGCGTACGTGTGAGGGCGCGGGTTAGTGTCAGCGTACGGGTTAGGATAAGGGGACGGGTGAGGGTTAGGCTTCGGGGAAGGGTTAGGGTTAGGGTGCGGGCTAGGGTTAGGGGACGGGGACGGTTTAGGGGCCAGGTGAGGGTACGACAACGCTCTAGGGGGAGTGTACGTGTGAGGGCAAGCGTTAGTGTCAGCGTACGGGTTAGGATTAGGGGACGGGTGAGGGTCAGGCTTCGGCGAAGGGTTAGGGTTAGGGTTCGGGCTAGGGTTAGGGTTAGGGGACGGGGACGGTTTAGGGTCCAGGTGAGGGAACGACAACGCTCTAGGGGGAGCGTACGTGTGAGGGCGCGGGTTAGTGTCAGCGTACGGGTTAGGATTAGGGGACGGGTGAGGGTCAGGCTTCGGCGAAGGGTTAGGTTTAGGGTTTGGGCTAGGGTTAGGGTTAGGGGACGGGGACGGTTTAGGGTCCAGGTGAGGGAACGACAACGCTCTAGGGGGAGCGTGCGTGTGAGGGCGCGGGTTAGTGTCAGCGTACGGGTTAGGATTAGGGGACGTGTGAGGGTCAGGCTTCGGGGAAGGGTTAGGGTTAGGGTTCGGGCTAGGGTTAGGGTTAGGGGACGGGGACGGTTTAGGGTCCAGGTGAGGGTACGACAACGCTCTAGGGGGAGCGTACGTGTGAGGGCGCGGGTTAGTGTCAGCGTACGGGTTAGGATTAGGGGACGGGTTAGGGTCAGGCTTCGGGGAAGGGTTAGGGTTAGGGTTCGGGCTAGGGTTAGGGTTAGGGGACGGGGACGGTTTAGGGTCCAGGTGAGGGTACGACAACGCTCTAGGGGGAGCGTACGTGTGAGGGCGCGGGTTAGTGTCAGCGTACGGGTTAGGATTAGGGGACGGGTGAGGGTCAGGCTTCGGGGAAGGGTTAGGGTTAGGGTTCGGGCTAGGGTTAGGGTTAGGGGACGGGGACGGTTTAGGGTCCAGGTGAGGGTACGACAACGCTCTAGGGGGAGCGTACGTGTGAGGGCGCGGGTTAGTGTCAGCGTACGGGTTAGGATTAGGGGACGGGTGAGGGTCAGGCTTCGGGGAAGGGTTAGGGTTAGGGTTCGGGCTAGGGTTAGGGTTAGGGGACGGGGACGGTTTAGGGTCCAGGTGAGGGTACTACAACGCTCTAGGGGGAGCGTACGTGTGAGGGCGCGGGTTAGTGTCAGCGTACGGGTTAGGATTAGGGGACGGGTGAGGGTCAGGCTTCGGGGAAGGGTTAGGGTTAGGGTTCGGGCTAGGGTTAGGGTTAGGGGACGGGGACGGTTTAGGGTCCAGGTGAGGGTACGACAACGCTCTAGGGGGAGCGTACGTGTGAGGGCGCAGGTTAGTTGCAGCGTACGGGTTAGGATTAGGGGACGCCTGAGGGTCAGGCTTCGGGGAAGGGTTAGGGTTAGGGTTCGGGCTAGGGTTAGGGTTAGGGGACGGGGACGGTTTAGGGTCCAGGTGAGGGTACGACAACGCTCTAGGGGGAGCGTACGTGTGAGGGCGCGGATTAGTGTCAGCGTACGGGTTAGGATTAGGGGACGGGTGAGGGTCAGGCTTCGGCGAAGGGTTAGGGTTAGGGTTCGGGCTAGGGTTAGGGTTAGGGGACGGGGACGGTTTAGGGTCCAGGTGAGGGAACGACAACGCTCTAGGGGGAGCGTACGTGTGAGGGCGCGGGTTAGTGTCAGCGTACGGGTTAGGATTAGGGGACGGGTGAGGGTCAGGCTTCGGGGAAGGGTTAGGGTTAGGGTTCGGCTAGGGTTAGGGTTAGGGGACGGGGACGGTTTAGGGTCCAGGTGAGGGTACGACAACGCTCTAGGGGGAGCGTACGTGTGAGGGCACGCGTTAGTGTCAGCGTACGGGTTAGGATAAGGGGACGGGTGAGGGTCAGGCTTCGGGGAAGGGTTAGGGTTAGGGTTCGGGCTAGGGTTAGGGTTAGGGGACGGGGACGGTTTAGGGTCCAGGTGAGGGTACGACAACGCTCTAGGGGGAGCGTACGTGTGAGGGCGCGGGTTAGTGTCAGCGTACGGGTTAGGATTAGGGGACGGGTGAGGGTCAGGCTTCGGGGAAGGGTTAGGGTTAGGGTTCGGGCTAGGGTTAGGGTTAGGGGACGGGGACGGTTTAGGGTCCAGGTGAGGGTACGACAACGCTCTAGGGGGAGCGTACGTGTGAGGGCGCGGGTTAGTGTCAGCGTACGGGTTAGGATTAGGGGACGGGTGAGGGTCAGGCTTCGGGGAAGGGTTAGGGTTAGGGTTCGGGCTAGGGTTAGGGTTAGGGGACGGGGACGGTTTAGGGTCCATGTGAGGGTACGACAGCGCTCTAGGGGGAGCGTACGTGTGAGGGCGCGGGTTAGTGTCAGCGTACGGGTTAGGATTAGGGGACGGGTGAGGGTCAGGCTTCGGGGAAGGGTTAGGGTTAGGGTTCGGGCTAGGGTTAGGGTTAGGGGACGGGGACGGTTTAGGGTCCAGGTGAGGGTACGACAACGCTCTAGGGGGAGCGTACGTGTGAGGGCGCGGGTTAGTGTCAGTGTACGGGTTAGGATTAGGGGACGGGTGAGGGTCAGGCTTCGGGGAAGGGTTAGGGTTAGGGTTCGGGCTAGGGTTAGGGTTAGGGGACGGGGACGGTTTAGGGTCCAGGTGAGGGTATGACAACGCTCTAGGGGGAGCGTACGTGTGAGGGCGCGGGTTAGTGTCAGCGTACGGGTTAGGATTAGGGGACGGGTGAGGGTCAGGCTTCGGGGAAGGGTTAGGTTTAGGGTTCGGGCTAGGGTTAGGGTTAGGGGACGGGGACGGTTTAGGGTCCAGGTGAGGGTACGACAACGCTCTAGGGAGAGCGTACGTGTGAGGGCGCGGGTTAGTGTCAGCGTACGGGTTAGGATTAGGGGACGGGTGAGGGTCAGGCTTCGGGGAAGGGTTAGGGTTAGGGTTCGGGCTAGGGTTAGGGTTAGGGGACGGGGACGGTTTAGGGTCCAGGTGAGGGAACGACAACGCTCTAGGGGGAGCGTACGTGTGAGGGCGCGGGTTAGTGTCAGCGTACGGGTTAGGATTAGGGGACGGGTGAGGGTCAGGCTTCGGCGAAGGGTTAGGGTTAAGGTTCGGGCTAGGGTTAGGGTTACGGGACGGGGAAGGTTTAGGGTCCAGGTGAGGGAACGACAACGCTCTAGGGGGAGCGTACGTGTGAGGGCGCGGGTTAGTGTCAGCGTACGGGTTAGGATTAGGGGACGGGTGAGGGTAAGGCTTCGGCGAAGGGTTAGGGTTAGGGTTCGGGCTAGGGTTAGGGTTAGGGGACGGGGACGGTTTAGGGTCCAGGTGAGGGTACGACAACGCTCTAGGGGGAGCGTACGTGTGAGGGCGCAGGTTAGTGTCAGCGTACGGGTTAGGATTAGGGGACGGGTGAGGGTCAGGCTTCGGGGAAGGGTTAGGGTTAGGGTTCGGGCTAGGGTTAGGGTTAGGGGACGGGGACGGTTTAGGGTCCAGGTGAGGGTACGACAACGCTCTAGGGGGAGCATACGTGTGAGGGCGCGGGTTAGTGTCAGCGTACGGGTTAGGATTAGGGGACGGGTGAGGGTCAGGCTTCGGGGAAGGGTTAGGGTTAGGGTTCGGGCTAGGGTTAGGGTTAGGGGACGGGGACGGTTTAGGGTCCAGGTGAGGGTACGACAACGCTCTAGGGGGAGCGTACGTGTGAGGGCGCGGGTTAGTGTTAGCGTACGGTTTAGGATTAGGGGACGGGTGAGGGTCAGGCTTCGGCGAAGTGTTAGGGTTAGGGTTCGGGCTAGGGTTAGGGTTAGGGGACGGGGACGGTTTAGGGTCCAGGTGAGGGAACGACAACGCTCTAGGGGGAGCGTACGTGTGAGGGCGCGGGTTAGTGTCAGCGTACGGGTTAGGATTAGGGGACGGGTGAGGGTCAGGCTTCGGGGAAGGGTTAGGGTTAGGGTTCGGGCTAGGGTTAGGGTTAGGGGACGGGGACGGTTTAGGGTCCAGGTGAGGGTACGACAACGCTCTACGGGGAGCGTACGTGTGAGGGCACGCGTTAGTGTCAGCGTACGGGTTAGGATAAGGGGACGGGTGAGGGTCAGGCTTCGGGGAAGGGTTAGGGTTAGGGTTCGGGCTAGGGTTAGGGTTAGGGGACGGGGACGGTTTAGGGTCCAGGTGAGGGTACGACAACGCTCTAGGGGGAGCGTACGTGTGAGGGCGCGGGTTAGTGTCAGCGTACGGGTTAGGATTAGGGGACGGGTGAGGGTCAGGCTTCGGGGAAGGGTTAGGGTTAGGGTTCGGGCTAGGGTTAGGGTTAGGGGACGGGGACGGTTTAGGGTCCAGGTGAGGGTACGACAGCGCTCTAGGGGGAGCGTACGTGTGAGGGCGCGGGTTAGTGTCAGCGTACGGGTTAGGATTAGGGGACGGGTGAGGGTCAGGCTTCGGGGAAGGGTTAGGGTTAGGGTTCGGGCTAGGGTTAGGGTTAGGGGACGGGGACGGTTTAGGGTCCAGGTGAGGGTACGACAACGCTCTAGGGGGAGCGTACGTGTGAGGGCGCGGGTTAGTGTCAGCGTACAGGTTAGGATTAGGGGACGGGTGAGGGTCAGGCTTCGGGGAAGGGTTAGGGTTAGGGTTCGGGCTAGGGTTAGGGTTAGGGGACGGGGACGGTTTAGGGTCCAGGTGAGGGTACGACAACGCTCTAGGGGGAGCGTACGTGTGAGGGCGCGGGTTAGTGTCAGCGTACGGGTTAGGATAAGGGGACGGGTGAGTGTCAGGCTTCGGGGAAGTGTTAGGGTTAGGGTTCGGGCTAGGGTTAGGGTTAGGGGACGGGGACGGTTTAGGGTCCAGGTGAGAGTACGACAACGCTCTAGGGGGAGCGTACGTGTGAGGGCGCGGGTTAGTGTCAGCGTACGGGTTAGGATTAGGGGACGGGTGAGGGTCAGGCTTCGGGGAAGGGTTAGGGTTAGGGTTCGGGCTAGGGTTAGGGTTAGGGGACGGGGACGGTTTAGGGTCCAGGTGAGGGTACGACAACGCTCTAGGGGGAGCGTACGTGTGAGGGCGCGGGTTAGTGTCAGCGTACGGGTTAGGATTAGGGGACGGGTGAGGGTCAGGCTTCGGGGAAGGGTTAGGGGACGGGGACGGTTTAGGGTCTAGGTGAGGGAACGACAACGCTCTAGGGGGAGCGTACGTGTGAGGGCGCGGGTTAGTGTCAGCGTACGGGTTAGGATTAGGGGACGGGTGAGGGTCAGGCTTCTGCGAATGGTTAGGGTTAGGGTTCGGGCTAGGGTTAGGGTTAGGGGACGGGGACGGTTTAGGGTCCAGGTGAGGGAACGACAACGCTCTAGGGGGAGCGTACGTGTGAGGGCGCGGGTAAATGTCAGCGTACGGGTTAGGATTAGGGGACGGGTGAAGGTCAGGCTTCGGCGAAGGGTTAGGGTTAGGGTTCAGGCTAGGGTTAGGGTTAGGGGACGCGGACGGTTTAGGGTCCAGGTGAGGGTACGACAACGCTCTAGGGGGAGCGTACGTGTGAGGGCGCGGGTTAGTGTCAGCGTACGGGTTAGGATTAGGGGACGGGTGAGGGTCAGGCTTCGGGGAAGTGTTAGGGTTAGGGTTCGGGCTAGGGTTAGGGTTAGGGGACGGGGACGGTTTAGGGTCCAGGTGAGGGAACGACAACGCTCTAGGGGGAGCGTAGGTGTGAGGGCGCGGGTTAGTGTCAGCGTACGGGTTAGGATTAGGGGACGGGTGAGGGTCAGGCTTCGGGGAAGGGTTAGGGTTAGGGTTCGGGCTAGGGTTAGGGTTAGGGGACGGGGACGGTTTAGGGTCCAGGTGAGGGAACGACAACGCTCTAGGGGGAGCGTACGTGTGAGGGCGCGGGTTAGTGTCAGCGTACGGGTTAGGATTAGGGGACGGGTGAGGGTCAGGCTTCGGCGAAGGGTTAGGGTTAAGGTTCGGGCTAGGGTTAGGGTTACGGGACGGGGAAGGTTTAGGGTCCAGGTGAGGGAACGACAACGCTCTAGGGGGAGCGTACGTGTGAGGGCGCGGGTTAGTGTCAGCGTACGGGTTAGGATTAGGGGACGGGTGAGGGTAAGGCTTCGGCGAAGGGTTAGGGTTAGGGTTCGGGCTAGGGTTAGGGTTAGGGGACGGGGACGGTTTAGGGTCCAGGTGAGGGTACGACAACGCTCTAGGGGGAGCGTACGTGTGAGGGCGCAGGTTAGTGTCAGCGTACGGGTTAGGATTAGGGGACGGGTGAGGGTCAGGCTTCAGGGAAGGGTTAGGGTTAGGGTTCGGGCTAGGGTTAGGGTTAGGGGACGGGGACGGTTTAGGGTCCAGGTGAGGGTACGACAACGCTCTAGGGGGAGCATACGTGTGAGGGCGCGGGTTAGTGTCAGCGTACGGGTTAGGATTAGGGGACGGGTGAGGGTCAGGCTTCGGGGAAGGGTTAGGGTTAGGGTTCGGGCTAGGGTTAGGGTTAGGGGACGGGGACGGTTTAGGGTCCAGGTGAGGGTACGACAACGCTCTAGGGGGAGCGTACGTGTGAGGGCGCGGGTTAGTGTCAGCGTACGGGTTAGGATTAGGGGACGGGTGAGGGTCAGGCTTCGGGGAAGAGTTAGGGTTAGGGTTCGGGCTAGGGTTAGGGTTAGGGGACGGGGACGGTTTAGGGTCCAGGTGAGGGTACTACAACGCTCTAGGGGGAGCGTACGTGTGAGGGCGCGGGTTAGTGTCAGCGTACGGGTTAGGATTAGGGGACGGGTGAGGGTCAGGCTTCGGGGAAGGGTTAGGGTTAGGGTTCGGGCTAGGGTTAGGGTTAGGGGACGGGGACGGTTTAGGGTCCAGGTGAGGGTACGACAACGCTCTAGGGGGAGCGTACGTGTGAGGGCGCAGGTTAGTTGCAGCGTACGGGTTAGGATTAGGGGACGCCTGAGGGTCAGGCTTCGGGGAAGGGTTAGGGTTAGGGTTCGGGCTAGGGTTAGGGTTAGGGGACGGGGACGGTTTAGGGTCCAGGTGAGGGTACGACAACGCTCTAGGGGGAGCGTACGTGTGAGGGCGCGGGTTAGTGTCAGCGTACGGTTTAGGATTAGGGGACGGGTGAGGGTCAGGCTTCGGCGAAGTGTTAGGGTTAGGGTTCGGGCTAGGGTTAGGGTTAGGGGACGGGGACGGTTTAGGGTCCAGGTGAGGGAACGACAACGCTCTAGGGGGAGCGTACGTGTGAGGGCGCGGGTTAGTGTCAGCGTACGGGTTAGGATTAGGGGACGGGTGAGGGTCAGGCTTCGGGGAAGGGTTAGGGTTAGGGTTCGGGCTAGGGTTAGGGTTAGGGGACGGGGACGGTTTAGGGTCCAGGTGAGGGTACGACAACGCTCTACGGGGAGCGTACGTGTGAGGGCACGCGTTAGTGTCAGCGTACGGGTTAGGATAAGGGGACGGGTGAGGGTCAGGCTTCGGGGAAGGGTTAGGGTTAGGGTTCGGGCTAGGGTTAGGGTTAGGGGACGGGGACGGTTTAGGGTCCAGGTGAGGGTACGACAACGCTCTAGGGGGAGCGTACGTGTGAGGGCGCGGGTTAGTGTCAGCATACGGGTTAGGATTAGGGGACGGGTGAGGGTCAGGCTTCGGGGAAGGGTTAGGGTTAGGGTTCGGGCTAGGGTTAGGGTTAGGGGACGGGGACGGTTTAGGGTCCAGGTGAGGGTACGACAATGCTCTAGGGGGAGCGTACGTGTGAGGGCGCGGGTTAGTGTCAGCGTACGGGTTAGGATTAGGGGACGGGTGAGGGTCAGGCTTCGGGGAAGGGTTAGGGTTAGGGTTCGGGCTAGGGTTAGGGTTAGGGGACGGGGACGGTTTAGGGTCAAGGTGAGGGTACGACAACGCTCTAGGGGGAGCGCACGTGTGAGGGCGCGGGTTAGTGTCAGCGTACGGGTTAGGATTAGGGGACGGGTGAGGGTCAGGCTTCGGGGAAGGGTTAGGGTTAGGGTTCGGGCTAGGGTTAGGGTTAGGGGACGGGGACGGTTTAGGGTCCAGGTGAGGGTACGACAACGCTCTAGGGGGAGCGTACGTGTGAGGGCGCGGGTTAGTGTCAGCGTACGGGTTAGGATTAGGGGACGGGTGAGGGTCAGGCTTCGGGGAAGGGTTAGGGTTAGGGTTCGGGCTAGGGTTAGGGTTAGGGGACGGGGACGGTTTAGGGTCCAGGTGAGGGTACGACAACGCTCTAGGGGGAGCGTACGTGTGAGGGCGCGGGTTAGTGTCAGCGTACGGGTTAGGATTAGGGGACGGGTGAGGGTCAGGCTTCGGGGAAGTGTTAGGGTTAGGGTTCGGGCTAGGGTTACCCTTAGGGGAAGGGGGCGGTTTAGGGTCCAGGTGAGGGTACGACAACGCTCTAGGGGGAGTGTACGTGTGAGGGCGCGGGTTAGTGTCAGCGTACGGGTTAGGATTAGGGGACGGGTGAGTGTCAGGCTTTGGGGAAGGGTTAGGGTTAGGGTTCGGACTAGGGTTAGGGTTAGGGGACGGGGACGGTTTAGGGTCCAGGTGAGGGTACGACAACGCTCTAGGGGGAGCGTACGTGTGAGGGCGCGGGTTAGTGTCTGCGTACGGGTTAGGATTAGGGGACGGGTGAGGGTCAGGCTTCGGGGAAGGGTTAGGGTTAGGGTTCGGGCTAGGGTTAGGGTTAGGGGACGGGGACGGTTTAGGGTCCAGGTGAGGGTACGACAACGCTCTAGGGGGAGCGTACGTGTGAGGGCGCGGGTTAGTGTCAGCGTACGGGTTAGGATTAGGGGACGGGTGAGGGTCAGGCTTCGGGGAAGGGTTAGGGTTAGGGTTCGGGCTAGGGTTAGGGTTAGGGGACGGGGACGGTTTAGGGTCCAGGTGAGGGTACGACAACGTTCTAGGGGGAGCGTACGTGTGAGGGCGCGGGTTAGTGTCAGCGTACGGGTTAGGATTAGGGGACGGGTGAGGGTCAGGCTTCGGGGAAGGGTTAGGGTTAGGGTTCGGGCTAGGGTTAGGGTTAGGGGACGGGGACGGTTTAGGGTCCAGGTGAGGATACGACAATGCTCTAGGGGGAGCGTACGTGTGAGGGCGCGTGTTAGTGTCAGCGTACGGGTTAGGATTAGGGTACGGGTGAGGGTCAGGCTTCGGGGAAGGGTTAGGGTTAGGGTTCGGGCTAGGGTTAGGGTTAGGGGACGGGGACGGTTAAGGGTCCAGGTGAGGGTACGACAACGCTCTAGGGGGAGCGTACGTGTGAGGGCGCGGGTTAGTGTCAGCGTACGGGTTAGGATTAGGGGACGGGTGAGGGTCAGGCTTCGGGGAAGTGTTAGGGTTAGGGTTCGGGCTAGGGTTAGGGTTAGGGGACGGGGACGGTTTAGGGTCCAGGTGAGGGTACAACAACGCTCTAGGGGGAGCGTACGTGTGAGGGCGCGGGTTAGTGTCAGCGTACGGGTTAGGATTAGTGGACGGGTGAGGGTCAGGCTTCGGGGAGGGGTTAGGGTTAGGGTCCGGGCTAGGGTTAGGGTTAGGGGATGGGGACGGTTTAGGGTCCAGGTGAGGGTACGACAACGCTCTAGGGGGAGCGTACGTGTGAGGGCGCGGGTTAGTGTCAGCGTACGGGTTAGGATTAGGGGACGTGTGAGGGTCAGGCTTCGGGGAAGGGTTAGGGTTAGGGTTCGGGCTAGGGTTAGGGTTAGGGGACGGGGACGGTTTAGGGTCCCGGTGAGGGTACGACAACCCTCTAGGGGGAGCGTACGTGTGAGGGCGCGGGTTAGTGTCAGCGTACGGGTTAGGATTAGGGGACGGGTGAGGGTCAGGCTTCGGGGAAGGGTTAGGGGACGGGGACGGTTTAGGGTCTAGGTGAGGGAACGACAACGCTCTAGGGGGAGCGTACGTGTGAGGGCGCGGGTTAGTGTCAGCGTACGGGTTAGGATTAGGGGACGGGTGAGGGTCAGGCTTCTGCGAATGGTTAGGGTTAGGGTTCGGGCTAGGGTTAGGGTTAGGGGACGGGGACGGTTTAGGGTCCAGGTGAGGGAACGACAACGCTCTAGGGGGAGCGTACGTGTGAGGGCGCGGGTAAATGTCAGCGTACGGGTTAGGATTAGGGGACGGGTGAAGGTCAGGCTTCGGCGAAGGGTTAGGGTTAGGGTTCAGGCTAGGGTTAGGGTTAGGGGACGCGGACGGTTTAGGGTCCAGGTGAGGGTACGACAACGCTCTAGGGGGAGCGTACTTGTGAGGGCGCAGGTTAGTGTCAGCGTACGGGTTAGGATTAGGGGACGGCTGAGGGTCAGGCTTCGGGGAAGTGTTAGGGTTAGGGTTCGGGCTAGGGTTAGGGTTAGGGGACGGGGACGGTTTAGGGTCCAGGTGAGGGAACGACAACGCTCTAGGGGGAGCGTACGTGTGAGGGCGCGGGTTAGTGTCAGCGTACGGGTTAGGATTAGGGGACGGGTGAGGGTCAGGCTTCGGGGAAGGGTTAGGGTTAGGGTTCGGGCTAGGGTTAGGGTTAGGGGACGGGGACGGTTTAGGGTCCAGGTGAGGGTACGACAACGCTCTAGGGGGAGCGTACGTGTGAGGGCGCGGGTTAGTGTCAGCGTACGGGTTAGGATTAGGGGACGGGTGAGGGTCAGGCTTCGGGGAAGGGTTAGGGTTAGGGTTCGGGCTAGGGTTAGGGTTAGGGGACGGGGACGGTTTAGGGTCCAGGTGAGGGTACGACAACGCTCTAGGGGGAGCGTACGTGTGAGGGTGCGGGTTAGTGTCAGCGTACGGGTTAGGATTAGGGGACGGGTGAGGGTCAGGCTTCGGGGAAGGGTTAGGGTTAGGGTTCGGGCTAGGGTTAGGGTTAGGGGACGGGGACGGTTTAGGGAACAGGTGAGGGTACGACAACGCTCTAGGGGGAGCGTACGTGTGAGGGCGCGGGTTAGTGTCAGCGTACGGGTTAGGATAAGGGGACGGGTGAGGGTCAGGCTTCGGGGAAGGGTTAGGGTTAGGGTTCGGGCTAGGGTTAGGGTTAGGGGACGGGGACGGTTTAGGGTCCAGGTGAGGGTACGACAACGCTCTAGGGGGAGCGTACGTGTGAGGGCGCGGGTTAGTGTCAGCGTACGGGTTAGGATTAGGGGACGGGTGAGGGTCAGGCTTCGGGGAAGGGTTAGGGTTGGGGTTCGGGCTAGGGTTAGGGTTAGGGGACGGGGACGGTTTAGGGTCCAGGTGAGGGTACGACAACGCTCTAGGGGGAGCGTACGTGTGAGGGCGCGGGTTAGTTTCAGCGTACGGGTTAGGATTAGGGGACGGGTGAGGGTCAGGCTTCGGGGAAGGGTTAGGGTTAGGGTTCGGGCTAGGGTTAGGGTTAAGGGACGGGGACGGTTTAGGGTCCAGGTGAGGGTACGACAACGCTCTAGGGGGAGCGTACGTGTGAGGGCGCGGGTTAGTGTCAGCGTACGGGTTAGGATTAGGGGACGGGTGAGGGTCAGGCTTCGGGGAAGGGTTAGGGTTAGGGTTCGGGCTAGGGTTAGGGTTAGGGGACGGGGACGGTTTAGGGTCCAGGTGAGGGTACGACAACGCTCTAGGGGGAGCGTACGTGTGAGGGCGCGGGTTAGTGTCAGCGTACGGGTTAGGATTAGGGGACGGGTGAGGGTCCGGCTTCGGCGAAGGGTTAGGGTTAGGGTTCGGGCTAGGGTTAGGGTTAGGGGACGGGGACGGTTTAGGGTCCAGGTGAGGGAACGACAACGCTCTAGGGGGAGCGTACGTGTGAGGGCGCGGGTTAGTGTCAGCGTACGGGTTAGGATTAGGGGACGGGTGAGGGTCAGGCTTCGGGGAAGGGTTAGGGTTAGGGTTCGGGCTAGGGTTAGGGTTAGGGGACGGGGACGGTTTAGGGTCCAGGTGAGGGTACGACAACGCTCTAGGGGGAGCGTACGTGTGAGGGCGCGGGTTAGTGTCAGCGTACGGGTTAGGATAAGGGCACGGGTGAGGGTCAGGCTTCGGGGAAGGGTTAGGGTTAGGGTTCGGGCTAGGGTTAGGGTTAGGGGACGGGGACGGTTTAGGGTCCAGGTGAGGGTACGACAACGCTCTAGGGGGAGCGTACGTGTGAGGGCGCGGGTTAGTGTCAGCGTACGGGTTAGGATTAGGGGACGGGTGAGGGTCAGGCTTCGGGGAAGGGTTAGGGTTAGGGTTCGGGCTAGGTTTAGGGTTAGGGGACGGGGACGGTTTAGGGTCCAGGTGAGGGTACGACAACGCTCTAGGGGGAGCGTACGTGTGAGGGCGCAGGTTAGTGTCAGCGTACGGGTTAGGATTAGGGGACGGGTGAGGGTCAGGCTTCGGGGAAGGGTTAGGGTTAGGGTTCGGGCTAGGGTTAGGGTTAGGGGACGGGGACGGTTTAGGGTCCAGGTGAGGGTACGACAATGCTCTAGGGGGAGCGTACGTGTGAGGGCGCGGGTTAGTGTCAGCGTACGGGTTAGGATTAGGGGACGGGTGAGGGTCAGGCTTCGGGGAAGGGTTAGGGTTAGGGTTCGGGCTAGGGTTAGGGTTAGGGGACGGGGACGGTTTAGGGTCCAGGTGAGGGTACGACAACGCTCTAGGGGGAGCGTACGTGTGAGGGCGCGGGTTAGTGTCAGCGTACGGGTTAGGATTAGGGGACGGGTGAGGGTCAGGCTTCGGGGAAGGGTTAGGGTTAGGGTTCGGGCTAGGGTTAGGGTTAGGGGACGGGGACGGTTTAGGGTCCAGGTGAGGGTACGACAACACTCTAGGGGGAGCGTACGTGTGAGGGCGCGGGTTAGTGTCAGCGTACGTGTTAGGATTAGGGGACGGGTGAGGGTCAGGCTTCGGGGAAGGGTTAGGGTTAGGGTTCGGGCTAGGGTTAGGGTTAGGGGACGGGGACGGTTTAGGGTCCAGGTGAGGGTACTACAACGCTCTAGGGGGAGCGTACGTGTGAGGGCGCGGGTTAGTGTCAGCGTACGGGTTAGGATTAGGGGACGGGTGAGGGTCAGGCTTCGGGGAAGGGTTAGGGTTAGGGTTCGGGCTAGGGTTAGGGTTAAGGACGGGGACGGTTTAGGGTCCAGGTGAGGGTACGACAACGCTCTAGGGGGAGCGTACGTGTGAAGGCGCAGGTTAGTTGCAGCGTACGGGTTAGGATTAGGGGACGCCTGAGGGTCAGGCTTCGGGGAAGGGTTAGGGTTAGGGTTCGGGCTAGGGTTAGGGTTAGGGGACGGGGACGGTTTAGGGTCCAGGTGAGGGTATGACAACGCTCTAGGGGGAGCGTACGTGTGAGGGCGCGGGTTAGTGTCAGCGTACGGGTTAGGATTAGGGGACGGGTGAGGGTCAGGCTTCGGCGAAGGGTTAGGGTTAGGGTTCGGGCTAGGGTTAGGGTTAGGGGACGGGGACGGTTTAGGGTCCAGGTGAGGGAAAGACAACGCTCTAGGGGGAGCGTACGTGTGAGGGCGCGGGTTAGTGTCAGCGTAAGGGTTAGGATTAGGGGACGTGTGAGGGTCAGGCTTCGGCGAAGGGTTAGGGTTAGGGTTCGGGCTAGGGTTAGGGTTAGGGGACGGGGACGGTTTAGGGTCCAGGTGAGGGTACGACAACGCTCTAGGGGGAGCGTACGTGTGAGGGCGCGGGTTAGTGTCAGCGTACGGGTTAGGATAAGGGGACGGGTGAGGGTTAGGCTTCGGGGAAGAGTTAGGGTTAGGGTGCGGGCTAGGGTTAGGGGACGGGGACGGTTTAGGGGCCAGGTGAGGGTACGACAACGCTCTAGGGGGAGTGTACGTGTGAGGGCAAGCGTTAGTGTCAGCGTACGGGTTAGGATTAGGGGACGGGTGAGGGTCAGGCTTCGGCGAAGGGTTAGGGTTAGGGTTCGGGCTAGGGTTAGGGTTAGGGGACGGGGACGGTTTAGGGTCCAGGTGAGGGAACGACAACGCTCTAGGGGGAGCGTACGTGTGAGGGCGCGGGTTAGTGTCAGCGTACGGGTTAGGATTAGGGGACGGGTGAGGGTCAGGCTTCGGCGAAGGGTTAGGTTTAGGGTTTGGGCTAGGGTTAGGGTTAGGGGACGGGGACGGTTTAGGGTCCAGGTGAGGGAACGACAACGCTCTAGGGGGAGCGTGCGTGTGAGGGCGCGGGTTAGTGTCAGCGTACGGGTTAGGATTAGGGGACGGGTGAGGGTCAGGCTTCGGGGAAGGGTTAGGGTTAGGGTTCGGGCTAGGGTTAGGGTTAGGGGACGGGGACGGTTTAGGGTCCAGGTGAGGGTACGACAACGCTCTAGGGGGAGCATACGTGTGAGGGCGCGGGTTAGTGTCAGCGTACGGGTTAGGATTAGGGGACGGGTTAGGGTCAGGCTTCGGGGAAGGGTTAGGGTTAGGGTTCGGGCTAGGGTTAGGGTTAGGGGACGGGGACGGTTTAGGGTCCAGGTGAGGGTACGACAACGCTCTAGGGGGAGCGTACGTGTGAGGGCGCGGGTTAGTGTCAGCGTACGGGTTAGGATTAGGGGACGGGTGAGGGTCAGGCTTCGGGGAAGGGTTAGGGTTAGGGTTCGGGCTAGGGTTAGGGTTAGGGGACGGGGACGGTTTAGGGTCCAGGTGAGGGTACGACAACGCTCTAGGGGGAGCGTACGTGTGAGGGCGCGGGTTAGTGTCAGCGTACGGGTTAGGATTAGGGGACGTGTGAGGGTCAGGCTTCGGGGAAGGGTTAGGGTTAGGGTTCGGGCTAGGGTTAGGGTTAGGGGACGGGGACGGTTTAGGGTCCAGGTGAGGGTACTACAACGCTCTAGGGGGAGCGTACGTGTGAGGGCGCGGGTTAGTGTCAGCGTACGGGTTAGGATTAGGGGACGGGTGAGGGTCAGGCTTCGGGGAAGGGTTAGGGTTAGGGTTCGGGCTAGGGTTAGGGTTAGGGGACGGGGACGGTTTAGGGTCCAGGTGAGGGTACGACAACGCTCTAGGGGGAGCGTACGTGTGAGGGCGCAGGTTAGTTGCAGCGTACGGGTTAGGATTAGGGGACGCCTGAGGGTCAGGCTTCGGGGAAGGGTTAGGGTTAGGGTTCGGGCTAGGGTTAGGGTTAGGGGACGGGGACGGTTTAGGGTCCAGGTGAGGGTACGACAACGCTCTAGGGGGAGCGTACGTGTGAGGGCGCGGGTTAGTGTCAGCGTACGGGTTAGGATTAGGGGACGGGTGAGGGTCAGGCTTCGGCGAAGGGTTAGGGTTAGGGTTCGGGCTAGGGTTAGGGTTAGGGGACGGGGACGGTTTAGGGTCCAGGTGAGGGAACGACAACGCTCTAGGGGGAGCGTACGTGTGAGGGCGCGGGTTAGTGTCAGCGTACGGGTTAGGATTAGGGGACGGGTGAGGGTCAGGCTTCGGGGAAGGGTTAGGGTTAGGGTTCGGCTAGGGTTAGGGTTAGGGGACGGGGACGGTTTAGGGTCCAGGTGAGGGTACGACAACGCTCTAGGGGGAGCGTACGTGTGAGGGCACGCGTTAGTGTCAGCGTACGGGTTAGGATAAGGGGACGGGTGAGGGTCAGGCTTCGGGGAAGGGTTAGGGTTAGGGTTCGGGCTAGGGTTAGGGTTAGGGGACGGGGACGGTTTAGGGTCCAGGTGAGGGTACGACAACGCTCTAGGGGGAGCGTACGTGTGAGGGCGCGGGTTAGTGTCAGCGTACGGGTTAGGATTAGGGGACGCCTGAGGGTCAGGCTTCGGGGAAGGGTTAGTATTAGGGTTCGGGCTAGGGTTAGGGTTAGGGGACGGGGACGGTTTAGGGTCCAGGTGAGGGTACGACAACGCTCTAGGGGGAGCGTACGTGTGAGGGCGCGGGTTAGTGTCAGCGTACGGGTTAGGATTAGGGGACGGGTGAGGGTCAGGCTTCGGGGAAGGTTTAGGGTTAGGGTTCGGGCTAGGGTTAGGGTTAGGGGACGGGGACGGTTTAGGGTCCAGGTGAGGGTACGACAACGCTCTAGGGGGAGCGTACGTGTGAGGGCGCGGGTTAGTGTCAGCGTACGGGTTAGGATTAGGGGACGGGTGAGGGTCAGGCTTCGGGGAAGTGTTAGGGTTAGGGTTCGGGCTAGGGTTAGGGTTAGGGGACGGGGACGGTTTAGGGTCCAGGAGAGGGTACGACAACGCTCTAGGGGGAGCGTACGTGTCAGGCCGCGGGTTAGTGTCAGCGTACGGGTTAGGATTAGGGGACGGGTGAGGGTCAGGCTTCGGGGAAGGGTTAGGGTTAGGGTTCGGGCTAGGGTTAGGGTTAGGGGACGGGGACGGTTTAGGGTCCAGGTGAGGGTACGACAACGCTCTAGGGGGAGCGTACGTGTTAGGGCGCGGGTTAGTGTCAGCGTACGGGTTAGGATTAGGGGACGCCTGAGGGTCAGGCTTCGGGGAAGGGTTAGGGTTAGGGTTCGGGCTAGGGTTAGGGTTAGGGGACGGGGACGGTTTAGGGTCCAGGTGAGGGTACGACAACGCTCTAGGGGGAGCGTACGTGTGAGGGCGCGGGTTAGTGTCAGCGTACGGGTTAGGATTAGGGGACGCCTGAGGGTCAGGCTTCGGGGAAGTGTTAGGGTTAGGGTTCGGGCTAGGGTTAGGGTTAGGGGACGGGGACGGTTTAGGGTCCAGGTGAGGGTACGACAACGCTCTAGGGGGAGCGTACGTGTGAGGGCGCGGGTTAGTGTCAGCGTACGGGTTAGGATTAGGGGACGGGTGAGGGTCAGGCTTCGGGGAAGGTTTAGGGTTAGGGTTCGGGCTAGGGTTAGGGTTAGGGGACGGGGACTGTTTAGGGTCCAGGTGAGGGTACGACAACGCTCTAGGGGGAGCGTACGTGTGAGGGCGCGGATTAGTGTCAGCGTACGGGTTAGGATTAGGGGACCGGTGAGGGTCAGGCTTCGGGGAAGGGTTAGGGTTAGGGTTCGGGCTAGGGTTAGGGTTAGGGGACGGGGACGGTTTAGGGTCCAGGTGAGGGTACGACAACACTCTAGGGGGAGCGTACGTGTGAGGGCGCGGGTTAGTGTCAGCGTACGGGTTAGGATTAGGGGACGGCTGAGGGTCAGGCTTCGGGGAAGGGTTAGGGTTAGGGTTCGGGCTAGGGTTAGGGTTAGGGGACGGGGACGGTTTAGGGTCCAGGTGAGGGTACGACAATGCTCTAGGGGGAGCGTACGTGTGAGGGCGCGGGTTAGTGTCAGCGTACGGTTTAGGATTAGGGGACGGCTGAGGGTCAGGCTTCGGGGAAGTGTTAGGGTTAGGGTTCGGGCTAGGGTTAGGGTTAGGGGACGGGGACGGTTTAGGGTCAAGGTGAGGGTACGACAACGCTCTGGGGGAGCGTACGTGTGAGGGCGCGGGTTAGTGTCAGTGTACGGGTTAGGATTAGGGGACGGGTGAGGGTCAGGCTTCGGGGAAGGGTTAGGGTTAGGGTTCGGGCTAGGGTTACCCTTAGGGGAAGGGGGCGGTTTAGGGTCCAGGTGAGGGTACGACAACGCTCTAGGGGGAGCGTACGTGTGAGGGCGCGGGTTACTGTCAGCGTACGGGTTAGGATTAGGGGACGGGTGAGGGTCAGGCTTCGGGGAAGGGTTAGGGTTAGGGTTCGGGCTAGGGTTACCCTTAGGGGAAGGGGGCGGTTTAGGGTCCAGGTGAGGGTACGACAACGCTCTAGGGGGAGCGTACGTGTGAGGGCGCGGGTTAGTGTCAGCGTACGGGTTAGGATTAGGGGACGGGTGAGGGTCAGGCTTTGGGGAAGGGTTAGGGTTAGGGTTCGGGCTAGGGTTAGGGTTAGGGGACGGGGACGGTTTAGGGTCCAGGTGAGGGTACGACAACGCTCTAGGGGGAGCGTACGTGTGAGGGCGCGGGTTAGTGTCAGCGTACGGGTTAGGATTAGGGGACGGGTGAGGGTCAGGCTTCGGGGAAGGGTTAGGGTTAGGGTTCGGGCTAGGGTTAGGGTTAGGGGACGGGGACGGTTAAGGGTCCAGGTGAGGGTACGACAACGCTCTAGGGGGAGCGTACGTGTGAGGGCGCGGGTTAGTGTCAGCGTACGGGTTAGGATTAGGGGACGGGTGAGGGTCAGGCTTTGGGGAAGTGTTAGGGTTAGGGTTCGGGCTAGGGTTAGGGTTAGGGGACGGGGACGGTTTAGGGTCCAGGTGAGGGTACGACAACGCTCTAGGGGGAGCGTACGTGTGAGGGCGCGGTTTAGTGTCAGAGTACGGGTTAGGATTAGGTGACGCCTGAGGGTCAGGCTTCAGGGAAGGTTTAGGGTTAGGGTTCGGGCTAGGGTTAGGGTTAGGGGACGGGGACGGTTTAGGGTCCAGCTGAGGGTACGACAACGCTCTAGGGGGAGCGTACGTGTGAGGGCGCGGGTTAGTGTCAGCGTACGGGTTAGGATTAGGGGACGGGTGAGGGTCAGGCTTCGGGGAAGGGTTAGGGTTAGGGTTCGGGCTAGGGTTAGGGTTAGGGGACGGGGACGGTTTAGGGTCCAGGTGAGGGTACGACAACGCTCTAGGGGGAGCGTACGTGTGAGGGCGCGGGTTAGTGTCAGCGTACGGGTTAGGATTAGGGGACGCGTGAGGGTCAGGCTTCGGGGAAGGGTTAGGGTTAGGGTTCGGGCTAGGGTTAGGGTTAGGGGACGGGGACGGTTTAGGGTCCAGGTGAGGGTACGACAACGCTCTAGGGGGAGCGTACGTGTGAGGGCGCGGGTTAGTGTCAGCGTACGGGTCAGGATTAGGGGACGCGTGAGGGTCAGGCTTCGGGGAAGGGTTAGGGTTAGGGTTCGGGCTAGGGTTAGGGTTAGGGGACGGGGACGGTTTAGGGTCCAGGTGAGGGTACGACAACGCTCTAGGGGGAGCGTACGTGTGAGGGCGCGGGTTAGTGTTAGCGTATGGGTTAGGATTAGGGGACGGGTGAGGGTCAGGCTTCGGGGAAGGATTAGGGTTAGGGTTCGGGCTAGGGTTAGGGTTAGGGGACGGGGATGGTTTAGGGTCCAGGTGAGGGTACGACAACGCTCTAGGGGGAGCGTACGTGTGAGGGCGCGGGTTAGTGTCAGCGTACGGGTTAGGATTAGGGGACGGGTGAGGGTCAGGCTTCGGGGAAGGGTTAGGGTTAGGGTTCGGGCTAGGGTTAGGGTTAGGGGACGGGGACGGTTTAGGGTCCAGGTGAGGGTACGACAACGCTCTAGGGGGAGCGTACGTGTGAGGGCGCGGGTTAGTGTCAGCGTACGGGTTAGGATTAGGGGACGGGTGAGGGTCAGGCTTCGGGGAAGGGTTAGGGTTAGGGTTCGGGCTAGGGTTAGGGTTAGGGGACGGGGACGGTTTAGGGTCCAGGTGAGGGTACGACAACGCTCTAGGGGGAGCGTACGTGTGAGGGCGCGGGTTAGTGTCAGCGTACGGGTTAGGATTAGGGGACGGGTGAGGGTCAGGCTTCGGGGAAGGGTTAGGGTTAGGGTTAGGGCTAGGGTTAGGGTTAGGGGACGGGGACGGTTTAGGGTCCAGGTGAGGGTACGACAACGCTCTAGGGGGAGCGTACGTGTCAGGGCGCGGGTTAGTGTCAGCGTACGGGTTAGGATTAGGGGACGGGTGAGGGTCAGGCTTCGGGGAAGGGTTAGGGTTAGGGTTCGGGCTAGGGTAACCCTTAGGGGAAGGGGGCGGTTTAGGGTCCAGGTGAGGGTACGACAACGCTCTAGGGGGAGCGTACGTGTGAGGGCGCGGGTTAGTGTCAGCGTACGGGTTAGGATTAGGGGACGGGTGAGGGTCAGGCTTCGGGGAAGGGTTAGGGTTAGGGTTCGGGCTAGGGTTAGGGTTAGGGGACGGAGACGGTTTAGGATCCAGGTGAGGGTACGACAACGCTCTAGGGGGAGCGTACGTGTGAGGGCGCGGGTTAGTGTCAGCGTACGTGTTAGGATTAGGGGACGGGTGAGGGTCAGGCTTCGGGGAAGGGTTAGGGTTAGGGTTCGGGCTAGGGTTAGGGTTAGGGGACGGGGACGGTTTAGGGTCCAGGTGAGGGTACGACAACGCTCTAGGGGGAGCGTACGTGTGAGGGCGCGGGTTAGTGTCTGCGTACGGGTTAGGATTAGGGGACGCCTGAGGGTCAGGCTTCGGGGAAGGGTTAGGGTTAGGGTTCGGGCTAGGGTTAGGGTTAGGGGACGGGGACGGTTTAGGGTCCAGGTGAGGGTACGACAACGCTCTAGGGGGAGCGTACGTGTGAGGGCGCGGGTTAGTGTCAGCGTACGGGTTAGGATTAGGGGACGGGTGAGGGTCAGGCTTCGGGGAAGGGTTAGGGTTAGGGTTCGGGCTAGGGTTAGGGTTAGGGGACGGGGACGATTTAGGGTCCAGGTGAGGGTACGACAACGCTCTAGGGGGAGCGTACGTGTGAGGGCGCGGGTTAGTGTCAGCGTACGGGTTAGGATTAGGGGACGTGTGAGGGTCAGGCTTCGGGGAAGGGTTAGGGTTAGGGTTCGGGCTAGGGTTAGGGTTAGGGGACGGGGAAGGTTTAGGGTCCAGGTGAGGGTACGAGAACGCTCTAGGGGGAGCGTACGTGTGAGGGCGCGGGTTAGTGTCAGCGTACGGGTTAGGATTAGGGGACGGGTGAGAATCAGGCTTCGGGGAAGGGTTAGGGTTAGGGTTCGGGCTAGGGTTAGGGTTAGGGGACGGGGACGGTTTAGGGTCCAGGTGAGGGTACGACAACGCTCTAGGGGGAGCGTACGTGTGAGGGCGCGGGTTAGTGTCAGCGTACGGGTTAGGATTAGGGGACGGGTGAGGGTCAGGCTTCGGGGAAGGGTTAGGGTTAGGGTTCGGGCTAGGGTTAGGGTTAGGGGACGGGGACGGTTTAGGGTCCAGGTGAGGGTACGACAACGCTCTAGGGGGAGTGTACGTGTGAGGGCCCGGGTTAGTGTAAGCGTACGGGTTAGGATTAGGGGACGCCTGAGGGTCAGGCTTCGGGGAAGGTTTAGGGTTAGGGTTCGGGCTAGGGTTAGGGTTAGGGGACGGGGACGGTTTAGGGTCCAGGTGAGGGTACGACAACGCTCTAGGGGGAGCGTACGTGTGAGGCTGCGGTTTAGTGTCAGAGTACGGGTTAGGATTAGGTGACGCCTGAGGGTCAGGCTTCGGGGAAGGTTTAGGGTTACGGTTCGGGCTAGGTTTAGGGTTAGGGGACTGGGACGGTTTAGGGTCCAGGTGAGGGTACGACAACGCTCTAGGGGGAGCGTACGTGTGAGGGCGCGGGTTAGTGTTAGCGTACGGGTTAGGATTAGGGGACGGGTGAGGGTCAGGCTTCGGCAAAGGGTTAGTGTTAGGGTTCGGGCTAGGGTTAGGGTTAGGGGACGGGGACGGTTTAGGGTCCAGGTGAGGGTACGACAACGCTCTAGGGGGAGCGTACGTGTGAGCGCGCGGGTTAGTGTCAGCGTACGGGTTAGGATTAGGGGACGGGTGAGGGTCAGGCTTCGGGGAAGGGTTAGGGTTAGGGTTCGGGCTAGGGTAAGGGTTAGGGGACGGGGACGGTTTAGGGTCCAGGTGAGGGTACGACAACGCTCTAGGGGGTGCGTACGTGTGAGGGCGCGGGTTAGTGTCAGCGTACGGGTCAGGATTAGGGGACGCGTGAGGGTCAGGCTTCGGGGAAGGGTTAGGGTTAGGGTTCGGGCTAGGGTTAGGGTTAGGGGACGGGGACGGTTTAGGGTCCAGGTGAGGGTACGACAACGCTCTAGGGGGAGCGTACGTGTGAGGGCGCGGGTTAGTGTCAGCGTACGGGTTAGGATTAGGGGACGGGTGAGGGTCAGGCTTCGGGGAAGGGTTAGGGTTAGGGTTCGGGCTAGGGTTAGGGTTAGGGGACGGGGACGGTTTAGGGTCCAGGTGAGGGTACGACAACGCTCTAGGGGGAGCGTACGTGTGAGGGCGCGGGTTAGTGTCAGCGTACGGGTTAGGATTAGGGGACGGGTGAGGGTCAGGCTTCGGGGAAGGGTTAGGGTTAGGGTTAGGGCTAGGGTTAGGGTTAGGGGACGGGGACGGTTTAGGGTCCAGGTGAGGGTACGACAACGCTCTAGGGGGAGCGTACGTGTCAGGGCGCGGGTTAGTGTCAGCGTACGGGTTAGGATTAGGGGACGGGTGAGGGTCAGGCTTCGGGGAAGGGTTAGGGTTAGGGTTCGGGCTAGGGTAACCCTTAGGGGAAGGGGGCGGTTTAGGGTCCAGGTGAGGGTACGACAACGCTCTAGGGGGAGCGTACGTGTGAGGGCGCGGGTTAGTGTCAGCGTACGGGTTAGGATTAGGGGACGGGTGAGGGTCAGGCTTCGGGGAAGGGTTAGGGTTAGGGTTCGGGCTAGGGTTAGGGTTAGGGGACGGAGACGGTTTAGGATCCAGGTGAGGGTACGACAACGCTCTAGGGGGAGCGTACGTGTGAGGGCGCGGGTTAGTGTCAGCGTACGTGTTAGGATTAGGGGACGGGTGAGGGTCAGGCTTCGGGGAAGGGTTAGGGTTAGGGTTCGGGCTAGGGTTAGGGTTAGGGGACGGGGACGGTTTAGGGTCCAGGTGAGGGTACGACAACGCTCTAGGGGGAGCGTACGTGTGAGGGCGCGGGTTAGTGTCTGCGTACGGGTTAGGATTAGGGGACGCCTGAGGGTCAGGCTTCGGGGAAGGGTTAGGGTTAGGGTTCGGGCTAGGGTTAGGGTTAGGGGACGGGGACGGTTTAGGGTCCAGGTGAGGGTACGACAACGCTCTAGGGGGAGCGTACGTGTGAGGGCGCGGGTTAGTGTCAGCGTACGGGTTAGGATTAGGGGACGGGTGAGGGTCAGGCTTCGGGGAAGGGTTAGGGTTAGGGTTCGGGCTAGGGTTAGGGTTAGGGGACGGGGACGATTTAGGGTCCAGGTGAGGGTACGACAACGCTCTAGGGGGAGCGTACGTGTGAGGGCGCGGGTTAGTGTCAGCGTACGGGTTAGGATTAGGGGACGTGTGAGGGTCAGGCTTCGGGGAAGGGTTAGGGTTAGGGTTCGGGCTAGGGTTAGGGTTAGGGGACGGGGAAGGTTTAGGGTCCAGGTGAGGGTACGAGAACGCTCTAGGGGGAGCGTACGTGTGAGGGCGCGGGTTAGTGTCAGCGTACGGGTTAGGATTAGGGTACGGGTGAGAATCAGGCTTCGGGGAAGGGTTAGGGTTAGGGTTCGGGCTAGGGTTAGGGTTAGGGGACGGGGACGGTTTAGGGTCCAGGTGAGGGTACGACAACGCTCTAGGGGGAGCGTACGTGTGAGGGCGCGGGTTAGTGTCAGCGTACGGGTTAGGATTATGGGACGGGTGAGGGTCAGGCTTCGGGGAAGGGTTAGGGTTAGGGTTCGGGCTAGGGTTAGGGTTAGGGGACGGGGACGGTTTAGGGTCCAGGTGAGGGTACGACAACGCTCTAGGGGGAGTGTACGTGTGAGGGCCCGGGTTAGTGTAAGCGTACGGGTTAGGATTAGGGGACGCCTGAGGGTCAGGCTTCGGGGAAGGTTTAGGGTTAGGGTTCGGGCTAGGGTTAGGGTTAGGGGACGGGGACGGTTTAGGGTCCAGGTGAGGGTACGACAACGCTCTAGGGGGAGCGTACGTGTGAGGCTGCGGTTTAGTGTCAGAGTACGGGTTAGGATTAGGTGACGCCTGAGGGTCAGGCTTCGGGGAAGGTTTAGGGTTACGGTTCGGGCTAGGTTTAGGGTTAGGGGACTGGGACGGTTTAGGGTCCAGGTGAGGGTACGACAACGCTCTAGGGGGAGCGTACGTGTGAGGGCGCGGGTTAGTGTCAGCGTACGGGTTAGGATTAGGGGACGGGTGAGGGTCAGGCTTCGGCAAAGGGTTAGTGTTAGGGTTCGGGCTAGGGTTAGGGTTAGGGGACGGGGACAGTTTAGGGTCCAGGTGAGGGTACGACAACGCTCTAGGGGGAGCGTACGTGTGAGCGCGCGGGTTAGTGTCAGCGTACGGGTTAGGATTAGGGGACGGGTGAGGGTCAGGCTTCGGGGAAGGGTTAGGGTTAGGGTTCGGGCTAGGGTAAGGGTTAGGGGACGGGGACGGTTTAGGGTCCAGGTGAGGGTACGACAACGCTCTAGGGGGTGCGTACGTGTGAGGGCGCGGGTTAGTGTCAGCGTACGGGTCAGGATTAGGGGACGCGTGAGGGTCAGGCTTCGGGGAAGGGTTAGGGTTAGGGTTCGGGCTAGGGTTAGGGTTAGGGGACGGGGACGGTTTAGGGTCCAGGTGAGGGTACGACAACGCTCTAGGGGGAGCGTACGTGTGAGGGCGCGGGTTAGTGTCAGCGTACGGGTTAGGATTAGGGGACGGGTGAGGGTCAGGCTTCGGGGAAGGGTTAGGGTTAGGGTTCGGGCTAGGGTTAGGGTTAGGGGACGTGGACGGTTTAGGGTCCAGGTGAGGGTACGACAATGCTCTAGGGGGAGCGTACGTGTGAGGGCGCGGGTTAGTGTCAGCGTACGGGTTAGGATTAGGGGACGGGTAAGGGTCAGGCTTCGGGGAAGTGTTAGGGTTAGGGTTCGGGCTAGGGTTAGGGTTAGGGGACGGGGACGGTTTAGGGTCCAGGTGAGGGTACGACAACGCTCTAGGGGGAGCGTACGTGTGAGGGCGTGGGTTAGTGTCAGCGTACGGGTCAGGATTATGGGACGCGTGAGGGTCAGGCTTCGGGGAAGCGTTAGGGTTAGGGTTCGGGCTAGGGTTAGGGTTAGGGGACGGGGACGGTTTAGGGTCCAGGTGAGGGTACGACAACGCTCTAGGGGGAGCGTACGTGTGAGGGCGCGGGTTAGTGTCAGCGTACGGGTTAGGATTAGGGGACGGGTGAGGGTCAGGTTTCGGGGAAGGGTTAGGGTTAGGGTTCGGGCTAGGGTTAGGGTTAGGGGACGGGGACGGTTTAGGGTCCAGGTGAGGGTACGACAACGCTCTAGGGGGAGCGTACGTGTGAGGGCGCGGGTTAGTGTCAGCGTATGGGTTAGGATTAGGGGACGGGTGAGAGTCAGGCTTCGGGAAAGGGTTAGGGTTAGGGTTCGGGCTAGGGTTAGGGTTAGGGGACGGGGACGGTTTAGGGTCCAGGTGAGGGTACGACAACGCTCTAGGGGGAGCGTACGTGTGAGGGCGCGGGTTAGTGTCAGCGTACGGGTTAGGATTAGGGGACGGGTGAGGGTCAGGCTTCGGGGAAGGGTTAGGGTTAGGGTTCGGGCTAGGGTTAGGGTTAGGGGACGGGGACGATTTAGGGTCCAGGTGAGGGTACGACAACGCTCTAGGGGGAGCGTACGTGTGAGGGCGCGGGTTAGTGTCAGCGTACGGGTTAGGATTAGGGGACGGGTGAGGGTCAGGCTTCGGGGAAGGGTTAGGGTTAGGGTTCGGGCTAGGGTTAGGGTTAGGGGACGGGGACGGTTTAGGGTCCAGGTGAGGGTACGACAACGCTCTAGGGGGAGCGTACGTGTGAGGGCGCGGGTTAGTGTCAGCGTACGGGTTAGGATTAGGGGACGGGTGAGGGTCAGGCTTCGGGGAAGGGTTAGGGTTAGGGTTCGGGCTAGGGTTAGGGTTAGGGGACGGGGACGGTTTAGGTTCCAGGTGAGGGTACGACAACGCTCTAGGGGGAGCGTACGTGTCAGGGCGCGGGTTAGTGTCAGCGTACGGGTTAGGATTAGGGGACGGGTGAGGGTCAGGCTTCGGGGAAGGGTTAGGGTTAGGGTTCGGGCTAGGGTAACCCTTAGGGGAAGGGGGCGGTTTAGGGTCCAGGTGAGGTTACGACAACGCTCTAGGGGGAGCGTACGTGTGAGGGCGCGGGTTAGTGTCAGCGTACGGGTTAGGATTAGGGGACGGGTGAGGGTCAGGCTTCGGGGAAGGGTTAGGGTTAGGGTTCGGGCTAGGGTTAGGGTTAGGGGACGGAGACGGTTTAGGATCCAGGTGAGGGTACGACAACGCTCTAGGGGGAGCGTACGTGTGAGGGCGCGGGTTAGTGTCAGCGTACGTGTTAGGATTAGGGGACGGGTGAGGGTCAGGCTTCGGGGAAGGGTTAGGGTTAGGGTTCGGGCTAGGGTTAGGGTTAGGGGACGGGGACGGTTTAGGGTCCAGGTGAGGGTACGACAACGCTCTAGGGGGAGCGTACGTGTGAGGGCGCGGGTTAGTGTCTGCGTACGGGTTAGGATTAGGGGACGCCTGAGGGTCAGGCTTCGGGGAAGGGTTAGGGTTAGGGTTCGGGCTAGGGTTAGGGTTAGGGGACGGGGACGGTTTAGGGTCCAGGTGAGGGTACGACAACGCTCTAGGGGGAGCGTACGTGTGAGGGCGCGGGTTAGTGTCAGCGTACGGGTTAGGATTAGGGGACGGGTGAGGGTCAGGCTTCGGGGAAGGGTTAGGGTTAGGGTTCGGGCTAGGGTTAGGGTTAGGTGACGGGGACGATTTAGGGTCCAGGTGAGGGTACGACAACGCTCTAGGGGGAGCGTACGTGTGAGGGCGCGGGTTAGTGTCAGCGTACGGGTTAGGATTAGGGGACGGGTGATGGTCAGGCTTCGGCAAAGGGTTAGTGTTAGGGTTCGGGCTAGGGTTAGGGTTAGGGGACGGGGACGGTTTAGGGTCCAGGTGAGGGTACGACAACGCTCTAGGGGGAGCGTACGTGTGAGCGCGCGGGTTAGTGTCAGCGTACGGGTTAGGATTAGGGGACGGGTGAGGGTCAGGCTTCGGGGAAGGGTTAGGGTTAGGGTTCGGGCTAGGGTTAGGGTTAGGGGACGGGGACGGTTTAGGGTCCAGGTGAGGGTACGACAACGCTCTAGGGGGTGCGTACGTGTGAGGGCGCGGGTTAGTGTCAGCGTACGGGTCAGGATTAGGGGACGCGTGAGGGTCAGGCTTCGGGGAAGGGTTAGGGTTAGGGTTCGGGCTAGGGTTAGGGTTAGGGGACGGGGACGGTTTAGGGTCCAGGTGAGGGTACGACAACGCTCTAGGGGGAGCGTACGTGTGAGGGCGCGGGTTAGTGTCAGCGTACGGGTTAGGATTAGGGGACGGGTGAGGGTCAGGCTTCGGGGAAGGTTTAGGGTTAGGGTTCGGGCTAGGGTTAGGGTTAGGGGACGTGTACGGTTTAGGGTCCAGGTGAGGGTACGACAATGCTCTAGGGGGAGCGTACGTGTGAGGGCGCGGGTTAGTGTCAGCGTACGGGTTAGGATTAGGGGACGGGTAAGGGTCAGGCTTCGGGGAAGTGTTAGGGTTAGGGTTCGGGCTAGGGTTAGGGTTAGGGGACGGGGACGGTTTAGGGTCCAGGTGAGGGTACGACAACGCTCTAGGGGGAGCGTACGTGTGAGGGCGCGGGTTAGTGTCAGCGTACGGGTCAGGATTATGGGACGCGTGAGGGTCAGGCTTCGGGGAAGGGTTAGGGTTAGGGTTCGGGCTAGGGTTAGGGTTAGGGGACGGGGACGGTTTAGGGTCCAGGTGAGGGTACGACAACGCTCTAGGGGGAGCGTACGTGTGAGGGCGCGGGTTAGTGTCAGCGTACGGGTTAGGATTAGGGGACGGGTGAGGGTCAGGCTTCGGGGAAGCGTTAGGGTTAGGGTTCGGGCTAGGGTTAGGGTTAGGGGACGGGGACGGTTTAGGGTCCAGGTGAGGGTACGACAACGCTCTAGGGGGAGCGTACGTGTGAGGGCGCGGGTTAGTGTCAGCGTACGGGTTAGGATTAGGGGATGGGTGAGGGTCAGGCTTCGGGGAAGGGTTAGGGTTAGGGTTCGGGCTAGGGTTAGGGTTAGGGGACGGGGACGGTTTAGGGTCCAGGTGAGGGTACGACAACGCTCTAGGGGGAGCGTACGTGTGAGGGCGCGGGTTAGTGTCAGCGTACGGGTTAGGATTAGGGGACGGGTGAGGGTCAGGCTTCGGGGAAGGGTTAGGGTTAGGGTTCGGGCTAGGGTTAGGGTTAGGGGACGGGGACGGTTTAGGGTCCAGGTGAGGGTACGACAACGCTCTAGGGGGAGCGTACGTGTGAGGGCGCGGGTTAGTGTCAGCGTACGGGTTAGGATTAGGGGACGGGTGAGGGTCAGGCTTCGGCAAAGGGTTAGTGTTAGGGTTCGGGCTAGGGTTAGGGTTAGGGGACGGGGACGGTTTAGGGTCCAGGTGAGGGTACGACAACGCTCTAGGGGGAGCGTACGTGTGAGGGCGCGGGTTAGTGTCAGCGTACGGGTCAGGATTAGGGGACGCGTGAGGGTCAGGCTTCGGGGAAGGGTTAGGGTTACGGTTCGGGCTAGGGTTAGGGTTAGGGGACGGGGACGGTTTAGGGTCCAGGTGAGGGTACGACAACGCTCTAGGGGGAGCGTAAGTGTGAGGGCGCGGGTTAGTGTCAGCGTACGGGTCAGGATTAGGGGACGCGTGAGGGTCAGGCTTCGGGGAAGGGTTAGGGTTAGGGTTCGGGCTAGGGTTAGGGTTAGGGGACGGGGACGGTTTAGGGTCCAGGTGAGGGTACGACAACGCTCTAGGGGGAGCGTACGTGTGAGGGCGCGGGTTAGTGTCAGCGTACGGGTTAGGATTAGGGGACGGGTGAGGGTCAGGCTTCGGGGAAGGGTTAGGGTTAGGGTTCGGGCTAGGGTTAGGGTTAGGGGACGTGGACGGTTTAGGGTCCAGGTGAGGGTACGACAACGCTCTAGGGGGAGCGTACGTGTGAGGGCGCGGGTTAGTGTCAGCGTACGGGTTAGGATTAGGGGACGGGTGAGGGTCAGGCTTCGGGGAAGGGTTAGGGTTAGGGTTCGGGCTAGGGTTAGGGTTAGGGGACGGGGACGGTTTAGGGTCCAGGTGAGGGTACGACAACGCTCTAGGGGGAGCGTACGTGTGAGGGCGCGGGTTAGTGTCAGCGTACGGGTCAGGATTATGGGACGCCTGAGGGTCAGGCTTCGGGGAAGGGTTAGGGTTAGGGTTCGGGCTAGGGTTAGGGTTAGGGGACGTGGACGGTTTAGGGTCCAGGTGAGGGTACGACAATGCTCTAGGTGGAGCGTACGTGTGAGGGCGCGGGTTAGTGTCAGCGTACGGGTTAGGATTAGGGGACGGGTAAGGGTCAGGCTTCGGGGAAGGGTTAGGGTTAGGGTTCGGGCTAGGGTTAGGGTTAGGGGACGTGGACGGTTTAGGGTCCAGGTGAGGGTACGACAACGCTCTAGGGGGAGCGTACGTGTGAGGGCGCGGGTTAGTGTCAGCGTACGGGTTAGGATTTGGTGACGCCTGAGGGTCAGGCTTCGGGGAAGGGTTAGGGTTAGGGTTCGGGCTAGGGTTAGGGTTAGGGGACGGGGACGGTTTAGGGTCCAGGTGAGGGTACGACAACGCTCTAGGGGGAGCGTACGTGTGAGGGCGCGGGTTAGTGTCAGCGTACGGGTCAGGATTATGGGACGCCTGAGGGTCAGGCTTCGGGGAAGGGTTAGGGTTAGGGTTCGGGCTAGGGTTAGGTTTAGGGGACGGGGACGGTTTAGGGTCCAGGTGAGGGTAAGACAACGCTCTAGGGGGAGCGTACGTGTGAGGGCGCGGGTTAGTGTCAGCGTACGGGTTAGGATTAGGGGACGCCTGAGGGTCAGGCTTCGGGGAAGGTTTAGGGTTGGGGTTCGGGCTAGGGTTAGGGTTAGGGGACGGGGACGGTTTAGGGTCCAGGTGAGGGTACGACAACGCTCCAGGGGGAGCGTACGTGTGAGGGTGCGGTTTAGTGTCAGAGTACGGGTTAGGATTAGGTGACGCCTGAGGGTCAGGCTTCGGGGAAGGTTTAGGGTTACGGTTCGGGCTAGGGTTAGGGTTAGGGGACGGGGACGGTTTAGGGTCCAGGTGAGGGTACGACAACGCTCTAGGGGGAGCGTACGTGTGAGGGCGCGGGTTAGTGTCAGCGTACGGGTTAGGATTAGGGGACGGGTGAGGGTCAGGCTTCGGCGAAGGGTTAGTGTTAGGGTTCGGGCTAGGGTTAGGGTTAGGGGACGGGGACGGTTTAGGGTCCAGGTGAGGGTACGACAACGCTCTAGGGGGAGCGTACGTGTGAGGGCGCGGGTTAGTGTCAGCGTACGGGTTAGGATTAGGGGACGGGTGAGGGTCAGGCTTCGGGGAAGGGTTAGGGTTAGGGTTCGGGCTAGGGTTAGGGTTAGGGGACGGGGACGGTTTAGGGTCCAGGTGAGGGTACGACAACGCTCTAGGGGGAGCGTACGTGTGAGGGCGCGGGTTAGTGTCAGCGTACGGATCAGGATTAGGGGACGCGTGAGGGTCAGGCTTCGGGGAAGGGTTAGGGTTAGGGTTCGGGCTAGGGTTAGGGTTAGGGGACGGGGACGGTTTAGGGTCCAGGTGAGGGTACGACAACGCTCTAGGGGGAGCGTACGTGTGAGGGCGCGGGTTAGTGTCAGCGTACGGGTTAGGATTAGGGGACGGGTGAGGGTCAGGCTTCGGGGAAGGGTTAGGGTTAGGGTTCGGGCTAGGGTTAGGGTTAGGGGACGTGGACGGTTTAGGGTCCAGGTGAGGGTACGACAACGCTCTAGGGGGAGCGTACGTTTGAGGGCGCGGGTTAGTGTCAGCGTACGGGTCAGGATTAGGGGACGCGTGAGGGTCAGGCTTCGGGGAAGGGTTAGGGTTAGGGTTCGGGCTAGGGTTAGGGTTAGGGGACGGGGACGGTTTAGGGTCCAGGTGAGGGTACGACAACGCTCTAGGGGGAGCGTACGTGTGAGGGCGCGGGTTAGTGTCAGCGTACGGGTTAGGATTAGGGGACTGGTGAGGGTCAGGCTTCGGGGAAGCGTTAGGGTTAGGGTTCGGGCTAGGGTTAGGGTTAGGGGACGGGGACGGTTTAGGGTCCAGGTGAGGGTACGACAACGCTCTAGGGGGAGCGTACGTGTGAGGGCGCGGGTTAGTGTCAGCGTACGGGTTAGGATTAGGGGACGGGTGAGGGTCAGGCTTCGGGGAAGGGTTAGGGTTAGGGTTCGGGCTAGGGTTAGGGTTAGGGGACGGGGACGGTTTAGGGTCCAGGTGAGGGTACGACAACGCTCTAGGGGGAGCGTACGTGTGAGGGCGCGGGTTAGTGTCAGCGTACGGGTCAGGATTATGGGACGCCTGAGGGTCAGGCTTCGGGGAAGGGTTAGGGTTAGGGTTCGGGCTAGGGTTAGGGTTAGGGGACGGGGACGGTTTAGGGTCCAGGTGAGGGTACGACAACGCTCTAGGGGGAGCGTACGTGTGAGGGCGCGGGTTAGTGTCAGCGTACGGGTTAGGATTAGGGGACGGGTGAGGGTCAGGCTTCGGGGAAGGGTTAGGGTTAGGGTTCGGGCTAAGGTTAGGGTTAGGGGACGGGGACGGTTTAGGGTCCAGGTGAGGGTACGACAACGCTCTAGGGGGAGCGTACGTGTGAGGGAGTGGGTTAGTGTCAGCGTACGCGTTAGGAATAGGGGACGGGTGAGGATCAGGCTTCGGGGAAGGGTTAGGGTTAGGGTTAGGGCTAGGGTTAGGGTTAGGGGACGGGGACGGTTTAGGGTCCAGGTGAGGGTACGACAACGCTCTAGGGGGAGCGTACGTGTGAGTGCGCGGGTTAGTGTCAGCGTACGGGTTAGGATTAGGGGACGGGTGAGGGTCAGGCTTCGGGGAAGGGTTAGGGTTAGGGTTCGGGCTAGGGTTAGGGTTAGGGGACGGGGACGGTTTAGGGTCCAGGTGAGGGTACGACAACGCTCTAGGGGGAGCGTACGTGTGAGGGCGCGGGTTAGTGTCAGCGTACGGGTTAGGATTAGGGGACGCCTGAGGGTCAGGCTTCGGGGAAGGTTTAGGGTTAGGGTTCGGGCTAGGGTTAGGGTTAGGGGACGGGGACGGTTTAGGGTCCAGGTGAGGGTACGACAACGCTCCAGGGGGAGCGTACGTGTGAGGGCGCAGTTTAGTGTCAGAGTACGGGTTAGGATTAGGTGACGCTTGAGGGTTAGGCTTCGGGGAAGGTTTAGGGTTACGGTTCGGGCTAGGGTTAGGGTTAGGGGACGGGGACGGTTTAGGGTCCAGGTGAGGGTACGACAACGCTCTAGGGGGAGCGTACGTGTCAGGGCGCGGGTTAGTGTCAGCGTACGGGTTAGGATTAGGGGACGGGTGAGGGTCAGGCTTCGGGGAAGGGTTAGGGTTAGGGTTCGGGCTAGGGTAACCCTTAGGGGAAGGGGGCGGTTTAGGGTCCAGGTGAGGTTACGACAACGCTCTAGGGGGAGCGTACGTGTGAGGGCGCGGGTTAGTGTCAGCGTACGGGTTAGGATTAGGGGACGGGTGAGGGTCAGGCTTCGGGGAAGGGTTAGGGTTAGGGTTCGGGCTAGGGTTAGGGTTAGGGGACGGGGACGGTTTAGGGTCCAGGTGAGGGTACGACAACGCTCTAGGGGGAGCGTACGTGTGAGGGCGCGGGTTAGTGTCTGCGTACGGGTTAGGATTAGGGGACGCCTGAGGGTCAGGCTTCGGGGAAGGGTTAGGGTTAGGGTTCGGGCTAGGGTTAGGGTTAGGGGACGGGGACGGTTTAGGGTCCAGGTGAGGGTACGACAACGCTCTAGGGGGAGCGTACGTGTGAGGGCGCGGGTTAGTGTCAGCGTACGGGTTAGGATTAGGGGACGGGTGAGGGTCAGGCTTCGGGGAAGGGTTAGGGTTAGGGTTCGGGCTAGGGTTAGGGTTAGGGGACGGGGACGGTTTAGGGTCCAGGTGAGGGTACGACAACGCTCTAGGGGGAGCGTACGTGTGAGGGCGCGGGTTAGTGTCAGCGTACGGGTTAGGATTAGGGGACGGGTGAGGGTCAGGCTTCGGGGAAGGTTTAGGGTTAGGGTTCGGGCTAGGGTTAGGGTTAGGGGACGGGGACGGTTTAGGGTCCAGGTGAGGGTACGACAACGCTCCAGGGGGAGCGTACGTGTGAGGGCGCAGTTTAGTGTCAGAGTACGGGTTAGGATTAGGTGACGCTTGAGGGTTAGGCTTCGGGGAAGGTTTAGGGTTACGGTTCGGGCTAGGGTTAGGGTTAGGGGACGGGGACGGTTTAGGGTCCAGGTGAGGGTACGACAACGCTCTAGGGGGAGCGTACGTGTGAGGGCGCGGGTTAGTGTCAGCGTACGGGTTAGGATTAGGGGACGGGTGATGGTCAGGCTTCGGCAAAGGGTTAGTGTTAGGGTTCGGGCTAGGGTTAGGGTTAGGGGACGGGGACGGTTTAGGGTCCAGGTGAGGGTACGACAACGCTCTAGGGGGAGCGTACGTGTGAGCGCGCGGGTTAGTGTCAGCGTACGGGTTAGGATTAGGGGACGGGTGAGGGTCAGGCTTCGGGGAAGGGTTAGGGTTAGGGTTCGGGCTAGGGTTAGGGTTAGGGGACGGGGACGGTTTAGGGTCCAGGTGAGGGTACGACAACGCTCTAGGGGGTGCGTACGTGTGAGGGCGCGGGTTAGTGTCAGCGTACGGGTCAGGATTAGGGGACGCGTGAGGGTCAGGCTTCGGGGAAGGGTTAGGGTTAGGGTTCGGGCTAGGGTTAGGGTTAGGGGACGGGGACGGTTTAGGGTCCAGGTGAGGGTACGACAACGCTCTAGGGGGAGCGTACGTGTGAGGGCGCGGGTTAGTGTCAGCGTACGGGTTAGGATTAGGGGACGGGTGAGGGTCAGGCTTCGGGGAAGGGTTAGGGTTAGGGTTCGGGCTAGGGTTAGGGTTAGGGGACGTGTACGGTTTAGGGTCCAGGTGAGGGTACGACAATGCTCTAGGGGGAGCGTACGTGTGAGGGCGCGGGTTAGTGTCAGCGTACGGGTTAGGATTAGGGGACGGGTAAGGGTCAGGCTTCGGGGAAGTGTTAGGGTTAGGGTTCGGGCTAGGGTTAGGGTTAGGGGACGGGGACGGTTTAGGGTCCAGGTGAGGGTACGACAACGCTCTAGGGGGAGCGTACGTGTGAGGGCGCGGGTTAGTGTCAGCGTACGGGTCAGGATTATGGGACGCGTGAGGGTCAGGCTTCGGGGAAGGGTTAGGGTTAGGGTTCGGGCTAGGGTTAGGGTTAGGGGACGGGGACGGTTTAGGGTCCAGGTGAGGGTACGACAACGCTCTAGGGGGAGCGTACGTGTGAGGGCGCGGGTTAGTGTCAGCGTACGGGTTAGGATTAGGGGACGGGTGAGGGTCAGGCTTCGGGGAAGCGTTAGGGTTAGGGTTCGGGCTAGGGTTAGGGTTAGGGGACGGGGACGGTTTAGGGTCCAGGTGAGGGTACGACAACGCTCTAGGGGGAGCGTACGTGTGAGGGCGCGGGTTAGTGTCAGCGTACGGGTTAGGATTAGGGGATGGGTGAGGGTCAGGCTTCGGGGAAGGGTTAGGGTTAGGGTTCGGGCTAGGGTTAGGGTTAGGGGACGGGGACGGTTTAGGGTCCAGGTGAGGGTACGACAACGCTCTAGGGGGAGCGTACGTGTGAGGGCGCGGGTTAGTGTCAGCGTACGGGTTAGGATTAGGGGACGGGTGAGGGTCAGGCTTCGGGGAAGGGTTAGGGTTAGGGTTCGGGCTAGGGTTAGGGTTAGGGGACGGGGACGGTTTAGGGTCCAGGTGAGGGTACGACAACGCTCTAGGGGGAGCGTACGTGTGAGGGCGCGGGTTAGTGTCAGCGTACGGGTTAGGATTAGGGGACGGGTGAGGGTCAGGCTTCGGCAAAGGGTTAGTGTTAGGGTTCGGGCTAGGGTTAGGGTTAGGGGACGGGGACGGTTTAGGGTCCAGGTGAGGGTACGACAACGCTCTAGGGGGAGCGTACGTGTGAGGGCGCGGGTTAGTGTCAGCGTACGGGTCAGGATTAGGGGACGCGTGAGGGTCAGGCTTCGGGGAAGGGTTAGGGTTAGGGTTCGGGCTAGGGTTAGGGTTAGGGGACGGGGACGGTTTAGGGTCCAGGTGAGGGTACGACAATGCTCTAGGGGGAGCGTAAGTGTGAGGGCGCGGGTTAGTGTCAGCGTACGGGTCAGGATTAGGGGACGCGTGAGGGTCAGGCTTCGGGGAAGGGTTAGGGTTAGGGTTCGGGCTAGGGTTAGGGTTAGGGGACGGGGACGGTTTAGGGTCCAGGTGAGGGTACGACAACGCTCTAGGGGGAGCGTACGTGTGAGGGCGCGGGTTAGTGTCAGCGTACGGGTTAGGATTAGGGGACGGGTGAGGGTCAGGCTTCGGGGAAGGGTTAGGGTTAGGGTTCGGGCTAGGGTTAGGGTTAGGGGACGGGGACGGTTTAGGGTCCAGGTGAGGGTACGACAACGCTCTAGGGGGAGCGTACGTGTGAGGGCGCGGGTTAGTGTCAGCGTACGGGTTAGGATTAGGGGACGGGTGAGGGTCAGGCTTCGGCAAAGGGTTAGTGTTAGGGTTCGGGCTAGGGTTAGGGTTAGGGGACGGGGACGGTTTAGGGTCCAGGTGAGGGTACGACAACGCTCTAGGGGGAGCGTACGTGTGAGGGCGCGGGTTAGTGTCAGCGTACGGGTCAGGATTAGGGGACGCGTGAGGGTCAGGCTTCGGGGAAGGGTTAGGGTTAGGGTTCGGGCTAGGGTTAGGGTTAGGGGACGGGGACGGTTTAGGGTCCAGGTGAGGGTACGACAATGCTCTAGGGGGAGCGTAAGTGTGAGGGCGCGGGTTAGTGTCAGCGTACGGGTCAGGATTAGGGGACGCGTGAGGGTCAGGCTTCGGGGAAGGGTTAGGGTTAGGGTTCGGGCTAGGGTTAGGGTTAGGGGACGGGGACGGTTTAGGGTCCAGGTGAGGGTACGACAACGCTCTAGGGGGAGCGTACGTGTGAGGGCGCGGGTTAGTGTCAGCGTACGGGTTAGGATTAGGGGACGGGTGAGGGTCAGGCTTCGGGGAAGGGTTAGGGTTAGGGTTCGGGCTAGGGTTAGGGTTAGGGGACGTGGACGGTTTAGGGTCCAGGTGAGGGTACGACAACGCTCTAGGGGGAGCGTACGTGTGAGGGCGCGGGTTAGTGTCAGCGTACGGGTCAGGATTATGGGACGCCTGAGGGTCAGGCTTCGGGGAAGGGTTAGGGTTAGGGTTCGGGCTAGGGTTAGGTTTAGGGGACGGGGACGGTTTAGGGTCCAGGTGAGGGTAAGACAACGCTCTAGGGGGAGCGTACGTGTGAGGGCGCGGGTTAGTGTCAGCGTACGGGTTAGGATTAGGGGACGCCTGAGGGTCAGGCTTCGGGGAAGGTTTAGGGTTGGGGTTCGGGCTAGGGTTAGGGTTAGGGGACGGGGACGGTTTAGGGTCCAGGTGAGGGTACGACAACGCTCCAGGGGGAGCGTACGTGTGAGGGCGCGGTTTAGTGTCAGAGTACGGGTTAGGATTAGGTGACGCCTGAGGGTCAGGCTTCGGGGAAGGTTTAGGGTTACGGTTCGGGCTAGGGTTAGGGTTAGGGGACGGGGACGGTTTAGGGTCCAGGTGAGGGTACGACAACGCTCTAGGGGGAGCGTACGTGTGAGGGCGCGGGTTAGTGTCAGCGTACGGGTTAGGATTAGGGGACGGGTGAGGGTCAGGCTTCGGCGAAGGGTTAGTGTTAGGGTTCGGGCTAGGGTTAGGGTTAGGGGACGGGGACGGTTTAGGGTCCAGGTGAGGGTACGACAACGCTCTAGGGGGAGCGTACGTGTGAGGGCGCGGGTTAGTGTCAGCGTACGGTTTAGGATTAGGGGACGGGTGAGGGTCAGGCTTCGGGGAAGGGTTAGGGTTAGGGTTCGGGCTACGGTTAGGGTTAGGGGACGGGGACGGTTTAGGGTCCAGGTGAGGGTACGACAACGCTCTAGGGGGAGCGTACGTGTGAGGGCGCGGGTTAGTGTCAGCGTACGGGTCAGGATTAGGGGACGCGTGAGGGTCAGGCTTCGGGGAAGGGTTAGGGTTAGGGTTCGGGCTAGGGTTAGGGTTAGGGGACGGGGACGGTTTAGGGTCCAGGTGAGGGTACGACAACGCTCTAGGGGGAGCGTACGTGTGAGGGCGCGGGTTAGTGTCAGCGTACGGGTTAGGATTAGGGGACGGGTGAGGGTCAGGCTTCGGGGAAGGGTTAGGGTTAGGGTTCGGGCTAGGGTTAGGGTTAGGGGACGTGGACGGTTTAGGGTCCAGGTGAGGGTACGACAACGCTCTAGGGGGAGCGTACGTTTGAGGGCGCGGGTTAGTGTCAGCGTACGGGTCAGGATTAGGGGACGCGTGAGGGTCAGGCTTCGGGGAAGGGTTAGGGTTAGGGTTCGGGCTAGGGTTAGGGTTAGGGGACGGGGACGGTTTAGGGTCCAGGTGAGGGTACGACAACGCTCTAGGGGGAGCGTACGTGTGAGGGCGCGGGTTAGTGTCAGCGTACGGGTTAGGATTAGGGGACTGGTGAGGGTCAGGCTTCGGGGAAGCGTTAGGGTTAGGGTTCGGGCTAGGGTTAGGGTTATGGGACGGGGACGGTTTAGGGTCCAGGTGAGGGTACGACAACGCTCTAGGGGGAGCGTACGTGTGAGGGCGCGGGTTAGTGTCAGCGTACGGGTTAGGATTAGGGGACGGGTGAGGGTCAGGCTTCGGGGAAGGGTTAGGGTTAGGGTTCGGGCTAGGGTTAGGGTTAGGGGACGGGGACGGTTTAGGGTCCAGGTGAGGGTACGACAACGCTCTAGGGGGAGCGTACGTGTGAGGGCGCGGGTTAGTGTCAGCGTACGGGTCAGGATTATGGGACGCCTGAGGGTCAGGCTTCGGGGAAGGGTTAGGGTTAGGGTTCGGGCTAGGGTTAGGGTTAGGGGACGGGGACGGTTTAGGGTCCAGGTGAGGGTACGACAACGCTCTAGGGGGAGCGTACGTGTGAGGGCGCGGGTTAGTGTCAGCGTACGGGTTAGGATTAGGGGACGGGTGAGGGTCAGGCTTCGGGGAAGGGTTAGGGTTAGGGTTCGGGCTAGGGTTAGGGTTAGGGTTAGGGGACGGTTTAGGGTCCAGGTGAGGGTACGACAACGCTCTAGGGGGAGCGTACGTGTGAGGGAGTGGGTTAGTGTCAGCGTACGCGTTAGGATTAGGGGACGGGTGAGGATCAGGCTTCGGGGAAGGGTTAGGGTTAGGGTTCGGGCTAGGGTTAGGGTTAGGGGACGGGGACGGTTTAGGGTCCAGGTGAGGGTACGACAACGCTCTAGGGGGAGCGTACGTGTGAGTGCGCGGGTTAGTGTCAGCGTACGGGTTAGGATTAGGGGACGGGTGAGGGTCAGGCTTCGGGGAAGGGTTAGGGTTAGGGTTCGGGCTAGGGTTAGGGTTAGGGGACGGGGACGGTTTAGGGTCCAGGTGAGGGTACGACAACGCTCTAGGGGGAGCGTACGTGTGAGGGCGCGGGTTAGTGTCAGCGTACGGGTTAGGATTAGGGGACGCCTGAGGGTCAGGCTTCGGGGAAGGTTTAGGGTTAGGGTTCGGGCTAGGGTTAGGGTTAGGGGACGGGGACGGTTTAGGGTCCAGGTGAGGGTACGACAACGCTCCAGGGGGAGCGTACGTGTGAGGGCGCAGTTTAGTGTCAGAGTACGGGTTAGGATTAGGTGACGCTTGAGGGTTAGGCTTCGGGGAAGGTTTAGGGTTACGGTTCGGGCTAGGGTTAGGGTTAGGGGACGGGGACGGTTTAGGGTCCAGGTGAGGGTACGACAACGCTCTAGGGGGAGCGTACGTGTGAGGGCGCGGGTTAGTGTCAGCGTACGGGTTAGGATTAGGGGACGGGTGAGGGTCAGGCTTCGGCAAAGGGTTAGGGTTAGGGTTCGGGCTAGGGTTAGGGTTAGGGGACGGGGACGGTTTAGGGTCCAGGTGAGGGTACGACAACGCTCTAGGGGGAGCGTACGTGTGAGGGCGCGGGTTAGTGTCAGCGTACGGGTTAGGATTAGGGGACGGGTGAGGGTCAGGCTTCGGGGAAGGGTTAGGGTTAGGGTTCGGGCTAGGGTTAGGGTTAGGGGACGGGGACGGTTTAGGGTCCAGGTGAGGGTACGACAACGCTCTAGGGGGAGCGTACGTGTGAGGGCGCGGGTTAGTGTCAGCGTACGGGTCAGGATTAGGGGACGCGTGAGGGTCAGGCTTCGGGGAAGGGTTAGGGTTAGGGTTCGGGCTAGGGTTAGGGTTAGGGGACGGGGACGGTTTAGGGTCCAGGTGAGGGTACGACAACGCTCTAGGGGGAGCGTACGTGTGAGGGCGCGGGTTAGTGTCAGCGTACGGGTTAGGATTAGGGGACGGGTGAGGGTCAGGCTTCGGGGAAGGGTTAGGGTTAGGGTTCGGGCTAGGGTTAGGGTTAGGGGACGGGGACGGTTTAGGGTCCAGGTGAGGGTACGACAACGCTCTAGGGGGAGCGTACGTGTGAGGGCGCGGGTTAGTGTCAGCGTACGGGTTAGGATTATGGGACGGGTGAGGGTCAGGCTTCGGGGAAGGGTTAGGGTTAGGGTTCGGGCTAGGGTTAGGGTTAGGGGACGGGGACGGTTTAGGGTCCAGGTGAGGGTACGACAACGCTCTAGGGGGAGCGTACGTGTGAGGGCGTGTGTTAGTGTCAGCGTACGGGTTAGGATTAGGGAACGGGTGAGGATCAGGCTTCGGGGAAGGGTTAGGGTTAGGGTTCGGGCTAGGGTTAGGGTTAGGGGACGGGGACGGTTTAGGGTCCAGGTGAGGGTACGACAACGCTCTAGGGGGAGCGTACGTGTGAGTGCGCGGGTTAGTGTCAGCGTACGGGTTAGGATTAGGGGACGGGTGAGGGTCAGGCTTCGGGGAAGGGTTAGGGTTAGGGTTCGGGCTAGGGTTAGGGTTAGGGGACGGGGACGGTTTAGGGTCCAGGTGAGGGTACGACAACGCTCTAGGGGGAGCGTACGTGTGAGGGCGCGGGTTAGTGTCAGCGTACGGGTTAGGATTAGGGGACGCCTGAGGGTCAGGCTTCGGGGAAGGTTTAGGGTTAGGGTTCGGGCTAGGCTTAGGGTTAGGGGACGGGGACGGTTTAGGGTCCAGGTGAGGGTACGACAACGCTCTAGGGGGAGCGTACGTGTGAGGGCGCGGGTTAGTGTCAGCGTACGGGTCAGGATTAGGGGACGCGTGAGGGTCAGGCTTCGGGGAAGGGTTAGGGTTAGGGTTCGGGCTAGGGTTAGGGTTAGGGGACGGGGACGGTTTAGGGTCCAGGTGAGGGTACGACAACGCTCTAGGGGGAGCGTACGTGTGAGGGCGCGGGTTAGTGTCAGCGTACGGGTTAGGATTAGGGGACGGGTGAGGGTCAGGCTTCGGGGAAGGGTTAGGGTTAGGGTTCGGGCTAGGGTTAGGGTTAGGGGACGGGGACGGTTTAGGGTCCAGGTGAGGGTACGACAACGCTCTAGGGGGAGCGTACGTGTGAGGGCGCGCGTTAGTGTCAGCGTACGGGTTAGGATTAGGGGACGGGTAAGGGTCAGGCTTCGGGGAAGGGTTAGGGTTAGGGTTCGGGCTAGGGTTAGGGTTAGGGGACGGGGACGGTTTAGGGTCCAGGTGAGGGTACGACAACGCTCTAGAGGGAGCGTACGTGTGAGGGCGCGGGTTAGTGTCAGCGTACGGGTTAGGATTAGGGGACTGGTGAGGGTCAGGCTTCGGGGAAGCGTTAGGGTTAGGGTTCGGGCTAGGGTTAGGGTTAGGGGACGGGGACGGTTTAGGGTCCAGGTGAGGGTACGACAACGCTCTAGGGGGAGCGTACGTGTGAGGGCGCGGGTTAGTGTCAGCGTACGGGTTAGGATTAGGGGACGGGTGAGGGTCAGGCTTCGGGGAAGGGTTAGGGTTAGGGTTCGGGCTAGGGTTAGGGTTAGGGGACGGGGACGGTTTAGGGTCCAGGTGAGGGTACGACAACGCTCTAGGGGGAGCGTACGTGTGAGGGCGCGGGTTAGTGTCAGCGTACGGGTCAGGATTATGGGACGCCTGAGGGTCAGGCTTCGGGGAAGGGTTAGGGTTAGGGTTCGGGCTAGGGTTAAGGTTAGGGGACGGGGACGGTTTAGGGTCCAGGTGAGGGTACGACAACGCTCTAGGGGGAGCGTACGTGTGAGGGCGCGGGTTAGTGTCAGCGTACGGGTTAGGATTAGGGGACGGGTGAGGGTCAGGCTTCGGGGAAGGGTTAGGGTTAGGGTTCGGGCTAGGGTTAGGGTTAGGGGACGGGGACGGTTTAGGGTCCAGGTGAGGGTACGACAACGCTCTAGGGGGAGCGTACGTGTGAGGGCGTGGGTTAGTGTCAGCGTACGGGTTAGGATTAGGGGACGGGTGAGGATCAGGCTTCGGGGAAGGGTTAGGGTTAGGGTTCGGGCTAGGGTTAGGGTTAGGGGACGGGGACGGTTTAGGGTCCAGGTGAGGGTACGACAACGCTCTAGGGGGAGCGTACGTGTGAGTGCGCGGGTTAGTGTCAGCGTACGGGTTAGGATTAGGGGACGGGTGAGGGTCAGGCTTCGGGGAAGGGTTAGGGTTAGGGTTCGGGCTAGGGTTAGGGTTAGGGGACGGGGACGGTTTAGGGTCCAGGTGAGGGTACGACAACGCTCTAGGGGGAGCGTACGTGTGAGGGCGCGGGTTAGTGTCAGCGTACGGGTTAGGATTAGGGGACGCCTGAGGGTCAGGCTTCGGGGAAGGTTTAGGGTTAGGGTTCGGGCTAGGGTTAGGGTTAGGGGACGGGGACGGTTTAGGGTCCAGGTGAGGGTACGACAACGCTCCAGGGGGAGCGTACGTGTGAGGGCGCAGTTTAGTGTCAGAGTACGGGTTAGGATTAGGTGACGCCTGAGGGTTAGGCTTCGGGGAAGGTTTAGGGTTACGGTTCGGGCTAGGGTTAGGGTTAGGGGACGGGGACGGTTTAGGGTCCAGGTGAGGGTACGACAACGCTCTGGGGGAGCGTACGTGTGAGGGCGCGGGTTAGTGTCAGCGTACGGGTTAGGATTAGGGGACGGGTGAGGGTCAGGCTTCGGCAAAGGGTTAGGGTTAGGGTTCGGGCTAGGGTTAGGGTTAGGGGACGGGGACGGTTTAGGGTCCAGGTGAGGGTACGACAAAGCTCTAGGGGGAGCGTACGTGTGAAGGCGCGGGTTAGTGTCAGCGTACGGGTTAGGATTAGGGGACGGGTGAGGGTCAGGCTTCGGGGAAGGGTTAGGGTTAGGGTTCGGGCTAGGGTTAGGGTTAGGGGACGGGGACGGTTTAGGGTCCAGGTGAGGGTACGACAACGCTCTAGGGGGAGCGTACGTGTGAGGGCGCGGGTTAGTGTCAGCGTACGGGTCAGGATTAGGGGACGCGTGAGGGTCAGGCTTCGGGGAAGGGTTAGGGTTAGGGTTCGGGCTAGGGTTAGGGTTAGGGGACGGGGACGGTTTAGGGTCCAGGTGAGGGTACGACAACGCTCTAGGGGGAGCGTACGTGTGAGGGCGCGGGTTAGTGTCAGCGTACGGGTTAGGATTAGGGGACGGGTGAGGGTCAGGCTTCGGGGAAGGGTTAGGGTTAGGGTTCGGGCTAGGGTTAGGGTTAGGGGACGGGGACGGTTTAGGGTCCAGGTGAGGGTACGACAACGCTCTAGGGGGAGCGTACGTGTGAGGGCGCGGGTTAGTGTCAGCGTACGGGTCAGGATTGGGGGACGCGTGAGGGTCAGGCTTCGGGGAAGGGTTAGGGTTAGGGTTCGGGCTAGGGTTAGGGTTAGGGGACGGGGACGGTTTAGGGTCCAGGTGAGGGTACGACAACGCTCTAGGGGGAGCGTACGTGTGAGGGCGCGGGTTAGTGTCAGCGTACGGGTTAGGATTAGGGGACGGGTGAGGGTCAGGCTTCGGGGAAGGGTTAGGGTTAGGGTTCGGGCTAGGGTTAGGGTTAGGGGACGGGGACGGTTTAGGGTCCAGGTGAGGGTACGACAACGCTCTAGGGGGAGCGTACGTGTGAGGGCGCGGGTTAGTGTCAGCGTACGGGTTAGGATTAGGGGACGGGTGAGGGTCAGGCTTCGGGGAAGGGTTAGGGTTAGGGTTCGGGCTAGGGTTAGGGTTAGGGGACGGGGACGGTTTAGGGTCCAAGTGAGGGTACGACAACGCTCTAGGGGGAGCGTACGTGTGAGGGCGCGGGTTAGTGTCAGCGTACGGCTCAAGATTATGGGACGCCTGAGGGTCAGGCTTCGGGGAAGGGTTAGGGTTAGGGTTTGGGCTAGGGTTAGGGTTAGGGGACGGGGACGGTTTAGGGTCCAGGTGAGGGTACGACAACGCTCTAGGGGGAGCGTACGTGTGAGGGCGCGGGTTAGTGTCAGCGTACGGGTTAGGATTAGGGGACTGGTGAGGGTCAGGGTTCGGGGAAGCGTTAGGGTTAGGGTTCGGGCTAGGGTTAGGGTTAGGGGACGGGGACGGTTTAGGGTCCAGGTGAGGGTACGACAACGCTCTAGGGGGAGCATACGTGTTAGGGGGCGGGTTAGTGTCAGCGTACGGGTTAAGATTAGGGGACGGGTGAGGGTCAGGCTTCGGGGAAGGGTTAGGGTTAGGGTTCGGGCTAGGCTTAGGGTTAGGGGACGGGGACGGTTTAGGGTCCAGGTGAGGGTACGACAACGCTCTAGGGGGAGCATACGTGTGAGGGCGCGGGTTAGTGTCAGCGTACGGGTTAGGATTAGGGGACGGGTGAGGGTCAGGCTTCGGGGAAGGGTTAGGTTTAGGGTTCGGGCTAGGGTTAGAGTTAGGGAACGGGGACGGTTTAGGGTCCAGGTGAGGGTACGACAACGCTCTAGGGGGAGCGTACGTGTGAGGGCGCAGGTTAGTGTCAGCGTACGGGTTAGGATTAGGGGACGGGTGAGGGTCAGGCTTCGGGGAAGGGTTAGGGTTAGGGATCGGGCTAGGGTTAGGGTTAGGGGATGGGGACGGTTTAGGGTCCAGGTGAGGGTACGACAACGCTCTAGGGGGAGCGTACGTGTGAGGGCACGGGTTAGTGTCAGCGTACGGGTTAGGATTAGGGGACGGGTGAGTGTCAGGCTTCGGCGAAGGGTTAGGGTTAGGGTTCGGGCTAGGGTTAGGGTTAGGGGACGGGGACGGTTTAGGGTCCAGGTGAGGGTACGACAACACTCTAGGGGGAGCGTATGTGTGAGTGTGCGGGTTAGTGTCAGCGTACGGGTTAGGATTAGGGGACGCCTGAGGGTCAGGCTTCGGGGAAGGGTTAGGGTTAGGGTTCGGGCTAGGGTTAGGGTTAGGGGATGGGGACGGTTTAGGGTCCAGGTGAGGGTACGACAACGCTCTAGGGGGAGCGTACGTGTGAGGGCGCGGGTTAGTGTCAGCGTACGGGTTAGGATTAGGGGACGGGTGAGGGTAAGGCTTCGGGGAAGGGTTAGGGTTAGGCTTCGGGCTAGGGTTAGGGTTAGGGGACGGGGACGGTTTAGGGTCCAGGTGAGGGTACGACAACGCTCTAGGGGGAGCGTACGTGTGAGGGCGCGGGTTAGTGTCAGCGTACGGTTTAGGATTAGGGGACGGGTGAGGGTCAGGCTTTGGGGAAGGGTTAGGGTTAGGCTTCGGGCTAGGGTTAGGGTTAGGGGACGGGGACGGTTTAGGGTCCAGGTGAGGGTACGACAACGCTCTAGGGGGAGCGTACGTGTGAGGGCGTGGGTTAGTGTCAGCGTACGGGTTAGGATTAGGGGACGGGTGAGGGTCAGGCTTCGGGGAAGGGTTAGTGTTAGGGTTCGGGCTAGGGTTAGGGTTAGGGGACGGGGACGGTTTAGGGTCCAGATGAGGGTACGACAACGCTCTAGGGGGAGCGTACGTGTGAGGGCGCGGGTTAGTGTCAGCGTACGGGTTAGGATTAGGGGACGTGTGAGGGTCAGGCTTCGGGGAAGGGTTAGGGTTAGGCTTCGGGCTAGGGTTAGGGTTAGGGGACGGGGACGGTTTAGGGTCCCTGTGAGGGTACGACAACGCTCTAGGGGGAGCGTACGTGTGAGGACGCGGGTTAGTGTCAGCGTACGGGTTAGGATTAGGGGACGGGTGAGGGTCAGGCTTCGGGGAAGGGTTAGGGTTAGGGTTCGGGCTAGGTTTAGGGTTAGGGGACGGGGACGGTTTAGGGTCCAGGTGAGGTTACGACAACGCTCTAGGGGGAGCGTACGTGTGAGGGCGCGGGTTAGTGTCAGCGTATGGGTTAGGATTAGGGGACGGGTGAGGGTCAGGCTTCGGGGAAGGGTTAGGGTTAGGGTTCGGGCCAGGGTTAGGGTTAGCGGACGGGGACGGTTTAGGGTCCAGGTGAGGGTACGACAACGCTCTAGGGGGAGCGTACGTGTGAGGGCGTGGGTTAGTGTCAGCGTACGGGTTAGGATTAGGGGACGGGTGAGGGTCAGGCTTCGGGGAAGGGTTAGGGTTAGGGTTCGGGCTAGGGTTAGGGTTAGGGGACGGGGACGGTTTAGGGTCCAGGTGAGGGTACGACAACGCTCTAGGGGGAGCGTACGTGTGAGGGCGCGGGTTAGTGTCAGCGTACGGGTTAGGATTAGGGGACGCCTGAGGGTCAGGCTTCGGGGAAGGGTTAGGGTTAGGGTTCGGGCTAGGGTTAGGGTTAGGGGACGGGGACGGTTTAGGGTCCAGGTGAGGGTACGACAACGCTCCAGGGGGAGCGTACGTGTGAGGGCGCAGTTTAGTGTCAGAGTACGGGTTAGGATTAGGTGACGCTTGAGGGTTAGGCTTCGGGGAAGGTTTAGGGTTACGGTTCGGGCTAGGGTTAGGGTTAGGGGACGGGGACGGTTTAGGGTCCAGGTGAGGGTACGACAACGCTCTAGGGGGAGCGTACGTGTGAGGGCGCGGGTTAGTGTCAGCGTACGGGTTAGGATTAGGGGACGGGTGAGGGTCAGGCTTCGGCAAAGGGTTAGGGTTAGGGTTCGGGCTAGGGTTAGGGTTAGGGGACGGGGACGGTTTAGGGTCCAGGTGAGGGTACGACAACGCTCTAGGGGGAGCGTACGTGTGAGGGCGCGGGTTAGTGTCAGCGTACGGGTTAGGATTAGGGGACGGGTGAGGGTCAGGCTTCGGGGAAGGGTTAGGGTTAGGGTTCGGGCTAGGGTTAGGGTTAGGGGACGGGGACGGTTTAGGGTCCAGGTGAGGGTACGACAACGCTCTAGGGGGAGCGTACGTGTGAGGGCGCGGGTTAGTGTCAGCGTACGGGTCAGGATTAGGGGACGCGTGAGGGTCAGGCTTCGGGGAAGGGTTAGGGTTAGGGTTCGGGCTAGGGTTAGGGTTAGGGGTCGGGGACGGTTTAGGGTCCAGGTGAGGGTACGACAACGCTCTAGGGGGAGCGGACGTGTGAGGGCGCGGGTTAGTGTCAGCGTACGGGTTAGGATTAGGGGACGGGTGAGGGTCAGGCTTCGGGGAAGGGTTAGGGTTAGGGTTCGGGCTATGGTTAGGGTTAGGGGACGGGGACGGTTTAGGGTCCAGGTGAGGGTACGACAACGCTCTAGGGGGAGCGTACGTGTGAGGGCGCGGGTTAGTGTCAGCGTACGGGTTAGGATTATGGGACGGGTGAGGGTCAGGCTTCGGGGAAGGGTTAGGGTTAGGGTTCGGGCTAGGGTTAGGGTTAGGGGACGGGGACGGTTTAGGGTCCAGGTGAGGGTACGACAACGCTCTAGGGGGAGCGTACGTGTGAGGGCGTGTGTTAGTGTCAGCGTACGGGTTAGGATTAGGGAACGGGTGAGGATCAGGCTTCGGGGAAGGGTTAGGGTTAGGGTTCGGGCTAGGGTTAGGGTTAGGGGACGGGGACGGTTTAGGGTCCAGGTGAGGGTACGACAACGCTCTAGGGGGAGCGTACGTGTGAGTGCGCGGGTTAGTGTCAGCGTACGGGTTAGGATTAGGGGACGGCTGAGGGTCAGGCTTCGGGGAAGGGTTAGGGTTAGGGTTCGGGCTAGGGTTAGGGTTAGGGGACGGGGACGGTTTAGGGTCCAGGTGAGGGTACGACAACGCTCTAGGGGGAGCGTACGTGTGAGGGCGTGGGTTAGTGTCAGCGTACGGGTTAGGATTAGGGGACGCCTGAGGGTCAGGCTTCGGGGAAGGTTTAGGGTTAGGGTTCGGGCTAGGGTTAGGGTTAGGGGACGGGGACGGTTTAGGGTCCAGGTGAGGGTACGACAACGCTCTAGGGGGAGCGTACGTGTGAGGGCGCGGGTTAGTGTCAGCGTACGGGTCAGGATTAGGGGACGCGTGAGGGTCAGGCTTCGGGGAAGGGTTAGTGTTAGGGTTCGGGCTAGGGTTAGGGTTAGGGGACGGGGACGGTTTAGGGTCCAGGTGAGGGTACGACAACGCTCTAGGGGGAGCGTACGTGTGAGGGCGCGGGTTAGTGTCAGCGTACGGGTTAGGATTAGGGGACGGGTGAGGGTCAGGCTTCGGGGAAGGGTTAGGGTTAGGGTTCGGGCTAGGGTTAGGGTTAGGGGACGGGGACGGTTTAGGGTCCAGGTGAGGGTACGACAACGCTCTAGGGGGAGCGTACGTGTGAGGGCGCGGGTTAGTGTCAGCGTACGGGTTAGGATTAGGGGACGGGTGAGGGTCAGGCTTCGGGGAAGGGTTAGGGTTAGGGTTCGGGCTAGGGTTAGGGTTAGGGGACGGGGACGGTTTAGGGTCCAGGTGAGGGTACGACAACGCTCTAGGGGGAGCGTACGTGTGAGGGCGCGGGTTAGTGTCAGCGTACGGGTCAGGATTATGGGACGCCTGAGGGTCAGGCTTCGGGGAAGGGTTAGGGTTAGGGTTCGGGCTAGGGTTAAGGTTAGGGGACGGGGACGGTTTAGGGTCCAGGTGAGGGTACGACAACGCTCTAGGGGGAGCGTACGTGTGAGGGCGCGGGTTAGTGTCAGCGTACGGGTTAGGATTAGGGGACGGGTGAGGGTCAGGCTTCGGGGAAGGGTTAGGGTTAGGGTTCGGGCTAGGGTTAGGGTTAGGGGACGGGGACGGTTTAGGGTCCAGGTGAGGGTACGACAACGCTCTAGGGGGAGCGTACGTGTGAGGGCGTGGGTTAGTGTCAGCGTACGGGTTAGGATTAGGGGACGGGTGAGGATCAGGCTTCGGGGAAGGGTTAGGGTTAGGGTTCGGGCTAGGGTTAGGGTTAGGGGACGGGGACGGTTTAGGGTCCAGGTGAGGGTACGACAACGCTCTAGGGGGAGCGTACGTGTGAGTGCGCGGGTTAGTGTCAGCGTACGGGTTAGGATTAGGGGACGGGTGAGGGTCAGGCTTCGGGGAAGGGTTAGGGTTAGGGTTCGGGCTAGGGTTAGGGTTAGGGGACGGGGACGGTTTAGGGTCCAGGTGAGGGTACGACAACGCTCTAGGGGGAGCGTACGTGTGAGGGCGCGGGTTAGTGTCAGCGTACGGGTTAGGATTAGGGGACGCCTGAGGGTCAGGCTTCGGGGAAGGTTTAGGGTTAGGGTTCGGGCTAGGGTTAGGGTTAGGGGACGGGGACGGTTTAGGGTCCAGGTGAGGGTACGACAACGCTCCAGGGGGAGCGTACGTGTGAGGGCGCAGTTTAGTGTCAGAGTACGGGTTAGGATTAGGTGACGCCTGAGGGTTAGGCTTCGGGGAAGGTTTAGGGTTACGGTTCGGGCTAGGGTTAGGGTTAGGGGACGGGGACGGTTTAGGGTCCAGGTGAGGGTACGACAACGCTCTGGGGGAGCGTACGTGTGAGGGCGCGGGTTAGTGTCAGCGTACGGGTTAGGATTAGGGGACGGGTGAGGGTCAGGCTTCGGGGAAGGGTTAGGGTTAGGGTTCGGGCTAGGGTTAGGGTTAGGGTACGGGGACGGTTTAGGGTCCAGGTGAGGGTACGACAACGCTCTAGGGGGAGCGTACGTGTGAGGGCGCGGGTTAGTGTCAGCGTACGGGTCAGGATTAGGGGACGCGTGAGGGTCAGGCTTCGGGGAAGGGTTAGGGTTAGGGTTCGGGCTAGGGTTAGGGTTAGGGGACGGGGACGGTTTAGGGTCCAGGTGAGGGTACGACAACGCTCTAGGGGGAGCGTACGTGTGAGGGCGCGGGTTAGTGTCAGCGTACGGGTTAGGATTAGGGGACGGGTGAGGGTCAGGCTTCGGGGAAGGGTTAGGGTTAGGGTTCGGGCTAGGGTTAGGGTTAGGGGACGGGGACGGTTTAGGGTCCAGGTGAGGGTACGACAACGCTCTAGGGGGAGCGTACGTGTGAGGGCGCGGGTTAGTGTCAGCGTACGGGTCAGGATTGGGGGACACGTGAGGGTCAGGCTTCGGGGAAGGGTTAGGGTTAGGGTTCGGGCTAGGGTTAGGGTTAGGGGACGGGGACGGTTTAGGGTCCAGGTGAGGGTACGACAACGCTCTAGGGGGAGCGTACGTGTGAGGGCGCGGGTTAGTGTCAGCGTACGGGTTAGGATTAGGGGACGGGTGAGGGTCAGGCTTCGGGGAAGGGTTAGGGTTAGGGTTCGGGCTAGGGTTAGGGTTAGGGGACGGGGACGGTTTAGGGTCCAGGTGAGGGTACGACAACGCTCTAGGGGGAGCGTACGTGTGAGGGCGCGCGTTAGTGTCAGCGTACGGGTTAGGATTAGGGGACGGGTAAGGGTCAGGCTTCGGGGAAGGGTTAGGGTTAGGGTTCGGGCTAGGGTTAGGGTTAGGGGACGGGGACGGTTTAGGGTCCAGGTGAGGGTACGACAACGCTCTAGAGGGAGCGTACGTGTGAGGGCGCGGGTTAGTGTCAGCGTACGGGTTAGGATTAGGGGACTGGTGAGGGTCAGGCTTCGGGGAAGCGTTAGGGTTAGGGTTCGGGCTAGGGTTAGGGTTAGGGGACGGGGACGGTTTAGGGTCCAGGTGAGGGTACGACAACGCTCTAGGGGGAGCGTACGTGTGAGGGCGCGGGTTAGTGTCAGCGTACGGGTTAGGATTAGGGGACGGGTGAGGGTCAGGCTTCGGGGAAGGGTTAGGGTTAGGGTTCGGGCTAGGGTTAGGGTTAGGGGACGGGGACGGTTTAGGGTCCAGGTGAGGGTACGACAACGCTCTAGGGGGAGCGTACGTGTGAGGGCGCGGGTTAGTGTCAGCGTACGGGTCAGGATTATGGGACGCCTGAGGGTCAGGCTTCGGGGAAGGGTTAGGGTTAGGGTTCGGGCTAGGGTTAAGGTTAGGGGATGGGGACGGTTTAGGGTCCAGGTGAGGGTACGACAACGCTCTAGGGGGAGCGTACGTGTGAGGGCGCGGGTTAGTGTCAGCGTACGGGTTAGGATTAGGGGACGGGTGAGGGTCAGGCTTCGGGGAAGGGTTAGGGTTAGGGTTCGGGCTAGGGTTAGGGTTAGGGGACGGGGACGGTTTAGGGTCCAGGTGAGGGTACGACAACGCTCTAGGGGGAGCGTACGTGTGAGGGCGTGGGTTAGTGTCAGCGTACGGGTTAGGATTAGGGGACGGGTGAGGATCAGGCTTCGGGGAAGGGTTAGGGTTAGGGTTCGGGCTAGGGTTAGGGTTAGGGGACGGGGACGGTTTAGGGTCCAGGTGAGGGTACGACAACGCTCTAGGGGGAGCGTACGTGTGAGTGCGCGGGTTAGTGTCAGCGTACGGGTTAGGATTAGGGGACGGGTGAGGGTCAGGCTTCGGGGAAGGGTTAGGGTTAGGGTTCGGGCTAGGGTTAGGGTTAGGGGACGGGGACGGTTTAGGGTCCAGGTGAGGGTACGACAACGCTCTAGGGGGAGCGTACGTGTGAGGGCGCGGGTTAGTGTCAGCGTACGGGTTAGGATTAGGGGACGCCTGAGGGTCAGGCTTCGGGGAAGGTTTAGGGTTAGGGTTCGGGCTAGGGTTAGGGTTAGGGGACGGGGACGGTTTAGGGTCCAGGTGAGGGTACGACAACGCTCCAGGGGGAGCGTACGTGTGAGGGCGCAGTTTAGTGTCAGAGTACGGGTTAGGATTAGGTGACGCCTGAGGGTTAGGCTTCGGGGAAGGTTTAGGGTTACGGTTCGGGCTAGGGTTAGGGTTAGGGGACGGGGACGGTTTAGGGTCCAGGTGAGGGTACGACAACGCTCTGGGGGAGCGTACGTGTGAGGGCGCGGGTTAGTGTCAGCGTACGGGTTAGGATTAGGGGACGGGTGAGGGTCAGGCTTCGGCAAAGGGTTAGGGTTAGGGTTCGGGCTAGGGTTAGGGTTAGGGGACGGGGACGGTTTAGGGTCCAGGTGAGGGTACGACAAAGCTCTAGGGGGAGCGTACGTGTGAAGGCGCGGGTTAGTGTCAGCGTACGGGTTAGGATTAGGGGACGGGTGAGGGTCAGGCTTCGGGGAAGGGTTAGGGTTAGGGTTCGGGCTAGGGTTAGGGTTAGGGGACGGGGACGGTTTAGGGTCCAGGTGAGGGTACGACAACGCTCTAGGGGGAGCGTACGTGTGAGGGCGCGGGTTAGTGTCAGCGTACGGGTCAGGATTAGGGGACGCGTGAGGGTCAGGCTTCGGGGAAGGGTTAGGGTTAGGGTTCGGGCTAGGGTTAGGGTTAGGGGACGGGGACGGTTTAGGGTCCAGGTGAGGGTACGACAACGCTCTAGGGGGAGCGTACGTGTGAGGGCGCGGGTTAGTGTCAGCGTACGGGTTAGGATTAGGGGACGGGTGAGGGTCAGGCTTCGGGGAAGGGTTAGGGTTAGGGTTCGGGCTAGGGTTAGGGTTAGGGGACGGGGACGGTTTAGGGTCCAGGTGAGGGTACGACAACGCTCTAGGGGGAGCGTACGTGTGAGGGCGCGGGTTAGTGTCAGCGTACGGGTCAGGATTGGGGGACGCGTGAGGGTCAGGCTTCGGGGAAGGGTTAGGGTTAGGGTTCGGGCTAGGGTTAGGGTTAGGGGACGGGGACGGTTTAGGGTCCAGGTGAGGGTACGACAACGCTCTAGGGGGAGCGTACGTGTGAGGGCGCGGGTTAGTGTCAGCGTACGGGTTAGGATTAGGGGACGGGTGAGGGTCAGGCTTCGGGGAAGGGTTAGGGTTAGGGTTCGGGCTAGGGTTAGGGTTAGGGGACGGGGACGGTTTAGGGTCCAGGTGAGGGTACGACAACGCTCTAGGGGGAGCGTACGTGTGAGGGCGCGGGTTAGTGTCAGCGTACGGGTTAGGATTAGGGGACGGGTGAGGGTCAGGCTTCGGGGAAGGGTTAGGGTTAGGGTTCGGGCTAGGGTTAGGGTTAGGGGACGGGGACGGTTTAGGGTCCAAGTGAGGGTACGACAACGCTCTAGGGGGAGCGTACGTGTGAGGGCGCGGGTTAGTGTCAGCGTACGGCTCAAGATTATGGGACGCCTGAGGGTCAGGCTTCGGGGAAGGGTTAGGGTTAGGGTTTGGGCTAGGGTTAGGGTTAGGGGACGGGAACGGTTTAGGGTCCAGGTGAGGGTACGACAACGCTCTAGGGGGAGCGTACGTGTGAGGGCGCGGGTTAGTGTCAGCGTACGGGTTAGGATTAGGGGACTGGTGAGGGTCAGGGTTCGGGGAAGCGTTAGGGTTAGGGTTCGGGCTAGGGTTAGGGTTAGGGGACGGGGACGGTTTAGGGTCCAGGTGAGGGTACGACAACGCTCTAGGGGGAGCATACGTGTTAGGGGGCGGGTTAGTGTCAGCGTACGGGTTAAGATTAGGGGACGGGTGAGGGTCAGGCTTCGGGGAAGGGTTAGGGTTAGGGTTCGGGCTAGGCTTAGGGTTAGGGGACGGGGACGGTTTAGGGTCCAGGTGAGGGTACGACAACGCTCTAGGGGGAGCATACGTGTGAGGGCGCGGGTTAGTGTCAGCGTACGGGTTAGGATTAGGGGACGGGTGAGGGTCAGGCTTCGGGGAAGGGTTAGGTTTAGGGTTCGGGCTAGGGTTAGAGTTAGGGAACGGGGACGGTTTAGGGTCCAGGTGAGGGTACGACAACGCTCTAGGGGGAGCGTACGTGTGAGGGCGCAGGTTAGTGTCAGCGTACGGGTTAGGATTAGGGGACGGGTGAGGGTCAGGCTTCGGGGAAGGGTTAGGGTTAGGGATCGGGCTAGGGTTAGGGTTAGGGGATGGGGACGGTTTAGGGTCCAGGTGAGGGTACGACAACGCTCTAGGGGGAGCGTACGTGTGAGGGCACGGGTTAGTGTCAGCGTACGGGTTAGGATTAGGGGACGGGTGAGTGTCAGGCTTCGGCGAAGGGTTAGGGTTAGGGTTCGGGCTAGGGTTAGGGTTAGGGGACGGGGACGGTTTAGGGTCCAGGTGAGGGTACGACAACACTCTAGGGGGAGCGTATGTGTGAGTGTGCGGGTTAGTGTCAGCGTACGGGTTAGGATTAGGGGACGCCTGAGGGTCAGGCTTCGGGGAAGGGTTAGGGTTAGGGTTCGGGCTAGGGTTAGGGTTAAGGGATGGGGACGGTTTAGGGTCCAGGTGAGGGTACGACAACGCTCTAGGGGGAGCGTACGTGTGAGGGCGCGGGTTAGTGTCAGCGTACGGGTTAGGATTAGGGGACGGGTGAGGGTAAGGCTTCGGGGAAGGGTTAGGGTTAGGCTTCGGGCTAGGGTTAGGGTTAGGGGACGGGGACGGTTTAGGGTCCAGGTGAGGGTACGACAACGCTCTAGGGGGAGCGTACGTGTGAGGGCGCGGGTTAGTGTCAGCGTACGGTTTAGGATTAGGGGACGGGTGAGGGTCAGGCTTCGGGGAAGGGTTAGGGTTAGGCTTCGGGCTAGGGTTAGGGTTAGGGGACGGGGACGGTTTAGGGTCCAGGTGAGGGTACGACAACGCTCTAGGGGGAGCGTACGTGTGAGGGCGTGGGTTAGTGTCAGCGTACGGGTTAGGATTAGGGGACGGGTGAGGGTCAGGCTTCGGGGAAGGGTTAGTGTTAGGGTTCGGGCTAGGGTTAGGGTTAGGGGACGGGGACGGTTTAGGGTCCAGATGAGGGTACGACAACGCTCTAGGGGGAGCGTACGTGTGAGGGCGCGGGTTAGTGTCAGCGTACGGGTTAGGATTAGGGGACGTGTGAGGGTCAGGCTTCGGGGAAGGGTTAGGGTTAGGCTTCGGGCTAGGGTTAGGGTTAGGGGACGGGGACGGTTTAGGGTCCCTGTGAGGGTACGACAACGCTCTAGGGGGAGCGTACGTGTGAGGACGCGGGTTAGTGTCAGCGTACGGGTTAGGATTAGGGGACGGGTGAGGGTCAGGCTTCGGGGAAGGGTTAGGGTTAGGGTTCGGGCTAGGTTTAGGGTTAGGGGACGGGGACGGTTTAGGGTCCAGGTGAGGTTACGACAACGCTCTAGGGGGAGCGTACGTGTGAGGGCGCGGGTTAGTGTCAGCGTATGGGTTAGGATTAGGGGACGGGTGAGGGTCAGGCTTCGGGGAAGGGTTAGGGTTAGGGTTCGGGCCAGGGTTAGGGTTAGCGGACGGGGACGGTTTAGGGTCCAGGTGAGGGTACGACAACGCTCTAGGGGGAGCGTACGTGTGAGGGCGTGGGTTAGTGTCAGCGTACGGGTTAGGATTAGGGGACGGGTGAGGGTCAGGCTTCGGGGAAGGGTTAGGGTTAGGGTTCGGGCTAGGGTTAGGGTTAGGGGACGGGGACGGTTTAGGGTCCAGGTGAGGGTACGACAACGCTCTAGGGGGAGCGTACGTGTGAGGGCGCGGGTTAGTGTCAGCGTACGGGTTAGGATTAGGGGACGCCTGAGGGTCAGGCTTCGGGGAAGGGTTAGGGTTAGGGTTCGGGCTAGGGTTAGGGTTAGGGGACGGGGACGGTTTAGGGTCCAGGTGAGGGTACGACAACGCTCCAGGGGGAGCGTACGTGTGAGGGCGCAGTTTAGTGTCAGAGTACGGGTTAGGATTAGGTGACGCTTGAGGGTTAGGCTTCGGGGAAGGTTTAGGGTTACGGTTCGGGCTAGGGTTAGGGTTAGGGGACGGGGACGGTTTAGGGTCCAGGTGAGGGTACGACAACGCTCTAGGGGGAGCGTACGTGTGAGGGCGCGGGTTAGTGTCAGCGTACGGGTTAGGATTAGGGGACGGGTGAGGGTCAGGCTTCGGCAAAGGGTTAGGGTTAGGGTTCGGGCTAGGGTTAGGGTTAGGGGACGGGGACGGTTTAGGGTCCAGGTGAGGGTACGACAACGCTCTAGGGGGAGCGTACGTGTGAGGGCGCGGGTTAGTGTCAGCGTACGGGTTAGGATTAGGGGACGGGTGAGGGTCAGGCTTCGGGGAAGGGTTAGGGTTAGGGTTCGGGCTAGGGTTAGGGTTAGGGGACGGGGACGGTTTAGGGTCCAGGTGAGGGTACGACAACGCTCTAGGGGGAGCGTACGTGTGAGGGCGCGGGTTAGTGTCAGCGTACGGGTCAGGATTAGGGGACGCGTGAGGGTCAGGCTTCGGGGAAGGGTTAGGGTTAGGGTTCGGGCTAGGGTTAGGGTTAGGGGTCGGGGACGGTTTAGGGTCCAGGTGAGGGTACGACAACGCTCTAGGGGGAGCGGACGTGTGAGGGCGCGGGTTAGTGTCAGCGTACGGGTTAGGATTAGGGGACGGGTGAGGGTCAGGCTTCGGGGAAGGGTTAGGGTTAGGGTTCGGGCTAGGGTTAGGGTTAGGGGACGGGGACGGTTTAGGGTCCAGGTGAGGGTACGACAACGCTCTAGGGGGAGCGTACGTGTGAGGGCGCGGGTTAGTGTCAGCGTACGGGTTAGGATTATGGGACGGGTGAGGGTCAGGCTTCGGGGAAGGGTTAGGGTTAGGGTTCGGGCTAGGGTTAGGGTTAGGGGACGGGGACGGTTTAGGGTCCAGGTGAGGGTACGACAACGCTCTAGGGGGAGCGTACGTGTGAGGGCGTGTGTTAGTGTCAGCGTACGGGTTAGGATTAGGGAACGGGTGAGGATCAGGCTTCGGGGAAGGGTTAGGGTTAGGGTTCGGGCTAGGGTTAGGGTTAGGGGACGGGGACGGTTTAGGGTCCAGGTGAGGGTACGACAACGCTCTAGGGGGAGCGTACGTGTGAGTGCGCGGGTTAGTGTCAGCGTACGGGTTAGGATTAGGGGACGGCTGAGGGTCAGGCTTCGGGGAAGGGTTAGGGTTAGGGTTCGGGCTAGGGTTAGGGTTAGGGGACGGGGACGGTTTAGGGTCCAGGTGAGGGTACGACAACGCTCTAGGGGGAGCGTACGTGTGAGGGCGTGGGTTAGTGTCAGCGTACGGGTTAGGATTAGGGGACGCCTGAGGGTCAGGCTTCGGGGAAGGTTTAGGGTTAGGGTTCGGGCTAGGGTTAGGGTTAGGGGACGGGGACGGTTTAGGGTCCAGGTGAGGGTACGACAACGCTCTAGGGGGAGCGTACGTGTGAGGGCGCGGGTTAGTGTCAGCGTACGGGTCAGGATTAGGGGACGCGTGAGGGTCAGGCTTCGGGGAAGGGTTAGTGTTAGGGTTCGGGCTAGGGTTAGGGTTAGGGGACGGGGACGGTTTAGGGTCCAGGTGAGGGTACGACAACGCTCTAGGGGGAGCGTACGTGTGAGGGCGCGGGTTAGTGTCAGCGTACGGGTTAGGATTAGGGGACGGGTGAGGGTCAGGCTTCGGGGAAGGGTTAGGGTTAGGGTTCGGGCTAGGGTTAGGGTTAGGGGACGGGGACGGTTTAGGGTCCAGGTGAGGGTACGACAACGCTCTAGGGGGAGCGTACGTGTGAGGGCGCGGGTTAGTGTCAGCGTACGGGTTAGGATTAGGGGACGGGTGAGGGTCAGGCTTCGGGGAAGGGTTAGGGTTAGGGTTCGGGCTAGGGTTAGGGTTAGGGGACGGGGACGGTTTAGGGTCCAGGTGAGGGTACGACAACGCTCTAGGGGGAGCGTACGTGTGAGGGCGCGGGTTAGTGTCAGCGTACGGGTCAGGATTATGGGACGCCTGAGGGTCAGGCTTCGGGGAAGGGTTAGGGTTAGGGTTCGGGCTAGGGTTAAGGTTAGGGGACGGGGACGGTTTAGGGTCCAGGTGAGGGTACGACAACGCTCTAGGGGGAGCGTACGTGTGAGGGCGCGGGTTAGTGTCAGCGTACGGGTTAGGATTAGGGGATGGGTGAGGGTCAGGCTTCGGGGAAGGGTTAGGGTTAGGGTTCGGGCTAGGGTTAGGGTTAGGGGACGGGGACGGTTTAGGGTCCAGGTGAGGGTACGACAACGCTCTAGGGGGAGCGTACGTGTGAGGGCGTGGGTTAGTGTCAGCGTACGGGTTAGGATTAGGGGACGGGTGAGGATCAGGCTTCGGGGAAGGGTTAGGGTTAGGGTTCGGGCTAGGGTTAGGGTTAGGGGACGGGGACGGTTTAGGGTCCAGGTGAGGGTACGACAACGCTCTAGGGGGAGCGTACGTGTGAGTGCGCGGGTTAGTGTCAGCGTACGGGTTAGGATTAGGGGACGGGTGAGGGTCAGGCTTCGGGGAAGGGTTAGGGTTAGGGTTCGGGCTAGGGTTAGGGTTAGGGGACGGGGACGGTTTAGGGTCCAGGTGAGGGTACGACAACGCTCTAGGGGGAGCGTACGTGTGAGGGCGCGGGTTAGTGTCAGCGTACGGGTTAGGATTAGGGGACGCCTGAGGGTCAGGCTTCGGGGAAGGTTTAGGGTTAGGGTTCGGGCTAGGGTTAGGGTTAGGGGACGGGGACGGTTTAGGGTCCAGGTGAGGGTACGACAACGCTCCAGGGGGAGCGTACGTGTGAGGGCGCAGTTTAGTGTCAGAGTACGGGTTAGGATTAGGTGACGCCTGAGGGTTAGGCTTCGGGGAAGGTTTAGGGTTACGGTTCGGGCTAGGGTTAGGGTTAGGGGACGGGGACGGTTTAGGGTCCAGGTGAGGGTACGACAACGCTCTGGGGGAGCGTACGTGTGAGGGCGCGGGTTAGTGTCAGCGTACGGGTTAGGATTAGGGGACGGGTGAGGGTCAGGCTTCGGGGAAGGGTTAGGGTTAGGGTTCGGGCTAGGGTTAGGGTTAGGGGACGGGGACGGTTTAGGGTCCAGGTGAGGGTACGACAACGCTCTAGGGGGAGCGTACGTGTGAGGGCGCGGGTTAGTGTCAGCGTACGGGTCAGGATTAGGGGACGCGTGAGGGTCAGGCTTCGGGGAAGGGTTAGGGTTAGGGTTCGGGCTAGGGTTAGGGTTAGGGGACGGGGACGGTTTAGGGTCCAGGTGAGGGTACGACAACGCTCTAGGGGGAGCGTACGTGTGAGGGCGCGGGTTAGTGTCAGCGTACGGGTTAGGATTAGGGGACGGGTGAGGGTCAGGCTTCGGGGAAGGGTTAGGGTTAGGGTTCGGGCTAGGGTTAGGGTTAGGGGACGGGGACGGATTAGGGTCCAGGTGAGGGTACGACAACGCTCTAGGGGGAGCGTACGTGTGAGGGCGCGGGTTAGTGTCAGCGTACGGGTCAGGATTGGGGGACGCGTGAGGGTCAGGCTTCGGGGAAGGGTTAGGGTTAGGGTTCGGGCTAGGGTTAGGGTTAGGGGACGGGGACGGTTTAGGGTCCAGGTGAGGGTACGACAACGCTCTAGGGGGAGCGTACGTGTGAGGGCGCGGGTTAGTGTCAGCGTACGGGTTAGGATTAGGGGACGGGTGAGGGTCAGGCTTCGGGGAAGGGTTAGGGTTAGGGTTCGGGCTAGGGTTAGGGTTAGGGGACGGGGACGGTTTAGGGTCCAGGTGAGGGTACGACAACGCTCTAGGGGGAGCGTACGTGTGAGGGCGCGGGTTAGTGTCAGCGTACGGGTTAGGATTAGGGGACGGGTGAGGGTCAGGCTTCGGGGAAGGGTTAGGGTTAGGGTTCGGGCTAGGGTTAGGGTTAGGGGACGGGGACGGTTTAGGGTCCAAGTGAGGGTACGACAACGCTCTAGGGGGAGCGTACGTGTGAGGGCGCGGGTTAGTGTCAGCGTACGGGTCAAGATTATGGGACGCCTGAGGGTCAGGCTTCGGGGAAGGGTTAGGGTTAGGGTTTGGGCTAGGGTTAGGGTTAGGGGACGGGGACGGTTTAGGGTCCAGGTGAGGGTACGACAACGCTCTAGGGGGAGCGTACGTGTGAGGGCGCGGGTTAGTGTCAGCGTACGGGTTAGGATTAGGGGACTGGTGAGGGTCAGGGTTCGGGGAAGCGTTAGGGTTAGGGTTCGGGCTAGGGTTAGGGTTAGGGGACGGGGACGGTTTAGGGTCCAGGTGAGGGTACGACAACGCTCTAGGGGGAGCATACGTGTGAGGGCGCGGGTTAGTGTCAGCGTACGGGTTAGGATTAGGGGACAGGTGAGGGTCAGGCTTCGGGGAAGGGTTAGGTTTAGGGTTCGGGCTAGGGTTAGAGTTAGGGAACGGGGACGGTTTAGGGTCCAGGTGAGGGTACGACAACGCTCTAGGGGGAGCGTACGTGTGAGTGTGCGGGTTAGTGTCAGCGTACGGGTTAGGATTAGGGGACGCCTGAGGGTCAGGCTTCGGGGAAGGGTTAGGGTTAGGGTTCGGGCTAGGGTTAGGGTTAGGGGATGGGGACGGTTTAGGGTCCAGGTGAGGGTACGACAACGCTCTAGGGGGAGCGTACGTGTGAGGGCGCGGGTTAGTGTCAGCGTACGGGTTAGGATTAGGGGACGGGTGAGGGTCAGGCTTCGGGGAAGGGTTAGGGTTAGGCTTCGGGCTAGGGTTAGGGTTAGGGGACGGGGACGGTTTAGGGTCCAGGTGAGGGTACGACAACGCTCTAGGGGGAGCGTACGTGTGAGGGCGCGGGTTAGTGTCAGCGTACGGTTTAGGATTAGGGGACGGGTGAGGGTCAGGCTTCGGGGAAGGGTTAGGGTTAGGCTTCGGGCTAGGGTTAGGGTTAGGGGACGGGGACGGTTTAGGGTCCAGGTGAGGGTACGACAACGCTCTAGGGGGAGCGTACGTGTGAGGGCGTGGGTTAGTGTCAGCGTACGGGTTAGGATTAGGGGACGGGTGAGGGTCAGGCTTCGGGGAAGGGTTAGTGTTAGGGTTCGGGCTAGGGTTAGGGTTAGGGGACGGGGACGGTTTAGGGTCCAGATGAGGGTACGACAACGCTCTAGGGGGAGCGTACGTGTGAGGGCGCGGGTTAGTGTCAGCGTACGGGTTAGGATTAGGGGACGTGTGAGGGTCAGGCTTCGGGGAAGGGTTAGGGTTAGGCTTCGGGCTAGGGTTAGGGTTAGGGGACGGGGACGGTTTAGGGTCCCTGTGAGGGTACGACAACGCTCTAGGGGGAGCGTACGTGTGAGGACGCGGGTTAGTGTCAGCGTACGGGTTAGGATTAGGGGACGGGTGAGGGTCAGGCTTCGGGGAAGGGTTAGGGTTAGGGTTCGGGCTAGGTTTAGGGTTAGGGGACGGGGACGGTTTAGGGTCCAGGTGAGGTTACGACAACGCTCTAGGGGGAGCGTACGTGTGAGGGCGCGGGTTAGTGTCAGCGTACGGGTTAGGATTAGGGGACGGGTGAGGGTCAGGCTTCGGGGAAGGGTTAGGGTTAGGGTTCGGGCCAGGGTTAGGGTTAGCGGACGGGGACGGTTTAGGGTCCAGGTGAGGGTACGACAACGCTCTAGGGGGAGCGTACGTGTGAGGGCGCGGGTTAGTGTCAGCGTACGGGTTAGGATTAGGGGACGGGTGAGGGTCAGGCTTCGGGGAAGGGTTAGGGTTAGGGTTCGGGCTAGGGTTAGGGTTAGGGGACGGGGACGGTTTAGGGTCCAGGTGAGGGTACGACAACGCTCTAGGGGGAGCGTACGTGTGAGGGCGCGGGTTAGTGTCAGCGTACGTGTTAGGATTAGGGGACGGGTGAGGTTCAGGCTTCGGCGAAGTGTTAGGTTTAGGGTTCGGGCTAGGGTTAGGGTTAGGGGACGGGGACGGTTTAGGGTCCAGGTGAGGGTACGACAACGCTCTAGGGGGAGCGTACGTGTGAGGGCGTGGGTTAGTGTCAGCGTACGGGTTAGGATTAGGGGACGGGTGAGGGTCAGGCTTCGGGGAAGGGTTAGGGTTAGGGTTCGGGCTAGGGTTAGGTTTAGGGGACGGGGACGGTTTAGGGTCCAGGTGAGGGTACGACAACGCTCTAGGGGGAGCGTACGTGTGAGGGCGCGGGTTAGTGTCAGCGTACGGGTTAGGATTAGGGGACGGGTGAGGGTCAGACTTCGGGGAAGGGTTAGGGTTAGGGTTCGGGCTAGGGTTAGGGTTAGGGGACGGGGACGGTTTAGGGTCCAGGTGAGGGTACGACAACGCTCTAGGGGGAGCGTACGTGTGAGGGCGCGGGTTAGTGTCAGCGTACGGGTTAGGATTAGGGGACGGGTGAGGGTCAGGTTTCGGGGAAGGGTTAGGGTTAGGGTTCGGGCTAGGGTTAGGGTTAGGGGACGGGGACGGTTTAGGGTCCAGGCGAGGGTACGACAACGCTCTAAGGGGAGCGTACGTGTGAGGGCGCGGGTTAGTGTCAGCGTACGGGTTAGGATTAGGGGACGGGTGAGGGTCAGGCTTCGGGGAAGGGTTAGGGTTAGGGTTCGGGCTAGGGATAGGGTTAGGGGACGGGGACGGTTTAGGGTCCAGGTGAGGGTACGACAACGCTCTAGGGGGAGCGTACGTGTGAGGGTGCGGGTTAGTGTCAGCGTACGGGTTAGGATTAGGGGACGGGTGAGGGTCAGGCTTCGGGGAAGGGTTAGGGTTAGGGTTCGGGCTAGGGTTAGGGTTAGGGGACGGGGACGGTTTAGGGTCCAGGTGAGGGTACGACAACGCTCTAGGGGGAGCGTACGTGTGAGGGCGCGGGTTAGTGTCTGCTTACGGGTTAGGATTAGGGGACGGGTGAGGGTCAGGCTTCGGGGAAGGGTTAGGGTTAGGGTTCGGGCTAGGGTTAGGGTTAGGGGACGGGGACGGTTTAGGGTCCAGGTGAGGGTACGACAACGCTCTAGGGGGAGCGTACGTGTGAGGGCGCGGGTTAGTGTCAGCGTACGGGTTAGGATTAGGGGACGCCTGAGGGTCAGGCTTCGGGGAAGGGTTAGGGTTAAGGTTCAGGCTAGGGTTAGGGTTAGGGGACGGGGACGGTTTAGGGTCCAGGTGAGGGTACGACAACGCTCTAGGGGGAGCGTACGTGTGAGGGCGCGGGTTAGTGTCAGCGTACGGGTTAGGATTAGGGGACGGGTGAGGGTCAGGGTTCGGGGAAGTGTTAGGGTTAGGGTTCGGGCTAGGGTTAGGGTTAGGGGACGGGGACGGTTTAGGGTCCAGGTGAGGGTACGACAACGCTCTAGGGGGAGCGTACGTGTGAGGGCGCGGGTTAGTGTCAGCGTACGGGTTAGGATTAGGGGACGGGTGAGGGTCAGGCTTCGGGGAAGGGTTAGGGTTAGGGTTCGGGCTAGGGTTAGGGTTAGGGGACGGGGACGGTTTAGGGTCCAGGTGAGGGTACGACAACGCTCTAGGGGTAGCGTACGTGTGAGGGCGCGGGTTAGTGTCAGGGTACGTGTTAGGATTAGGGGACGGGTGAGGGTGAGGCTTCGGCGAAGGGTTAGGTTTAGGGTTCGGGCTAGGGTTAGGGTTAGGGGACGGGGACGGTTTAGGGTCCAGGTGAGGGTACGACAACGCTGTAAGGGGGAGCGTACGTGTGAGGGCGCGGGTTAGTGTCAGCGTACGGGTTAGGATTAGGGGACGGGTGAGGGTCAGGCTTCGGCGAAGGATTAGGGTTAGGGTTCGGGCTAGGGTTAGGGTTAGGGGACGGGGACGGTTTAGGGTCCAGGTGAGGGTACGACAACGCTCTAGGGGGAGCGTACGTGTGAGGGCGCGGGGTAGTGTCAGCGTACGGGTTAGGATTAGGGGACGGGTGAGGGTCAGGCTTCGGCGAAGGATTAGGGTTAGGGTTCGGGCTAGGGTTAGGGTTAGGGGACGGGGACGGTTTAGGGTCCAGGTGAGGGTACGACAACGCTCTAGGGGGAGCGTACGTGTGAGGGCGCGGGGTAGTGTCAGCGTACGGGTTAGGATTAGGGGACGGGTGAGGGTCAGGCTTCGGGGAAGGGTTAGGGTTAGGGTTCGGGCTAGGGTTAGGGTTAGGGGACGGCGACGGTTAAGGGTCCAGGTGAGGGTACGACAACGCTCTAGGGGGAGCGTACGTGTGAGGGCGCGGGTTAGTGTCAGCGTACGGGTTAGGATTAGGGGACGGGTGAGGGTCAGGCTTCGGGGAAGGGTTAGGGTTAGGGTTCGGGCTAGGGTTAGGGTTAGGGGACGGGGACGGTTTAGGGTCCAGGTGAGGGTACGACAACGCTCTAGGGGGAGCGTACGTGTGAGGGCGCGGGTTAGTGTCAGCGTACGGGTTAGGATTAGGGGACGGGTGAGGGTCAGGCTTCGGGGAAGGGTTAGGGTTAGGGTTCGGGCTAGGGTTAGGGTTAGGGGACGGGGACGGTTTAGGGTCCAGGTGAGGGTACGACAACGCTCTAGGGGGAGCGTACGTGTGAGGGCGCGGGTTAGTGTCAGCGTACGGGTTAGGATTAGGGGACGGGTGAGGGTCAGGCTTCGGGGAAGGGTTAGGGTTAGGGTTCGGGCTAGGGTTAGTGTTAGGGGACGGGGACGGTTTAGGGTCCAGGTGAGGGTACGACAACCCTCTAGGGGGAGCGTACGTGTGAGGGCGCGGGTTAATGTCAGCGTACGGGTTAGGATTAGGGGACGGGTGAGGGTCAGGCTTCGGGGAAGGGTTAGGGTCAGGGTTCGGGCTAGGGTTAGGGTTAGGGGACGGGGACGGTTTAGGGTCCAGGTGAGGGTACGACAACGCTCTAGGGGGAGCGTACGTGTGAGCGCGCGGGTTAGTGTCAGCGTACGGGTTAGGATTAGGGGACGCCTGAGGGTCAGGCTTCGGGGAAGGGTTAGGGTTAGGGTTCGGGCTAGGGTTAGGGTTAGTGGACGGGGACGGTTTAGGGTCCAGGTGAGGGTACGACAACGCTCTAGGGGGAGCGTACGTGTGAGGGCGCGGGTTAGTGTCAGCGTACGGGTTAGGATTAGGGGACGGGTGAGGGTCAGGCTTCGGGGAAGGTTTAGGGTTAGGGTTCGGGCTAGGGTTAGGGTTAGGGGACGGGGACGGTTTAGGGTCCAGGTGAGGGTACGACAACGCTCTAGGGGGAGCGTACGTGTGAGGGCGCGGGTTAGTGTCAGCGTACGGGTTAGGATTAGGGGACGGGTGAGGGTCAGGCTTCGGGGAAGGGTTAGGGTTAGGGTTCGGGCTAGGGTTAGGGTTAGGGGACGGGGACGGTTTAGGGTCCAGGTGAGGGTACGACAACGCTCTAGGGGGAGCGTACGTGTGAGGGCGCGGGTTAGTGTCAGCGTACGGGTTAGGATTAGGGGACGCCTGAGGGTCAGTCTTCGGGGAAGTGTTAGGGTTAGGGTTCGGGCTAGGGTTAGGGTTAGGGGACGGGGACGGTTTAGGGTCCAGGTGAGGGTACGACAACGCTCTACGGGGAGCGTACGTGTGAGGGCGCGGGTTAGTGTCAGCGTACGGGTTAGGATTAGGGGACGGGTGAGGGTCAGGCTTCGGGGAAGGTTTAGGGTTCGGGCTAGGGTTAGGGTTAGGGGACGGGGACGGTTTAGGGTCCAGTTGAGGGTACGACAAAGCTCTAGGGGGAGCGTACGTGTGAGGGCGCGGGTTAGTGTCAGCGTACGGGTTAGGATTTGGGGACATGTGAGGGTCAGGCTTCAGCGAAGGGTTAGGGTTAGGGTTCGGGCTAGGGTTAGGGTTAGGGGACGGGGACGGTTTAGGGTCCAGGTGAGGGTACGACAACGCTCTAGGGGGAGCGTACGTGTGAGGGCGCGGGTTAGTGTCAGCGTACGGGTTAGGATTAGGGGACGGGTGAGGGTCAGGCTTCGGGGAAGGGTTAGGGTTAGGGTTCGGGCTAGGGTTAGGGTTAGGGGACGGGGACGGTTTAGGGTCCAGGTGAGGGTACGACAACGCTCTAGGGGGAGCGTACGTGTGAGGGCGCGGGTTAGTGTCAGCGTACGGGTTAGGATTAGGGGACGGGTGAGGGTCAGGCTTCGGGGAAGGGTTAGGGTTAGGGTTCGGGCTAGGGTTAGGTTTAGGGGACGGGGACGGTTTAGGGTCCAGGTGAGGGTACGACAACGCTCTAGGGGGAGCGTACGTGTGAGGGCGCGGGTTAGTGTCAGCGTACGGGTTAGGATTAGGGGACGGGTGAGGGTCAGGCTTCGGGGAAGGGTTAGGGTTAGGGTTCGGGCTAGGGTTAGGGTTAGGGGACGGGGACGGTTTAGGGTCCAGGTGAGGGTACGACAACGCTCTAGGGGGAGCGTACGTGTGAGGGCGCGGGTTAGTGTCAGCGTACGGGTCAGGATTAGGGGACGTGTGAGGGTCAGGCTTCAGGGAAGGGTTAGGGTTAGGGTTCGGGCTAGGGTTAGGGTTAGGGGACGGGGACGGTTTAGGGTCCAGGTGAGGGTTCGACAACGCTCTAGGGGGAGCGTACGTGTGAGGGCGCGGGTTAGTGTAAGCGTACGGGTTAGGATAAGGGGACGGGTGAGGGTCAGGCTTCGGGGAAGGGTTAGGGTTAGGGTTCGGGCTAGGGTTAGGGTTAGGGGACGGGGACGGTTTAGGGTCCAGGTGAGGGTACGACAACGCTCTAGGGGGAGCGTACGTGTGAGGGCGCGGGTTAGTGTCAGCGTACGGGTTAGGATTAGGGGACGGGTGAGGGTCAGGCTTCGGGGAAGGGTTAGGTTTAGGGTTCGGGCTAGGGTTAGGGTTAGGGGATGGGGACGGTTTAGGGTCCAGGTGAGGGTACGACAACGCTCTAGGGGGAGCGTACGTGTGAGGGCGCGGGTTAGTGTCAGCGTACGGGTTAGGATTAGGGGACGGGTGAGGGTCAGGCTTCGGGGAAGGGTTAGCGTTAGGGTTCGGACTAGGGTTAGGGTTAGGGGACAGGGACGGTTTAGGGTCCAGGTGAGGGTACGACAACGCTCTAGGGGGAGCGTACGTGTGAGGGCGCGGGTTAGTGTCAGCGTACGGGTTAGGATTAGGGGACGGGTGAGGGTCAGGCTTCGGGGAAGGGTTAGGGTTAGGGTTCGGGCTAGGGTTAGGGTTAGGGGACGGGGACGGTTTAGGGTCCAGGTGAGGGTACGACAACGCTCTAGGGGGAGCGTACGTGTGAGGGCGTGGGTTAGTGTCAGCGTACGGGTTAGGATTAGGGGACGGGTGAGGGTCAGGCTTCGGGGAAGGGTTAGGGTTAGGGTTAGGGTTAGGGGACGGGGACGGTTTAGGGTCCAGGCGAGGGTACGACAACGCTCTAGGGGGAGCGTACGTGTGAGGGCGCGGGTTAGTGTCAGCGTACGGGTTAGGATTAGGGGACGGGTGAGGGTCAGGCTTCGGGGAAGGGTTAGGGTTAGGGTTCGGGCTAGGGATAGGGTTAGGGGACGGGGACGGTTTAGGGTCCAGGTGAGGGTACGACAACGCTCTAGGGGGAGCGTACGTGTGAGGGCGCGGGTTAGTGTCAGCGTACGGGTTAGGATTAGGGGACGGGTGAGGGTCAGGCTTCGGGGAAGGGTTAGGGTTCGGGCTAGGGTTAGGGTTAGGGGACGGGGACGGTTTAGGGTCCAGTTGAGGGTACGACAAAGCTCTAGGGGGAGCGTACGTGTGAGGGCGCGGGTTAGTGTCAGCGTACGGGTTAGGATTTGGGGACATGTGAGGGTCAGGCTTCAGCGAAGGGTTAGGGTTAGGGTTCGGGCTAGGGTTAGGGTTAGGGGACGGGGACGGTTTAGGGTCCAGGTGAGGGTACGACAACGCTCTAGGGGGAGCGTACGTGTGAGGGCGCGGGTTAGTGTCAGCGTACGGGTTAGGATTAGGGGACGGGTGAGGGTCAGGCTTCGGGGAAGGGTTAGGGTTAGGGTTCGGGCTAGGGTTAGGGTTAGGGGACGGGGACGGTTTAGGGTCCAGGTGAGGGTACGACAACGCTCTAGGGGGAGCGTACGTGTGAGGGCGCGGGTTAGTGTCAGCGTACGGGTTAGGATTAGGGGACGGGTGAGGGTCAGGCTTCGGGGAAGGGTTAGGGTTAGGGTTCGGGCTAGGGTTAGGTTTAGGGGACGGGGACGGTTTAGGGTCCAGGTGAGGGTACGACAACGCTCTAGGGGGAGCGTACGTGTGAGGGCGCGGGTTAGTGTCAGCGTACGGGTTAGGATTAGGGGACGGGTGAGGGTCAGGCTTCGGGGAAGGGTTAGGGTTAGGGTTCGGGCTAGGGTTAGGGTTAGGGGACGGGGACGGTTTAGGGTCCAGGTGAGGGTACGACAACGCTCTAGGGGGAGCGTACGTGTGAGGGCGCGGGTTAGTGTCAGCGTACGGGTCAGGATTAGGGGACGTGTGAGGGTCAGGCTTCAGGGAAGGGTTAGGGTTAGGGTTCGGGCTAGGGTTAGGGTTAGGGGACGGGGACGGTTTAGGGTCCAGGTGAGGGTTCGACAACGCTCTAGGGGGAGCGTACGTGTGAGGGCGCGGGTTAGTGTAAGCGTACGGGTTAGGATAAGGGGACGGGTGAGGGTCAGGCTTCGGGGAAGGGTTAGGGTTAGGGTTCGGGCTAGGGTTAGGGTTAGGGGACGGGGACGGTTTAGGGTCCAGGTGAGGGTACGACAACGCTCTAGGGGGAGCGTACGTGTGAGGGCGCGGGTTAGTGTCAGCGTACGGGTTAGGATTAGGGGACGGGTGAGGGTCAGGCTTCGGGGAAGTGTTAGGGTTAGGGTTTGGGCTAGGGTTAGGGTTAGGGGACGGGGACGGTTTAGGGTCCAGGTGAGGGTACGACAACGCTCTAGGGGGAGCGTACGTGTGAGGGCGCGGGTTAGTGTCAGCGTACGGGTTAGGATTAGGGGACGGGTGAGGGTCAGGCTTCGGGGAAGTGTTAGGGTTAGGGTTCGGACTAGGGTTAGGGTTAGGGGACGGGGACGGTTTAGGGTCCAGGTGAGGGTACGACAACGCTCTACGGGGAGCGTACGTGTGAGGGCGCGGGTTAGTGTCAGCGTACGGGTTAGGATTAGGGGACGGGTGAGGGTCAGGCTTCGGGGAAGGGTTAGGTTTAGGGTTCGGGCTAGGGTTAGGGTTAGGGGATGGGGACGGTTTAGGGTCCAGGTGAGGGTACGACAACGCTCTAGGGGGAGCGTACGTGTGAGGGCGCGGGTTAGTGTCAGCGTACGGGTTAGGATTAGGGGACGGGTGAGGGTCAGGCTTCGGGGAAGGGTTAGCGTTAGGGTTCGGACTAGGGTTAGGGTTAGGGGACAGGGACGGTTTAGGGTCCAGGTGAGGGTACGACAACGCTCTAGGGGGAGCGTACGTGTGAGGGCGCGGGTTAGTGTCAGCGTACGGGTTAGGATTAGGGGACGGGTGAGGGTCAGGCTTCGGGGAAGGGTTAGGGTTAGGGTTCGGGCTAGGGTTAGGGTTAGGGGACGGGGACGGTTTAGGGTCCAGGTGAGGGTACGACAACGCTCTAGGGGGAGCGTACGTGTGAGGGCGTGGGTTAGTGTCAGCGTACGGGTTAGGATTAGGGGACGGGTGAGGGTCAGGCTTCGGGGAAGGGTTAGGGTTAGGGTTAGGGTTAGGGGACGGGGACGGTTTAGGGTCCAGGCGAGGGTACGACAACGCTCTAGGGGGAGCGTACGTGTGAGGGCGCGGGTTAGTGTCAGCGTACGGGTTAGGATTAGGGGACGGGTGAGGGTCAGGCTTCGGGGAAGGGTTAGGGTTAGGGTTCGGGCTAGGGATAGGGTTAGGGGACGGGGACGGTTTAGGGTCCAGGTGAGGGTACGACAACGCTCTAGGGGGAGCGTACGTGTGAGGGCGCGGGTTAGTGTCAGCGTACGGGTTAGGATTAGGGGACGGGTGAGGGTCAGGCTTCGGGGAAGGGTTAGGGTTCGGGCTAGGGTTAGGGTTAGGGGACGGGGACGGTTTAGGGTCCAGTTGAGGGTACGACAAAGCTCTAGGGGGAGCGTACGTGTGAGGGCGCGGGTTAGTGTCAGCGTACGGGTTAGGATTTGGGGACATGTGAGGGTCAGGCTTCAGCGAAGGGTTAGGGTTAGGGTTCGGGCTAGGGTTAGGGTTAGGGGACGGGGACGGTTTAGGGTCCAGGTGAGGGTACGACAACGCTCTAGGGGGAGCGTACGTGTGAGGGCGCGGGTTAGTGTCAGCGTACGGGTTAGGATTAGGGGACGGGTGAGGGTCAGGCTTCGGGGAAGGGTTAGGGTTAGGGTTCGGGCTAGGGTTAGGGTTAGGGGACGGGGACGGTTTAGGGTCCAGGTGAGGGTACGACAACGCTCTAGGGGGAGCGTACGTGTGAGGGCGCGGGTTAGTGTCAGCGTACGGGTTAGGATTAGGGGACGGGTGAGGGTCAGGCTTCGGGGAAGGGTTAGGGTTAGGGTTCGGGCTAGGGTTAGGTTTAGGGGACGGGGACGGTTTAGGGTCCAGGTGAGGGTACGACAACGCTCTAGGGGGAGCGTACGTGTGAGGGCGCGGGTTAGTGTCAGCGTACGGGTTAGGATTAGGGGACGGGTGAGGGTCAGGCTTCGGGGAAGGGTTAGGGTTAGGGTTCGGGCTAGGGTTAGGGTTAGGGGACGGGGACGGTTTAGGGTCCAGGTGAGGGTACGACAACGCTCTAGGGGGAGCGTACGTGTGAGGGCGCGGGTTACTGTCAGCGTACGGGTCAGGATTAGGGGACGGGTGAGGGTCAGGCTTCAGGGAAGGGTTAGGGTTAGGGTTCGGGCTAGGGTTAGGGTTAGGGGACGGGGACGGTTTAGGGTCCAGGTGAGGGTTCGACAACGCTCTAGGGGGAGCGTACGTGTGAGGGCGCGGGTTAGTGTAAGCGTACGGGTTAGGATAAGGGGACGGGTGAGGGTCAGGCTTCGGGGAAGGGTTAGGGTTAGGGTTCGGGCTAGGGTTAGGGTTAGGGGACGGGGACGGTTTAGGGTCCAGGTGAGGGTACGACAACGCTCTAGGGGGAGCGTACGTGTGAGGGCGCGGGTTAGTGTCAGCGTACGGGTTAGGATTAGGGGACGGGTGAGGGTCAGGCTTCGGGGAAGTGTTAGGGTTAGGGTTTGGGCTAGGGTAAGGGTTAGGGGACGGGGACGGTTTAGGGTCCAGGTGAGGGTACGACAACGCTCTAGGGGGAGCGTACGTGTGAGGGCGCGGGTTAGTGTCAGCGTACGGGTTAGGATTAGGGGACGGGTGAGGGTCAGGCTTCGGGGAAGTGTTAGGGTTAGGGTTCGGACTAGGGTTAGGGTTAGGGGACGGGGACGGTTTAGGGTCCAGGTGAGGGTACGACAACGCTCTAGGGGGAGCGTACGTGTGAGGGCGCGGGTTAGTGTCAGCGTACGGGTTAGGATTAGGGGACGGGTGAGGGTCAGGCTTCGGGGAAGGGTTAGGTTTAGGGTTCGGGCTAGGGTTAGGGTTAGGGGATGGGGACGGTTTAGGGTCCAGGTGAGGGTACGACAACGCTCTAGGGGGAGCGTACGTGTGAGGGCGCGGGTTAGTGTCAGCGTACGGGTTAGGATTAGGGGACGGGTGAGGGTCAGGCTTCGGGGAAGGGTTAGCGTTAGGGTTCGGACTAGGGTTAGGGTTAGGGGACAGGGACGGTTTAGGGTCCAGGTGAGGGTACGACAACGCTCTAGGGGGAGCGTACGTGTGAGGGCGCGGGTTAGTGTCAGCGTACGGGTTAGGATTAGGGGACGGGTGAGGGTCAGGCTTCGGGGAAGGGTTAGGGTTAGGGTTCGGGCTAGGGTTAGGGTTAGGGGACGGGGACGGTTTAGGGTCCAGGTGAGGGTACGACAACGCTCTAGGGGGAGCGTACGTGTGAGGGCGTGGGTTAGTGTCAGCGTACGGGTTAGGATTAGGGGACGGGTGAGGGTCAGGCTTCGGGGAAGGGTTAGGGTTAGGGTTAGGGTTAGGGGACGGGGACGGTTTAGGGTCCAGGCGAGGGTACGACAACGCTCTAGGGGGAGCGTACGTGTGAGGGCGCGGGTTAGTGTCAGCGTACGGGTTAGGATTAGGGGACGGGTGAGGGTCAGGCTTCGGGGAAGGGTTAGGGTTAGGGTTCGGGCTAGGGATAGGGTTAGGGGACGGGGACGGTTTAGGGTCCAGGTGAGGGTACGACAACGCTCTAGGGGGAGCGTACGTGTGAGGGCGCGGGTTAGTGTCAGCGTACGGGTTAGGATTAGGGGACGGGTGAGGGTCAGGCTTCGGGGAAGTGTTAGGGTTAGGGTTCGGGCTAGGGTTAGGGTTAGGGGACGGGGACGGTTTAGGGTCCAGGTGAGGGTACGACAACGTTCTAGGGGGAGCGTACGTGTGAGGGCGCGGGTTAGTGTCAGCGTACGGGTTAGGATTAGGGGACGGGTGAGGGTCAGGCTTCGGGGAAGGGTTAGGGTTAGGGTTCGGGCTAGGGTTAGGGTTAGGGGACGGGGACGGTTTAGGGTCCAGGTGAGGGTACGACAACGCTCTAGGGGGAGCGTACGTGTGAGGGCGCGGGTTAGTGTCAGCGTACGGGTTAGGATTAGGGGACGGGTGAGGGTCAGGCTTCGGGGAAGGGTTAGGGTTAGGGTTCGGGCTAGGGTTAGGGTTAGGGGACGGGGACGGTTTAGGGTCCACGTGAGGGTACGACAACGCTCTATGGGGAGCGTACGTGTGAGGGCGCGGGTTAGTGTCAGCGTACGGGATAGGATTAGGGGACGGGTGAGGGTCAGGCTTCGGGGAAGGGTTAGGGTTAGGGTTCGGGCTAGGGTTAGGGTTAGGGGACGGGGACGGTTTAGGGTCCATGTGAGGGTACGACAACGCTCTAGGGGGAGCGTACGTGTGAGGGCGCGGGTTAGTGTCAGCGTACGGGTTAGGATTAGGGGACGGGTGAGGGTCAGGCTTCGGGGAAGGGTTAGCGTTAGGGTTCGGGCTAGGGTTAGGGTTAGGGGACGGGGACGGTTTAGGGTCCAGGTGAGGGTACGACAACGCTCTAGGGGGAGCGTACGTGTGAGGGCGCGGGTTAGTGTCAGCGTACGGGTTAGGATTAGGGGACGCCTGAGGGTCAGGCTTCGGGGAAGGGTTAGGGTTAGGGTTCGGGCTAGGGTTAGGGTTAGGGGACGGGGACGGTTTAGGGTCCAGGTGAGGGTACGACAACGCTCTAGGGGGAGCGTACGTGTGAGGGCGCGGGTTAGTGTCAGCGTACGGGTTAGGATTAGGGGACGCCTGAGGGTCAGCCTTCGGGGAAGGGTTAGGGTTAGGGTTCGGGCTAGGGTTAGGGTTAGGGGACGGGGACGGTTTAGGGTCCAGGCGAGGGTACGACAACGCTCTAGGGGGAGCGTACGTGTGAGGGCGCGGGTTAGTGTCAGCGTACGGGTTAGGATTAGGGGACGGCTGAGGGTCAGGCTTCGGGGAAGGGTTAGGGTTAGGGTTCGGGCTAGGGTTAGGGTTAGGGGACGGGGACGGTTCAGGGTCCAGGTGAGGGTACGACAACGCTCTAGGGGGAGCGTACGTGTGAGGGCGCGGGTTAGTGTCAGCGTACGGGTTAGGATTAGGGGACGGCTGAGGGTCAGGCTTCGGGGAAGTGTTAGGATTAGGCTTCGGCCTAGGGTTAGGGTTAGGGGACGGGGACGGTTCAGGGTCCAGGTGAGGGTACGACAACGCTCTAGGGGGAGCGTACGTGTGAGGGCGCGGGTTAGTGTCAGCGTACGGGTTAGGATTAGGGGACGGCTGAGGGTCAGGCTTCGGGGAAGGGTTAGGGTTAGGGTTCGGGCTAGGGTTAGGGTTAGGGGACGGAGATGGTTTAGGGTCCAGGTGAGGGTACGACAACGCTCTAGGGGGAGCGTACATGTGAGGGCGCGGGTTAGTGTCAGCGTACGGGTTAGGATTAGGGGACGGCAGAGGGTCAGGCTTCGGGGAAGGGTTAGGGTTAGGGTTCGGGCTAGGGTTAGGGTTAGGGGACGGGGACGGTTCAGGGTCCAGGTGAGGGTACGACAACGCTCTAGGGGGAGCGTACGTGTGAGGGCGCGGGTTAGTGTCAGCGTACGGGTTAGGATTAGGGGACGGCTGAGGGTCAGGCTTCGGGGAAGGGTTAGGGTTAGGGTTCGGGCTAGGGTTAGGGTTAGGGGACGGGGACGGTTTAGGGTCCAGGTGAGGGTACGACAACGCTCTAGGGGGAGCGTACGTGTGAGGGCGCGGGTTAGTGTCAGCGTACGGGTTAGGATTAGGGGACGGCTGAGGGTCAGGCTTCGGGGAAGGGTTAGGGTTAGGCTTCGGCCTAGGGTTAGGGTTAGGGGACGGGGACGGTTTAGGGTCCAGGTGAGGGTACGACAACGCTCTAGGGGGAGCGTACGTGTGAGGGCGCGGGTTAGTGTCAACGTACGGGTTAGGATTAGGGGACGGCTGAGGGTCAGGCTTCGGGGAAGGGTTAGGGTTAGGGTTCGGGCTAGGGTTAGGGTTAGGGGACGGGGACGGTTTAGGGTCCAGGTGAGGGTACGACAACGCTCTAGGGGGAGCGTACGTGTGAGGGCGCGGGTTAGTGTCAGCGTACGGGTTAGGATTAGGGGACGGCTGAGGGTCAGGCTTCGGGGAAGGGTTAGGGTTAGGGTTCGGGCTAGGGTTAGGGTTAGGGGACGGGGACGGTTTAGGGTCCAGGTGAGGGTACGACAACGCTCTAGGGGGAGCGTACGTGTGAGGGCGCGGGTTAGTGTCAGCGTATGGGTTAGGATTAGGGGACGGCTGAGGGTCAGGCTTCGGGGAAGGGTTAGGGTTAGGGTTCGGGCTAGGGTTAGGGTTAGGGGACGTGGACGGTTTAGGGTCCAGGTGAGGGTACGACAACGCTCTAGGGGGAGCGTACGTGTGAGGGCGCGGGTTAGTGTCAGCGTACGGGTTAGGACTATGGGACGGCTGAGGGTTAGGCTTTGGGGAAGGGTTAGGGTTAGGGTTCGGGCTAGGGTTAGGGTTAGGGGAGGGGGACGGTTTAGGGTCCAAGTGAGGGTACGACAACGCTCTAGGGGGAGCGTACGTGTGAGGGCGCGGGTTAGTGTCAGCGTACGGGTTAGGATTAGGGGACGGCTGAGGGTCAGGCTTCGGGGAAGGGTTAGGGTTAGTGTTCGGGCTAGGATTACGGATAGGGGACGGGGACGGTTTAGGGTCCAGGTGAGGGTACGACAACGCTCTAGGGGGAGCGTACGTGTGAGGGCGCGGGTTAGTGTTAGCGTACGGGTTAGGATTAAGGGACGGCTGAGGGTCAGGCTTCGGGGAAGGGTTAGGGTTAGGCTTCGGCCTAGGGTTAGGGTTAGGGGACGGGGACGGTTCAGGGTCCAGGTGAGGGTACGACAACGCTCTAGGGGGAGCGTACGTGTGAGGGCGCGGGTTAGTGTCAGCGTACGGGTTAGGATTAGGGGACGGCTGAGGGTCAGGCTTCGGGGAAGGGTTAGGGTTAGGGTTCGGGCTAGGGTTAGGGTTAGGGGACGGGGACGGTTTAGGGTCCAGGTGAGGGTACGACAACGCTCTAGGGGGAGCGTACGTGTGAGGGCGCGGGTTAGTGTCAGCGTACGGGTTAGGATTAGGGGACGGCTGAGGGTCAGGCTTCGGGGAAGGGTTAGGGTTAGGGTTCGGGCTAGGGTTAGGGTTAGGGGAGGGGGACGGTTTAGGGTCCAGGTGAGGGTACGACAACGCTCTAGGGGGAGCGTACGTGTGAGGGCGCGGGTTAGTGTCAGCGTACGGGTTAGGATTAGGGGACGGCTGAGGGTCAGGCTTCGGGGAAGGATTAGGGTTAGGGTTCGGGCTAGGGTTAGGGTTAGGGGACGGGGACGGTTTAGGGTCCAGGTGAGGGTACGACAACGCTCTAGGGGGAGCGTACGTGTGAGGGCGCGGGTTAGTGTCAGCGTACGGGTTAGGATTAGGGGACGGCTGATGGTCAGGCTTCGGGGAAGTGTTAGGGTTAGGGTTCGGGCTAGGGTTAGGGTTAGGGGACGGGGACGGTTTAGGGTCCAGGTGAGGGTACGACAATGCTCTAGGGGGAGCGTACGTGTGAGGGCGCGGGTTAGTGTCAGCGTACGGGTTAGGATAGGGGACGGCTGAGGGTCAGGCTTCGGGGAAGGGTTAGGGTTAGGGTTCGGGCTAGGGTTAGGGTTAGGGGACGGGGACGGTTCAGGGTCCAGGTGAGGGTACGACAACGCTCTAGGGGGAGCGTACGTGTGAGGGCGCAGGTTAGTGTCAGCGTACGGGTTAGGATTAGGGGACGGGTGAGGGTCAGGCTTCGGGGAAGGGTTAGGGTTAGGGTTCGGGCTAGGGTTAGGGTTAGGGGACACGGACGGTTTAGGGTCCAGGTGAGGGTACGACAACGCTCTAGGGGGAGCGTACGTGTGAGGGCGCGGGTTAGTGTCAGCGTACGGGTTAGGATTAGGGGACGGCTGAGGGTCAGGCTTCGGGGAAGGGTTAGGGTTAGGGTTCGGGCTAGGGTTAGGGTTAGGGGACGGGGACGGTTTAGGGTCCAGGTGAGGGTACGACAACGCTCTAGGGGGAGCGTACGTGTGAGGGCGCGGGTTAGTGTCAGCGTACGGGTTAGGATTAGGGGACGGCTGAGGGTCAGGGTTCGGGGAAGGGTTAGGGTTAGGGTTCGGGCTAGGGTTAGGGTTAGGGGACGGGGACGGTTCAGGGTCCAGTTGAGGGTACGACAACGCTCTAGGGGGAGCGTACGTGTGAGGGCGCGGGTTAGTGACAGCGTACGGGTTAGGATTAGGGGACGGGTGAGGGTCAGGCTTCGGGGAAGGGTTAGGGTTAGGGTTCGGGCTAGCGTTAGGGTTAGGGGACGGGGACGGTTTAGGGTCCAGGTGAGGGTACGACAACGCTCTAGGGGGAGCGTACGTGTGAGGGCGCGGGTTAGTGTCAGCGTACGGGTTAGGATTAGGGGACGGCTGAGGGTCAGGCTTCGGGGAAGGGTTAGGGTTAGGGTTCGGGCGAGGGTTAGGGTTAGGGGACGGGGACGGTTCAGGGTCCAGGTGAGGGTACGACAACGCTCTAGGGGGAGCGTACGTGTGAGGGCGCGGGTTAGTGTCAGCGTACGGGTTAGGATTAGGGGACGGCTGAGGGTCAGGATTCGGGGAAGGGTTAGGATTAGGCTTCGGCCTAGGGTTAGGGTTAGGGGACGGGGACGGTTCAGGGTCCAGGTGAGGGTACGACAACGCTCTAGGGGGAGCGTACGTGTGAGGGCGCGGGTTAGTGTCAGCGTACGGGTTAGGATTAGGGGACGGCTGAGGGTCAGGCTTCGGGGAAGGGTTAGGGTTAGGGTTCGGGCTAGGGTTAGGGTTAGGGGACGGGGATGGTTTAGGGTCCAGGTGAGGGTACGACAACGCTCTAGGGGGAGCGTACGTGTGAGGGCGCGGGTTAGTGTCAGCGTACGGGTTAGGATTAGGGGACGGCGGAGGGTCAGGCTTCGGGGAAGGGTTAGGGTTAGGGTTCGGGCTAGGGTTAGGGTTAGGGGACGGGGACGGTTTAGGGTCCAGGTGAGGGTACGACAACGCTCTAGGGGGAGCGTACGTGTGAGGGCGCGGGTTAGTGTCAGCGTACGGGTTAGGATTAGGGGACGGCTGAGGGTCAGGCTTCGGGGAAGGGTTAGGGTTAGGGTTCGGGCTAGGGTTAGGGTTAGGGGACGGGGACGGTTTAGGGTCCAGGTGAGGGTACGACAATGCTCTAGGGGGAGCGTACGTGTGAGGGCGCGGGTTAGTGTCAGCGTACGGGTTAGGATTAGGGGACGGCTGAGGGTCAGGCTTCGGGGAAGTGTTAGGGTTAGGCTTCGGCCTAGGGTTAGGGTTAGGGGACGGGGACGGTTTAGGGTCCAGGTGAGGGTACGACAACGCTCTAGGGGGAGCGTACGTGTGAGGGCGCGGGTTAGTGTCAGCGTACGGGTTAGGATTAGGGGACGGCTGAGGGTCAGGCTTCGGGGAAGGGTTAGGGTTAGGCTTCGGCCTAGGGTTAGGGTTAGGGGACGGGGACGGTTTAGGGTCCAGGTGAGGGTACGACAACGCTCTAGGGGGAGCGTACGTGTGAGGGCGCGGGTTAGTGTCAGCGTACGGGTTAGGATTAGGGGACGGCTGAGGGTCAGGCTTCGGGGAAGGGTTAGGGTTAGGGTTCGGGCTAGGGTTAGGGTTAGGGGACGGGGACGGTTTAGGGTCCAGGTGAGGGTACGACAACGCTCTAGGGGGAGCGTACGTGTGAGGGCGCGGGTTAGTGTCAGCGTACGGGTTAGGATTAGGGGACGGCTGAGGGTCAGGCTTCGGGGAAGGGTTAGGGTTAGGGTTCGGGCTAGGGTTAGGGTTAGGGGACGGGGACGGATTAGGGTCCAGGTGAGGGTACGACAACGCTCTAGGGGGAGTGTACGTGTGAGGGCGCGGGTTAGTGTCAGCGTACGGGTTAGGATTAGGGGACGGCTGAGGGTCAGGCTTCGGGGAAGGGTTAGGGTTAGGCTTCGGCCTAGGGTTAGGGTTAGGGGACGGGGACGGTTTAGGGTCCAGGTGAGGGTACGACAACACTCTAGGGGGAGCGTACGTGTGAGGGCGCGGGTTAGTGTCAGCGTACGGGTTAGGATTAGGGGACTGCTGAGGGTCAGGCTTCGGGGAAGGGTTAGGGTTAGGCTTCGGGCTAGGGTTAGGGTTAGGGGACTGGGACGGTTTAGGGTCCAGGTGAGGGTACGACAACGCTCTAGAGGGAGCGTACGTGTGAGGGCGCGGGTAAGTGTCAGCGTACGGATTAGGATTAGGGGACGGCTGAGGGTCAGGCTTCGGGCAAGGGTTAGGGTTAGGGTTCGGGCTAGGGTTAGGGTTAGGGGACGGGGACGGTTTAGGGTCCAGGTGAGGGTACGACAACGCTCTAGGGGGAGCGTACGTGTGAGGGCGCGGGTTAGTGTCAGCGTACGGGTTAGGATTAGGGGACGGCTGAGGGTCAGGCTTCGGGGAAGGGTTAGGGTTAGGGTTCGGGCTAGGGTTAGGGTTAGGGGACGGGGACGGTTTAGGGTCCAGGTGAGGGTACGACAACGCTCTAGGGGGAGCGTACGTGTGAGGGCGCGGGTTAGTGTCAGCGTACGGGTTAGGATTAGGGGACGGCTGAGGGTCAGGCTTCGGGGAAGGGTTAGGGTTAGGGTTCGGGCTAGGGTTAGGGTTAGGGGACGGGGACGGTTTAGGGTCCAGGTGAGGGTACGACAACGCTCTAGGGGGAGCGTACGTGTGAGGGCGCGGGTTAGTGTCAGCGTACGGGTTAGGATTAGGGGACGGCTGAGGGTCAGGCTTCGGGGAAGGGTTAGGGTTAGGGTTCGGGCTAGGGTTAGGGTTAGGGGACGGGGACGGTTCAGGGTCCAGGTGAGGGTACGACAACGCTCTAGGGGGAGCGTACGTGTGAGGGCGCGGGTTAGTGTCAGCGTACGGGTTAGGATTACGGGACGGCTGAGGGTCAGGCTTCGGGGAAGGGTTAGGGTTAGGGTTCGGGCTAGGGTTAGGGTTAGGGGACGGGGACGGATTAGGGTCCAGGTGAGGGTACGACAACGCTCTAGGGGGAGTGTACGTGTGAGGGCGCGGGTTAGTGTCAGCGTACGGGTTAGGATTAGGGGACGGCTGAGGGTCAGGCTTCGGGGAAGGTTTAGGGTTAGGCTTCGGCCTAGGGTTAGGGTTAGGGGACGGGGACGGTTTAGGGTCCAGGTGATGGTACGACAGCGCTCTAGGGGGAGCGTACGTGTGAGGGCGCGGGTTAGTGTCAGCGTACGGGTTAGGATTAGGGGACGGCTGAGGGTCAGGCTTCGGGGAAGGGTTAGGGTTAGGGTTCGGGCTAGGGTTAGGGTTAGGGGACGGGGACGGTTTAGGGTCCAGGTGAGGGTACGACAACGCTCTAGGGGGAGCGTACGTGTGAGGGCGCGGGTTAGTGTCAGCGTACGGGTTAGGATTAGGGGACGGCTGAGGGTCAGGCTTCGGGGAAGGGTTAGGGTTAGGCTTCGGGCTAGGGTTAGGGTTAGGGGACGGGGACGGTTTAGGGTCCAGGTGAGGGTACGACAACGCTCTAGGGGGAGCGTACGTGTGAGGGCGCGGGTTAGTGTCAGCGTACGGGTTAGGATTAGGGGACGGCTGAGGGTCAGGCTTCGGGGAAGGGTTAGGGTTAGGGTTCGGGCTAGGGTTAGGGTTAGGGGACGGGGACGGTTTAGGGTCCAGGTGAGGGTACGACAACGCTCTAGGGGGAGCGTACGTGTGAGGGCGCGGGTTATTGTCAGCGTACGGGTTAGGATTAGGGGACGGCTGAGGGTCAGGCTTCGGGGAAGGGTTAGGGTTAGGGTTCGGGCTAGGGTTAGGGTTAGGGGACGGGGACGGATTAGGGTCCAGGTGAGTGTACGACAACGCTCTAGGGGGAGTGTACGTGTGAGGGTGCGGGTTAGTGTCAGCGTACGGGTTAGGATTAGGGGACGGGTGAGGGTCAGGCTTCGGGGAAGGGTTAGGGTTCGGGCTAGGGTTAGGGTTAGGGGACGGGGACGGTTTAGGGTCCAGTTGAGGGTACGACAAAGCTCTAGGGGGAGCGTACGTGTGAGGGCGCGGGTTAGTGTCAGCGTACGGGTTAGGATTTGGGGACATGTGAGGGTCAGGCTTCAGCGAAGGGTTAGGGTTAGGGTTCGGGCTAGGGTTAGGGTTAGGGGACGGGGACGGTTTAGGGTCCAGGTGAGGGTACGACAACGCTCTAGGGGGAGCGTACGTGTGAGGGCGCGGGTTAGTGTCAGCGTACGGGTTAGGATTAGGGGACGGGTGAGGGTCAGGCTTCGGGGAAGGGTTAGGGTTAGGGTTCGGGCTAGGGTTAGGGTTAGGGGACGGGGACGGTTTAGGGTCCAGGTGAGGGTACGACAACGCTCTAGGGGGAGCGTACGTGTGAGGGCGCGGGTTAGTGTCAGCGTACGGGTTAGGATTAGGGGACGGGTGAGGGTCAGGCTTCGGGGAAGGGTTAGGGTTAGGGTTCGGGCTAGGGTTAGGTTTAGGGGACGGGGACGGTTTAGGGTCCAGGTGAGGGTATGACAACGCTCTAGGGGGAGCGTACGTGTGAGGGCGCGGGTTAGTGTCAGCGTACGGGTTAGGATTAGGGGACGGGTGAGGGTCAGGCTTCGGGGAAGGGTTAGGGTTAGGGTTCGGGCTAGGGTTAGGGTTAGGGGACGGGGACGGTTTAGGGTCCAGGTGAGGGTACGACAACGCTCTAGGGGGAGCGTACGTGTGAGGGCGCGGGTTAGTGTCAGCGTACGGGTCAGGATTAGGGGACGGGTGAGGGTCAGGCTTCAGGGAAGGGTTAGGGTTAGGGTTCGGGCTAGGGTTAGGGTTAGGGGACGGGGACGGTTTAGGGTCCAGGTGAGGGTTCGACAACGCTCTAGGGGGAGCGTACGTGTGAGGGCGCGGGTTAGTGTAAGCGTACGGGTTAGGATAAGGGGACGGGTGAGGGTCAGGCTTCGGGGAAGGGTTAGGGTTAGGGTTCGGGCTAGGGTTAGGGTTAGGGGACGGGGACGGTTTAGGGTCCAGGTGAGGGTACGACAACGCTCTAGGGGGAGCGTACGTGTGAGGGCGCGGGTTAGTGTCAGCGTACGGGTTAGGATTAGGGGACGGGTGAGGGTCAGGCTTCGGGGAAGGGTTAGGGTTAGGGTTTGGGCTAGGGTTAGGGTTAGGGGATGGGGACGGTTTAGGGTCCAGGTGAGGGTACGACAACGCTCTAGGGGGAGCGTACGTGTGAGGGCGCGGGTTAGTGTCAGCGTACGGGTTAGGATTAGGGGACGGGTGAGGGTCAGGCTTCGGGGAAGTGTTAGGGTTAGGGTTCGGACTAGGGTTAGGGTTAGGGGACGGGGACGGTTTAGGGTCCAGGTGAGGGTACGACAACGCTCTAGGGGGAGCGTACGTGTGAGGGCGCGGGTTAGTGTCAGCGTACGGGTTAGGATTAGGGGACGGGTGAGGGTCAGGCTTCGGGGAAGGGTTAGGTTTAGGGTTCGGGCTAGGGTTAGGGTTAGGGGATGGGGACGGTTTAGGGTCCAGGTGAGGGTACGACAACGCTCTAGGGGGAGCGTACGTGTGAGGGCGCGGGTTAGTGTCAGCGTACGGGTTAGGATTAGGGGACGGGTGAGGGTCAGGCTTCGGGGAAGGGTTAGCGTTAGGGTTCGGACTAGGGTTAGGGTTAGGGGACAGGGACGGTTTAGGGTCCAGGTGAGGGTACGACAACGCTCTAGGGGGAGCGTACGTGTGAGGGCGCGGGTTAGTGTCAGCGTACGGGTTAGGATTAGGGGACGGGTGAGGGTCAGGCTTCGGGGAAGGGTTAGGGTTAGGGTTCGGGCTAGGGTTAGGGTTAGGGGACGGGGACGGTTTAGGGTCCAGGTGAGGGTACGACAACGCTCTAGGGGGAGCGTACGTGTGAGGGCGTGGGTTAGTGTCAGCGTACGGGTTAGGATTAGGGGACGGGTGAGGGTCAGGCTTCGGGGAAGGGTTAGGGTTAGGGTTAGGGTTAGGGGACGGGGACGGTTTAGGGTCCAGGCGAGGGTACGACAACGCTCTAGGGGGAGCGTACGTGTGAGGGCGCGGGTTAGTGTCAGCGTACGGGTTAGGATTAGGGGACGGGTGAGGGTCAGGCTTCGGGGAAGGGTTAGGGTTAGGGTTCGGGCTAGGGATAGGGTTAGGGGACGGGGACGGTTTAGGGTCCAGGTGAGGGTACGACAACGCTCTAGGGGGAGCGTACGTGTGAGGGCGCGGGTTAGTGTCAGCGTACGGGTTAGGATTAGGGGACGGGTGAGGGTCAGGCTTCGGGGAAGTGTTAGGGTTAGGGTTCGGGCTAGGGTTAGGGTTAGGGGACGGGGACGGTTTAGGGTCCAGGTGAGGGTACGACAACGTTCTAGGGGGAGCGTACGTGTGAGGGCGCGGGTTAGTGTCAGCGTACGGGTTAGGATTAGGGGACGGGTGAGGGTCAGGCTTCGGGGAAGGGTTAGGGTTAGGGTTCGGGCTAGGGTTAGGGTTAGGGGACGGGGACGGTTTAGGGTCCAGGTGAGGGTACGACAACGCTCTAGGGGGAGCGTACGTGTGAGGGCGCGGGTTAGTGTCAGCGTACGGGTTAGGATTAGGGGACGGGTGAGGGTCAGGCTTCGGGGAAGGGTTAGGGTTAGGGTTCGGGCTAGGGTTAGGGTTAGGGGACGGGGACGGTTTAGGGTCCACGTGAGGGTACGACAACGCTCTATGGGGAGCGTACGTGTGAGGGCGCGGGTTAGTGTCAGCGTACGGGATAGGATTAGGGGACGGGTGAGGGTCAGGCTTCGGGGAAGGGTTAGGGTTAGGGTTCGGGCTAGGGTTAGGGTTAGGGGACGGGGACGGTTTAGGGTCCATGTGAGGGTACGACAACGCTCTAGGGGGAGCGTACGTGTGAGGGCGCGGGTTAGTGTCAGCGTACGGGTTAGGATTAGGGGACGGGTGAGGGTCAGGCTTCGGGGAAGGGTTAGCGTTAGGGTTCGGGCTAGGGTTAGGGTTAGGGGACGGGGACGGTTTAGGGTCCAGGTGAGGGTACGACAACGCTCTAGGGGGAGCGTACGTGTGAGGGCGCGGGTTAGTGTCAGCGTACGGGTTAGGATTAGGGGACGCCTGAGGGTCAGGCTTCGGGGAAGGGTTAGGGTTAGGGTTCGGGCTAGGGTTAGGGTTAGGGGACGGGGACGGTTTAGGGTCCAGGTGAGGGTACGACAACGCTCTAGGGGGAGCGTACGTGTGAGGGCGCGGGTTAGTGTCAGCGTACGGGTTAGGATTAGGGGACGCCTGAGGGTCAGCCTTCGGGGAAGGGTTAGGGTTAGGGTTCGGGCTAGGGTTAGGGTTAGGGGACGGGGACGGTTTAGGGTCCAGGCGAGGGTACGACAACGCTCTAGGGGGAGCGTACGTGTGAGGGCGCGGGTTAGTGTCAGCGTACGGGTTAGGATTAGGGGACGGCTGAGGGTCAGGCTTCGGGGAAGGGTTAGGGTTAGGGTTCGGGCTAGGGTTAGGGTTAGGGGACGGGGACGGTTCAGGGTCCAGGTGAGGGTACGACAACGCTCTAGGGGGAGCGTACGTGTGAGGGCGCGGGTTAGTGTCAGCGTACGGGTTAGGATTAGGGGACGGCTGAGGGTCAGGCTTCGGGGAAGTGTTAGGATTAGGCTTCGGCCTAGGGTTAGGGTTAGGGGACGGGGACGGTTCAGGGTCCAGGTGAGGGTACGACAACGCTCTAGGGGGAGCGTACGTGTGAGGGCGCGGGTTAGTGTCAGCGTACGGGTTAGGATTAGGGGACGGCTGAGGGTCAGGCTTCGGGGAAGGGTTAGGGTTAGGGTTCGGGCTAGGGTTAGGGTTAGGGGACGGAGATGGTTTAGGGTCCAGGTGAGGGTACGACAACGCTCTAGGGGGAGCGTACATGTGAGGGCGCGGGTTAGTGTCAGCGTACGGGTTAGGATTAGGGGACGGCAGAGGGTCAGGCTTCGGGGAAGGGTTAGGGTTAGGGTTCGGGCTAGGGTTAGGGTTAGGGGACGGGGACGGTTCAGGGTCCAGGTGAGGGTACGACAACGCTCTAGGGGGAGCGTACGTGTGAGGGCGCGGGTTAGTGTCAGCGTACGGGTTAGGATTAGGGGACGGCTGAGGGTCAGGCTTCGGGGAAGGGTTAGGGTTAGGGTTCGGGCTAGGGTTAGGGTTAGGGGACGGGGACGGTTTAGGGTCCAGGTGAGGGTACGACAACGCTCTAGGGGGAGCGTACGTGTGAGGGCGCGGGTTAGTGTCAGCGTACGGGTTAGGATTAGGGGACGGCTGAGGGTCAGGCTTCGGGGAAGGGTTAGGGTTAGGCTTCGGCCTAGGGTTAGGGTTAGGGTTCGGGGACGGTTTAGGGTCCAGGTGAGGGTACGACAACGCTCTAGGGGGAGCGTACGTGTGAGGGCGCGGGTTAGTGTCAGCGTACGGGTTAGGATTAGGGGACGGCTGAGGGTCAGGCTTCGGGGAAGGGTTAGGGTTAGGGTTCGGGCTAGGGTTAGGGTTAGGGGACGGGGACGGTTTAGGGTCCAGGTGAGGGTACGACAACGCTCTAGGGGGAGCGTACGTGTGAGGGCGCGGGTTAGTGTCAGCGTACGGGTTAGGATTAGGGGACGGCTGAGGGTCAGGCTTCGGGGAAGGGTTAGGGTTAGGGTTCGGGCTAGGGTTAGGGTTAGGGGACGGGGACGGTTTAGGGTCCAGGTGAGGGTACGACAACGCTCTAGGGGGAGCGTACGTGTGAGGGCGCGGGTTAGTGTCAGCGTACGGGTTAGGATTAGGGGACGGCTGAGGTTCAGGCTTCGGGGAAGGGTTAGGGTTAGGGTTCGGGCTAGGGTTAGGGTTAGGGGACGTGGACGGTTTAGGGTCCAGGTGAGGGTACGACAACGCTCTAGGGGGAGCGTACGTGTGAGGGCGCGGGTTAGTGTCAGCGTACGGGTTAGGACTATGGGACGGCTGAGGGTTAGGCTTTGGGGAAGGGTTAGGGTTAGGGTTCGGGCTAGGGTTAGGGTTAGGGGAGGGGGACGGTTTAGGGTCCAAGTGAGGGTACGACAACGCTCTAGGGGGAGCGTACGTGTGAGGGCGCGGGTTAGTGTCAGCGTACGGGTTAGGATTAGGGGACGGCTGAGGGTCAGGCTTCGGGGAAGGGTTAGGGTTAGTGTTCGGGCTAGGATTACGGATAGGGGACGGGGACGGTTTAGGGTCCAGGTGAGGGTACGACAACGCTCTAGGGGGAGCGTACGTGTGAGGGCGCGGGTTAGTGTTAGCGTACGGGTTAGGATTAAGGGACGGCTGAGGGTCAGGCTTCGGGGAAGGGTTAGGGTTAGGCTTCGGCCTAGGGTTAGGGTTAGGGGACGGGGACGGTTCAGGGTCCAGGTGAGGGTACGACAACGCTCTAGGGGGAGCGTACGTGTGAGGGCGCGGGTTAGTGTCAGCGTACGGGTTAGGATTAGGGGACGGCTGAGGGTCAGGCTTCGGGGAAGGGTTAGGGTTAGGGTTCGGGCTAGGGTTAGGGTTAGGGGACGGGGACGGTTTAGGGTCCAGGTGAGGGTACGACAACGCTCTAGGGGGAGCGTACGTGTGAGGGCGCGGGTTAGTGTCAGCGTACGGGTTAGGATTAGGGGACGGCTGATGGTCAGGCTTCGGGGAAGTGTTAGGGTTAGGGTTCGGGCTAGGGTTAGGGTTAGGGGACGGGGACGGTTTAGGGTCCAGGTGAGGGTACGACAATGCTCTAGGGGGAGCGTACGTGTGAGGGCGCGGGTTAGTGTCAGCGTACGGGTTAGGATAGGGGACGGCTGAGGGTCAGGCTTCGGGGAAGGGTTAGGGTTAGGGTTCGGGCTAGGGTTAGGGTTAGGGGACGGGGACGGTTCAGGGTCCAGGTGAGGGTACGACAACGCTCTAGGGGGAGCGTACGTGTGAGGGCGCAGGTTAGTGTCAGCGTACGGGTTAGGATTAGGGGACGGGTGAGGGTCAGGCTTCGGGGAAGGGTTAGGGTTAGGGTTCGGGCTAGGGTTAGGGTTAGGGGACACGGACGGTTTAGGGTCCAGGTGAGGGTACGACAACGCTCTAGGGGGAGCGTACGTGTGAGGGCGCGGGTTAGTGTCAGCGTACGGGTTAGGATTAGGGGACGGCTGAGGGTCAGGCTTCGGGGAAGGGTTAGGGTTAGGGTTCGGGCTAGGGTTAGGGTTAGGGGACGGGGACGGTTTAGGGTCCAGGTGAGGGTACGACAACGCTCTAGGGGGAGCGTACGTGTGAGGGCGCGGGTTAGTGTCAGCGTACGGGTTAGGATTAGGGGACGGCTGAGGGTCAGGGTTCGGGGAAGGGTTAGGGTTAGGGTTCGGGCTAGGGTTAGGGTTAGGGGACGGGGACGGTTCAGGGTCCAGTTGAGGGTACGACAACGCTCTAGGGGGAGCGTACGTGTGAGGGCGCGGGTTAGTGTCAGCGTACGGGTTAGGATTAGGGGACGGGTGAGGGTCAGGCTTCGGGGAAGGGTTAGGGTTAGGGTTCGGGCTAGGGTTAGGGTTAGGGGACGGGGACGGTTTAGGGTCCAGGTGAGGGTACGACAACGCTCTAGGGGGAGCGTACGTGTGAGGGCGCGGGTTAGTGTCAGCGTACGGGTTAGGATTAGGGGACGGCTGAGGGTCAGGCTTCGGGGAAGGGTTAGGGTTAGGGTTCGGGCGAGGGTTAGGGTTAGGGGACGGGGACGGTTCAGGGTCCAGGTGAGGGTACGACAACGCTCTAGGGGGAGCGTACGTGTGAGGGCGCGGGTTAGTGTCAGCGTACGGGTTAGGATTAGGGGACGGCTGAGGGTCAGGATTCGGGGAAGGGTTAGGATTAGGCTTCGGCCTAGGGTTAGGGTTAGGGGACGGGGACGGTTCAGGGTCCAGGTGAGGGTACGACAACGCTCTAGGGGGAGCGTACGTGTGAGGGCGCGGGTTAGTGTCAGCGTACGGGTTAGGATTAGGGGACGGCTGAGGGTCAGGCTTCGGGGAAGGGTTAGGGTTAGGGTTCGGGCTAGGGTTAGGGTTAGGGGACGGGGATGGTTTAGGGTCCAGGTGAGGGTACGACAACGCTCTAGGGGGAGCGTACGTGTGAGGGCGCGGGTTAGTGTCAGCGTACGGGTTAGGATTAGGGGACGGCGGAGGGTCAGGCTTCGGGGAAGGGTTAGGGTTAGGGTTCGGGCTAGGGTTAGGGTTAGGGGACCGGGACGGTTTAGGGTCCAGGTGAGGGTACGACAACGCTCTAGGGGGAGCATACGTGTGAGGGCGCGGGTTAGTGTCAGCGTACGGGTTAGGATTAGGGGACGGCTGAGGGTCAGGCTTCGGGGAAGTGTTAGGGTTAGGGTTCGGGCTAGGGTTAGGGTTAGGGGACGGGGACGGTTTAGGGTCCAGGTGAGGGTACGACAATGCTCTAGGGGGAGCGTACGTGTGAGGGCGCGGGTTAGTGTCAGCGTACGGGTTAGGATTAGGGGACGGCTGAGGGTCAGGCTTCGGGGAAGTGTTAGGGTTAGGCTTCGGCCTAGGGTTAGGGTTAGGGGACGGGGACGGTTTAGGGTCCAGGTGAGGGTACGACAACGCTCTAGGGGGAGCGTACGTGTGAGGGCGCGGGTTAGTGTCAGCGTACGGGTTAGGATTAGGGGACGGCTGAGGGTCAGGCTTCGGGGAAGGGTTAGGGTTAGGCTTCGGCCTAGGGTTAGGGTTAGGGGACGGGGACGGTTTAGGGTCCAGGTGAGGGTACGACAACGCTCTAGGGGGAGCGTACGTGTGAGGGCGCGGGTTAGTGTCAGCGTACGGGTTAGGATTAGGGGACGGCTGAGGGTCAGGCTTCGGGGAAGGGTTAGGGTTAGGGTTCGGGCTAGGGTTAGGGTTAGGGGACGGGGACGGTTTAGGGTCCAGGTGAGGGTACGACAACGCTCTAGGGGGAGCGTACGTGTGAGGGCGCGGGTTAGTGTCAGCGTACGGGTTAGGATTAGGGGACGGCTGAGGGTCAGGCTTCGGGGAAGGGTTAGGGTTAGGGTTCGGGCTAGGGTTAGGGTTAGGGGACGGGGACGGATTAGGGTCCAGGTGAGGGTACGACAACGCTCTAGGGGGAGTGTACGTGTGAGGGCGCGGGTTAGTGTCAGCGTACGGGTTAGGATTAGGGGACGGCTGAGGGTCAGGCTTCGGGGAAGGGTTAGGGTTAGGCTTCGGCCTAGGGTTAGGGTTAGGGGACGGGGACGGTTTAGGGTCCAGGTGAGGGTACGACAACACTCTAGGGGGAGCGTACGTGTGAGGGCGCGGGTTAGTGTCAGCGTACGGGTTAGGATTAGGGGACTGCTGAGGGTCAGGCTTCGGGGAAGGGTTAGGGTTAGGCTTCGGGCTAGGGTTAGGGTTAGGGGACTGGGACGGTTTAGGGTCCAGGTGAGGGTACTACAACGCTCTAGAGGGAGCGTACGTGTGAGGGCGCGGGTAAGTGTCAGCGTACGGATTAGGATTAGGGGACGGCTGAGGGTCAGGCTTCGGGCAAGGGTTAGGGTTAGGGTTCGGGCTAGGGTTAGGGTTAGGGGACGGGGACGGTTTAGGGTCCAGGTGAGGGTACGACAACGCTCTAGGGGGAGCGTACGTGTGAGGGCGCGGGTTAGTGTCAGCGTACGGGTTAGGATTAGGGGACGGCTGAGGGTCAGGCTTCGGGGAAGGGTTAGGGTTAGGGTTCGGGCTAGGGTTAGGGTTAGGGGACGGGGACGGTTTAGGGTCCAGGTGAGGGTACGACAACGCTCTAGGGGGAGCGTACGTGTGAGGGCGCGGGTTAGTGTCAGCGTACGGGTTAGGATTAGGGGACGGCTGAGGGTCAGGCTTCGGGGAAGGGTTAGGGTTAGGGTTCGGGCTAGGGTTAGGGTTAGGGGACGGGGACGGTTCAGGGTCCAGGTGAGGGTACGACAACGCTCTAGGGGGAGCGTACGTGTGAGGGCGCGGGTTAGTGTCAGCGTACGGGTTAGGATTAGGGGACGGCTGAGGGTCAGGCTTCGGGGAAGGGTTAGGGTTAGGGTTCGGGCTAGGGTTAGGGTTAGGGGACGGGGACGGATTAGGGTCCAGGTGAGGGTACGACAACGCTCTAGGGGGAGTGTACGTGTGAGGGCGCGGGTTAGTGTCAGCGTACGGGTTAGGATTAGGGGACGGCTGAGGGTCAGGCTTCGGGGAAGGGTTAGGGTTAGGCTTCGGCCTAGGGTTAGGGTTAGGGGACGGGGACGGTTTAGGGTCCAGGTGATGGTACGACAGCGCTCTAGGGGGAGCGTACGTGTGAGGGCGCGGGTTAGTGTCAGCGTACGGGTTAGGATTAGGGGACGGCTGATGGTCAGGCTTCGGGGAAGGGTTAGGGTTAGGGTTCGGGCTAGGGTTAGGGTTAGGGGACGGGGACGGTTTAGGGTCCAGGTGAGGGTACGACAACGCTCTAGGGGGAGCGTACGTGTGAGGGCGCGGGTTAGTGTCAGCGTACGGGTTAGGATTAGGGGACGGCTGAGGGTCAGGCTTCGGGGAAGGGTTAGGGTTAGGCTTCGGCCTAGGGTTAGGGTTAGGGGACGGGGACGGTTTAGGGTCCAGGTGAGGGTACGACAACGCTCTAGGGGGAGCGTACGTGTGAGGGCGCGGGTTAGTGTCAGCGTACGGGTTAGGATTAGGGGACGGCTGAGGGTCAGGCTTCGGGGAAGGGTTAGGGTTAGGGTTCGGGCTAGGGTTAGGGTTAGGGGACGGGGACGGTTTAGGGTCCAGGTGAGGGTACGACAACGCTCTAGGGGGAGCGTACGTGTGAGGGCGCGGGTTATTGTCAGCGTACGGGTTAGGATTAGGGGACGGCTGAGGGTCAGGCTTCGGGGAAGGGTTAGGGTTAGGGTTCGGGCTAGGGTTAGGGTTAGGGGACGGGGACGGATTAGGGTCCAGGTGAGTGTACGACAACGCTCTAGGGGGAGTGTACGTGTGAGGGCGCGGGTTAGTGTCAGCGTACGGGTTAGGATTAGGGGACGCCTGAGGGTCAGGCTTCGGGGAAGGGTTAGGGTTAGGCTTCGGCCTAGGGTTAGGGTTAGGGGACGGGGACGGTTTAGGGTCCAGGTGAGGGTACGACAACGCTCTAGGGGGAGCGTACGTGTGAGGGCGCGGGTTAGTGTCAGCGTACGGGTTAGGATTAGGGGACTGCTGAGGGTCAGGCTTCGGGGAAGGGTTAGGGTTAGGCTTCGGGCTAGGGTTAGGGTTAGGGGACTGGGACGGTTTAGGGTCCAGGTGAGGGTACGACAACGCTCTAGAGGGAGCGTACGTGTGAGGGCGCGGGTTAGTGTCAGCGTACGGGTTAGGATTAGGGGACGGCTGAGGGTCAGGCTTCGGGCAAGGGTTAGGGTTAGGGTTCGGGCTAGGGTTAGGGTTAGGGGACGGGGACGGTTTAGGGTCCAGGTGAGGGTACGACAACGCTCTAGGGGGAGCGTACGTGTGAGGGCGCGGGTTAGTGTCAGCGTACGGGTTAGGATTAGGGGACGGCTGAGGGTCAGGCTTCGGGGAAGGGTTAGGGTTAGGGTTCGGGCTAGGGTTAGGGTTAGGGGACGGGGACGGTTTAGGGTCCAGGTGAGGGTACGACAACGCTCTAGGGGGAGCGTACGTGTGAGGGCGCGGGTTAGTGTCAGCGTACGGGTTAGGATTAGGGGACGGCTGAGGGTCAGGCTTCGGGGAAGGGTTAGGGTTAGGGTTCGGGCTAGGGTTAGGGTTAGGGGACGGGGACGGTTCAGGGTCCAGGTGAGGGTACGACAACGCTCTAGGGGGAGCGTACGTGTGAGGGCGCGGGTTAGTGTCAGCGTACGGGTTAGGATTAGGGGACGGCTGAGGGTCAGGCTTCGGGGAAGGGTTAGGGTTAGGGTTCGGGCTAGGGTTAGGGTTAGGGGACGGGGACGGTTCAGGGTCCAGGTGAGGGTACGACAACGCTCTAGGGGGAGCGTACGTGTGAGGGCGCGGGTTAGTGTCAGCGTACGGGTTAGGATTAGGGGACGGCTGAGGGTCAGGCTTCGGGGAAGGGTTAGGGTTAGGGTTCGGGCTAGGGTTAGGGTTAGGGGACGGGGACGGTTCAGGGTCCAGGTGAGGGTATGACAACGCTCTAGGGGGAGCGTACGTGTGAGGGCGCGGGTTAGTGTCAGCGTACGGGTTAGGATTAGGGGACGGCTGAGGGTCAGGCTTCGGGGAAGGGTTAGGGTTAGGCTTCGGCCTAGGGTTAGGGTTAGGGGACGGGGACGGTTTAGGGTCCAGGTGAGGGTACGACAACGCTCTAGGGGGAGCGTACGTGTGAGGGCGTGGGTTAGTGTCAGCGTACGGGTTAGGATTAGGGGACGGCTGAGGGTCAGGCTTCGGGGAAGGGTTAGGGTTAGGGTTCGGGCTAGGGTTAGGGTTAGGGGACGGGGACGGTTTAGGGTCCAGGTGAGGGTACGACAACGCTCTAGGGGGAGCGTACGTGTGAGGGTGCGGGTTAGTGTCAGCGTACGGGTTAGGATTAGGGGACGGCTGAGGGTCAGGCTTCGGGGAAAGGTTAGGGTTAGGCTTCGGCCTAGGGTTAGGGTTAGGGGACGGGGACGGTTTAGGGTCCAGGTGAGGGTACGACAACGCTCTAGGGGGAGCGTACGTGTCAGGGCGCGGGTTAGTGTCAGCGTACGGGTTAGGATTAGGGGACGGCTGAGGGTCAGGCTTCGGTGAAGGGTTAGGGTTAGGCTTCGGCCTAGGGTTAGGGTTAGGGGACGGGGACGGTTTAGGGTCCAGGTGAGGGTACGACAACGCTCTAGAGGGAGCGTACGTGTGAGGGCGCGGGTTAGTGTCAGCGTACGGGTTAGGATTAGGGGACGGCTGAGGGTCAGGCTTCGGGGAAGGGTTAGGGTTAGGGTTCGGGCTAGGGTTAGGGTTAGGGGACGGGGACGGTTTAGGGGACAGGTGAGGGTACGACAACGCTCTAGGGGGAGCGTACGTGTGAGGGCGCGGGTTAGTGTCAGCGTACGGGTTAGGATTAGGGGACGGCTGAGGGTCAGGCTTCGGGGAAGGGTGAGGGTTAGGGTTCGGGCTAGGGTTAGGGTTAGGGGACGGGGACGGTTTAGGGTCCAGGTGAGGGTACGACAACGCTCTAGGGGGAGCGTACGTGTGAGGGCGCGGGTTAGTGTCAGCGTACGGTTTAGGATTAGGGGACGGCTGAGGGTCAGGCTTCGGGGAATGGTTAGGGCTAGGCTTTGGCCTAGGGTTAGGGTTAGGGGACGGGGACGGTTCAGGGTCCAGGTGAGGGTACGACAACGCTCTAGGGGGAGCGTACGTGTGAGGGCGCGGGTTAGTGTCAGCGTACGGGTTAGGATTAGGGGACGGCTGAGGGTCAGGCTTCGGGGAAGTGTTAGGGTTAGGGTTCGGGCTAGGGTTAGGGTTAGGGGACGGGGACGGTTTAGGGTCCAGGTGAGGGTACGACAACGCTCTAGGGGGAGCGTACGTGTGAGGGCGCGGGTTAGTGTCAGCGTACGGGTTAGGATTAGGGGACGGCTGAGGGTCAGGCTTCGGGGAAGGGTTAGGGTTAGGGTTCGGGCTAGGGTTAGGGTTAGGGGACGGGGACGGTTCAGGGTCCAGGTGAGGGTACGACAACGCTCTAGGGGGAGCGTACGTGTGAGGGCGCGGGTTAGTGTCAGCGTACGGGTTAGGATTAGGGGACGGCTGAGGGTTAGGCTTCGGGGAAGGGTTAGGGTTAGGCTTCGGCCTAGGGTTAGGGTTAGGGGACGGGGACGGTTTAGGGTCCATGTGAGGGTACTACAACGCTCTAGGGGGAGCGTACGTGTGAGGGCGCGGGTTAGTGTCAGCGTACGGGTTAGGATTAGGGGACGGCTGAGGGTCAGGCTTCGGGGAAGGGTTAGGGTTAGGGTTCGGGCTAGGGTTAGGGGACGGGGACGGTTTAGGGTCCAGGTGAGGGTACGACAACGCTCTAGGGGGAGCGTGCGTGTGAGGGCGCGGGTTAGTGTCAGCGTACGGGTTAGGATTAGGGGACGGCTGAGGGTCAGGCTTCGGGGAAGGGTTAGGGTTAGGCTTCGGGCTAGGGTTAGGGTTAGGGGACTGGGACGGTTTAGGGTCCAGGTGAGGGTACGACAACGCTCTAGAGGGAGCGTACGTGTGAGGGCGCGGGTTAGTGTCAGCGTACGGGTTAGGATTAGGGGACGGCTGAGGGTCAGGCTTCGCGGAAGGGTTAGGGTTAGGGTTCGGGCTAGGGTTAGGGTTAGGGGACGGGGACGGTTTAGGGTCCAGGTGAGGGTACGACAACGCTCTAGGGGGAGCCTACGTGTGAGGGCGCGGGTTAGTGTCAGCGTACGGGATAGGATTAGGGGACGGCTGAGGGTCAGGCTTCGGGGAAGGGTTAGGGTTAGGGTTCGGGCTAGGGTTAGGGTTAGGGGACGGGGACGGTTTAGGGTCCAGGTGAGGGTACGACAACGCTCTAGGGGGAGCGTACGTGTGAGGGCGCGGGTTAGTGTCAGCGTACGGGTTAGGATTAGGGGACGGCTGAGGGTCAGGCTTCGGGGAAGGGTTAGGGTTAGGCTTCGGCCTAGGGTTAGGGTTAGGGGACGGGGACGGTTCAGGGTCCAGGTGAGGGTACGACAACGCTCTAGGGGGAGCGTACGTGTGAGGGCGCGGGTTAGTGTCAGCGTACGGGTTAGGATTAGGGGACGGCTGAGGGTCAGGCTTCGGGGAAGGGTTAGGGTTAGGCTTCGGCCTAGGGTTAGGGTTAGGGGACGGGGACGGTTTAGGGTCCATGTGAGGGTACTACAACGCTCTAGGGGGAGCGTACGTGTGAGGGCGCGGGTTAGTGTCAGCGTACGGGTTAGGATTAGGGGACGGCTGAGGGTCAGGCTTCGGGGAAGGGTTAGGGTTAGGGTTCGGGCTAGGGTTAGGGGACGGGGACGGTTTAGGGTCCAGGTGAGGGTACGACAACGCTCTAGGGGGAGCGTACGTGTGAGGGCGCGGGTTAGTGTCAGCGTACGGGTTAGGATTAGGGGACGGCTGAGGGTCAGGCTTCGGGGAAGGGTTAGGGTTAGGCTTCGGGCTAGGGTTAGGGTTAGGGGACTGGGACGGTTTAGGGTCCAGGTGAGGGTACGACAACGCTCTAGAGGGAGAGTACGTGTGAGGGCGCGGGTTAGTGTCAGCGTACGGGTTAGGATTAGGGGACGGCTGAGGGTCAGGCTTCGCGGAAGGGTTAGGGTTAGGGTTCGGGCTAGGGTTAGGGTTAGGGGACGGGGACGGTTTAGGGTCCAGGTGAGGGTACGACAACGCTCTAGGGGGAGCCTACGTGTGAGGGCGCGGGTTAGTGTCAGCGTACGGGTTAGGATTAGGGGACGGCTGAGGGTCAGGCTTCGGGGAAGGGTTAGGGTTAGGGTTCGGGCTAGGGTTAGGGTTAGGGGACGGGGACGGTTTAGGGTCCAGGTGAGGGTACGACAACGCTCTAGGGGGAGCGTACGTGTGAGGGCGCGGGTTAGTGTCAGCGTACGGGTTAGGATTAGGGGACGGCTGAGGGTCAGGCTTCGGGGAAGGGTTAGGGTTAGGCTTCGGCCTAGGGTTAGGGTTACGGGACGGGGACGGTTCAGGGTCCAGGTGAGGGTACGACAACGCTCTAGGGGGAGCGTACGTGTGAGGGCGCGGGTTAGTGTCAGCGTACGGGTTAGGATTAGGGGACGGGTGAGGGTCAGGCTTCGGGGAAGGGTTAGGGTTAGGGTTCGGGTTGGGTTAGGGTTAGGGGACGGGGACGGTTTAGGGTCCAGGTGAGGGTACGACAACGCTCTAGGGGGAGCGTACGTGTGAGGGCGCGGGTTAGTGTCAGCGTACGGGTTAGGATTAGGGGACGGCTGAGGGTCAGGCTTCGGGGAAGGGTTAGGGTTAGGGTTCGGGCTAGGGTTAGGGTTAGGGGACGGGGACGGTTTAGGGTCCAGGTGAGGGTACGACAACGCTCTAGGGGGAGCGTACGTGTGAGGGCGCGGGTTAGTGTCAGCGTACGGGTTAGGATTAGGGGACGGCTGAGGGTCAGGCTTCGGGGAAGGGTGAGGGTTAGGGTTCGGGCTAGGGTTAGGGTTAGGGGACGGGGACGGTTTAGGGTCCAGGTGAGGGTACGACAACGCTCTAGGGGGAGCGTACGTGTGAGGGCGCGGGTTAGTGTCAGCGTACGGGTTAGGATTAGGGGACGGCTGAGGGTCAGGCTTCGGGGAATGGTTAGGGCTAGGCTTTGGCCTAGGGTTAGGGTTAGGGGACGGGGACGGTTCAGGGTCCAGGTGAGGGTACGACAACGCTCTAGGGGGAGCATACGTGTGAGGGCGCGGGTTAGTGTCAGCGTACGGGTTAGGATTATGGGACGGCTGAGGGTCAGGCTTCGGGGAAGGGTTAGGGTTAGGGTTCGGGCTAGGGTTAGGGTTAGGGGACGGGGACGGTTTAGGGTCCAGGTGAGGGTACGACAACGCTCTAGGGGGAGCGTACGTGTGAGGGCGTGGGTTAGTGTCAGCGTACGGGTTAGGATTAGGGGACGGCTGAGGGTCAGGCTTCGGGGAAGTGTTAGGGTTAGGGTTCGGGCTAGGGTTAGGGTTAGGGGACGGGGACGGTTTAGGGTCCAGGTGAGGGTACGACAACGCTCTAGTGGGAGTGTACGTGTGAGGGCGCGGGTTAGTGTCAGCGTACAGGTTAGGATTAGGGGACGGCTGAGGGTCAGGCTTCGGGGAAGGGTTAGGGTTAGGGTTCGGGCTAGGGTTAGGGTTAGGGGACGGGGACGGTTCAGGGTCCAGGTGAGGGTACGACAACGCTCTAGGGGGAGCGTACGTGTGAGGGCGCGGGTTAGTGTCAGCGTACGGGTTAGGATTAGGGGACGGCTGAGGGTCAGGCTTCGGGGAAGGGTTAGGGTTAGGCTTCGGCCTAGGGTTAGGGTTAGGGGACGGGGACGGTTTAGGGTCCATGTGAGGGTACTACAACGCTCTAGGGGGAGCGTACGTGTGAGGGCGCGGGTTAGTGTCAGCGTACGGGTTAGGATTAGGGGACGGCTGAGGGTCAGGCTTCGGGGAAGGGTTAGGGTTAGGGTTCGGGCTAGGGTTAGGGGACGGGGACGGTTTAGGGTCCAGGTGAGGGTACGACAACGCTCTAGGGGGAGCATACGTGTGAGGGCGCGGGTTAGTGTCAGCGTACGGGTTAGGATTATGGGACGGCTGAGGGTCAGGCTTCGGGGAAGGGTTAGGGTTAGGGTTCGGGCTAGGGTTAGGGTTAGGGGACGGGGACGGTTTAGGGTCCAGGTGAGGGTACGACAACGCTCTAGGGGGAGCGTACGTGTGAGGGCGTGGGTTAGTGTCAGCGTACGGGTTAGGATTAGGGGACGGCTGAGGGTCAGGCTTCGGGGAAGTGTTAGGGTTAGGGTTCGGGCTAGGGTTAGGGTTAGGGGACGGGGACGGTTTAGGGTCCAGGTGAGGGTACGACAACGCTCTAGTGGGAGTGTACGTGTGAGGGCGCGGGTTAGTGTCAGCGTACAGGTTAGGATTAGGGGACGGCTGAGGGTCAGGCTTCGGGGAAGGGTTAGGGTTAGGGTTCGGGCTAGGGTTAGGGTTAGGGGACGGGGACGGTTCAGGGTCCAGGTGAGGGTACGACAACGCTCTAGGGGGAGCGTACGTGTGAGGGCGCGGGTTAGTGTCAGCGTACGGGTTAGGATTAGGGGACGGCTGAGGGTCAGGCTTCGGGGAAGGGTTAGGGTTAGGCTTCGGCCTAGGGTTAGGGTTAGGGGACGGGGACGGTTTAGGGTCCATGTGAGGGTACTACAACGCTCTAGGGGGAGCGTACGTGTGAGGGCGCGGGTTAGTGTCAGCGTACGGGTTAGGATTAGGGGACGGCTGAGGGTCAGGCTTCGGGGAAGGGTTAGGGTTAGGCTTCGGGCTAGGGTTAGGGTTAGGGGACTGGGACGGTTTAGGGTCCAGGTGAGGGTACGACAACGCTCTAGGGGGAGCGTACGTGTGAGGGCGCGGGTTAGTGTCAGCGTACGGGTTAGGATTAGGGGACGGCTGAGGGTCAGGCTTCGCGGAAGGGTTAGGGTTAGGGTTCGGGCTAGGGTTAGGGTTAGGGGACGGGGACGGTTTAGGGTCCAGGTGAGGGTACGACAACGCTCTAGGGGGAGCCTACGTGTGAGGGCGCGGGTTAGTGTCAGCGTACGGGTTAGGATTAGGGGACGGCTGAGGGTCAGGCTTCGGGGAAGGGTTAGGGTTAGGGTTCGGGCTAGGGTTAGGGTTAGGGGACGGGGACGGTTTAGGGTCCAGGTGAGGGTACGACAACGCTCTAGGGGGAGCGTACGTGTGAGGGCGCGGGTTAGTGTCAGCGTACGGGTTAGGATTAGGGGACGGCTGAGGGTCAGGCTTCGGGGAAGGGTTAGGGTTAGGCTTCGGCCTAGGGTTAGGGTTAGGGGACGGGGACGGTTCAGGGTCCAGGTGAGGGTACGACAACGCTCTAGGGGGAGCGTACGTGTGAGGGCGCGGGTTAGTGTCAGCGTACGGGTTAGGATTAGGGGACGGCTGAGGGTCAGGCTTCGGGGAAGGGTTAGGGTTAGGCTTCGGGCTAGGGTTAGGGTTAGGGGACGGGGACGGTTTAGGGTCCAGGTGAGGGTACGACAACGCTCTAGGGGGAGCGTACGTGTGAGGGCGCGGGTTAGTGTCAGCGTACGGGTTAGGATTAGGGGACGGCTGAGGTTCAGGCTTCGGGGAAGGGTGAGGGTTAGGGTTCGGGCTAGGGTTAGGGTTAGGGGACGGGGACGGTTTAGGGTCCAGGTGAGGGTACGACAACGCTCTAGGGGGAGCGTACGTGTGAGGGCGCGGGTTAGTGTCAGCGTACGGGTTAGGATTAGGGGACGGCTGAGGGTCAGGCTTCGGGGAATGGTTAGGGCTAGGCTTTGGCCTAGGGTTAGGGTTAGGGGACGGGGACGGTTCAGGGTCCAGGTGAGGGTACGACAACGCTCTAGGGGGAGCGTACGTGTGAGGGCGTGGGTTAGTGTCAGCGTACGGGTTAGGATTAGGGGACGGCTGAGGGTCAGGCTTCGGGGAAGGGTTAGGGTTAGGGTTCGGGCTAGGGTTAGGGTTAGGGGACGGGGACGGTTTAGGGTCCAGGTGAGGGTACGACAACGCTCTAGGGGGAGCGTACGTGTCAGGGCGCGGGTTAGTGTCAGCGTACGGGTTAGGATTAGGGGACGGCTGAGGGTCAGGCTTCGGGGAAGGGTTAGGGTTAGGGTTCGGGCTAGGGTTAGGGTTAGGGGACGGGGACGGTTTAGGTTCCAGGTGAGGGTACGACAACGCTCTAGGGGGAGCGTACGTGTGAGGGCGCTGGTTAGTGTCAGCGTACGGGTTAGGATTAGGGGACGGCTGAGGGTCAGGCTTCGGGGAAGGGTTAGGGTTAGGGTTCGGGCTAGGGTTAGGGTTAGGGGACGGGGACGGTTTAGGGTCCAGGTGAAGGTACGACAACGCTCTAGGGGGAGCGTACGTGTGAGGGCGCGGGTTAGTGTCAGCGTACGGGTTAGGATTAGGGGACGGCTGAGGGTCAGGCTTCGGGGAAGGGTGAGGGTTAGGGTTCGGGCTAGGGTTAGGGTTAGGGGACGGGGACGGTTTAGGGTCCAGGTGAGGGTACGACAACGCTCTAGGGGGAGCGTACGTGTGAGGGCGCGGGTTAGTGTCAGCGTACGGGTTAGGATTAGGGGACGGCTGAGGGTCAGGCTTCGGGGAATGGTTAGGGCTAGGCTTTGGCCTAGGGTTAGGGTTAGGGGACGGGGACGGTTCAGGGTCCAGGTGAGGGTACGACAACGCTCTAGGGGGAGCGTACGTGTGAGGGCGTGAGTTAGTGTCAGCGTACGGGTTAGGATTAGGGGACGGCTGAGGGTCAGGCTTCGGGGAAGGGTTAGGGTTAGGGTTCGGGCTAGGGTTAGGGTTAGGGGACGGGGACGGTTTAGGGTCCAGGTGAGGGTACGACAACGCTCTAGGGGGAGCGTACGTGTCAGGGCGCGGGTTAGTGTCAGCGTACGGGTTAGGATTAGGGGACGGCTGAGGGTCAGGCTTCGGGGAAGGGTTAGGGTTAGGCTTCGGCCTAGGGTTAGGGTTAGGGGACGGGGACGGTTTAGGGTCCAGGTGAGGGTACGACAACGCTCTAGTGGGAGTGTACGTGTGAGGGCGCGGGTTAGTTTCAGCGTACGGGTTAGGATTAGGGGACGGCTGAGGGTCAAGCTTCGGGGAAGGGTTAGGGTTAGGCTTCGGCCTAGGGTTAGGGTTAGGGGACGGGGACGGTTTAGGGTCCAGGTGAGGGTACGACAACGCTCTAGGGATAGCGTACGTGTGAGGGCGCGGGTTAGTGTCAGCGTACGGGTTAGGATTAGGGGACGGCTGAGGGTCAGGCTTCGGGGAAGGGTTAGGGTTAGGCTTTGGGCTAGGGTTAGGGTTAGGGGACGGGGACGGTTTAGGGTCCAGGTGAGGGTACGACAACGCTCTAGGGGGAGCGTGCGTGTGAGGGCGCGGGTTAGTGTCAGCGTACGGGTTACGATTAGGGGACGGCTGAGGGTCAGGCTTCGGGGAAGGGTTAGGGTTAGGGTTCGGGCTAGGGTTAGGGTTAGGGGACGGGGACGGTTTAGGGTCCTGGTGAGGGTTCGACAACGCTCTAGGGGGAGCGTACGTGTGAGGGCGCGGGTTAGTGTCAGCGTACGGGTTAGGATTAGGGGACGGCTGAGGGTCAGGCTTCGGGGAAGGGTTAGGGTTAGGCTTCGGCCTAGGGTTAGGGTTAGGGGACGGGGACGGTTCAGGGTCCAGGTGAAGGTACGACAACGCTCTAGGGGGAGCGTACGTGTGAGGGCGCGGGTTAGTGTCAGCGTACGGGTTAGCATTAGGGGACGGCTGAGGGTCAGGCTTCGGGGAAGGGTTAGGGTTAGGCTTCGGCCTAGGGTTAGGGTTAGGGGACGGGGACGGTTTAGGGTCCAGGTGAGGGTACGACAACGCTCTAGAGGGAGCGTACGTGTGAGGGCGCGGGTTAGTGTCAGCGTACGTGTTAGGATTAGGGGACGGCTGAGGGTCAGGCTTCGGGGAAGGGTTAGGGTTAGGCTTCGGCCTAGGGTTAGGGTTAGGGGACGGGGACGGTTCAGGGTCCAGGTGAAGGTACGACAACGCTCTAGGGGGAGCGTACGTGTGAGGGCGCGGGTTAGTGTCAGCGTACGGGTTAGGATTAGGGGACGGCTGAGGGTCAGGCTTCGGGGAAGGGTTAGGGTTAGGCTTCGGCCTAGGGTTAGGGTTAGGGGACGGGGACGGTTTAGGGTCCAGGTGAGGGTACGACAACGCTCTAGAGGGAGCGTACGTGTGAGGGCGCGGGTTAGTGTCAGCGTACGGGTTAGGATTAGGGGACGGCTGAGGGTCAGGCTTCGGGGAAGGGTTAGGGTTAGGGTTCGGGCTAGGGTTAGGGTTAGGGGACGGGGACGGTTTAGGTTCCAGGTGAGGGTACGACAACGCTCTAGGGGGAGCGTACGTGTGAGGGCGCTGGTTAGTGTCAGCGTACGGGTTAGGATTAGGGGACGGCTGAGGGTCAGGCTTCGGGGAAGGGTTAGGGTTAGGGTTCGGGCTAGGGTTAGGGTTAGGGGACGGGGACGGTTTAGGGTCCAGGTGAGGGTACGACAACGCTCTAGGGGGAGCGTACGTGTGAGGGCGCGGGTTAGTGTCAGCGTACGGGTTAGGATTAGGGGACGGCTGAGGTTCAGGCTTCGGGGAAGGGTGAGGGTTAGGGTTCGGGCTAGGGTTAGGGTTAGGGGACGGGGACGGTTTAGGGTCCAGGTGAGGGTACGACAACGCTCTAGGGGGAGCGTACGTGTGAGGGCGCGGGTTAGTGTCAGCGTACGGGTTAGGATTAGGGGACGGCTGAGGGTCAGGCTTCGGGGAATGGTTAGGGCTAGGCTTTGGCCTAGGGTTAGGGTTAGGGGACGGGGACGGTTCAGGGTCCAGGTGAGGGTACGACAACGCTCTAGGGGGAGCGTACGTGTGAGGGCGTGGGTTAGTGTCAGCGTACGGGTTAGGATTAGGGGACGGCTGAGGGTCAGGCTTCGGGGAAGGGTTAGGGTTAGGGTTCGGGCTAGGGTTAGGGTTAGGGGACGGGGACGGTTTAGGGTCCAGGTGAGGGTACGACAACGCTCTAGGGGGAGCGTACGTGTCAGGGCGCGGGTTAGTGTCAGCGTACGGGTTAGGATTAGGGGACGGCTGAGGGTCAGGCTTCGGGGAAGGGTTAGGGTTAGGGTTCGGGCTAGGGTTAGGGTTAGGGGACGGGGACGGTTTAGGTTCCAGGTGAGGGTACGACAACGCTCTAGGGGGAGCGTACGTGTGAGGGCGCTGGTTAGTGTCAGCGTACGGGTTAGGATTAGGGGACGGCTGAGGGTCAGGCTTCGGGGAAGGGTTAGGGTTAGGGTTCGGGCTAGGGTTAGGGTTAGGGGACGGGGACGGTTTAGGGTCCAGGTGAAGGTACGACAACGCTCTAGGGGGAGCGTACGTGTGAGGGCGCGGGTTAGTGTCAGCGTACGGGTTAGGATTAGGGGACGGCTGAGGGTCAGGCTTCGGGGAAGGGTGAGGGTTAGGGTTCGGGCTAGGGTTAGGGTTAGGGGACGGGGACGGTTTAGGGTCCAGGTGAGGGTACGACAACGCTCTAGGGGGAGCGTACGTGTGAGGGCGCGGGTTAGTGTCAGCGTACGGGTTAGGATTAGGGGACGGCTGAGGGTCAGGCTTCGGGGAATGGTTAGGGCTAGGCTTTGGCCTAGGGTTAGGGTTAGGGGACGGGGACGGTTCAGGGTCCAGGTGAGTGTACGACAACGCTCTAGGGGGAGCGTACGTGTGAGGGCGTGAGTTAGTGTCAGCGTACGGGTTAGGATTAGGGGACGGCTGAGGGTCAGGCTTCGGGGAAGGGTTAGGGTTAGGGTTCGGGCTAGGGTTAGGGTTAGGGGACGGGGACGGTTTAGGGTCCAGGTGAGGGTACGACAACGCTCTAGGGGGAGCGTACGTGTCAGGGCGCGGGTTAGTGTCAGCGTACGGGTTAGGATTAGGGGACGGCTGAGGGTCAGGCTTCGGGGAAGGGTTAGGGTTAGGCTTCGGCCTAGGGTTAGGGTTAGGGGACGGGGACGGTTTAGGGTCCAGGTGAGGGTACGACAACGCTCTAGTGGGAGTGTACGTGTGAGGGCGCGGGTTAGTGTCAGCGTACGGGTTAGGATTAGGGGACGGCTGAGGGTCAAGCTTCGGGGAAGGGTTAGGGTTAGGCTTCGGCCTAGGGTTAGGGTTAGGGGACGGGGACGGTTTAGGGTCCAGGTGAGGGTACGACAACGCTCTAGGGATAGCGTACGTGTGAGGGCGCGGGTTAGTGTCAGCGTACGGGTTAGGATTAGGGGACGGCTGAGGGTCAGGCTTCGGGGAAGGGTTAGGGTTAGGCTTTGGGCTAGGGTTAGGGTTAGGGGACGGGGACGGTTTAGGGTCCAGGTGAGGGTACGACAACGCTCTAGGGGGAGCGTGCGTGTGAGGGCGCGGGTTAGTGTCAGCGTACGGGTTACGATTAGGGGACGGCTGAGGGTCAGGCTTCGGGGAAGGGTTAGGGTTAGGGTTCGGGCTAGGGTTAGGGTTAGGGGACGGGGACGGTTTAGGGTCCAGGTGAGGGTTCGACAACGCTCTAGGGGGAGCGTACGTGTGAGGGCGCGGGTTAGTGTCAGCGTACGGGTTAGGATTAGGGGACGGCTGAGGGTCAGGCTTCGGGGAAGGGTTAGGGTTAGGCTTCGGCCTAGGGTTAGGGTTAGGGGACGGGGACGGTTCAGGGTCCAGGTGAAGGTACGACAACGCTCTAGGGGGAGCGTACGTGTGAGGGCGCGGGTTAGTGTCAGCGTACGGGTTAGCATTAGGGGACGGCTGAGGGTCAGGCTTCGGGGAAGGGTTAGGGTTAGGCTTCGGCCTAGGGTTAGGGTTAGGGGACGGGGACGGTTTAGGGTCCAGGTGAGGGTACTACAACGCTCTAGGGGGAGCGTACGTGTGAGGGCGCGGGTTAGTGTCAGCGTACGGGTTAGGATTAGGGGACGGCTGAGGGTCAGGCTTCGGGGAAGGGTTAGGGTTAGGCTTCGGCCTACGGTTAGGGTTAGGGGACGGGGACGGTTTAGGGTCCAGGTGAGGGTACGACAACGCTCTAGGGGGAGCGTACGTGTGAGGGCGCGGGTTAGTGTCAGCGTACGGGTTAGGATTAGGGGACGGCTGAGGGTCAGGCTTCGGGGAAGGGTTAGGGTTAGGCTTCGGCCTACGGTTAGGGTTAGGGGACGGGGACGGTTTAGGGTCCAGGTGAGGGTACGACAACGCTCTAGGGGGAGCGTACGTGTGAGGGCGCGGGTTAGTGTCAGCGTACGGGTTAGGATTAGGGGACGGCTGAGGGTCAGGCTTCGGGGAATGGTTAGGGCTAGGCTTTGGCCTAGGGTTAGGGTTAGGGGACGGGGACGGTTCAGGGTCCAGGTGAGGGTACGACAACGCTCTAGGGGGAGCGTACGTGTGAGGGCGCGGGTTAGTGTCAGCGTACGGGTTAGGATTATGGGACGGCTGAGGGTCAGGCTTCGGGGAAGGGTTAGGGTTAGGGTTCGGGCTAGGGTTAGGGTTAGGGGACGGGGACGGTTTAGGGTCCAGGTGAGGGTACGACAACGCTCTAGGGGGAGCGTACGTGTGAGGGCGTGGGTTAGTGTCAGCGTACGGGTTAGGATTAGGGGACGGCTGAGGGTCAGGCTTCGGGGAAGTGTTAGGGTTAGGGTTCGGGCTAGGGTTAGGGTTAGGGGACGGGGACGGTTTAGGGTCCAGGTGAGGGTACGACAACGCTCTAGTGGGAGTGTACGTGTGAGGGCGCGGGTTAGTGTCAGCGTACAGGTTAGGATTAGGGGACGGCTGAGGGTCAGGCTTCGGGGAAGGGTTAGGGTTAGGCTGCGGCCTAGGGTTAGGTTTAGGGGACGGGAACGGTTTAGGGTCCAGGTGAGGGTACGACAACGCTCTAGGGGGAGCGTACGTGTGAGGGCGCGGGTTAGTGTCAGCGTACGGGTTAGGATTAGGGGACGGCTGAGGGTCAGGCTTCGGGGAAGGGTTAGGGTTAGGCTTCGGCCTAGGGTTAGGGTTAGGGGACGGGGACGGTTTAGGGTCCAGGTGAGGGTACGACAACGCTCTAGAGGGAGCGTACGTGTGAGGGCGCGGGTTAGTGTCAGCGTACGGGTTAGGATTAGGGGACGGCTGAGGGTCAGGCTTCGGGGAAGGGTTAGGGTTAGGGTTCGGGCTAGGGTTAGGGTTAGGGGACGGGGACGGTTTAGGTTCCAGGTGAGGGTACGACAACGCTCTAGGGGGAGCGTACGTGTGAGGGCGCTGGTTAGTGTCAGCGTACGGGTTAGGATTAGGGGACGGCTGAGGGTCAGGCTTCGGGGAAGGGTTAGGGTTAGGGTTCGGGCTAGGGTTAGGGTTAGGGGACGGGGACGGTTTAGGGTCCAGGTGAGGGTACGACAACGCTCTAGGGGGAGCGTACGTGTGAGGGCGCGGGTTAGTGTCAGCGTACGGGTTAGGATTAGGGGACGGCTGAGGTTCAGGCTTCGGGGAAGGGTGAGGGTTAGGGTTCGGGCTAGGGTTAGGGTTAGGGGACGGGGACGGTTTAGGGTCCAGGTGAGGGTACGACAACGCTCTAGGGGGAGCGTACGTGTGAGGGCGCGGGTTAGTGTCAGCGTACGGGTTAGGATTAGGGGACGGCTGAGGGTCAGGCTTCGGGGAATGGTTAGGGCTAGGCTTTGGCCTAGGGTTAGGGTTAGGGGACGGGGACGGTTCAGGGTCCAGGTGAGGGTACGACAACGCTCTAGGGGGAGCGTACGTGTGAGGGCGTGGGTTAGTGTCAGCGTACGGGTTAGGATTAGGGGACGGCTGAGGGTCAGGCTTCGGGGAAGGGTTAGGGTTAGGGTTCGGGCTAGGGTTAGGGTTAGGGGACGGGGACGGTTTAGGGTCCAGGTGAGGGTACGACAACGCTCTAGGGGGAGCGTACGTGTCAGGGCGCGGGTTAGTGTCAGCGTACGGGTTAGGATTAGGGGACGGCTGAGGGTCAGGCTTCGGGGAAGGGTTAGGGTTAGGGTTCGGGCTAGGGTTAGGGTTAGGGGACGGGGACGGTTTAGGTTCCAGGTGAGGGTACGACAACGCTCTAGGGGGAGCGTACGTGTGAGGGCGCTGGTTAGTGTCAGCGTACGGGTTAGGATTAGGGGACGGCTGAGGGTCAGGCTTCGGGGAAGGGTTAGGGTTAGGGTTCGGGCTAGGGTTAGGGTTAGGGGACGGGGACGGTTTAGGGTCCAGGTGAAGGTACGACAACGCTCTAGGGGGAGCGTACGTGTGAGGGCGCGGGTTAGTGTCAGCGTACGGGTTAGGATTAGGGGACGGCTGAGGGTCAGGCTTCGGGGAAGGGTGAGGGTTAGGGTTCGGGCTAGGGTTAGGGTTAGGGGACGGGGACGGTTTAGGGTCCAGGTGAGGGTACGACAACGCTCTAGGGGGAGCGTACGTGTGAGGGCGCGGGTTAGTGTCAGCGTACGGGTTAGGATTAGGGGACGGCTGAGGGTCAGGCTTCGGGGAATGGTTAGGGCTAGGCTTTGGCCTAGGGTTAGGGTTAGGGGACGGGGACGGTTCAGGGTCCAGGTGAGGGTACGACAACGCTCTAGGGGGAGCGTACGTGTGAGGGCGTGAGTTAGTGTCAGCGTACGGGTTAGGATTAGGGGACGGCTGAGGGTCAGGCTTCGGGGAAGGGTTAGGGTTAGGGTTCGGGCTAGGGTTAGGGTTAGGGGACGGGGACGGTTTAGGGTCCAGGTGAGGGTACGACAACGCTCTAGGGGGAGCGTACGTGTCAGGGCGCGGGTTAGTGTCAGCGTACGGGTTAGGATTAGGGGACGGCTGAGGGTCAGGCTTCGGGGAAGGGTTAGGGTTAGGCTTCGGCCTAGGGTTAGGGTTAGGGGACGGGGACGGTTTAGGGTCCAGGTGAGGGTACGACAACGCTCTAGTGGGAGTGTACGTGTGAGGGCGCGGGTTAGTGTCAGCGTACGGGTTAGGATTAGGGGACGGCTGAGGGTCAAGCTTCGGGGAAGGGTTAGGGTTAGGCTTCGGCCTAGGGTTAGGGTTAGGGGACGGGGACGGTTTAGGGTCCAGGTGAGGGTACGACAACGCTCTAGGGATAGCGTACGTGTGAGGGCGCGGGTTAGTGTCAGCGTACGGGTTAGGATTAGGGGACGGCTGAGGGTCAGGCTTCGGGGAAGGGTTAGGGTTAGGCTTTGGGCTAGGGTTAGGGTTAGGGGACGGGGACGGTTTAGGGTCCAGGTGAGGGTACGACAACGCTCTAGGGGGAGCGTGCGTGTGAGGGCGCGGGTTAGTGTCAGCGTACGGGTTACGATTAGGGGACGGCTGAGGGTCAGGCTTCGGGGAAGGGTTAGGGTTAGGGTTCGGGCTAGGGTTAGGGTTAGGGGACGGGGACGGTTTAGGGTCCAGGTGAGGGTTCGACAACGCTCTAGGGGGAGCGTACGTGTGAGGGCGCGGGTTAGTGTCAGCGTACGGGTTAGGATTAGGGGACGGCTGAGGGTCAGGCTTCGGGGAAGGGTTAGGGTTAGGCTTCGGCCTAGGGTTAGGGTTAGGGGACGGGGACGGTTCAGGGTCCAGGTGAAGGTACGACAACGCTCTAGGGGGAGCGTACGTGTGAGGGCGCGGGTTAGTGTCAGCGTACGGGTTAGGATTAGGGGACGGCTGAGGGTCAGGCTTCGGGGAATGGTTAGGGCTAGGCTTTGGCCTAGGGTTAGGGTTAGGGGACGGGGACGGTTCAGGGTCCAGGTGAGGGTACGACAACGCTCTAGGGGGAGCGTACGTGTGAGGGCGCGGGTTAGTGTCAGCGTACGGGTTAGGATTATGGGACGGCTGAGGGTCAGGCTTCGGGGAAGGGTTAGGGTTAGGGTTCGGGCTAGGGTTAGGGTTAGGGGACGGGGACGGTTTAGGGTCCAGGTGAGGGTACGACAACGCTCTAGGGGGAGCGTACGTGTGAGGGCGTGGGTTAGTGTCAGCGTACGGGTTAGGATTAGGGGACGGCTGAGGGTCAGGCTTCGGGGAAGTGTTAGGGTTAGGGTTCGGGCTAGGGTTAGGGTTAGGGGACGGGGACGGTTTAGGGTCCAGGTGAGGGTACGACAACGCTCTAGTGGGAGTGTACGTGTGAGGGCGCGGGTTAGTGTCAGCGTACAGGTTAGGATTAGGGGACGGCTGAGGGTCAGGCTTCGGGGAAGGGTTAGGGTTAGGCTGCGGCCTAGGGTTAGGTTTAGGGGACGGGAACGGTTTAGGGTCCAGGTGAGGGTACGACAACGCTCTAGGGGGAGCGTACGTGTGAGGGCGCGGGTTAGTGTCAGCGTACGGGTTAGGATTAGGGGACGGCTGAGGGTCAGGCTTCGGGGAAGGGTTAGGGTTAGGCTTCGGCCTAGGGTTAGGGTTAGGGGACGGGGACGGTTTAGGGTCCAGGTGAGGGTACGACAACGCTCTAGAGGGAGCGTACGTGTGAGGGCGCGGGTTAGTGTCAGCGTACGGGTTAGGATTAGGGGACGGCTGAGGGTCAGGCTTCGGGGAAGGGTTAGGGTTAGGGTTCGGGCTAGGGTTAGGGTTAGGGGACGGGGACGGTTTAGGTTCCAGGTGAGGGTACGACAACGCTCTAGGGGGAGCGTACGTGTGAGGGCGCTGGTTAGTGTCAGCGTACGGGTTAGGATTAGGGGACGGCTGAGGGTCAGGCTTCGGGGAAGGGTTAGGGTTAGGGTTCGGGCTAGGGTTAGGGTTAGGGGACGGGGACGGTTTAGGGTCCAGGTGAGGGTACGACAACGCTCTAGGGGGAGCGTACGTGTGAGGGCGCGGGTTAGTGTCAGCGTACGGGTTAGGATTAGGGGACGGCTGAGGGTCAGGCTTCGGGGAATGGTTAGGGCTAGGCTTTGGCCTAGGGTTAGGGTTAGGGGACGGGGACGGTTCAGGGTCCAGGTGAGGGTACGACAACGCTCTAGGGGGAGCGTACGTGTGAGGGCGTGGGTTAGTGTCAGCGTACGGGTTAGGATTAGGGGACGGCTGAGGGTCAGGCTTCGGGGAAGGGTTAGGGTTAGGGTTCGGGCTAGGGTTAGGGTTAGGGGACGGGGACGGTTTAGGGTCCAGGTGAGGGTACGACAACGCTCTAGGGGGAGCGTACGTGTCAGGGCGCGGGTTAGTGTCAGCGTACGGGTTAGGATTAGGGGACGGCTGAGGGTCAGGCTTCGGGGAAGGGTTAGGGTTAGGCTTCGGCCTAGGGTTAGGGTTAGGGGACGGGGACGGTTTAGGGTCCAGGTGAGGGTACGACAACGCTCTAGTGGGAGTGTACGTGTGAGGGCGCGGGTTAGTGTCAGCGTACGGGTTAGGATTAGGGGACGGCTGAGGGTCAAGCTTCGGGGAAGGGTTAGGGTTAGGCTTCGGCCTAGGGTTAGGGTTAGGGGACGGGGACGGTTTAGGGTCCAGGTGAGGGTACGACAACGCTCTAGGGATAGCGTACGTGTGAGGGCGCGGGTTAGTGTCAGCGTACGGGTTAGGATTAGGGGACGGCTGAGGGTCAGGCTTCGGGGAAGGGTTAGGGTTAGGCTTTGGGCTAGGGTTAGGGTTAGGGGACGGGGACGGTTTAGGGTCCAGATGAGGGTACGACAACGCTCTAGGGGGAGCGTGCGTGTGAGGGCGCGGGTTAGTGTCAGCGTACGGGTTACGATTAGGGGACGGCTGAGGGTCAGGCTTCGGGGAAGGGTTAGGGTTAGGGTTCGGGCTAGGGTTAGGGTTAGGGTACGGGGACGGTTTAGGGTCCAGGTGAGGGTTCGACAACGCTCTAGGGGGAGCGTACGTGTGAGGGCGCGGGTTAGTGTCAGCGTACGGGTTAGGATTAGGGGACGGCTGAGGGTCAGGCTTCGGGGAAGGGTTAGGGTTAGGCTTCGGCCTAGGGTTAGGGTTAGGGGACGGGGACGGTTCAGGGTCCAGGTGAAGGTACGACAACGCTCTAGGGGGAGCGTACGTGTGAGGGCGCGGGTTAGTGTCAGCGTACGGGTTAGCATTAGGGGACGGCTGAGGGTCAGGCTTCGGGGAAGGGTTAGGGTTAGGCTTCGGCCTAGGGTTAGGGTTAGGGGACGGGGACGGTTTAGGGTCCAGGTGAGGGTACTACAACGCTCTAGGGGGAGCGTACGTGTGAGGGCGCGGGTTAGTGTCAGCGTACGGGTTAGGATTAGGGGACGGCTGAGGGTCAGGCTTCGGGGAAGGGTTAGGGTTAGGCTTCGGCCTAGGGTTAGGGTTAGGGGACGGGGACGGTTTAGGGTCCAGGTGAGGGTACGACAACGCTCTAGGGGGAGCGTACGTGTGAGGGCACGGGTTAGTGTCAGCGTACGGGTTAGGATTAGGGGACGGCTGAGGGTCAGGCTTCGGGGAAGGGTTAGGGTTAGGCTTCGGGCTAGGGTTAGGGTTAGGGGACTGGGACGGTTTAGGGTCCAGGTGAGGGTACGACAACGCTCTAGAGGGAGCGTACGTGTGAGGGCGCGGGTTAGTGTCAGCGTACGGGTTAGGATTAGGGGACGGCTGAGGGTCAGGCTTCGGGGAAGGGTTAGGGTTAGGGTTCGGGCTAGGGTTAGGGTTAGGGGACGGGGACGGTTTAGGGTCCAGGTGAGGGTACGACAACGCTCTAGGGGGAGCGTACGTGTGAGGGCGTGGGTTAGTGTCAGCGTACGGGTTAGGATTAGGGGACGGCTGAGGGTCAGGCTTCGGGGAAGGGTTAGGGTTAGGGTTCGGGCTAGGGTTAGGGTTAGGGGACGGGGACGGTTTAGGGTCCAGGTGAGGGTACGACAACGCTCTAGGGGGAGCGTACGTGTGAGGGCGCGGGTTAGTGTCAGCGTACGGGTTAGGATTAGGGGACGGCTGAGGGTCAGGCTTCGGGGAAGGGTTAGGGTTAGGCTTCGGGCTAGGGTTAGGGTTAGGGGACTGGGACGGTTCAGGGTCCAGGTGAGGGTACGACAACGCTCTAGAGGGAGCGTACGTGTGAGGGCGCGGGTTAGTGTCAGCGTACGGGTTAGGATTAGGGGACGGCTGAGGGTCAGGCTTCGGGGAAGGGTTAGGGTTAGGGTTCGGGCTAGGGTTAGGGTTAGGGGACGGGGACGGTTTAGGTTCCAGGTGAGGGTACGACAACGCTCTAGGGGGAGCGTACGTGTGAGGGCGCTGGTTAGTGTCAGCGTACGGGTTAGGATTAGGGGACGGCTGAGGGTCAGGCTTCGGGGAAGGGTTAGGGTTAGGGTTCGGGCTAGGGTTAGGGTTAGGGGACGGGGACGGTTTAGGGTCCAGGTGAGGGTACGACAACGCTCTAGGGGGAGCGTACGTGTGAGGGCGCGGGTTAGTGTCAGCGTACGGGTTAGGATTAGGGGACGGCTGAGGGTCAGGCTTCGGGGAAGGGTGAGGGTTAGGGTTCGGGCTAGGGTTAGGGTTAGGGGACGGGGACGGTTTAGGGTCCAGGTGAGGGTACGACAACGCTCTAGGGGGAGCGTACGTGTGAGGGCGCGGGTTAGTGTCAGCGTACGGGTTAGGATTAGGGGACGGCTGAGGGTCAGGCTTCGGGGAATGGTTAGGGCTAGGCTTTGGCCTAGGGTTAGGGTTAGGGGACGGGGACGGTTCAGGGTCCAGGTGAGGGTACGACAACGCTCTAGGGGGAGCGTACGTGTGAGGGCGTGGGTTAGTGTCAGCGTACGGGTTAGGATTAGGGGACGGCTGAGGGTCAGGCTTCGGGGAAGGGTTAGGGTTAGGGTTCGGGCTAGGGTTAGGGTTAGGGGACGGGGACGGTTTAGGGTCCAGGTGAGGGTACGACAACGCTCTAGGGGGAGCGTACGTGTCAGGGCGCGGGTTAGTGTCAGCGTACGGGTTAGGATTAGGGGACGGCTGAGGGTCAGGCTTCGGGGAAGGGTTAGGGTTAGGCTTCGGCCTAGGGTTAGGGTTAGGGGACGGGGACGGTTTAGGGTCCAGGTGAGGGTACGACAACGCTCTAGGGGGAGTGTACGTGTGAGGGCGCGGGTTAGTGTCAGCGTACAGGTTAGGATTAGGGGACGGCTGAGGGTCAGGCTTCGGGGAAGGGTTAGGGTTAGGCTTCGGCCTAGGGTTAGGTTTAGGGGACGGGAACGGTTTAGGGTCCAGGTGAGGGTACGACAACGCTCTAGGGGGAGCGTACGTGTGAGGGCGCGGGTTAGTGTCAGCGTACGGGTTAGGATTAGGGGACGGCTGAGGGTCAGGCTTCGGGGAAGGGTTAGGGTTAGGCTTCGGCCTAGGGTTAGGGTTAGGGGACGGGGACGGTTTAGGGTCCAGGTGAGGGTACGACAACGCTCTAGAGGGAGCGTACGTGTGAGGGCGCGGGTTAGTGTCAGCGTACGGGTTAGGATTAGGGGACGGCTGAGGGTCAGGCTTCGGGGAAGGGTTAGGGTTAGGGTTCGGGCTAGGGTTAGGGTTAGGGGACGGGGACGGTTTAGGTTCCAGGTGAGGGTACGACAACGCTCTAGGGGGAGCGTACGTGTGAGGGCGCTGGTTAGTGTCAGCGTACGGGTTAGGATTAGGGGACGGCTGAGGGTCAGGCTTCGGGGAAGGGTTAGGGTTAGGGTTCGGGCTAGGGTTAGGGTTAGGGGACGGGGACGGTTTAGGGTCCAGGTGAGGGTACGACAACGCTCTAGGGGGAGCGTACGTGTGAGGGCGCGGGTTAGTGTCAGCGTACGGGTTAGGATTAGGGGACGGCTGAGGGTCAGGCTTCGGGGAAGGGTGAGGGTTAGGGTTCGGGCTAGGGTTAGGGTTAGGGGACGGGGACGGTTTAGGGTCCAGGTGAGGGTACGACAACGCTCTAGGGGGAGCGTACGTGTGAGGGCGCGGGTTAGTGTCAGCGTACGGGTTAGGATTAGGGGACGGCTGAGGGTCAGGCTTCGGGGAATGGTTAGGGCTAGGCTTTGGCCTAGGGTTAGGGTTAGGGGACGGGGACGGTTCAGGGTCCAGGTGAGGGTACGACAACGCTCTAGGGGGAGCGTACGTGTGAGGGCGTGGGTTAGTGTCAGCGTACGGGTTAGGATTAGGGGACGGCTGAGGGTCAGGCTTCGGGGAAGGGTTAGGGTTAGGGTTCGGGCTAGGGTTAGGGTTAGGGGACGGGGACGGTTTAGGGTCCAGGTGAGGGTACGACAACGCTCTAGGGGGAGCGTACGTGTCAGGGCGCGGGTTAGTGTCAGCGTACGGGTTAGGATTAGGGGACGGCTGAGGGTCAGGCTTCGGGGAAGGGTTAGGGTTAGGCTTCGGCCTAGGGTTAGGGTTAGGGGACGGGGACGGTTTAGGGTCCAGGTGAGGGTACGACAACGCTCTAGTGGGAGTGTACGTGTGAGGGCGCGGGTTAGTGTCAGCGTACGGGTTAGGATTAGGGGACGGCTGAGGGTCAAGCTTCGGGGAAGGGTTAGGGTTAGGCTTCGGCCTAGGGTTAGGGTTAGGGGACGGGGACGGTTTAGGGTCCAGGTGAGGGTACGACAACGCTCTAGGGATAGCGTACGTGTGAGGGCGCGGGTTAGTGTCAGCGTACGGGTTAGGATTAGGGGACGGCTGAGGGTCAGGCTTCGGGGAAGGGTTAGGGTTAGGCTTTGGGCTAGGGTTAGGGTTAGGGTTAGGGTTAGGGTTCGGGCTAGGGTTAGGGTTAGGGGACGGGGACGGTTTAGGGTCCAGGTGAGGGTTCGACAACGCTCTAGGGGGAGCGTACGTGTGAGGGCGCGGGTTAGTGTCAGCGTACGGGTTAGGATTAGGGGACGGCTGAGGGTCAGGCTTCGGGGAAGGGTTAGGGTTAGGCTTCGGCCTAGGGTTAGGGTTAGGGGACGGGGACGGTTCAGGGTCCAGGTGAAGGTACGACAACGCTCTAGGGGGAGCGTACGTGTGAGGGCGCGGGTTAGTGTCAGCGTACGGGTTAGCATTAGGGGACGGCTGAGGGTCAGGCTTCGGGGAAGGGTTAGGGTTAGGCTTCGGCCTAGGGTTAGGGTTAGGGGACGGGGACGGTTTAGGGTCCAGGTGAGGGTACTACAACGCTCTAGGGGGAGCGTACGTGTGAGGGCGCGGGTTAGTGTCAGCGTACGGTTTAGGATTAGGGGACGGCTGAGGGTCAGGCTTCGGGGAAGGGTTAGGGTTAGGCTTCGGCCTAGGGTTAGGGTTAGGGGACGGGGACGGTTTAGGGTCCAGGTGAGGGTACGACAACGCTCTAGGGGGAGCGTACGTGTGAGGGCACGGGTTAGTGTCAGCGTACGGGTTAGGATTAGGGGACGGCTGAGGGTCAGGCTTCGGGGAAGGGTTAGGGTTAGGCTTCGGGCTAGGGTTAGGGTTAGGGGACTGGGACGGTTTAGGGTCCAGGTGAGGGTACGACAACGCTCTAGAGGGAGCGTACGTGTGAGGGCGCGGGTTAGTGTCAGCGTACGGGTTAGGATTAGGGGACGGCTGAGGGTCAGGCTTCGGGGAAGGGTTAGGGTTAGGGTTCGGGCTAGGGTTAGGGTTAGGGGACGGGGACGGTTTAGGGTCCAGGTGAGGGTACGACAACGCTCTAGGGGGAGCGTACGTGTGAGGGCGTGGGTTAGTGTCAGCGTACGGGTTAGGATTAGGGGACGGCTGAGGGTCAGGCTTCGGGGAAGGGTTAGGGTTAGGGTTCGGGCTAGGGTTAGGGTTAGGGGACGGGGACGGTTTAGGGTCCAGGTGAGGGTACGACAACGCTCTAGGGGGAGCGTACGTGTGAGCGCGCGGGTTAGTGTCACCGTACGGGTTAGGATTAGGGGACGGCTGAGGGTCAGGCTTCGGGGAAGGGTTAGGGTTAGGGTTCGGGCTAGGGTTAGGGTTAGGGGACGGGGACGGATTAGGGTCCAGGTGAGGGTACGACAACGCTCTAGGGGGAGCGTACGTGTGAGGGCGCGGGTTAGTGTCAGCGTACGGGTTAGGATTAGGGGACGGCTGAGGGTCAGGCTTCGGGGAAGGGTTAGGGTTAGGGTTCGGGCTAGGGTTAGGGTTAGGGGACGGGGACAGATTAGGGTCCAGGTGAGGGTACGACAACGCTCTAGGGGGAGCGTATGTGTGAGGGCGCGGGTTAGTGTCAGCGTACGGGTTAGGATTAGGGGACGGCTGAGGGTCAGGCTTCGGGGAAGGGTTAGGGTTAGGCTTCGGCCTAGGGTTAGGGTTAGGGGACGGGGACGGTTCAGGGTCCAGGTGAGGGTACGACAACGCTCTAGGGGGAGCGTACGTGTGAGGGCGCGGGTTAGTGTCAGCGTACGGGTTAGGATTAGGGGACGGCTGAGGGTCAGGCTTCGGGGAAGGGTTAGGGTTAGGGTTCGGGCTAGGGTTAGGGTTAGGGGACGGGGACGGTTTAGGGTCCAGGTGAGGGTACGACAACGCTCTAGGGGGAGCGTACGTGTGAGGGCGCGGGTTAGTGTCAGCGTACGGGTTAGGATTAGGGGACGGCTGAGGGTCAGGCTTTGGGGAAGGGTTAAGGTTAGGGTTCGGGCTAGGGTTAGGGTTAGGGGACGGGGACGGATTAGGGTCCAGGTGAGGGTACGACAACGCTCTAGGGGGAGCGTACGTGTGAGGGCGCGGGTTAGTGTCAGCGTACGGGTTAGGATTAGGGGACGGCTGAGGGTCAGGTTTCGGGGAAGGGTTAGGGTTAGGCTTCGGCCTAGGGTTAGGGTTAGGGGACGGGGACGGTTCAGGGTCCAGGTGAGGGTACGACAACGCTCTAGGGGGAGCGTACGTGTGAGGGCGCGGGTTAGTGTCAGCGTACGGGTTAGGATTAGGGGACGGCTGAGGGTCAGGCTTCGGGGAAGGGTTAGGGTTAGGGTTCGGGCTAGGGTTAGGGTTAGGGGACGGGGACGGTTTAGGGTCCAGGTGAGGGTACGACAACGCTCTAGGGGGAGCGTACGTGTGAGGGCGCGGGTTAGTGTCAGCGTACGGGTTAGGATTAGGGGACGGCTGAGAGTCAGGCTTCGGGGAAGGATTAGGGTTAGGGTTCGGGCTAGGGTTAGGGTTAGGGGACGGGGACGGTTTAGGGTCCAGGTGAGGGTACGACAACGCTCTAGGGGGAGCGTACGTGTGAGGGCGCGGGTTAGTGTCAGCGTACGGGTTAGGATTAGGGGACGGCTGAGGGTCAGGCTTCGGGGAAGGGTTAGGGTTAGTCTTCGGCCTAGGGTTAGGGTTAGGGGACGGGGACGGTTTAGGGTCCAGGTGAGGGTATGACAACGCTCTAGGGGGAGCGTACGTGTGAGGGCGCGGTTTAGTGTCAGCGTACGGGTTAGGATTAGGGGACGGCTGAGGGTCAGGCTTCGGGGAAGCTTTAGGGTTAGGGTTCGGGCTAGGGTTAGGGTTAGGGGACGGGGACGGTTTAGGGTCCAGGTGAGGGTACGACAACGCTCTAGGGGGAGCGTACGTGTGAGGGCGCGGGTTAGTGTCAGCGTACGGGTTAGGATTAGGGGACGGCTGAGGGTCAGGCTTCGGGGAAGGGTTAGGGTTAGGGTTCGGGCTAGGGTTAGGGTTAGGGGACGGGGACGGTTTAGGGTCCAGGTGAGGGTACGACAACGCTCTAGGGGGAGCGTACGTGTGAGGGCGCGGGTTAGTGTCAGCGTACGGGTTAGGATTAGGGGACGGCTGAGGGTCAGGCTTCGGGGAAGGGTTAAGGTTAGGGTTCGGGCTAGGGTTAGGGTTAGGGGACGGGGACGGATTAGGGTCCAGGTGAGGGTACAACAACGCTCTAGGGGGAGCGTACGTGTGAGGGCGCGGGTTAGTGTCAGCGTACGGGTTAGGATTAGGGGACGGCTGAGGGTCAGGCTTCAGGGAAGGGTTAGGGTTAGGCTTCGGCCTAGGGTTAGGGTTAGGGGACGGGGACGGTTCAGGGTCCAGGTGAGGGTACGACAACGCTCTAGGGGGAGCGTACGTGTGAGGGCGCGGGTTAGTGTCAGCGTACGGGTTAGGATTAGGGGACGGCTGAGGGTCAGGCTTCGGGGAAGTGTTAGGGTTAGGGTTCGGGCTAGGGTTAGGGTTAGGGGACGGGGACGGTTTAGGGTCCAGGTGAGGGTACGACAACGCTCTAGGGGGAGCGTACGTGTGAGGGCGCGGGTTAGTGTCAGCGTACGGGTTAGGATTAGGGGACGGCTGAGGGTCAGGCTTTGGGGAAGGGTTAAGGTTAGGGTTCGGGCTAGGGTTAGGGTTAGGGGACGGGGACGGATTAGGGTCCAGGTGAGGGAACGACAACGCTCTAGGGGGAGCGTACGTGTGAGGGCGCGGGTTAGTGTCAGCGTACGGGTTAGGATTAGGGGACGGCTGAGGGTCAGGTTTCGGGGAAGGGTTAGGGTTAGGCTTCGGCCTAGGGTTAGGGTTAGGGTTAGGGTTAGGGTTAGGGTTAGGGTTAGGGGACGGTTTAGGGTCCAGGTGAGGGTACGACAACGCTCTAGGGGGAGCGTACGTGTGAGGGCGCGGGTTAGTGTCAGCGTACGGGTTAGGATTAGGGGACGGCTGAGGGTCAGGCTTCGGGGAAGGGTTAGGGTTAGGCTTCGGCCTAGGGTTAGTGTTAGGGGACGGGGACGGTTTAGGGTCCAGGTGAGGGTACGACAACGCTCTAGGGGGAGCGTACGTGTGAGGGCGCGGGTTAGTGTCAGCGTACGGGTTAGGATTAGGGGACGGCTGAGGGTCAGGCTTCGGGGAAGGGTTAGGGTTAGGCTTTGGGCTAGGGTTAGGGTTAGGGGACGGGGACGGTTTAGGGTCCAGGTGAGGGTACGACAACGCTCTAGGGGGAGCGTACGTGTGAGGGCGCGGGTTAGTGTCAGCGTACGGGTTAGGATTAGGGGACGGCTGAGGGTCAGGCTTCGGGGAAGGGTTAGGGTTAGGCTTCGGGCTAGGGTTAGGGTTAGGGGACGGGGACGGTTTAGGGTCCAGGTGAGGGTACGACAACGCTCTAGGGGGAGCGTACGTGTGAGGGCGCGGGTTAGTGTCAGCGTACGGGTTAGGATTAGGGGACGGCTGAGGGTCAGGCTTCGGGGAAGGGTTAGGGTTAGGCTTCGGCCTAGGGTTAGGGTTAGGGGACGGGGACGGTTTAGGGTCCAGGTGAGGGTACGACAACGCTCTAGGGGGAGCGTACGTGTGAGGGCGCGGGTTAGTGTCAGCGTACGGGTTAGGATTAGGGGACGGCTGAGGGTCAGGCTTCGGGGAAGGGTTAGGGTTAGGCTTTGGGCTAGGGTTAGGGTTAGGGGACGGGGACGGTTCAGGGTCCAGGTGAGGGTACGACAATGCTCTAGGGGGAGCGTACGTGTGAGGGCGCGGGTTAGTGTCAGCGTACGGGTTAGGATTAGGGGACGGCTGAGGGTCAGGCTTCGGGGAAGGGTTAGGGTTAGGCTTCGGCCTAGGGTTAGGGTTAGGGGACGGGGACGGTTCAGGGTCCAGGTGAGGGTACGACAACGCTCTAGGGGGAGCGTACGTGTGAGGGCGCGGGTTAGTGTCAGCGTACGGGTTAGGATTAGGGGACGGCTGAGGGTCAGGCTTCGGGGAAGGGTTAGGGTTAGGCTTCGGCCTAGGGTTAGGGTTAGGGGACGGGGACGGTTTAGGGTCCAGGTGAGGGTACTACAACGCTCTAGGGGGAGCGTACGTGTGAGGGCGCGGGTTAGTGTCAGCGTACGGGTTAGGATTAGGGGACGGCTGAGGGTCAGGCTTCGGGGAAGGGTTAGGGTTAGGCTTCGGCCTAGGGTTAGGGTTAGGGGACGGGGACGGTTTAGGGTCCAGGTGAGGGTACGACAACGCTCTAGGGGGAGCGTACGTGTGAGGGCACGGGTTAGTGTCAGCGTACGGGTTAGGATTAGGGGACGGCTGAGGGTCAGGCTTCGGGGAAGGGTTAGGGTTAGGCTTCGGGCTAGGGTTAGGGTTAGGGGACTGGGACGGTTTAGGGTCCAGGTGAGGGTACGACAACGCTCTAGGGGGAGCGTACGTGTGAGGGCGCGGGTTAGTGTCAGCGTACGGGTTAGGATTAGGGGACGGCTGAGGGTCAGGCTTCGGGGAAGTGTTAGGGTTAGGGTTCGGGCTAGGGTTAGGGTTAGGGGACGGGGACGGTTCAGGGTCCAGGTGAGGGTACGACAACGCTCTAGGGGGAGCGTACGTGTGAGGGCGCGGATTAGTGTCAGCGTACGGGTTAGGATTAGGGGACGGCTGAGGGTCAGGCTTCGGGGAAGGGTTAGGGTTAGGCTTCGGCCTAGGGTTAGGGTTAGGGGACGGGGACGGTTTAGGGTCCAGGTGAGGGTACGACAACGCTCTAGGGGGAGCGTACGTGTGAGGGCGCGGGTTAGTGTCAGCGTACGGGTTAGGATTAGGGTACGGCTGAGGGTCAGGCTTCGGGGAAGGGTTAGGGTTAGGCTTCGGCCTAGGGTTAGGGTTAGGGGACGGGGACGGTTCAGGGTCCAGGTGAGGGTACGACAACGCTCTAGGGGGAGCGTACGTGTGAGGGCGCGGGTTAGTGTCAGCGTACGGGTTAGGATTAGGGGACGGCTGAGGGTCAGGCTTCGGGGAAGGGTTAGGGTTAGGCTTCGGCCTAGGGTTAGGGTTAGGGGACGGGGACGGTTTAGGGTCCAGGTGAGGGTACTACAACGCTCTAGGGGGAGCGTACGTGTGAGGGCGCGGGTTAGTGTCAGCGTACGGGTTAGGATTAGGGGACGGCTGAGGGTCAGGCTTCGGGGAAGGGTTAGGGTTAGGCTTCGGCCTAGGGTTAGGGTTAGGGGACGGGGACGGTTTAGGGTCCAGGTGAGGGTACGACAACGCTCTAGGGGGAGCGTACGTGTGAGGGCACGGGTTAGTGTCAGCGTACGGGTTAGGATTAGGGGACGGCTGAGGGTCAGGCTTCGGGGAAGGGTTAGGGTTAGGCTTCGGGCTAGGGTTAGGGTTAGGGGACTGGGACGGTTTAGGGTCCAGGTGAGGGTACGACAACGCTCTAGAGGGAGCGTACGTGTGAGGGCGCGGGTTGGTGTCAGCGTACGGGTTAGGATTAGGGGACGGCTGATGGTCAGGCTTCGGGGAAGGGTTAGGGTTAGGGTTCGGGCTAGGGTTAGGGTTAGGGGACGGGGACGGTTTAGGGTCCAGGTGAGGGTACGACAACGCTCTAGGGGGAGCGTACGTGTGAGGGCGCGGGTTAGTGTCAGCGTACGGGTTAGGATTAGGGGACGGCTGAGGGTCAGGCTTCGGGGAAGGGTTTGGGTTAGGCTTTGGGCTAGGGTTAGGGTTAGGGGACGGGGACGGTTTAGGGTCCAGGTGAGGGTACGACAACGCTCTAGGGGGAGCGTACGTGTGAGGGCGCGGGTTAGTGTCAGCGTACGGGTTAGGATTAGGGGACGGCTGAGGGTCAGGCTTCGGGGAAGGGTTAGGGTTAGGCTTCGGGCTAGGGTTAGGGTTAGGGGACGGGGACGGTTTAGGGTCCAGGTGAGGGTACGACAACGCTCTAGGGGGAGCGTACGTGTGAGGGCGCGGGTTAGTGTCAGCGTACGGGTTAGGATTAGGGGACGGCTGAGGGTCAGGCTTCGGGGAAGGGTTAGGGTTAGGCTTCGGCCTAGGGTTAGGGTTAGGGGACGGGGACGGTTTAGGGTCCAGGTGAGGGTACGACAACGCTCTAGGGGGAGCGTACGTGTGAGGGCGCGGGTTAGTGTCAGCGTACGGGTTAGGATTAGGGGACGGCTGAGGGTCAGGCTTCGGGGAAGGGTTAGGGTTAGGGTTCGGGCTAGGGTTAGGGTTAGGGGACGGGGACGGTTTAGGGTCCAGGTGAGGGTACGACAACGCTCTAGGGGGAGCGTACGTGTGAGGGCGCGGGTTAGTGTCAGCGTACGGGTTAGGATTAGGGGACGGCTGAGGGTCAGGCTTCGGGGAAGGGTTAAGGTTAGGGTTCGGGCTAGGGTTAGGGTTAGGGGACGGGGACGGATTAGGGTCCAGGTGAGGGTACAACAACGCTCTAGGGGGAGCGTACGTGTGAGGGCGCGGGTTAGTGTCAGCGTACGGGTTAGGATTAGGGGACGGCTGAGGGTCAGGCTTCGGGGAAGGGTTAGGGTTAGGCTTTGGCCTAGGGTTAGGGTTAGGGGACGGGGACGGTTCAGGGTCCAGGTCAGGGTACGACAACGCTCTAGGGGGAGCGTACGTGTGAGGGCGCGGGTTAGTGTCAGCGTACGGGTTAGGATTAGGGGACGGCTGAGGGTCAGGCTTCGGGGAAGGGTTAGGGTTAGGGTTCGGGCTAGGGTTAGGGTTAGGGGACGGGGACGGTTTAGGGTCCAGGTGAGGGTACGACAACGCTCTAGGGGGAGCGTACGTGTGAGGGCGCGGGTTAGTGTCAGCGTACGGGTTAGGATTAGGGGACGGCTGAGGGTCAGGCTTTGGGGAAGGGTTAAGGTTAGGGTTCGGGCTAGGGTTAGGGTTAGGGGACGGGGACGGATTAGGGTCCAGGTGAGGGAACGACAACGCTCTAGGGGGAGCGTACGTGTGAGGGCGCGGGTTAGTGTCAGCGTACGGGTTAGGATTAGGGGACGGCTGAGGGTCAGGTTTCGGGGAAGGGTTAGGGTTAGGCTTCGGCCTAGGGTTAGGGTTAGGGGACGGGGACGGTTCAGGGTCCAGGTGAGGGTACGACAACGCTCTAGGGGGAGCGTACGTGTGAGGGCGCGGGTTAGTGTCAGCGTACGGGTTAGGATTAGGGGACGGCTGAGGGTCAGGCTTCGGGGAAGGGTTAGGGTTAGGGTTCGGGCTAGGGTTAGGGTTAGGGGACGGGGACGGTTTAGGGTCCAGGTGAGGGTACGACAACGCTCTAGGGGGAGCGTACGTGTGAGGGCGCGGGTTAGTGTCAGCGTACGGGTTAGGATTAGGGGACGGCTGAGGGTCAGGCTTCGGGGAAGGGTTAGGGTTAGGCTTCGGCCTAGGGTAAGGGTTAGGGTTAGGGGACGGTTTAGGGTCCAGGTGAGGGTACGACAACGCTCTAGGGGGAGCGTACGTGTGAGGGCGCGGGTTAGTGTCAGCGTACGGGTTAGGATTAGGGGACGGCTGAGGGTCAGGCTTCGGGGAAGGGTTAGGGTTAGGCTTCGGCCTAGGGTTAGGGTTAGGGGACGGGGACGGTTTAGGGTCCAGGTGAGGGTACTACAACGCTCTAGGGGGAGCGTACGTGTGAGGGCGCGGGTTAGTGTCAGCGTACGGGTTAGGATTAGGGGACGGCTGAGGGTCAGGCTTCGGGGAAGGGTTAGGGTTAGGCTTCGGCCTAGGGTTAGGGTTAGGGGACGGGGACGGTTTAGGGTCCAGGTGAGGGTACGACAACGCTCTAGGGGGAGCGTACGTGTGAGGGCACGGGTTAGTGTCAGCGTACGGGTTAGGATTAGGGGACGGCTGAGGGTCAGGCTTCGGGGAAGGGTTAGGGTTAGGCTTCGGGCTAGGGTTAGGGTTAGGGGACGGGGACGGTTTAGGGTCCAGGTGAGGGTACGACAACGCTCTAGGGGGAGCGTACGTGTGAGGGCGCGGGTTAGTGTCAGCGTACGGGTTAGGATTAGGGGACGGCTGAGGGTCAGGCTTCGGGGAAGTGTTAGGGTTAGGCTTCGGCCTAGGGTTAGGGTTAGGGGACGGGGACGGTTTAGGGTCCAGGTGAGGGTACGACAACGCTCTAGGGGGAGCGTACGTGTGAGGGCGCGGGTTAGTGTCAGCGTACGGGTTAGGATTAGGGGACGGCTGAGGGTCAGGCTTCGGGGAAGGGTTAGGGTTAGGCTTCGGCCTAGGGTTAGGGTTAGGGGACGGGGACGGTTTAGGGTCCAGGTGAGGTTACGACAACGCTCTAGGGGGAGCGTACGTGTGAGGGCACGGGTTAGTGTCAGCGTACGGGTTAGGATTAGGGGACGGCTGAGGGTCAGGCTTCGGGGAAGGGTTAGGGTTAGGCTTCGGGCTAGGGTTAGGGTTAGGGGACGGGGACGGTTTAGGGTCCAGGTGAGGGTACGACAACGCTCTAGGGGGAGCGTACGTGTGAGGGCGCGGGTTAGTGTCAGCGTACGGGTTAGGATTAGGGGACGGCTGAGGGTCAGGCTTCGGGGAAGGGTTAGGGTTAGGCTTCGGCCTAGGGTTAGGGTTAGGGGACGGGGACGGTTTAGGGTCCAGGTGAGGGTACGACAACGCTCTAGGGGGAGCGTACGTGTGAGGGCGCGGGTTAGTGTCAGCGTACGGGTTAGGATTAGGGGACGGCTGAGGGTCAGGCTTCGGGGAAGGGTTAGGGTTAGGCTTTGGGCTAGGGTTAGGGTTAGGGGACGGGGACGGTTCAGGGTCCAGGTGAGGGTACGACAATGCTCTAGGGGGAGCGTACGTGTGAGGGCGCGGGTTAGTGTCAGCGTACGGGTTAGGATTAGGGGACGGCTGAGGGTCAGGCTTCGGGGAAGGGTTAGGGTTAGGCTTCGGCCTAGGGTTAGGGTTAGGGGACGGGGACGGTTCAGGGTCCAGGTGAGGGTACGACAACGCTCTAGGGGGAGCGTACGTGTGAGGGCGCGGGTTAGTGTCAGCGTACGGGTTAGGATTAGGGGACGGCTGAGGGTCAGGCTTCGGGGAAGGGTTAGGGTTAGGCTTCGGCCTAGGGTTAGGGTTAGGGGACGGGGACGGTTTAGGGTCCAGGTGAGGGTACTACAACGCTCTAGGGGGAGCGTACGTGTGAGGGCGCGGGTTAGTGTCAGCGTACGGGTTAGGATTAGGGGACGGCTGAGGGTCAGGCTTCGGGGAAGGGTTAGGGTTAGGCTTCGGCCTAGGGTTAGGGTTAGGGGACGGGGACGGTTTAGGGTCCAGGTGAGGGTACGACAACGCTCTAGGGGGAGCGTACGTGTGAGGGCACGGGTTAGTGTCAGCGTACGGGTTAGGATTAGGGGACGGCTGAGGGTCAGGCTTCGGGGAAGGGTTAGGGTTAGGCTTCGGGCTAGGGTTAGGGTTAGGGGACTGGGACGGTTTAGGGTCCAGGTGAGGGTACGACAACGCTCTAGAGGGAGCGTACGTGTGAGGGCGCGGGTTGGTGTCAGCGTACGGGTTAGGATTAGGGGACGGCTGATGGTCAGGCTTCGGGGAAGGGTTAGGGTTAGGGTTCGGGCTAGGGTTAGGGTTAGGGGACGGGGACGGTTTAGGGTCCAGGTGAGGGTACGACAACGCTCTAGGGGGAGCGTACGTGTGAGGGCGCGGGTTAGTGTCAGCGTACGGGTTAGGATTAGGGGACGGCTGAGGGTCAGGCTTCGGGGAAGGGTTAGGGTTAGGCTTCGGCCTAGGGTTAGGGTTAGGGGACGGGGACGGTTTAGGGTCCAGGTGAGGGTACGACAACGCTCTAGGGGGAGCGTACGTGTGAGGGCACGGGTTAGTGTCAGCGTACGGGTTAGGATTAGGGGACGGCTGAGGGTCAGGCTTCGGGGAAGGGTTAGGGTTAGGCTTCGGGCTAGGGTTAGGGTTAGGGGACGGGGACGGTTTAGGGTCCAGGTGAGGGTACGACAACGCTCTAGGGGGAGCGTACGTGTGAGGGCGCGGGTTAGTGTCAGCGTACGGGTTAGGATTAGGGGACGGCTGAGGGTCAGGCTTCGGGGAAGGGTTAGGGTTAGGCTTCGGCCTAGGGTTAGGGTTAGGGGACGGGGACGGTTTAGGGTCCAGGTGAGGGTACGACAACGCTCTAGGGGGAGCGTACGTGTGAGGGCGCGGGTTAGTGTCAGCGTACGGGTTAGGATTAGGGGACGGCTGAGGGTCAGGCTTCGGGGAAGGGTTAGGGTTAGGCTTTGGGCTAGGGTTAGGGTTAGGGGACGGGGACGGTTCAGGGTCCAGGTGAGGGTACGACAACGCTCTAGGGGGAGCGTACGTGTGAGGGCGCGGGTTAGTGTCAGCGTACGGGTTAGGATTAGGGGACGGCTGAGGGTCAGGCTTCGGGGAAGGGTTAGGGTTAGGCTTCGGCCTAGGGTTAGGGTTAGGGGACGGGGACGGTTCAGGGTCCAGGTGAGGGTACGACAACGCTCTAGGGGGAGCGTACGTGTGAGGGCGCGGGTTAGTGTCAGCGTACGGGTTAGGATTAGGGGACGGCTGAGGGTCAGGCTTCGGGGAAGGGTTAGGGTTAGGCTTCGGCCTAGGGTTAGGGTTAGGGGACGGGGACGGTTTAGGGTCCAGGTGAGGGTACTACAACGCTCTAGGGGGAGCGTACGTGTGAGGGCGCGGGTTAGTGTCAGCGTACGGGTTAGGATTAGGGGACGGCTGAGGGTCAGGCTTCGGGGAAGGGTTAGGGTTAGGCTTCGGCCTAGGGTTAGGGTTAGGGGACGGGGACGGTTTAGGGTCCAGGTGAGGGTACGACAACGCTCTAGGGGGAGCGTACGTGTGAGGGCACGGGTTAGTGTCAGCGTACGGGTTAGGATTAGGGGACGGCTGAGGGTCAGGCTTCGGGGAAGGGTTAGGGTTAGGCTTCGGGCTAGGGTTAGGGTTAGGGGACTGGGACGGTTTAGGGTCCAGGTGAGGGTACGACAACGCTCTAGAGGGAGCGTACGTGTGAGGGCGCGGGTTAGTGTCAGCGTACGGGTTAGGATTAGGGGACGGCTGATGGTCAGGCTTCGGGGAAGGGTTAGGGTTAGGGTTCGGGCTAGGGTTAGGGTTAGGGGACGGGGACGGTTTAGGGTCCAGGTGAGGGTACGACAACGCTCTAGGGGGAGCGTACGTGTGAGGGCGCGGGTTAGTGTCAGCGTACGGGTTAGGATTAGGGGACGGCTGAGGGTCAGGCTTCGGGGAAGGGTCAGGGTTAGGGTTCGGGCTAGGGTTAGGGTTAGGGGACGGGGACGGTTTAGGGTCCAGGTGAGGGTACGACAACGCTCTAGGGGGAGCGTACGTGTGAGGGCGCGGGTTAGTGTCAGCGTACGGGTTAGGATTAGGGGACGGCTGAGGGTCAGGCTTCGGGGAAGGGTTAGGGTTAGGGTTCGGGCTAGGGTTAGGGTTAGGGGACGGGGACGGTTTAGGGTCCAGGTGAGGGTACGACAACGCTCTAGGGGGAGCGTACGTGTGAGGGCGCGGGTTAGTGTCAGCGTACGGGTTAGGATTAGGGGACGGCTGAGGGTCAGGCTTCGGGGAAGCGTTAAGGTTAGGGTTCGGGCTAGGGTTAGGGTTAGGGGACGGGGACGGTTTAGGGTCCAGGTGAGGGTACGACAACGCTCTAGGGGGAGCGTACGTGTGAGGGCGCGGGTTAGTGTCAGCGTACGGGTTAGGATTAGGGGACGGCTGAGGGTCAGGCTTCGGGGAAGGGTGAGGGTTAGGGTTCGGGCTAGGGTTAGGGTTAGGGGACGGGGACGGTTTAGGGTCCAGGTGAGGGTACGACAACGCTCTAGGGGGAGCGTACGTGTGAGGGCGCGGGTTAGTGTCAGCGTACGGGTTAGGATTAGGGGACGGCTGAGGGTCAGGCTTCGGGGAATGGTTAGGGCTAGGCTTTGGCCTAGGGTTAGGGTTAGGGGACGGGGACGGATTAGGGTCCAGGTGAGGGTACAACAACGCTCTAGGGGGAGCGTACGTGTGAGGGCGCGGGTTAGTGTCAGCGTACGGTTTAGGATTAGGGGACGGCTGAGGGTCAGGCTTCAGGGAAGGGTTAGGGTTAGGCTTCGGCCTAGGGTTAGGGTTAGGGGACGGGGACGGTTCAGGGTCCAGGTGAGGGTACGACAACGCTCTAGGGGGAGCGTACGTGTGAGGGCGCGGGTTAGTGTCAGCGTACGGGTTAGGATTAGGGGACGGCTGAGGGTCAGGCTTCGGGGAAGGTTTAGGGTTAGGGTTCGGGCTAGGGTTAGGGTTAGGTGACGGGGACGGTTTAGGGTCCAGGTGAGGGTACGACAACGCTCTAGGGGGAGCGTACGTGTGAGGGCGCGGGTTAGTGTCAGCGTACGGGTTAGGATTAGGGGACGGCTGAGGGTCAGGCTTTGGGGAAGTGTTAAGGTTAGGGTTCGGGCTAGGGTTAGGGTTAGGGGACGGGGACGGATTAGGGTCCAGGTGAGGGAACGACAACGCTCTAGGGGGAGCGTACGTGTGAGGGCGCGGGTTAGTGTCAGCGTACGGGTTAGGATTAGGGGACGGCTGAGGGTCAGGTTTCGGGGAAGGGTTAGGGTTAGGCTTCGGCCTAGGGTTAGGGTTAGGGGACGGGGACGGTTCAGGGTCCAGGTGAGGGTACGACAACGCTCTAGGGGGAGCGTACGTGTGAGGGCGCGGGTTAGTGTCAGCGTACGGGTTAGGATTAGGGGACGGCTGAGGGTCAGGCTTCGGGGAAGGGTTAGGGTTAGGGTTCGGGCTAGGGTTAGGGTTAGGGGACGGGGACGGTTTAGGGTCCAGGTGAGGGTACGACAACGCTCTAGGGGGAGCGTACGTGTGAGGGCGCGGGTTAGTGTCAGCGTACGGGTTAGGATTAGGGGACGGCTGAGGGTCAGGCTTCGGGGAAGGGTTAGGGTTAGGCTTCGGCCTAGGGTTAGGGTTAGGGTTAGGGGACGGTTTAGGGTCCAGGTGAGGGTACGACAACGCTCTAGGGGGAGCGTACGTGTGAGGGCGCGGGTTAGTGTCAGCGTACGGGTTAGGATTAGGGGACGGCTGAGGGTCAGGCTTCGGGGAAGGGTTAGGGTTAGGCTTCGGCCTAGAGTTAGGGTTAGGGGACGGGGACGGTTTAGGGTCCAGGTGAGGGTACGACAACGCTCTAGGGGGAGCGTACGTGTGAGGGCGCGGGTTAGTGTCAGCGTACGGGTTAGGATTAGGGGACGGCTGAGGGTCAGGCTTCGGGGAAGGGTTAGGGTTAGGCTTTGGGCTAGGGTTAGGGTTAGGGGACGGGGACGGTTTAGGGTCCAGGTGAGGGTACGACAACGCTCTAGGGGGAGCGTACGTGTGAGGGCGCGGGTTAGTGTCAGCGTACGGGTTAGGATTAGGGGACGGCTGAGGGTCAGGCTTCGGGGAAGGGTTAGGGTTAGGCTTCGGGCTAGGGTTAGGGTTAGGGGACGGGGACGGTTTAGGGTCCAGGTGAGGGTACGACAACGCTCTAGGGGGAGCGTACGTGTGAGGGCGCGGGTTAGTGTCAGCGTACGGGTTAGGATTAGGGGACGGCTGAGGGTCAGGCTTCGGGGAAGGGTTAGGGTTAGGCTTCGGCCTAGGGTTAGGGTTAGGGGACGGGGACGGTTTAGGGTCCAGGTGAGGGTACGACAACGCTCTAGGGGGAGCGTACGTGTGAGGGCGCGGGTTAGTGTCAGCGTACGGGTTAGGATTAGGGGACGGCTGAGGGTCAGGCTTCGGGGAAGGGTTAGGGTTAGGCTTTGGGCTAGGGTTAGGGTTAGGGGACGGAGACGGTTTAGGGTCCAGGTGAGGGTACGACAACGCTCTAGGGGGAGCGTACGTGTGAGGGCGCGGGTTAGTGTCAGCGTACGGGTTACGATTAGGGGACGGCTGAGGGTCAGGCTTCGGGGAAGGGTTAGGGTTAGGGTTCGGGCTAGGGTTAGGGTTAGGGGACGGGGACGGTTTAGGGTCCAGGTGAGGGTACGACAACGCTCTAGGGGGAGCGTACGTGTGAGGGCGCGGGTTAGTGTCAGCGTACGGGTTAGGATTAGGGGACGGCTGAGGGTCAGGCTTCGGGGAAGGGTTAGGGTTAGGCTTCGGCCTAGGGTTAGGGTTAGGGGACGGGGACGGTTTAGGGTCCAGGTGAGGGTACGACAACGCTCTAGGGGGAGCGTACGTGTGAGGGCGCGGGTTAGTGTCAGCGTACGGGTTAGGATTAGGGGACGGCTGAGGGTCAGGCTTCGGGGAAGGGTTAGGGTTAGGCTTCGGCCTAGGGTTAGGGTTAGGGGACGGGGACGGTTTAGGGTCCAGGTGAGGGTACTACAACGCTCTAGGGGGAGCGTACGTGTGAGGGCGCGGGTTAGTGTCAGCGTACGGCTTAGGATTAGGGGACGGCTGAGGGTCAGGCTTCGGGGAAGGGTTAGGGTTAGGCTTCGGCCTAGGGTTAGGGTTAGGGGACGGGGACGGTTTAGGGTCCAGGTGAGGGTACGACAACGCTCTAGGGGGAGCGTACGTGTGAGGGCACGGGTTAGTGTCTGCGTACGGGTTAGGATTAGGGGACGGCTGAGGGTCAGGCTTCGGGGAAGGGTTAGGGTTAGGCTTCGGGCTAGGGTTAGGGTTAGGGGACTGGGACGGTTCAGGGTCCAGGTGAGGGTACGACAACGCCCTAGAGGGAGCGTACGTGTGAGGGCGCGGGTTAGTGTCAGCGTACGGGTTAGGATTAGGGGACGGCTGAGGGTCAGGCTTCGGGGAAGGGTTAGGGTTAGGGTTCGGGCTAGGGTTAGGGTTAGGGGACGGGGACGGTTTAGGGTCCAGGTGAGGGTACGACAACGCTCTAGGGGGAGCGTACGTGTGAGGGCGCGGGTTAGTGTCAGCGTACGGGTTAGGATTAGGGGACGGCTGAGGGTCAGGCTTCGGGGAAGGGTTAGGGTTAGGGTTCGGGCTAGGGTTAGGGTTAGGGGACGGGGACGGTTTAGGGTCCAGGTGAGGGTACGACAACGCTCTAGGGGGAGCGTACGTGTGAGGGCGCGGGTTAGTGTCAGCGTACGGGTTAGGATTAGGGGACGGCTGAGGGTCAGGCTTCGGGGAAGGGTTAGGGTTAGGGTTCGGGCTAGGGTTAGGGTTAGGGGACGGGGACGGTTTAGGGTCCAGGTGAGGGTACGACAACGCTCTAGGGGGAGCGTACGTGTGAGGGCGCGGGTTAGTGTCAGCGTACGGGTTAGGATTAGGGGACGGCTGAGGGTCAGGCTTCGGGGAAGCGTTAAGGTTAGGGTTCGGGCTAGGGTTAGGGTTAGGGGACGGGGACGGTTTAGGGTCCAGGTGAGGGTACGACAACGCTCTAGGGGGAGCGTACGTGTGAGGGCGCGGGTTAGTGTCAGCGTACGGGTTAGGATTAGGGGACGGCTGAGGGTCAGGCTTCGGGGAAGGGTGAGGGTTAGGGTTCGGGCTAGGGTTAGGGTTAGGGGACGGGGACGGTTTAGGGTCCAGGTGAGGGTACGACAACGCTCTAGGGGGAGCGTACGTGTGAGGGCGCGGGTTAGTGTCAGCGTACGGGTTAGGATTAGGGGACGGCTGAGGGTCAGGCTTCGGGGAATGGTTAGGGCTAGGCTTTGGCCTAGGGTTAGGGTTAGGGGACGGGGACGGATTAGGGTCCAGGTGAGGGTACAACAACGCTCTAGGGGGAGCGTACGTGTGAGGGCGCGGGTTAGTGTCAGCGTACGGTTTAGGATTAGGGGACGGCTGAGGGTCAGGCTTCAGGGAAGGGTTAGGGTTAGGGTTCGGGCTAGGGTTAGGGTTAGGGGACGGGGACGGTTCAGGGTCCAGGTGAGGGTACGACAACGCTCTAGGGGGAGCGTACGTGTGAGGGCGCGGGTTAGTGTCAGCGTACGGGTTAGGATTAGGGGACGGCAGAGGGTCAGGCTTCGGGGAAGGGTTAGGGTTAGGGTTCGGGCTAGGGTTAGGGTTAGGGGACGGGGACGGTTTAGGGTCCAGGTGAGGGTACGACAACGCTCTAGGGGGAGCGTACGTGTGAGGGCGCGGGTTAGTGTCAGCGTACGGGTTAGGATTAGGGGACGGCTGAGGGTCAGGCTTTGGGGAAGTGTTAAGGTTAGGGTTCGGGCTAGGGTTAGGGTTAGGGGACGGGGACGGATTAGGGTCCAGGTGAGGGAACGACAACGCTCTAGGGGGAGCGTACGTGTGAGGGCGCGGGTTAGTGTCAGCGTACGGGTTAGGATTAGGGGACGGCTGAGGGTCAGGTTTCGGGGAAGGGTTAGGGTTAGGCTTCGGCCTAGGGTTAGGGTTAGGGGACGGGGACGGTTCAGGGTCCAGGTGAGGGTACGACAACGCTCTAGGGGGAGCGTACGTGTGAGGGCGCGGGTTAGTGTCAGCTTACGGGTTAGGATTAGGGGACGGCTGAGGGTCAGGCTTCGGGGAAGGGTTAGGGTTAGGGTTCGGGCTAGGGTTAGGGTTAGGGGACGGGGACGGTTTAGGGTCCAGGTGAGGGTACGACAACGCTCTAGGGGGAGCGTACGTGTGAGGGCGCGGGTTAGTGTCAGCGTACGGGTTAGGATTAGGGGACGGCTGAGGGTCAGGCTTCGGGGAAGGGTTAGGGTTAGGCTTCGGCCTAGGGTTAGGGTTAGGGTTAGGGGACGGTTTAGGGTCCAGGTGAGGGTACGACAACGCTCTAGGGGGAGCGTACGTGTGAGGGCGCGGGTTAGTGTCAGCGTACGGTTTAGGATTAGGGGACGGCTGAGGGTCAGGCTTCAGGGAAGGGTTAGGGTTAGGCTTCGGCCTAGGGTTAGGGTTAGGGGACGGGGACGGTTCAGGGTCCAGGTGAGGGTACGACAACGCTCTAGGGGGAGCGTACGTGTGAGGGCGCGGGTTAGTGTCAGCGTACGGGTTAGGATTAGGGGACGGCTGAGGGTCAGGCTTCGGGGAAGGTTTAGGGTTAGGGTTCGGGCTAGGGTTAGGGTTAGGTGACGGGGACGGTTTAGGGTCCAGGTGAGGGTGCGACAACGCTCTAGGGGGAGCGTACGTGTGAGGGCGCGGGTTAGTGTCAGCGTACGGGTTAGGATTAGGGGACGGCTGAGGGTCAGGCTTTGGGGAAGTGTTAAGGTTAGGGTTCGGGCTAGGGTTAGGGTTAGGGGACGGGGACGGATTAGGGTCCAGGTGAGGGAACGACAACGCTCTAGGGGGAGCGTACGTGTGAGGGCGCGGGTTAGTGTCAGCGTACGGGTTAGGATTAGGGGACGGCTGAGGGTCAGGTTTCGGGGAAGGGTTAGGGTTAGGCTTCGGCCTAGGGTTAGGGTTAGGGGACGGGGACGGTTCAGGGTCCAGGTGAGGGTACGACAACGCTCTAGGGGGAGCGTACGTGTGAGGGCGCGGGTTAGTGTCAGCGTACGGGTTAGGATTAGGGGACGGCTGAGGGTCAGGCTTCGGGGAAGGGTTAGGGTTAGGGTTCGGGCTAGGGTTAGGGTTAGGGGACGGGGACGGTTTAGGGTCCAGGTGAGGGTACGACAACGCTCTAGGGGGAGCGTACGTGTGAGGGCGCGGGTTAGTGTCAGCGTACGGGTTAGGATTAGGGGACGGCTGAGGGTCAGGCTTCGGGGAAGGGTTAGGGTTAGGCTTCGGCCTAGGGTTAGGGTTAGGGTTAGGGGACGGTTTAGGGTCCAGGTGAGGGTACGACAACGCTCTAGGGGGAGCGTACGTGTGAGGGCGCGGGTTAGTGTCAGCGTACGGGTTAGGATTAGGGGACGGCTGAGGGTCAGGCTTCGGGGAAGGGTTAGGGTTAGGCTTCGGCCTAGAGTTAGGGTTAGGGGACGGGGACGGTTTAGGGTCCAGGTGAGGGTACGACAACGCTCTAGGGGGAGCGTACGTGTGAGGGCGCGGGTTAGTGTCAGCGTACGGGTTAGGATTAGGGGACGGCTGAGGGTCAGGCTTCGGGGAAGGGTTAGGGTTAGGCTTTGGGCTAGGGTTAGGGTTAGGGGACGGGGACGGTTTAGGGTCCAGGTGAGGGTACGACAACGCTCTAGGGGGAGCGTACGTGTGAGGGCGCGGGTTAGTGTCAGCGTACGGGTTAGGATTAGGGGACGGCTGAGGGTCAGGCTTCGGGGAAGGGTTAGGGTTAGGCTTCGGGCTAGGGTTAGGGTTAGGGGACGGGGACGGTTTAGGGTCCAGGTGAGGGTACGACAACGCTCTAGGGGGAGCGTACGTGTGAGGGCGCGGGTTAGTGTCAGCGTACGGGTTAGGATTAGGGGACGGCTGAGGGTCAGGCTTCGGGGAAGGGTTAGGGTTAGGCTTCGGCCTAGGGTTAGGGTTAGGGGACGGGGACGGTTTAGGGTCCAGGTGAGGGTACGACAACGCTCTAGGGGGAGCGTACGTGTGAGGGCGCGGGTTAGTGTCAGCGTACGGGTTAGGATTAGGGGACGGCTGAGGGTCAGGCTTCGGGGAAGGGTTAGGGTTAGGCTTTGGGCTAGGGTTAGGGTTAGGGGACGGGGACGGTTTAGGGTCCAGGTGAGGGTACGACAACGCTCTAGGGGGAGCGTACGTGTGAGGGCGCGGGTTAGTGTCAGCGTACGGGTTACGATTAGGGGACGGCTGAGGGTCAGGCTTCGGGGAAGGGTTAGGGTTAGGGTTCGGGCTAGGGTTAGGGTTAGGGGACGGGGACGGTTTAGGGTCCAGGTGAGGGTACGACAACGCTCTAGGGGGAGCGTACGTGTGAGGGCGCGGGTTAGTGTCAGCGTACGGGTTAGGATTAGGGGACGGCTGAGGGTCAGGCTTCGGGGAAGGGTTAGGGTTAGGCTTCGGCCTAGGGTTAGGGTTAGGGGACGGGGACGGTTTAGGGTCCAGGTGAGGGTACGACAACGCTCTAGGGGGAGCGTACGTGTGAGGGCGCGGGTTAGTGTCAGCGTACGGGTTAGGATTAGGGGACGGCTGAGGGTCAGGCTTCGGGGAAGGGTTAGGGTTAGGCTTCGGCCTAGGGTTAGGGTTAGGGGACGGGGACGGTTTAGGGTCCAGGTGAGGGTACTACAACGCTCTAGGGGGAGCGTACGTGTGAGGGCGCGGGTTAGTGTCAGCGTACGGCTTAGGATTAGGGGACGGCTGAGGGTCAGGCTTCGGGGAAGGGTTAGGGTTAGGCTTCGGCCTAGGGTTAGGGTTAGGGGACGGGGACGGTTTAGGGTCCAGGTGAGGGTACGACAACGCTCTAGGGGGAGCGTACGTGTGAGGGCACGGGTTAGTGTCTGCGTACGGGTTAGGATTAGGGGACGGCTGAGGGTCAGGCTTCGGGGAAGGGTTAGGGTTAGGCTTCGGGCTAGGGTTAGGGTTAGGGGACTGGGACGGTTCAGGGTCCAGGTGAGGGTACGACAACGCCCTAGAGGGAGCGTACGTGTGAGGGCGCGGGTTAGTGTCAGCGTACGGGTTAGGATTAGGGGACGGCTGAGGGTTAGGCTTCGGGGAAGGGTTAGGGTTAGGGTTCGGGCTAGGGTTAGGGTTAGGGGACGGGGACGGTTTAGGGTCCAGGTGAGGGTACGACAACGCTCTAGGGGGAGCGTACGTGTGAGGGCGCGGGTTAGTGTCAGCGTACGGGTTAGGATTAGGGGACGGCTGAGGGTCAGGCTTCGGGGAAGGGTTAGGGTTAGGGTTCGGGCTAGGGTTAGGGTTAGGGGACGGGGACGGTTTAGGGTCCAGGTGAGGGTACGACAACGCTCTAGGGGGAGCGTACGTGTGAGGGCGCGGGTTAGTGTCAGCGTACGGGTTAGGATTAGGGGACGGCTGAGGGTCAGGCTTCGGGGAAGGGTTAGGGTTAGGGTTCGGGCTAGGGTTAGGGTTAGGGGACGGGGACGGTTTAGGGTCCAGGTGAGGGTACGACAACGCTCTAGGGGGAGCGTACGTGTGAGGGCGCGGGTTAGTGTCAGCGTACGGGTTAGGATTAGGGGACGGCTGAGGGTCAGGCTTCAGGGAAGCGTTAAGGTTAGGGTTCGGGCTAGGGTTAGGGTTAGGGGACGGGGACGGTTTAGGGTCCAGGTGAGGGTACGACAACGCTCTAGGGGGAGCGTACGTGTGAGGGCGCGGGTTAGTGTCAGCGTACGGGTTAGGATTAGGGGACGGCTGAGGGTCAGGCTTCGGGGAAGGGTGAGGGTTAGGGTTCGGGCTAGGGTTAGGGTTAGGGGACGGGGACGGTTTAGGGTCCAGGTGAGGGTACGACAACGCTCTAGGGGGAGCGTACGTGTGAGGGCGCGGGTTAGTGTCAGCGTACGGGTTAGGATTAGGGGACGGCTGAGGGTCAGGCTTCGGGGAATGGTTAGGGCTAGGCTTTGGCCTAGGGTTAGGGTTAGGGGACGGGGACGGATTAGGGTCCAGGTGAGGGTACAACAACGCTCTAGGGGGAGCGTACGTGTGAGGGCGCGGGTTAGTGTCAGCGTACGGTTTAGGATTAGGGGACGGCTGAGGGTCAGGCTTCAGGGAAGGGTTAGGGTTAGGGTTCGGGCTAGGGTTAGGGTTAGGGGACGGGGACGGTTCAGGGTCCAGGTGAGGGTACGACAACGCTCTAGGGGGAGCGTACGTGTGAGGGCGCGGGTTAGTGTCAGCGTACGGGTTAGGATTAGGGGACGGCTGAGGGTCAGGCTTCGGGGAAGGGTTAGGGTTAGGGTTCGGGCTAGGGTTAGGGTTAGGGGACGGGGACGGTTTAGGGTCCAGGTGAGGGTACGACAACGCTCTAGGGGGAGCGTACGTGTGAGGGCGCGGGTTAGTGTCAGCGTACGGGTTAGGATTAGGGGACGGCTGAGGGTCAGGCTTTGGGGAAGTGTTAAGGTTAGGGTTCGGGCTAGGGTTAGGGTTAGGGGACGGGGACGGATTAGGGTCCAGGTGAGGGAACGACAACGCTCTAGGGGGAGCGTACGTGTGAGGGCGCGGGTTAGTGTCAGCGTACGGGTTAGGATTAGGGGACGGCTGAGGGTCAGGTTTCGGGGAAGGGTTAGGGTTAGGCTTCGGCCTAGGGTTAGGGTTAGGGGACGGGGACGGTTCAGGGTCCAGGTGAGGGTACGACAACGCTCTAGGGGGAGCGTACGTGTGAGGGCGCGGGTTAGTGTCAGCGTACGGGTTAGGATTAGGGGACGGCTGAGGGTCAGGCTTCGGGGAAGGGTTAGGGTTAGGCTTCGGCCTAGGGTTAGGGTTAGGGGACGGGGACGGTTTAGGGTCCAGGTGAGGGTACGACAACGCTCTAGGGGGAGCGTACGTGTGAGGGCGCGGGTTAGTGTCAGCGTACGGGTTAGGATTAGGGGACGGCTGAGGGTCAGGCTTCGGGGAAGGGTTAGGGTTAGGCTTCGGCCTAGAGTTAGGGTTAGGGGACGGGGACGGTTTAGGGTCCAGGTGAGGGTACGACAACGCTCTAGGGGGAGCGTACGTGTGAGGGCGCGGGTTAGTGTCAGCGTACGGGTTAGGATTAGGGGACGGCTGAGGGTCAGGCTTCGGGGAAGGGTTAGGGTTAGGCTTTGGGCTAGGGTTAGGGTTAGGGGACGGGGACGGTTTAGGGTCCAGGTGAGGGTACGACAACGCTCTAGGGGGAGCGTACGTGTGAGGGCGCGGGTTAGTGTCAGCGTACGGGTTAGGATTAGGGGACGGCTGAGGGTCAGGCTTCGGGGAAGGGTTAGGGTTAGGCTTCGGGCTAGGGTTAGGGTTAGGGGACGGGGACGGTTTAGGGTCCAGGTGAGGGTACGACAACGCTCTAGGGGGAGCGTACGTGTGAGGGCGCGGGTTAGTGTCAGCGTACGGGTTAGGATTAGGGGACGGCTGAGGGTCAGGCTTCGGGGAAGGGTTAGGGTTAGGCTTCGGCCTAGGGTTAGGGTTAGGGGACGGGGACGGTTTAGGGTCCAGGTGAGGGTACGACAACGCTCTAGGGGGAGCGTACGTGTGAGGGCGCGGGTTAGTGTCAGCGTACGGGTTAGGATTAGGGGACGGCTGAGGGTCAGGGTTCGGGGAAGGGTTAGGGTTAGGCTTTGGGCTAGGGTTAGGGTTAGGGGACGGGGACGGTTTAGGGTCCAGGTGAGGGTACGACAACGCTCTAGGGGGAGCGTACGTGTGAGGGCGCGGGTTAGTGTCAGCGTACGGGTTACGATTAGGGGACGGCTGAGGGTCAGGCTTCGGGGAAGGGTTAGGGTTAGGGTTCGGGCTAGGGTTAGGGTTAGGGGACGGGGACGGTTTAGGGTCCAGGTGAGGGTACGACAACGCTCTAGGGGGAGCGTACGTGTGAGGGCGCGGGTTAGTGTCAGCGTACGGCTTAGGATTAGGGGACGGCTGAGGGTCAGGCTTCGGGGAAGGGTTAGGGTTAGGCTTCGGCCTAGGGTTAGGGTTAGGGGACGGGGACGGTTTAGGGTCCAGGTGAGGGTACGACAACGCTCTAGGGGGAGCGTACGTGTGAGGGCGCGGGTTAGTGTCAGCGTACGGGTTAGGATTAGGGGACGGCTGAGGGTCAGGCTTTGGGGAAGGGTTAGGGTTAGGCTTCGGCCTAGGGTTAGGGTTAGGGGACGGGGACGGTTTAGGGTCCAGGTGAGGGTACTACAACGCTCTAGGGGGAGCGTACGTGTGAGGGCGCGGGTTAGTGTCAGCGTACGGCTTAGGATTAGGGGACGGCTGAGGGTCAGGCTTCGGGGAAGGGTTAGGGTTAGGCTTCGGCCTAGGGTTAGGGTTAGGGGACGGGGACGGTTTAAGGTCCAGGTGAGGGTACGACAACGCTCTAGGGGGAGCGTACGTGTGAGGGCACGGGTTAGTGTCAGCGTACGGGTTAGGATTAGGGGACGGCTGAGGGTCAGGCTTCGGGGAAGGGTTAGGGTTAGGCTTCGGGCTAGGGTTAGGGTTAGGGGACTGGGACGGTTCAGGGTCCAGGTGAGGGTACGACAACGCTCTAGAGGGAGCGTACGTGTGAGGGCGCGGGTTAGTGTCAGCGTACGGGTTAGGATTAGGGGACGGCTGAGGGTCAGGCTTCGGGGAAGGGTTAGGGTTAGGGTTCGGGCTAGGGTTAGGGTTACGGGACGGGGACGGTTTAGGGTCCAGGTGAGGGTACGACAACGCTCTAGGGGGAGCGTACGTGTGAGGGCGCGGGTTAGTGTCAGCGTACGGGTTAGGATTAGGGGACGGCTGAGGGTCAGGCTTCGGGGAAGGGTTAGGGTTAGGGTTCGGGCTAGGGTTAGGGTTAGGGGACGGGGACGGTTTAGGGTCCAGGTGAGGGTACGACAACGCTCTAGGGGGAGCGTACGTGTGAGGGCGCGGGTTAGTGTCAGCGTACGGGTTAGGATTAGGGGACGGCTGAGGGTCAGGCTTCGGGGAAGGGTTAAGGTTAGGGTTCGGGCTAGGGTTAGGGTTAGGGGACGGGGACGGATTAGGGTCCAGGTGAGGGTACGACAACGCTCTAGGGGGAGCGTACGTGTGAGGGCGCGGGTTAGTGTCAGCGTACGGGTTAGGATTAGGGGACGGCTGAGGGTCAGGTTTCGGGGAAGGGTTAGGGTTAGGCTTCGGCCTAGGGTTAGGGTTAGGGGACGGGGTCGGTTCAGGGTCCAGGTGAGGGTACGACAACGCTCTAGGGGGAGCGTACGTGTGAGGGCGCGGGTTAGTGTCAGCGTACGGGTTAGGATTAGGGGACGGCTGAGGGTCAGGCTTCGGGGAAGGGTTAGGGTTAGGGTTCGGGCTAGGGTTAGGGTTAGGGGACGGGGACGGTTTAGGGTCCAGGTGAGGGTACGACAACGCTCTAGGGGGAGCGTACGTGTGAGGGCGCGGGTTAGTGTCAGCGTACGGGTTAGGATTAGGGGACGGCTGAGGGTCAGGCTTCGGGGAAGGGTTAGGGTTAGGCTTCTGCCTAGGGTTAGGGTTAGGGTTAGGGGACGGTTTAGGGTCCAGGTGAGGGTACGACAACGCTCTAGGGGGAGCGTACGTGTGAGGGCGCGGGTTAGTGTCAGCGTACGGGTTAGGATTAGGGGACGGCTGAGGGTCAGGCTTCGGGGAAGGGTTAGGGTTAGGCTTCGGCCTAGGGTTAGGGTTAGGGGACGGGGACGGTTTAGGGTCCAGGTGAGGGTACGACAACGCTCTAGGGGGAGCGTACGTGTCAGGGCGCGGGTTAGTGTGAGCGTACGGGTTAGGATTAGGGGACGGCTGAGGGTCAGGCTTCGGGGAAGGGTTAGGGTTAGGCTTCGGCCTAGGGTTAGGGTTAGGGGACGGGGACGGTTTAGGGTCCAGGTGAGGGTACGACAACGCTCTAGAGGGAGCGTACGTGTGAGGGCGCGGGTTAGTGTCAGCGTACGGGTTAGGATTAGGGGACGGCTGAGGGTCAGGCTTCGGGGAAGGGTTAGGGTTAGGGTTCGGGCTAGGGTTAGGGTTAGGGGACGGGGACGGTTTAGGGTCCAGGTGAGGGTACGACAACGCTCTAGGGGGAGCGTACGTGTGAGGGCGCGGGTTAGTGTCAGCGTACGGGTTAGGATTAGGGGACGGCTGAGGGTCAGGCTTCGGGGAAGGTTTAGGGTTAGGGTTCGGGCTAGGGTTAGGGTTAGGGGACGGGGACGGTTTAGGGTCCAGGTGAGGGTACGACAACGCTCTAGGGGGAGCGTACGTGTGAGGGCGCGGGTTAGTGTCAGCGTACGGGTTAGGATTAGGGGACGGCTGAGGGTCAGGCTTCGGGGAAGGGTTAGGGTTAGGGTTCGGGCTAGGGTTAGGGTTAGGGGACGGGGACGGTTCAGGGTCCAGGTGAGGGTACGACAACGCTCTAGGGGGAGCGTACGTGTGAGGGCGCGGGTTAGTGTCAGCGTACGGGTTAGGATTAGGGGACGGCTGAGGGTCAGGCTTCGGGGAAGGGTTAGGGTTAGGGTTCGGGCTAGGGTTAGGGTTAGGGGACGGGGACGGTTTAGGGTCCAGGTGAGGGTACGACAACGCTCTAGGGGGAGCGTACGTGTGAGGGCGCGGGTTAGTGTCAGCGTACGGGTTAGGATTAGGGGACGGCTGAGGGTCAGGCTTTAGGGAAGGGTTAAGGTTAGGGTTCGGGCTAGGGTTAGGGTTAGGGGACGGGGACGGATTAGGGTCCAGGTGAGGGAACGACAACGCTCTAGGGGGAGCGTACGTGTGAGGGCGCGGGTTAGTGTCAGCGTACGGGTTAGGATTAGGGGACGGCTGAGGGTCAGGTTTCGGGGAAGGGTTAGGGTTAGGCTTCGGCCTAGGGTTAGGGTTAGGGGACGGGGACGGTTCAGGGTCCAGGTGAGGGTACGACAACGCTCTAGGGGGAGCGTACGTGTGAGGGCGCGGGTTAGTGTCAGCGTACGGGTTAGGATTAGGGGACGGCTGAGGGTCAGGCTTCGGGGAAGGGTTAGGGTTAGGGTTCGGGCTAGGGTTAGGGTTAGGGGACGGGGACGGTTTAGGGTCCAGGTGAGGGTACGACAACGCTCTAGGGGGAGCGTACGTGTGAGGGCGCGGGTTAGTGTCAGCGTACGGGATAGGATTAGGGGACGGCTGAGGGTCAGGCTTCGGGGAAGGGTTAGGGTTAGGCTTCGGCCTAGGGTTAGGGTTAGGGTTAGGGGACGGTTTAGGGTCCAGGTGAGGGTACGACAACGCTCTAGGGGGAGCGTACGTGTGAGGGCGCGGGTTAGTGTCAGCGTACGGGTTAGGATTAGGGGACGGCTGAGGGTCAGGCTTCGGGGAAGGGTTAGGGTTAGGCTTCGGCCTAGGGTTAGGGTTAGGGGACGGGGACGGTTTAGGGTCCAGGTGAGGGTACGACAACGCTCTAGGGGGAGCGTACGTGTCAGGGCGTGGGTTAGTGTCAGCGTACGGGTTAGGATTAGGGGACGGCTGAGGGTCAGGCTTCGGGGAAGGGTTAGGGTTAGGCTTCGGCCTAGGGTTAGGGTTAGGGGACGGGGACGGTTTAGGGTCCAGGTGAGGGTACGACAACGCTCTAGAGGGAGCGTACGTGTGAGGGCGCGGGTTAGTGTCAGCGTACGGGTTAGGATTAGGGGACGGCTGAGGGTCAGGCTTCGGGGAAGGGTTAGGGTTAGGGTTCGGGCTAGGGTTAGGGTTAGGGGACGGGGACGGTTTAGGGTCCAGGTGAGGGTACGACAACGCTCTAGGGGGAGCGTACGTGTGAGGGCGCGGGTTAGTGTCAGCGTACGGGTTAGGATTAGGGGACGGCTGAGGGTCAGGCTTCGGGGAAGTGTTAGGGTTAGGGTTCGGGCTAGGGTTAGGGTTAGGGGACGGGGACGGTTTAGGGTCCAGGTGAGGGTACGACAATGCTCTAGGGGGAGCGTACGTGTGAGGGCGCGGGTTAGTGTCAGCGTACGGGTTAGGATTAGGGGACGGCTGAGGGTCAGGCTTCGGGGAAGGGTGAGGGTTAGGGTTCGGGCTAGGGTTAGGGTTAGGGGACGGGGACGGTTTAGGGTCCAGGTGAGGGTACGACAACGCTCTAGGGGGAGCGTACGTGTGAGGGCGCGGGTTAGTGTCAGCGTACGGGTTAGGATTAGGGGACGGCTGAGGGTCAGGCTTCGGGGAATGGTTAGGGCTAGGCTTTGGCCTAGGGTTAGGGTTAGGGGACGGGGACGGTTCAGGGTCCAGGTGAGGGTACGACAACGCTCTAGGGGGAGCGTACGTGTGAGAGCGCGGGTTAGTGTCAGCGTACGGGTTAGGATTAGGGGACGGCTGAGGGTCAGGCTTCGGGGAAGGGTTAGGGTTAGGGTTCGAGCTAGGGTTAGGGTTAGGGGACGGGGACGGTTTAGGGTCCAGGTGAGGGTACGACAACGCTCTAGGGGGAACGTACGTGTGAGGGCGCGGGTTAGTGTCAGCGTACGGGTTAGGATTAGGGGACGGCTGAGGGTCAGGCTTCGGGGAAGGGTTAGGGTTAGGCTTCGGCCTAGGGTTAGGGTTAGGGGACGGGGACGGTTCAGGGTCCAGGTGAGGGTACGACAACGCTCTAGGGGGAGCGTACGTGTGAGGGCGCGGGTTAGTGTCAGCGTACGGGTTAGGATTAGGGGACGGCTGAGGGTCAGGCTTCGGGGAAGGGTTAGGGTTAGGCTTCGGCCTAGGGTTAGGGTTAGGGGACGGGGACGGTTTAGGGTCTAGGTGAGGGTACGATATCGCTCTAGGGGGAGCGTACGTGTGAGGGCGCGTGTTAGTGTCAGCGTACGGGTTAGGATTAGTGGACGGCTGAGGGTCAGGCTTCGAGGAAGGGTTAGGGTTAGGCTTCGGGCTAGGGTTAGGGTTAGGGGACTGGGACGGTTTAGGGTCCAGGTGAGGGTACGACAACGCTCTAGAGGGAGCGTACGTGTGAGGGCGCGGGTTAGTGTCAGCGTACGGGTTAGGATTAGGGGACGGCTGAGGGTCAGGCTTCGGGGAAGGGTTAGGGTTAGGGTTCGGGCTAGGGTTAGGGTTAGGGGACGGGGACGGTTTAGGGTCCAGGTGAGGGTACGACAACGCTCTAGGGGGAGCGTACGTGTGAGGGCGCGGGTTAGTGTCAGCGTACGGGTTAGGATTAGGGGACGGCTGAGGGTTAGGCTTCGGGGAAGGGTTAGGGTTAGGGTTCGGGCTAGGGTTAGGGTTAGGGGACGGGGACGGTTTAGGGTCCAGGTGAGGGTACGACAACGCTCTAGGGGGAGCGTACGTGTGAGGGCGCGGGTTAGTGTCAGCGTACGGGTTAGGATTAGGGGACGGCTGCGGGTCAGGCTTCGGGGAAGCGTTAAGGTTAGGGTTCGGGCTAGGGTTAGGGTTAGGGGACGGGGACGGTTTAGGGTCCAGGTGAGGGTACGACAACGCTCTAGGGGGAGCGTACGTGTGAGGGCGCGGGTTAGTGTCAGCGTACGGGTTAGGATTAGGGGACGGCTGAGGGTCAGGCTTCGGGGAAGGGTTAAGGTTAGGGTTCGGGCTAGGGTTAGGGTTAGGGGACGGGGACGGATCAGGGTCCAGGTGAGGGTACGACAACGCTCTAGGGGGAGCGTACGTGTGAGGGCGCGGGTTAGTGTCAGCGTACGGGTTAGGATTAGGGGACTGCTGAGGGTCAGGCTTCGGGGAAGGGTTAGGGTTAGGCTTCGGCCTAGGGTTAGGGTTAGGGAACGGGGACGGTTCAGGGTCCAGGTGAGTGTACGACAACGCTCTAGGGGGAGCGTACGTGTGAGGGCGCGGGTTAGTGTCAGCGTACGGGTTAGGATTAGGGGACGGCTGAGGGTCAGGCTTCGGGGAAGGGTTAGGGTTAGGGTTCGGGCTAGGGTTAGGGTTAGGGGACGGGGACGGTTTAGGGTCCAGGTGAGGGTACGACAACGCTCTAGGGGGAGCGTACGTGTGAGGGCGCGGGTTAGTGTCAGCGTACGGTTTAGGATTAGGGGACGGCTGAGGGTCAGGCTTTGGGGAAGGGTTAAGGTTAGGGTTCGGGCTAGGGTTAGGGTTAGGGGACGGGGACGGATTAGGGTCCAGGTGAGGGTACGACAACGCTCTAGGGGGAGCGTACGTGTGAGGGCGCGGGTTAGTGTCAGCGTACGGGTTAGGATTAGGGGACGGCTGAGGGTCAGGTTTCGGGGAAGGGTTAGGGTTAGGCTTCGGCCTAGGGTTAGGGTTAGGGGACGGGGACGGTTCAGGGTCCAGGTGAGGGTACGACAACGCTCTAGGGGGAGCGTACGTGTGAGGGCGCGGGTTAGTGTCAGCGTACGGGTTAGGATTAGGGGACGGCTGAGGGTCAGGCTTCGGGGAAGGGTTAGGGTTAGGGTTCGGGCTAGGGTTAGGGTTAGGGGACGGGGACGGTTTAGGGTCCAGGTGAGGGTACGACAACGCTCTAGGGGGAGCGTACGTGTGAGGGCGCGGGTTAGTGTCAGCGTACGGGTTAGGATTAGGGGACGGCTGAGGGTCAGGCTTCGGGGAAGGGTTAGGGTTAGGGTTCGGGCTAGGGTTAGGGTTAGGGGACGGGGACGGTTTAGGGTCCAGGTGAGGGTACGACAACGCTCTAGGGGGAGCGTACGTGTGAGGGCGCGGGTTAGTGTCAGCGTACGGGTTAGGATTAGGGGACGGCTGAGGGTCAGGCTTCGGGGAAGGGTGAGGGTTAGGGTTCGGGCTAGGGTTAGGGTTAGGGGACGGGGACGGTTTAGGGTCCAGGTGAGGGTACGACAACGCTCTAGGGGGAGCGTACGTGTGAGGGCGCGGGTTAGTGTCAGCGTACGGGTTAGGATTAGGGGACGGCTGAGGGTCAGGCTTCGGGGAAGGGTTAGGGTTAGGCTTCGGCCTAGGGTTAGGGTTAGGGGACGGGGACGGTTTAGGGTCCAGGTGAGGGTACTACAACGCTCTAGGGGGAGCGTACGTGTGAGGGCGCGGGTTAGTGTCAGCGTACGGGTTAGGATTAGGGGACGGCTGAGGGTCAGGCTTCGGGGAAGGGTTAGGGTTAGGGTTCGGGCTAGGGTTAGGGTTAGGGGACGGGGACGGTTTAGGGTCCAGGTGAGGGTACGACAACGCTCTAGGGGGAGCGTACGTGTGAGGGCGCGGGTTAGTGTCAGCGTACGGGTTAGGATTAGGGGACGGCTGAGGGTCTGGCTTCGGGGAAGGGTTAGGGTTAGGCTTCGGGCTAGGGTTAGGGTTAGGGGACTGGGACGGTTTAGGGTCCAGGTGAGGGTACGACAACGCTCTAGAGGGAGCGTACGTGTGAGGGCGCGGGTTAGTGTCAGCGTACGGGTTAGGATTAGGGGACGGCTGAGGGTCAGGCTTCGGGGAAGGGTTAGGGTTAGGCTTCGGGCTAGGGTTAGGGTTAGGGGACGGGGACGGTTTAGGGTCCAGGTGAGGGTACGACAACGCTCTAGGGGGAGCGTACGTGTGAGGGCGCGGGTTAGTGTCATCGTACGGGTTAGGATTAGGGGACGGCTGAGTGTCAGGCTTCGGGGAAGGGTTAGGGTTAGGGTTCGGGCTAGGGTTAGGGTTAGGGGACGGGGACGGTTTAGGGTCCAGGTGAGGGTACGACAACGCTCTAGGGGGAGCGTACGTGTGAGGGCGCGAGTTAGTGTCAGCGTACGGGTTAGGATTAGGGGACGGCTGAGGGTCAGGCTTCGGGGAAGGGTTAAGGTTAGGGTTCGGGCTAGGGTTAGGGTTAGGGGACGGGGACGGATTAGGGTCCAGGTGAGGGTACGACAACGCTCTAGGGGGAGCGTACGTGTGAGGGCGCGGGTTAGTGTCAGCGTACGGGTTAGGATTAGGGGACGGCTGAGGGTCAGGCTTCGGGGAAGGGTTAGGGTTAGGCTTCGGCCTAGGGTTAGGGTTAGGGGACGGGGACGGTTCAGGGTCCAGGTGAGTGTACGCAACGCTCTAGGGGGAGCGTACGTGTGAGGGCGCGGGTTAGTGTCAGCGTACGGGTTAGGATTAGGGGACGGCTGAGGGTCAGGCTTCGGGGAAGGGTTAGGGTTAGGCTTCGGCCTAGGGTTAGGGTTAGGGGACGGGGACGGTTTAGGGTCCAGGTGAGGGTACGACAACGCTCTAGGGGGAGCGTACGTGTGAGGGCGCGGGTTAGTGTCAGCGTACGGGTTAGGATTAGGGGACGGCTGAGGGTCAGGCTTTGGGGAAGGGTTAGGTTTAGGGTTCGGGCTAGGGTTAGGGTTAGGGGACGGGGACGGTTTAGGGTCCAGGTGAGGGTACGACAACGCTCTAGGGGGAGCGTACGTGTGAGGGCGCGGGTTAGTGTCAGCGTACGGGTTAGGATTAGGGGACGGCTGAGGGTCAGGCTTCGGGGAAGGGTTAGGGTTAGGGTTCGGGCTAGGGTTAGGGTTAGGGGACGGGGACGGTTTAGGGTCCAGGTGAGGGTACGACAACGCTCTAGGGGGAGCGTACGTGTGAGGGCGCGGGTTAGTGTCAGCGTACGGGTTAGGATTAGGGGACGGCTGAGGGTCAGGCTTCGGGGAAGGGTTAGGGATAGGCTTCGGCCTAGGGTTAGGGTTAGGGGACGGGGACGGTTTAGGGTCCAGGTGAGGGTACGACAACGCTCTAGGGGGAGCGTACGTGTGAGGGCGCGGGTTAGTGTCAGCGTACGGGTTAGGATTAGGGGACGGCTGAGGGTCAGGCTTCGGGGAAGGGTGAGGGTTAGGCTTCGGCCTAGGGTTAGGGTTAGGGGACGGGGACGGTTTAGGGTCCAGGTGAGGGTACGACAACGCTCTAGGGGGAGCGTACGTGTGAGGGCACGGGTTAGTGTCAGCGTACGGGTTAGGATTAGGGGACGGCTGAGGGTCAGGCTTCGGGGAATGGTTAGGGCTAGGCTTTGGCCTAGGGTTAGGGTTAGGGGACGGGGACGGTTCAGGGTCCAGGTGAGGGTACGACAACGCTCTAGGGGGAGCGTACGTGTGAGGGCGCGGGTTAGTGTCAGCGTACGGGTTAGGATTAGGGGACGGCTGAGGGTCAGGCTTCGCGGAAGGGTTAGGGTTAGGGTTCGGGCTAGGGTTAGGGTTAGGGGACGGGGACGGTTTAGGGTCCAGGTGAGGGTACGACAACGCTCTAGTGGGAGTGTACGTGTGAGGGCGCGGGTTAGTGTCAGCGTACGGGTTAGGATTAGGGGACGGCTGAGGGTCAGGCTTCGGGGAAGGGTTAGGGTTAGGCTTCGGCCTAGGGTTAGGGTTAGGGGACGGGGACGGTTTAGGGTCCAGGTGAGGGTACGACAACGCTCTAGGGGGAGCGTACGTGTGAGGGCGCGGGTTAGTGTCAGCGTACGGGTTAGGATTAGGGGACGGCTGAGGGTCAGGCTTCGGGGAAGGGTTAGGGTTAGGCTTCGGCCTAGGGTTAGGGTTAGGGGACGGGGACGGTTTAGGGTCCAGGTGAGGGTACGACAACGCTCTAGAGGGAGCGTACGTGTGAGGGCGCGGGTTAGTGTCAGCGTACGGGTTAGGATTAGGGGACGGCTGAGGGTCAGGCTTCGGGGAAGGGTTAGGGTTAGGCTTCGGGCTAGGGTTAGGGTTAGGGGACGGGGACGGTTTAGGGTCCAGGTGAGGGTACGACAACGCTCTAGGGGGAGCGTACGTGTGAGGGCGCGGGTTAGTGTCAGCGTACGGGTTAGGATTAGGGGACGGCTGAGGGTCAGGCTTCGGGGAAGGGTTAGGGTTAGGCTTCGGCCTAGGGTTAGGGTTAGGGGACGGGGACGGTTTAGGGTCCAGGTGAGGGTACGACAACGCTCTAGGGGGAGCGTACGTGTGAGGGCGCGGGTTAGTGTCAGCGTACGGGTTAGGATTAGGGGACGGCTGAGGGTCAGGCTTCGGGGAAGTGTTAGGGTTAGGCTTTGGGCTAGGGTTAGGGTTAGGGGACGGGGACGGTTTAGGGTCCAGGTGAGGGTACGACAACGCTCTAGGGGGAGCGTACGTGTGAGGGCGCGGGTTAGTGTCAGCGTACGGGTTAGGATTAGGGGACGGCTGAGGGTCAGGCTTCGGGGAAAGGTTAGGGTTAGGCTTCGGCCTAGGGTTAGGGTTAGGGGACGGGGACGGTTTAGGGTCCAGGTGAGGGTACGACAACGCTCTAGGGGGAGCGTACGTGTGAGGGCGCGGGTTAGTGTCAGCGTACGGGTTAGGATTAGGGGACGGCTGAGGGTCAGGCTTCGGGGAAGGGTTAGGGTTAGGCTTCGGCCTAGGGTTAGGGTTAGGGGACGGGGACGGTTTAGGGTCCAGGTGAGGGTACGACAACGCTCTAGAGGGAGCGTACGTGTGAGGGCGCGGGTTAGTGTCAGCGTACGGGTTAGGATTAGGGGACGGCTGAGGGTCAGGCTTCGGGGAAGGGTTAGGGTTAGGCTTCGGGCTAGGGTTAGGGTTAGGGGACGGGGACGGTTTAGGGTCCAGGTGAGGGTACGACAACGCTCTAGGGGGAGCGTACGTGTGAGGGCGCGGGTTAGTGTCAGCGTACGGGTTAGGATTAGGGGACGGCTGAGGGTCAGGCTTCGGGGAAGGGTTAGGGTTAGGGTTCGGGCTAGGGTTAGGGTTAGGGGACGGGGACGGTTTAGGGTCCAGGTGAGGGTACGACAACACTCTAGTGGGAGTGTACGTGTGAGGGCGCGGGTTAGTGTCAGCGTACGGGTTAGGATTAGGGGACGGCTGAGGGTCAGGCTTCGGGGAAGGGTTAGGGTTAGGCTTCGGCCTAGGGTTAGGGTTAGGGGACGGGGACGGTTTAGGGTCCAGGTGAGGGTACGACAACGCTCTAGGGGGAGCGTACGTGTGAGGGCGCGGGTTAGTGTCAGCGTACGGGTTAGGATTAGGGGACGGCTGAGGGTCAGGCTTCGGGGAAGTGTTAGGGTTAGGCTTCGGCCTAGGGTTAGGGTTAGGGGACGGGGACGGTTCAGGGTCCAGGTGAGGGTACGACAACGCTCTAGGGGGAGCGTACGTGTGAGGGCGCGGGTTAGTGTCAGCGTACGGGTTAGGATTAGGGGACGGCTGAGGGTCAGGCTTCGGGGAAGGGTTAGGGTTAGGCTTCGGCCTAGGGTTAGGGTTAGGGGACGGGGACGGTTTAGGGTCCAGGTGAGGGTACTACAACGCTCTAGGGGGAGCGTACGTGTGAGGGCGCGGGTTAGTGTCAGCGTACGGGTTAGGATTAGGGGACGGCTGAGGGTCAGGCTTCGGGGAAGGGTTAGGGTTAGGCTTCGGCCTAGGGTTAGGGTTAGGGGACGGGGACGGTTTAGGGTCCAGGTGAGGGTACGACAACGCTCTAGGGGGAGCGTACGTGTGAGGGCACGGGTTAGTGTCAGCGTACGGGTTAGGATTAGGGGACGGCTGAGGGTCAGGCTTCGGGGAAGGGTTAGGGTTAGGCTTCGGGCTAGGGTTAGGGTTAGGGGACTGGGACGGTTTAGGGTCCAGGTGAGGGTACGACAACGCTCTAGACGGAGCGTACGTGTGAGGGCGCGGGTTAGTGTCAGCGTACGGGTTAGGATTAGGGGACGGCTGAACGTCAGGCTTCGGGGAAGGGTTAGGGTTAGGGTTCGGGCTAGGGTTAGGGTTAGGGGACGGGGACGGTTTAGGGTCCAGGTGAGGGTACGACAACGCTCTAGGGGGAGCGTACGTGTGAGGGCGCGGGTTAGTGTCAGCGTACGGGTTAGGATTAGGGGACGGCTGAGGGTCAGGCTTCGGGGAAGGGTTAGGGATAGGCTTCGGCCTAGGGTTAGGGTTAGGGGACGGGGACGGTTTAGGGTCCAGGTGAGGGTACGACAACGCTCTAGGGGGAGCGTACGTGTGAGGGCGCGGGTTAGTGTCAGCGTACGGGTTAGGATTAGGGGACGGCTGAGGGTCAGGCTTCGGGGAAGGGTGAGGGTTAGGGTTCGGGCTAGGGTTAGGGTTAGGGGACGGGGACGGTTTAGGGTCCAGGTGAGGGTACGACAACGCTCTAGGGGGAGCGTACGTGTGAGGGCGCGGGTTAGTGTCAGCGTACGGGTTAGGATTAGGGGACGGCTGAGGGTCAGGCTTCGGGGAAGTGTTAGGGTTAGGCTTCGGCCTAGGGTTAGGGTTAGGGGACGGGGACGGTTCAGGGTCCAGGTGAGGGTACGACAACGCTCTAGGGGGAGCGTACGTGTGAGGGCGCGGGTTAGTGTCAGCGTACGGGTTAGGATTAGGGGACGGCTGAGGGTCAGGCTTCGGGGAAGGGTTAGGGTTAGGCTTCGGCCTAGGGTTAGGGTTAGGGGACGGGGACGGTTTAGGGTCCAGGTGAGGGTACTACAACGCTCTAGGGGGAGCGTACGTGTGAGGGCGCGGGTTAGTGTCAGCGTACGGGTTAGGATTAGGGGACGGCTGAGGGTCAGGCTTCGGGGAAGGGTTAGGGTTAGGCTTCGGCCTAGGGTTAGGGTTAGGGGACGGGGACGGTTTAGGGTCCAGGTGAGGGTACGACAACGCTCTAGGGGGAGCGTACGTGTGAGGGCACGGGTTAGTGTCAGCGTACGGGTTAGGATTAGGGGACGGCTGAGGGTCAGGCTTCGGGGAAGGGTTAGGGTTAGGCTTCGGGCTAGGGTTAGGGTTAGGGGACTGGGACGGTTTAGGGTCCAGGTGAGGGTACGACAACGCTCTAGACGGAGCGTACGTGTGAGGGCGCGGGTTAGTGTCAGCGTACGGGTTAGGATTAGGGGACGGCTGAACGTCAGGCTTCGGGGAAGGGTTAGGGTTAGGGTTCGGGCTAGGGTTAGGGTTAGGGGACGGGGACGGTTTAGGGTCCAGGTGAGGGTACGACAACGCTCTAGGGGGAGCGTACGTGTGAGGGCGCGGGTTAGTGTCAGCGTACGGGTTAGGATTAGGGGACGGCTGAGGGTCAGGCTTCGGGGAAGGGTTAGGGATAGGCTTCGGCCTAGGGTTAGGGTTAGGGGACGGGGACGGTTTAGGGTCCAGGTGAGGGTACGACAACGCTCTAGGGGGAGCGTACGTGTGAGGGCGCGGGTTAGTGTCAGCGTACGGGTTAGGATTAGGGGACGGCTGAGGGTCAGGCTTCGGGGAAGGGTGAGGGTTAGGGTTCGGGCTAGGGTTAGGGTTAGGGGACGGGGACGGTTTAGGGTCCAGGTGAGGGTACGACAACGCTCTAGGGGGAGCGTACGTGTGAGGGCGCGGGTTAGTGTCAGCGTACGGGTTAGGATTAGGGGACGGCTGAGGGTCAGGCTTCGGGGAATGGTTAGGGCTAGGCTTTGGCCTAGGGTTAGGGTTAGGGGACGGGGACGGTTCAGGGTCCAGGTGAGGGTACGACAACGCTCTAGGGGGAGCGTACGTGTGAGGGCGCGGGTTAGTGTCAGCGTACGGGTTAGGATTAGGGGACGGCTGAGGGTCAGGCTTCGGGGAAGGGTTAGGGTTAGGGTTCGGGCTAGGGTTAGGGTTAGGGGACGGGGACGGTTTAGGGTCCAGGTGAGGGTACGACAACGCTCTAGTGGGAGTGTACGTGTGAGGGCGCGGGTTAGTGTCAGCGTACGGGTTAGGATTAGGGGACGGCTGAGGGTCAGGCTTCGGGGAAGGGTTAGGGTTAGGCTTCGGCCTAGGGTTAGGGGACGGGGACGGTTTAGGGTCCAGGTGAGGGTACGACAACGCTCTAGGGGGAGCGTACGTGTGAGGGCGCGGGTTAGTGTCAGCGTACGGGTTAGGATTAGGGGACGGCTGAGGGTCAGGCTTCGGGGAAGGGTTAGGGTTAGGCTTCGGCCTAGGGTTAGGGTTAGGGGACGGGGACGGTTTAGGGTCCAGGTGAGGGTACGACAACGCTCTAGAGGGAGCGTACGTGTGAGGGCGCGGGTTAGTGTCAGCGTACGGGTTAGGATTAGGGGACGGCTGAGGGTCAGGCTTCGGGGAAGGGTTAGGGTTAGGCTTCGGGCTAGGGTTAGGGTTAGGGGACGGGGACGGTTTAGGGTCCAGGTGAGGGTACGACAACGCTCTAGGGGGAGCGTACGTGTGAGGGCGCGGGTTAGTGTCAGCGTACGGGTTAGGATTAGGGGACGGCTGAGGGTCAGGCTTCGGGGAAGGGTTAGGGTTAGGCTTCGGCCTAGGGTTAGGGTTAGGGGACGGGGACGGTTTAGGGTCCAGGTGAGGGTACGACAACGCTCTAGGGGGAGCGTACGTGTCAGGGCGTGGGTTAGTGTCAGCGTACGGGTTAGGATTAGGGGACGGCTGAGTGTCAGGCTTCGGGGAAGGGTTAGGGTTAGGCTTCGGCCTAGGGTTAGGGTTAGGGGACGGGGACGGTTTAGGGTCCAGGTGAGGGTACGACAACGCTCTAGAGGGAGCGTACGTGTGAGGGCGCGGGTTAGTGTCAGCGTACGGGTTAGGATTAGGGGACGGCTGAGGGTCAGGCTTCGGGGAAGGGTTAGGGTTAGGGTTCGGGCTAGGGTTAGGGTTAGGGGACGGGGACGGTTTAGGGTCCAGGTGAGGGTACGACAACGCTCTAGGGGGAGCGTACGTGTGAGGGCGCGGGTTAGTGTCAGCGTACGGGTTAGGATTAGGGGACGGCTGAGGGTCAGGCTTCGGGGAAGTGTTAGGGTTAGGGTTCGGGCTAGGGCTAGGGTTAGGGGACGGGGACGGTTTAGGGTCCAGGTGAGGGTACGACAATGCTCTAGGGGGAGCGTACGTGTGAGGGCGCGGGTTAGTGTCAGCGTACGGGTTAGGATTAGGGGACGGCTGAGGGTCAGGCTTCGGGGAAGGGTGAGGGTTAGGGTTCGGGCTAGGGTTAGGGTTAGGGGACGGGGACGGTTTAGGGTCCAGGTGAGGGTACGACAACGCTCTAGGGGGAGCGTACGTGTGAGGGCGCGGGTTAGTGTCAGCGTACGGGTTAGGATTAGGGGACGGCTGAGGGTCAGGCTTCGGGGAATGGTTAGGGCTAGGCTTTGGCCTAGGGTTAGGGTTAGGGGACGGGGACGGTTCAGGGTCCAGGTGAGGGTACGACAACGCTCTAGGGGGAGCGTACGTGTGAGAGCGCGGGTTAGTGTCAGCGTACGGGTTAGGATTAGGGGACGGCTGAGGGTCAGGCTTCGGGGAAGGGTTAGGGTTAGGGTTCGAGCTAGGGTTAGGGTTAGGGGACGGGGACGGTTTAGGGTCCAGGTGAGGGTACGACAACGCTCTAGGGGGAACGTACGTGTGAGGGCGCGGGTTAGTGTCAGCGTACGGGTTAGGATTAGGGGACGGCTGAGGGTCAGGCTTCGGGGAAGGGTTAGGGTTAGGCTTCGGCCTAGGGTTAGGGTTAGGGGACGGGGACGGTTCAGGGTCCAGGTGAGGGTACGACAACGCTCTAGGGGGAGCGTACGTGTGAGGGCGCGGGTTAGTGTCAGCGTACGGGTTAGGATTAGGGGACGGCTGAGGGTCAGGCTTCGGGGAAGGGTTAGGGTTAGGCTTCGGCCTAGGGTTAGGGTTAGGGGACGGGGACGGTTTAGGGTCTAGGTGAGGGTACGATATCGCTCTAGGGGGAGCGTACGTGTGAGGGCGCGTGTTAGTGTCAGCGTACGGGTTAGGATTAGTGGACGGCTGAGGGTCAGGCTTCGAGGAAGGGTTAGGGTTAGGCTTCGGGCTAGGGTTAGGGTTAGGGGACTGGGACGGTTTAGGGTCCAGGTGAGGGTACGACAACGCTCTAGAGGGAGCGTACGTGTGAGGGCGCGGGTTAGTGTCAGCGTACGGGTTAGGATTAGGGGACGGCTGAGGGTCAGGCTTCGGGGAAGGGTTAGGGTTAGGGTTCGGGCTAGGGTTAGGGTTAGGGGACGGGGACGGTTTAGGGTCCAGGTGAGGGTACGACAACGCTCTAGGGGGAGCGTACGTGTGAGGGCGCGGGTTAGTGTCAGCGTACGGGTTAGGATTAGGGGACGGCTGAGGGTTAGGCTTCGGGGAAGGGTTAGGGTTAGGGTTCGGGCTAGGGTTAGGGTTAGGGGACGGGGACGGTTTAGGGTCCAGGTGAGGGTACGACAACGCTCTAGGGGGAGCGTACGTGTGAGGGCGCGGGTTAGTGTCAGCGTACGGGTTAGGATTAGGGGACGGCTGCGGGTCAGGCTTCGGGGAAGCGTTAAGGTTAGGGTTCGGGCTAGGGTTAGGGTTAGGGGACGGGGACGGTTTAGGGTCCAGGTGAGGGTACGACAACGCTCTAGGGGGAGCGTACGTGTGAGGGCGCGGGTTAGTGTCAGCGTACGGGTTAGGATTAGGGGACGGCTGAGGGTCAGGCTTCGGGGAAGGGTTAAGGTTAGGGTTCGGGCTAGGGTTAGGGTTAGGGGACGGGGACGGATCAGGGTCCAGGTGAGGGTACGACAACGCTCTAGGGGGAGCGTACGTGTGAGGGCGCGGGTTAGTGTCAGCGTACGGGTTAGGATTAGGGGACTGCTGAGGGTCAGGCTTCGGGGAAGGGTTAGGGTTAGGCTTCGGCCTAGGGTTAGGGTTAGGGAACGGGGACGGTTCAGGGTCCAGGTGAGGGTACGACAACGCTCTAGGGGGAGCGTACGTGTGAGGGCGCGGGTTAGTGTCAGCGTACGGGTTAGGATTAGGGGACGGCTGAGGGTCAGGCTTCGGGGAAGGGTTAGGGTTAGGGTTCGGGCTAGGGTTAGGGTTAGGGGACGGGGACGGTTTAGGGTCCAGGTGAGGGTACGACAACGCTCTAGGGGGAGCGTACGTGTGAGGGCGCGGGTTAGTGTCAGCGTACGGTTTAGGATTAGGGGACGGCTGAGGGTCAGGCTTTGGGGAAGGGTTAAGGTTAGGGTTCGGGCTAGGGTTAGGGTTAGGGGACGGGGACGGATTAGGGTCCAGGTGAGGGTACGACAACGCTCTAGGGGGAGCGTACGTGTGAGGGCGCGGGTTAGTGTCAGCGTACGGGTTAGGATTAGGGGACGGCTGAGGGTCAGGTTTCGGGGAAGGGTTAGGGTTAGGCTTCGGCCTAGGGTTAGGGTTAGGGGACGGGGACGGTTCAGGGTCCAGGTGAGGGTACGACAACGCTCTAGGGGGAGCGTACGTGTGAGGGCGCGGGTTAGTGTCAGCGTACGGGTTAGGATTAGGGGACGGCTGAGGGTCAGGCTTCGGGGAAGGGTTAGGGTTAGGGTTCGGGCTAGGGTTAGGGTTAGGGGACGGGGACGGTTTAGGGTCCAGGTGAGGGTACGACAACGCTCTAGGGGGAGCGTACGTGTGAGGGCGCGGGTTAGTGTCAGCGTACGGGTTAGGATTAGGGGACGGCTGAGGGTCAGGCTTCGGGGAAGGGTTAGGGTTAGGGTTCGGGCTAGGGTTAGGGTTAGGGGACGGGGACGGTTTAGGGTCCAGGTGAGGGTACGACAACGCTCTAGGGGGAGCGTACGTGTGAGGGCGCGGGTTAGTGTCAGCGTACGGGTTAGGATTAGGGGACGGCTGAGGGTCAGGCTTCGGGGAAGGGTGAGGGTTAGGGTTCGGGCTAGGGTTAGGGTTAGGGGACGGGGACGGTTTAGGGTCCAGGTGAGGGTACGACAACGCTCTAGGGGGAGCGTACGTGTGAGGGCGCGGGTTAGTGTCAGCGTACGGGTTAGGATTAGGGGACGGCTGAGGGTCAGGCTTCGGGGAAGGGTTAGGGTTAGGCTTCGGCCTAGGGTTAGGGTTAGGGGACGGGGACGGTTTAGGGTCCAGGTGAGGGTACTACAACGCTCTAGGGGGAGCGTACGTGTGAGGGCGCGGGTTAGTGTCAGCGTACGGGTTAGGATTAGGGGACGGCTGAGGGTCAGGCTTCGGGGAAGGGTTAGGGTTAGGGTTCGGGCTAGGGTTAGGGTTAGGGGACGGGGACGGTTTAGGGTCCAGGTGAGGGTACGACAACGCTCTAGGGGGAGCGTACGTGTGAGGGCGCGGGTTAGTGTCAGCGTACGGGTTAGGATTAGGGGACGGCTGAGGGTCTGGCTTCGGGGAAGGGTTAGGGTTAGGCTTCGGGCTAGGGTTAGGGTTAGGGGACTGGGACGGTTTAGGGTCCAGGTGAGGGTACGACAACGCTCTAGAGGGAGCGTACGTGTGAGGGCGCGGGTTAGTGTCAGCGTACGGGTTAGGATTAGGGGACGGCTGAGGGTCAGGCTTCGGGGAAGGGTTAGGGTTAGGCTTCGGGCTAGGGTTAGGGTTAGGGGACGGGGACGGTTTAGGGTCCAGGTGAGGGTACGACAACGCTCTAGGGGGAGCGTACGTGTGAGGGCGCGGGTTAGTGTCATCGTACGGGTTAGGATTAGGGGACGGCTGAGTGTCAGGCTTCGGGGAAGGGTTAGGGTTAGGGTTCGGGCTAGGGTTAGGGTTAGGGGACGGGGACGGTTTAGGGTCCAGGTGAGGGTACGACAACGCTCTAGGGGGAGCGTACGTGTGAGGGCGCGAGTTAGTGTCAGCGTACGGGTTAGGATTAGGGGACGGCTGAGGGTCAGGCTTCGGGGAAGGGTTAAGGTTAGGGTTCGGGCTAGGGTTAGGGTTAGGGGACGGGGACGGATTAGGGTCCAGGTGAGGGTACGACAACGCTCTAGGGGGAGCGTACGTGTGAGGGCGCGGGTTAGTGTCAGCGTACGGGTTAGGATTAGGGGACGGCTGAGGGTCAGGCTTCGGGGAAGGGTTAGGGTTAGGCTTCGGCCTAGGGTTAGGGTTAGGGGACGGGGACGGTTCAGGGTCCAGGTGAGTGTACGCAACGCTCTAGGGGGAGCGTACGTGTGAGGGCGCGGGTTAGTGTCAGCGTACGGGTTAGGATTAGGGGACGGCTGAGGGTCAGGCTTCGGGGAAGGGTTAGGGTTAGGCTTCGGCCTAGGGTTAGGGTTAGGGGACGGGGACGGTTTAGGGTCCAGGTGAGGGTACGACAACGCTCTAGGGGGAGCGTACGTGTGAGGGCGCGGGTTAGTGTCAGCGTACGGGTTAGGATTAGGGGACGGCTGAGGGTCAGGCTTTGGGGAAGGGTTAGGTTTAGGGTTCGGGCTAGGGTTAGGGTTAGGGGACGGGGACGGTTTAGGGTCCAGGTGAGGGTACGACAACGCTCTAGGGGGAGCGTACGTGTGAGGGCGCGGGTTAGTGTCAGCGTACGGGTTAGGATTAGGGGACGGCTGAGGGTCAGGCTTCGGGGAAGGGTTAGGGTTAGGGTTCGGGCTAGGGTTAGGGTTAGGGGACGGGGACGGTTTAGGGTCCAGGTGAGGGTACGACAACGCTCTAGGGGGAGCGTACGTGTGAGGGCGCGGGTTAGTGTCAGCGTACGGGTTAGGATTAGGGGACGGCTGAGGGTCAGGCTTCGGGGAAGGGTTAGGGATAGGCTTCGGCCTAGGGTTAGGGTTAGGGGACGGGGACGGTTTAGGGTCCAGGTGAGGGTACGACAACGCTCTAGGGGGAGCGTACGTGTGAGGGCGCGGGTTAGTGTCAGCGTACGGGTTAGGATTAGGGGACGGCTGAGGGTCAGGCTTCGGGGAAGGGTGAGGGTTAGGGTTCGGGCTAGGGTTAGGGTTAGGGGACGGGGACGGTTTAGGGTCCAGGTGAGGGTACGACAACGCTCTAGGGGGAGCGTACGTGTGAGGGCACGGGTTAGTGTCAGCGTACGGGTTAGGATTAGGGGACGGCTGAGGGTCAGGCTTCGGGGAATGGTTAGGGCTATGCTTTGGCCTAGGGTTAGGGTTAGGGGACGGGGACGGTTCAGGGTCCAGGTGAGGGTACGACAACGCTCTAGGGGGAGCGTACGTGTGAGGGCGCGGGTTAGTGTCAGCGTACGGGTTAGGATTAGGGGACGGCTGAGGGTCAGGCTTCGCGGAAGGGTTAGGGTTAGGGTTCGGGCTAGGGTTAGGGTTAGGGGACGGGGACGGTTTAGGGTCCAGGTGAGGGTACGACAACGCTCTAGTGGGAGTGTACGTGTGAGGGCGCGGGTTAGTGTCAGCGTACGGGTTAGGATTAGGGGACGGCTGAGGGTCAGGCTTCGGGGAAGGGTTAGGGTTAGGCTTCGGCCTAGGGTTAGGGTTAGGGGACGGGGACGGTTTAGGGTCCAGGTGAGGGTACGACAACGCTCTAGGGGGAGCGTACGTGTGAGGGCGCGGGTTAGTGTCAGCGTACGGGTTAGGATTAGGGGACGGCTGAGGGTCAGGCTTCGGGGAAGGGTTAGGGTTAGGCTTCGGCCTAGGGTTAGGGTTAGGGGACGGGGACGGTTTAGGGTCCAGGTGAGGGTACGACAACGCTCTAGAGGGAGCGTACGTGTGAGGGCGCGGGTTAGTGTCAGCGTACGGGTTAGGATTAGGGGACGGCTGAGGGTCAGGCTTCGGGGAAGGGTTAGGGTTAGGCTTCGGGCTAGGGTTAGGGTTAGGGGACGGGGACGGTTTAGGGTCCAGGTGAGGGTACGACAACGCTCTAGGGGGAGCGTACGTGTGAGGGCGCGGGTTAGTGTCAGCGTACGGGTTAGGATTAGGGGACGGCTGAGGGTCAGGCTTCGGGGAAGGGTTAGGGTTAGGGTTCGGGCTAGGGTTAGGGTTAGGGGACGGGGACGGTTTAGGGTCCAGGTGAGGGTACGACAACACTCTAGTGGGAGTGTACGTGTGAGGGCGCGGGTTAGTGTCAGCGTACGGGTTAGGATTAGGGGACGGCTGAGGGTCAGGCTTCGGGGAAGGGTTAGGGTTAGGCTTCGGCCTAGGGTTAGGGTTAGGGGACGGGGACGGTTTAGGGTCCAGGTGAGGGTACGACAACGCTCTAGGGGGAGCGTACGTGTGAGGGCGCGGGTTAGTGTCAGCGTACGGGTTAGGATTAGGGGACGGCTGAGGGTCAGGCTTCGGGGAAGTGTTAGGGTTAGGCTTTGGGCTAGGGTTAGGGTTAGGGGACGGGGACGGTTTAGGGTCCAGGTGAGGGTACGACAACGCTCTAGGGGGAGCGTACGTGTGAGGGCGCGGGTTAGTGTCAGCGTACGGGTTAGGATTAGGGGACGGCTGAGGGTCAGGCTTCGGGGAAGGGTTAGGGTTAGGGTTCGGGCTAGGGTTAGGGTTAGGGGACGGGGACGGTTTAGGGTCCAGGTGAGGGTACGACAACGCTCTAGGGGGAGCGTACGTGTGAGGGCGCGGGTTAGTGTCAGCGTACGGGTTAGGATTAGGGGACGGCTGAGGGTCAGGCTTCGGGGAAGTGTTAGGGTTAGGCTTCGGCCTAGGGTTAGGGTTAGGGGACGGGGACGGTTCAGGGTCCAGGTGAGGGTACGACAACGCTCTAGGGGGAGCGTACGTGTGAGGGCGCGGGTTAGTGTCAGCGTACGGGTTAGGATTAGGGGACGGCTGAGGGTCAGGCTTCGGGGAAGGGTTAGGGTTAGGCTTCGGCCTAGGGTTAGGGTTAGGGGACGGGGACGGTTTAGGATCCAGGTGAGGGTACTACAACGCTCTAGGGGGAGCGTACGTGTGAGGGCGCGGGTTAGTGTCAGCGTACGGGTTAGGATTAGGGGACGGCTGAGGGTCAGGCTTCGGGGAAGGGTTAGGGTTAGGCTTCGGCCTAGGGTTAGGGTTAGGGGACGGGGACGGTTTAGGGTCCAGGTGAGGGTACGACAACGCTCTAGGGGGAGCGTACGTGTGAGGGCACGGGTTAGTGTCAGCGTACGGGTTAGGATTAGGGGACGGCTGAGGGTCAGGCTTCGGGGAAGGGTTAGGGTTAGGCTTCGGGCTAGGGTTAGGGTTAGGGGACTGGGACGGTTTAGGGTCCAGGTGAGGGTACGACAACGCTCTAGACGGAGCGTACGTGTGAGGGCGCGGGTTAGTGTCAGCGTACGGGTTAGGATTAGGGGACTGCTGAACGTCAGGCTTCGGGGAAGGGTTAGGGTTAGGGTTCGGGCTAGGGTTAGGGTTAGGGGACGGGGACGGTTTAGGGTCCAGGTGAGGGTACGACAACGCTCTAGGGGGAGCGTACGTGTGAGGGCGCGGGTTAGTGTCAGCGTACGGGTTAGGATTAGGGGACGGCTGAGGGTCAGGCTTCGGGGAAGGGTTAGGGATAGGCTTCGGCCTAGGGTTAGGGTTAGGGGACGGGGACGGTTTAGGGTCCAGGTGAGGGTACGACAACGCTCTAGGGGGAGCGTACGTGTGAGGGCGCGGGTTAGTGTCAGCGTACGGGTTAGGATTAGGGGACGGCTGAGGGTCAGGCTTCGGGGAAGGGTGAGGGTTAGGGTTCGGGCTAGGGTTAGGGTTAGGGGACGGGGACGGTTTAGGGTCCAGGTGAGGGTACGACAACGCTCTAGGGGGAGCGTACGTGTGAGGGCGCGGGTTAGTGTCAGCGTACGGGTTAGGATTAGGGGACGGCTGAGGGTCAGGCTTCGGGGAAGTGTTAGGGTTAGGCTTCGGCCTAGGGTTAGGGTTAGGGGACGGGGACGGTTCAGGGTCCAGGTGAGGGTACGACAACGCTCTAGGGGGAGCGTACGTGTGAGGGCGCGGGTTAGTGTCAGCGTACGGGTTAGGATTAGGGGACGGCTGAGGGTCAGGCTTCGGGGAAGGGTTAGGGTTAGGCTTCGGCCTAGGGTTAGGGTTAGGGGACGGGGACGGTTTAGGGTCCAGGTGAGGGTACTACAACGCTCTAGGGGGAGCGTACGTGTGAGGGCGCGGGTTAGTGTCAGCGTACGGGTTAGGATTAGGGGACGGCTGAGGGTCAGGCTTCGGGGAAGGGTTAGGGTTAGGCTTCGGCCTAGGGTTAGGGTTAGGGGACGGGGACGGTTTAGGGTCCAGGTGAGGGTACGACAACGCTCTAGGGGGAGCGTACGTGTGAGGGCACGGGTTAGTGTCAGCGTACGGGTTAGGATTAGGGGACGGCTGAGGGTCAGGCTTCGGGGAAGGGTTAGGGTTAGGCTTCGGGCTAGGGTTAGGGTTAGGGGACTGGGACGGTTTAGGGTCCAGGTGAGGGTACGACAACGCTCTAGACGGAGCGTACGTGTGAGGGCGCGGGTTAGTGTCAGCGTACGGGTTAGGATTAGGGGACGGCTGAACGTCAGGCTTCGGGGAAGGGTTAGGGTTAGGGTTCGGGCTAGGGTTAGGGTTAGGGGACGGGGACGGTTTAGGGTCCAGGTGAGGGTACGACAACGCTCTAGGGGGAGCGTACGTGTGAGGGCGCGGGTTAGTGTCAGCGTACGGGTTAGGATTAGGGGACGGCTGAGGGTCAGGCTTCGGGGAAGGGTTAGGGATAGGCTTCGGCCTAGGGTTAGGGTTAGGGGACGGGGACGGTTTAGGGTCCAGGTGAGGGTACGACAACGCTCTAGGGGGAGCGTACGTGTGAGGGCGCGGGTTAGTGTCAGCGTACGGGTTAGGATTAGGGGACGGCTGAGGGTCAGGCTTCGGGGAAGGGTGAGGGTTAGGGTTCGGGCTAGGGTTAGGGTTAGGGGACGGGGACGGTTTAGGGTCCAGGTGAGGGTACGACAACGCTCTAGGGGGAGCGTACGTGTGAGGGCGCGGGTTAGTGTCAGCGTACGGGTTAGGATTAGGGGACGGCTGAGGGTCAGGCTTCGGGGAATGGTTAGGGCTAGGCTTTGGCCTAGGGTTAGGGTTAGGGGACGGGGACGGTTCAGGGTCCAGGTGAGGGTACGACAACGCTCTAGGGGGAGCGTACGTGTGAGGGCGCGGGTTAGTGTCAGCGTACGGGTTAGGATTAGGGGACGGCTGAGGGTCAGGCTTCGGGGAAGGGTTAGGGTTAGGGTTCGGGCTAGGGTTAGGGTTAGGGGACGGGGACGGTTTAGGGTCCAGGTGAGGGTACGACAACGCTCTAGTGGGAGTGTACGTGTGAGGGCGCGGGTTAGTGTCAGCGTACGGGTTAGGATTAGGGGACGGCTGAGGGTCAGGCTTCGGGGAAGGGTTAGGGTTAGGCTTCGGCCTAGGGTTAGGGTTAGGGGACGGGGACGGTTTAGGGTCCAGGTGAGGGTACGACAACGCTCTAGGGGGAGCGTACGTGTGAGGGCGCGGGTTAGTGTCAGCGTACGGGTTAGGATTAGGGGACGGCTGAGGGTCAGGCTTCGGGGAAGGGTTAGGGTTAGGCTTCGGCCTAGGGTTAGGGTTAGGGGACGGGGACGGTTTAGGGTCCAGGTGAGGGTACGACAACGCTCTAGAGGGAGCGTACGTGTGAGGGCGCGGGTTAGTGTCAGCGTACGGGTTAGGATTAGGGGACGGCTGAGGGTCAGGCTTCGGGGAAGGGTTAGGGTTAGGCTTCGGGCTAGGGTTAGGGTTAGGGGACGGGGACGGTTTAGGGTCCAGGTGAGGGTACGACAACGCTCTAGGGGGAGCGTACGTGTGAGGGCGCGGGTTAGTGTCAGCGTACGGGTTAGGATTAGGGGACGGCTGAGGGTCAGGCTTCGGGGAAGGGTTAGGGTTAGGGTTCGGGCTAGGGTTAGGGTTAGGGGACGGGGACGGTTTAGGGTCCAGGTGAGGGTACGACAACGCTCTAGTGGGAGTGTACGTGTGAGGGCGCGGGTTAGTGTCAGCGTACGGGTTAGGATTAGGGGACGGCTGAGGGTCAGGCTTCGGGGAAGGGTTAGGGTTAGGCTTCGGCCTAGGGTTAGGGTTAGGGGACGGGGACGGTTTAGGGTCCAGGTGAGGGTACGACAACGCTCTAGGGGGAGCGTACGTGTGAGGGCGCGGGTTAGTGTCAGCGTACGGGTTAGGATTAGGGGACGGCTGAGGGTCAGGCTTCGGGGAAGTGTTAGGGTTAGGCTTTGGGCTAGGGTTAGGGTTAGGGGACGGGGACGGTTTAGGGTCCAGGTGAGGGTACGACAACGCTCTAGGGGGAGCGTACGTGTGAGGGCGCGGGTTAGTGTCAGCGTACGGGTTAGGATTAGGGGACGGCTGAGGGTCAGGCTTCGGGGAAGGGTTAGGGTTAGGCTTCGGCCTAGGGTTAGGGTTAGGGGACGGGGACGGTTTAGGGTCCAGGTGAGGGTACTACAACGCTCTAGGGGGAGCGTACGTGTGAGGGCGCGGGTTAGTGTCAGCGTACGGGTTAGGATTAGGGGACGGCTGAGGGTCAGGCTTCGGGGAAGGGTTAGGGTTAGGCTTCGGCCTAGGGTTAGGGTTAGGGGACGGGGACGGTTTAGGGTCCAGGTGAGGGTACGACAACGCTCTAGGGGGAGCGTACGTGTGAGGGCACGGGTTAGTGTCAGCGTACGGGTTAGGATTAGGGGACGGCTGAGGGTCAGGCTTCGGGGAAGGGTTAGGGTTAGGCTTCGGGCTAGGGTTAGGGTTAGGGGACTGGGACGGTTTAGGGTCCAGGTGAGGGTACGACAACGCTCTAGACGGAGCGTACGTGTGAGGGCGCGGGTTAGTGTCAGCGTACGGGTTAGGATTAGGGGACGGCTGAACGTCAGGCTTCGGGGAAGGGTTAGGGTTAGGGTTCGGGCTAGGGTTAGGGTTAGGGGACGGGGACGGTTTAGGGTCCAGGTGAGGGTACGACAACGCTCTAGGGGGAGCGTACGTGTGAGGGCGCGGGTTAGTGTCAGCGTACGGGTTAGGATTAGGGGACGGCTGAGGGTCAGGCTTCGGGGAAGGGTTAGGTTTAGGGTTCGGGCTAGGGTTAGGGTTAGGGGACGGGGACGGTTTAGGGTCCAGGTGAGGGTACGACAACGCTCTAGGGGGAGCGTACGTGTGAGGGCGCGGGTTAGTGTCAGCGTACGGGTTAGGATTAGGGGACGGCTGAGGGTCAGGCTTCGGGGAAGGGTTAGGGTTAGGGTTCGGGCTAGGGTTAGGGTTAGGGGACGGGGACGGTTTAGGGTCCAGGTGAGGGTACGACAACGCTCTAGGGGGAGCGTACGTGTGAGGGCGCGGGTTAGTGTCAGCGTACGGGTTAGGATTAGGGGACGGCTGAGGGTCAGGCTTCGGGGAAGGGTTAGGGTTAGGCTTCGGCCTAGGGTTAGGGTTAGGGGACGGGGACGGTTTAGGGTCCAGGTGAGGGTACGACAACGCTCTAGGGGGAGCGTATGTGTGAGGGCGCGGGTTAGTGTCAGCGTACGGGTTAGGATTAGGGGACGGCTGAGGGTCAGGCTTCGGGGAAGGGTGAGGGTTAGGGTTCGGGCTAGGGTTAGGGTTAGGGGACGGGGACGGTTTAGGGTCCAGGTGAGGGTACGACAACGCTCTAGGGGGAGTGTACGTGTGAGGGCGCGGGTTAGTGTCAGCGTACGGGTTAGGATTAGGGGACGGCTGAGGGTCAGGCTTCGGGGAATGGTTAGGGCTAGGCTTTGGCCTAGGGTTAGGGTTAGGGGCCGGGGACGGTTCAGGGTCCAGGTGAGGATACAACAACGCTCTAGGGGGAGCGTACGTGTGAGAGCGCGGGTTAGTGTCAGCGTACGGGTTAGGATTAGGGGACGGCTGAGGGTCAGGCTTCGGGGAAGGGATAGGGTTAGGGTTCGGGCTAGGGTTAGGGTTAGGGGACGGGGACGGTTTAGGGTCCAGGTGAGGGTACGACAACGCTCTAGGGGGAACGTACGTGTGAGGGCGCGGGTTAGTGTCAGCGTACGGGTTAGGATTAGGGGACGGCTGAGTGTCAGGCTTCGGGGAAGGGTTAGGGTTAGGGTTCGGGCTAGGGTTAGGGTTAGGGGACGGGGACGGTTTAGGGTCCAGGTGAGGGTACGACAACGCTCTAGTGGGAGTGTACGTGTGAGGGCGCGGGTTAGTGTCAGCGTACGGGTTAGGATTAGGGGACGGCTGAGGGTCAGGCTTCGGGGAAGGGTTAGGGTTAGGCTTCGGCCTAGGGTTAGGGTTAGGGGACGGGGACGGTTTAGGGTCCAGGTGAGGGTACGACAACGCTCTAGGGGGAGCGTACGTGTGAGGGCGCGGGTTAGTGTCAGCGTACGGGTTAGGATTAGGGGACGGCTGAGGGTCAGGCTTCGGGGAAGGGTTAGGGTTAGGCTTCGGGCTAGGGTTAGGGTTAGGGGACGGGGACGGTTTAGGGTCCAGGTGAGGGTACGACAACGCTCTAGAGGGAGCGTACGTGTGAGGGCGCGGGTTAGTGTCAGCGTACGGGTTAGGATTAGGGGACGGCTGAGGGTCAGGCTTCGGGGAAGTGTTAGGGTTAGGGTTCGGGCTAGGGTTAGGGTTAGGGGACGGGGACGGTTCAGGGTCCAGGTGAGGGTACGACAACGCTCTAGGGGGAGCGTACGTGTGAGGGCGCGGATTAGTGTCAGCGTACGGGTTAGGATTAGGGGACGGCTGAGGGTCAGGCTTCGGGGAAGGGTTAGGGTTAGGCTTCGGCCTAGGGTTAGGGTTAGGGGACGGGGACGGTTTAGGGTCCAGGTGAGGGTACTACAACGCTCTAGGGGGAGCGTACGTGTGAGGGCGCGGGTTAGTGTCAGCGTACGGGTTAGGATTAGGGGACGGCTGAGGGTCAGGCTTCGGGGAAGGGTTAGGGTTAGGCTTCGGCCTAGGGTTAGGGTTAGGGGACGGGGACGGTTTAGGGTCCAGGTGAGGGTACGACAACGCTCTAGGGGGAGCGTACGTGTGAGGGCGCGGGTTAGTGTCAGCGTACGGGTTAGGATTAGGGTACGGCTGAGGGTCAGGCTTCGGGGAAGGGTTAGGGTTAGGCTTCGGGCTAGGGTTAGGATTAGGGGACTGGGACGGTTTAGGGTCCAGGTGAGGGTACGACAACGCTCTAGAGGGAGCGTACGTGTGAGGGCGCGGGTTAGTGTCAGCGTACGGGTTAGGATTAGGGGACGGCTGAGGGTCAGGCTTCGGGGAAGGGTTAGGGTTAGGGTTCGGGCTAGGGTTAGGGTTAGGGGACGGGGACGGTTTAGGGTCCAGGTGAGGGTACGACAACGCTCTAGGGGGAGCGTACGTGTGAGGGCGCGGGTTAGTGTCAGCGTACGGGTTAGGATTAGGGGACGGCTGAGGGTCAGGCTTCGGGGAAGGGTTAGGGTTAGGGTTCGGGCTAGGGTTAGGGTTAGGGGACGGGGACGGTTTAGGGTCCAGGTGAGGGTACGACAACGCTCTAGGGGGAGCGTACGTGTGAGGGCGCGGGTTAGTGTCAGCGTACGGGTTAGGATTAGGGGACGGCTGAGGGTCAGGCTTCGGGGAAGGGTTAGGGTTAGGGTTCGGGCTAGGGTTAGGGTTAGGGGACGGGGACGGTTTAGGGTCCAGGTGAGGGTACGACAACGCTCTAGGGGGAGCGTACGTGTGAGGGCGCGGGTTAGTGTCAGCGTACGGGTTAGGATTAGGGGACGGCTGAGGGTCAGGCTTCGGGGAAGGGTTAGGGTTAGGCTTCGGCCTAGGGTTAGGGTTAGGGGACGGGGACGGTTTAGGGTCCAGGTGAGGGTACGACAACGCTCTAGGGGGAGCGTATGTGTGAGGGCGCGGGTTAGTGTCAGCGTACGGGTTAGGATTAGGGGACGGCTGAGGGTCAGGCTTCGGGGAAGGGTGAGGGTTAGGGTTCGGGCTAGGGTTAGGGTTAGGGGACGGGGACGGTTTAGGGTCCAGGTGAGGGTACGACAACGCTCTAGGGGGAGCGTACGTGTGAGGGCGCGGGTTAGTGTCAGCGTACGGGTTAGGATTAGGGGACGGCTGAGGGTCAGGCTTCGGGGAATGGTTAGGGCTAGGCTTTGGCCTAGGGTTAGGGTTAGGGGCCGGGGACGGTTCAGGGTCCAGGTGAGGATACGACAACGCTCTAGGGGGAGCGTACGTGTGAGAGCGCGGGTTAGTGTCAGCGTACGGGTTAGGATTAGGGGACGGCTGAGGGTCAGGCTTCGGGGAAGGGATAGGGTTAGGGTTCGGGCTAGGGTTAGGGTTAGGGGACGGGGACGGTTTAGGGTCCAGGTGAGGGTACGACAACGCTCTAGGGGGAACGTACGTGTGAGGGCGCGGGTTAGTGTCAGCGTACGGGTTAGGATTAGGGGACGGCTGAGTGTCAGGCTTCGGGGAAGGGTTAGGGTTAGGGTTCGGGCTAGGGTTAGGGTTAGGGGACGGGGACGGTTTAGGGTCCAGGTGAGGGTACGACAACGCTCTAGTGGGAGTGTACGTGTGAGGGCGCGGGTTAGTGTCAGCGTACGGGTTAGGATTAGGGGACGGCTGAGGGTCAGGCTTCGGGGAAGGGTTAGGGTTAGGCTTCGGCCTAGGGTTAGGGTTAGGGGACGGGGACGGTTTAGGGTCCAGGTGAGGGTACGACAACGCTCTAGGGGGAGCGTACGTGTGAGGGCGCGGGTTAGTGTCAGCGTACGGGTTAGGATTAGGGGACGGCTGAGGGTCAGGCTTCGGGGAAGGGTTAGGGTTAGGCTTCGGGCTAGGGTTAGGGTTAGGGGACGGGGACGGTTTAGGGTCCAGGTGAGGGTACGACAACGCTCTAGAGGGAGCGTACGTGTGAGGGCGCGGGTTAGTGTCAGCGTACGGGTTAGGATTAGGGGACGGCTGAGGGTCAGGCTTCGGGGAAGTGTTAGGGTTAGGGTTCGGGCTAGGGTTAGGGTTAGGGGACTGGGACGGTTCAGGGTCCAGGTGAGGGTACGACAACGCTCTAGGGGGAGCGTACGTGTGAGGGCGCGGATTAGTGTCAGCGTACGGGTTAGGATTAGGGGACGGCTGAGGGTCAGGCTTCGGGGAAGGGTTAGGGTTAGGCTTCGGCCTAGGGTTAGGGTTAGGGGACGGGGACGGTTTAGGGTCCAGGTGAGGGTACTACAACGCTCTAGGGGGAGCGTACGTGTGAGGGCGCGGGTTAGTGTCAGCGTACGGGTTAGGATTAGGGGACGGCTGAGGGTCAGGCTTCGGGGAAGGGTTAGGGTTAGGCTTCGGCCTAGGGTTAGGGTTAGGGGACGGGGACGGTTTAGGGTCCAGGTGAGGGTACGACAACGCTCTAGGGGGAGCGTACGTGTGAGGGCGCGGGTTAGTGTCAGCGTACGGGTTAGGATTAGGGTACGGCTGAGGGTCAGGCTTCGGGGAAGGGTTAGGGTTAGGCTTCGGGCTAGGGTTAGGATTAGGGGACTGGGACGGTTTAGGGTCCAGGTGAGGGTACGACAACGCTCTAGAGGGAGCGTACGTGTGAGGGCGCGGGTTAGTGTCAGCGTACGGGTTAGGATTAGGGGACGGCTGAGGGTCAGGCTTCGGGGAAGGGTTAGGGTTAGGGTTCGGGCTAGGGTTAGGGTTAGGGGACGGGGACGGTTTAGGGTCCAGGTGAGGGTACGACAACGCTCTAGGGGGAGCGTACGTGTGAGGGCGCGGGTTAGTGTCAGCGTACGGGTTAGGATTAGGGGACGGCTGAGGGTCAGGCTTCGGGGAAGGGTTAGGGTTAGGGTTCGGGCTAGGGTTAGGGTTAGGGGACGGGGACGGTTTAGGGTCCAGGTGAGGGTACGACAACGCTCTAGGGGGAGCGTACGTGTGAGGGCGCGGGTTAGTGTCAGCGTACGGGTTAGGATTAGGGGACGGCTGAGGGTCAGGCTTCGGGGAAGGGTTAGGGTTAGGGTTCGGGCTAGGGTTAGGGTTAGGGGACGGGGACGGTTTAGGGTCCAGGTGAGGGTACGACAACGCTCTAGGGGGAGCGTACGTGTGAGGGCGCGGGTTAGTGTCAGCGTACGGGTTAGGATTAGGGGACGGCTGAGGGTCAGGCTTCGGGGAAGGGTTAGGGTTAGGCTTCGGCCTAGGGTTAGGGTTAGGGGACGGGGACGGTTTAGGGTCCAGGTGAGGGTACGACAACGCTCTAGGGGGAGCGTATGTGTGAGGGCGCGGGTTAGTGTCAGCGTACGGGTTAGGATTAGGGGACGGCTGAGGGTCAGGCTTCGGGGAAGGGTGAGGGTTAGGGTTCGGGCTAGGGTTAGGGTTAGGGGACGGGGACGGTTTAGGGTCCAGGTGAGGGTACGACAACGCTCTAGGGGGAGCGTACGTGTGAGGGCGCGGGTTAGTGTCAGCGTACGGGTTAGGATTAGGGGACGGCTGAGGGTCAGGCTTCGGGGAATGGTTAGGGCTAGGCTTTGGCCTAGGGTTAGGGTTAGGGGCCGGGGACGGTTCAGGGTCCAGGTGAGGATACGACAACGCTCTAGGGGGAGCGTACGTGTGAGAGCGCGGGTTAGTGTCAGCGTACGGGTTAGGATTAGGGGACGGCTGAGGGTCAGGCTTCGGGGAAGGGATAGGGTTAGGGTTCGGGCTAGGGTTAGGGTTAGGGGACGGGGACGGTTTAGGGTCCAGGTGAGGGTACGACAACGCTCTAGGGGGAACGTACGTGTGAGGGCGCGGGTTAGTGTCAGCGTACGGGTTAGGATTAGGGGACGGCTGAGTGTCAGGCTTCGGGGAAGGGTTAGGGTTAGGGTTCGGGCTAGGGTTAGGGTTAGGGGACGGGGACGGTTTAGGGTCCAGGTGAGGGTACGACAACGCTCTAGTGGGAGTGTACGTGTGAGGGCGCGGGTTAGTGTCAGCGTACGGGTTAGGATTAGGGGACGGCTGAGGGTCAGGCTTCGGGGAAGGGTTAGGGTTAGGCTTCGGCCTAGGGTTAGGGTTAGGGGACGGGGACGGTTTAGGGTCCAGGTGAGGGTACGACAACGCTCTAGGGGGAGCGTACGTGTGAGGGCGCGGGTTAGTGTCAGCGTACGGGTTAGGATTAGGGGACGGCTGAGGGTCAGGCTTCGGGGAAGGGTTAGGGTTAGGCTTCGGGCTAGGGTTAGGGTTAGGGGACGGGGACGGTTTAGGGTCCAGGTGAGGGTACGACAACGCTCTAGAGGGAGCGTACGTGTGAGGGCGCGGGTTAGTGTCAGCGTACGGGTTAGGATTAGGGGACGGCTGAGGGTCAGGCTTCGGGGAAGTGTTAGGGTTAGGGTTCGGGCTAGGGTTAGGGTTAGGGGACTGGGACGGTTCAGGGTCCAGGTGAGGGTACGACAACGCTCTAGGGGGAGCGTACGTGTGAGGGCGCGGATTAGTGTCAGCGTACGGGTTAGGATTAGGGGACGGCTGAGGGTCAGGCTTCGGGGAAGGGTTAGGGTTAGGCTTCGGCCTAGGGTTAGGGTTAGGGGACGGGGACGGTTTAGGGTCCAGGTGAGGGTACTACAACGCTCTAGGGGGAGCGTACGTGTGAGGGCGCGGGTTAGTGTCAGCGTACGGGTTAGGATTAGGGGACGGCTGAGGGTCAGGCTTCGGGGAAGGGTTAGGGTTAGGCTTCGGCCTAGGGTTAGGGTTAGGGGACGGGGACGGTTTAGGGTCCAGGTGAGGGTACGACAACGCTCTAGGGGGAGCGTACGTGTGAGGGCGCGGGTTAGTGTCAGCGTACGGGTTAGGATTAGGGTACGGCTGAGGGTCAGGCTTCGGGGAAGGGTTAGGGTTAGGCTTCGGGCTAGGGTTAGGATTAGGGGACTGGGACGGTTTAGGGTCCAGGTGAGGGTACGACAACGCTCTAGAGGGAGCGTACGTGTGAGGGCGCGGGTTAGTGTCAGCGTACGGGTTAGGATTAGGGGACGGCTGAGGGTCAGGCTTCGGGGAAGGGTTAGGGTTAGGGTTCGGGCTAGGGTTAGGGTTAGGGGACGGGGACGGTTTAGGGTCCAGGTGAGGGTACGACAACGCTCTAGGGGGAGCGTACGTGTGAGGGCGCGGGTTACTGTCAGCGTACGGGTTAGGATTAGGGGACGGCTGAGGGTCAGGCTTCGGGGAAGGGTTAGGGTTAGGGTTCGGGCTAGGGTTAGGGTTAGGGGACGGGGACGGTTTAGGGTCCAGGTGAGGGTACGACAATGCTCTAGGGGGAGCGTAGGTGTGAGGGCGCGGGTTAGTGTCAGCGTACGGGTTAGGATTAGGGGACGGCTGAGGGTCAGGCTTCGGGGAAGGGTTAAGGTTAGGGTTCGGGCTAGGGTTAGGGTTAGGGGACGGGGACGGATTAGGGTCCAGGTGAGGGTACGACAACGCTCTAGGGGGAGCGTACGTGTGACGGCGCGGGTTAGTGTCAGCGTACGGGTTAGGATTAGGGGACGGCTGAGGGTCAGGCTTCGGCGAAGTGTTAGGGTTAGGCTTGGGCCTAGGGTTAGGGTTAGGGGACGGGGACGGTTCAGGGTCCAGGTGAGGGTACGACAACGCTCTAGGGGGAGCGTACGTGTGAGGGCGCGGGTTAGTGTCAGCGTACGGGTTAGGATTAGGGGACGGCTGAGGGTCAGGCTTCGGGGAAGGGTTAGGGTTAGGCTTCGGCCTAGGGTTAGGGTTAGGGGACGGGGACGGTTTAGGGTCCAGGTGAGGGTACGACAACGCTCTAGGGGGAGCGTACGTGTGAGGGCGTGGGTTAGTGTCAGCCTACGGGTTAGGATTAGGGGACGGCTGAGGGTCAGGCTTCGGGGAAGGGTTAGGGTTAGGCTTCGGCCTAGGGTTAGGGTTAGGGGACGGGGACGGTTTAGGGTCCAGGTGAGGGTACGACAACGCTCTAGGGGGAGCGTACGTGTGAGGGCGCGGGTTAGTGTCAGCGTACGGGTTAGGATTAGGGGACGGCTGAGGGTCAGGCTTCGGGGAAGGGTTAGGGTTAGGCTTCGGCCTAGGGTTAGGGTTAGGGGACGGGGACGGTTTAGGGTCCAGGTGAGGGTACGACAACGCTCTAGGGGGAGCGTACGTGTGAGGGCGCGGATTAGTGTCAGCGTACGGGTTAGGATTAGGGGACGGCTGAGGGTCAGGCTTCGGGGAAGGGTTAGGGTTAGGGTTCGGGCTAGGGTTAGGGTTAGGGGACGGGGACGGTTTAGGGTCCAGGTGAGGGTACGACAACGCTCTAGGGGGAGCGTACGTGTGAGGGCGTGGGTTAGTGTCAGCGTACGGGTTAGGATTAGGGGACGGCTGAGGGTCAGGCTTCGGGGAAGGGTGAGGGTTAGGGTTCGGGCTAGGGTTAGGGTTAGGGGACGGGGACGGTTTAGGGTCCAGGTGAGGGTACGACAACGCTCTAGGGGGAGCGTACGTGTGAGGGCGCGAGTTAGTGTCAGCGTACGGGTTAGGATTAGGGGACGGCTGAGGGTCAGGCTTCGGGGAATGGTTACGGCTAGGCTTTGGCGTAGGGTTAGGTTTAGGGGACGGGGACGGTTCAGGGTCCAGGTGAGGGTACGACAACGCTCTAGGGGGAGCGTACGTGTGAGGGCGCGGGTTAGTGTCAGCGTACGGGTTAGGATTAGGGGACGGCTGAGGGTCAGGCTTCGGGGAAGGGTTAGGGTTAGGCTTCGGCCTAGGGTTAGGGTTTTGGGACGGGGACGGTTTAGGGTCCAGGTGAGGGTACGACAACGCTCTAGGGGGAGCGTACGTGTGAGGGCGCGGGTTAGTGTCAGCGTACGGGCTAGGATTAGGGGACGGCTGAGGGTCAGGCTTCGGGGAAGGGTTAGGGTTAGGGTTCGGGCTAGGGTTAGGGTTAGGGGACGGGGACGGTTTAGGGTCCAGGTGAGGGTACGACAACGCTCTAGGGGGAGCGTACGTGTGAGGGCGCGGGTTAGTGTCAGCGTACGGGTTAGGATTAGGGGACGGCTGAGGGTCAGGCTTCGGGGAAGGGTTAGGGTTAGGGTTCGGGCTAGGGTTAGGGTTAGGGGACGGGGACGGTTTAGGGTCCAGGTGAGGGTACGACAACGCTCTCGTGGGAGTGTACGTGTGAGGGCGCGGGTTAGTGTCAGCGTACGGGTTAGGATTAGGGGACGGCTGAGGGTCAGGCTTCGGGGAAGGGTTAGGGTTAGGGTTCGGGCTAGGGTTAGGGTTAGGGGACGGGGACGGTTTAGGGTCCAGGTGAGGGTACGACAACGCTCTAGGTGGAGCGTACGTGTGAGGGCGCGGGTTAGTGTCAGCGTACGGGTTAGGATTAGGGGACGGCTGAGGGTCAGGCTTCGGGGAAGGGTTAGGGTTAGGGTTCGGGCTAGGGTTAGGGTTAGGGGACGGGGACGGTTTAGGGTCCAGGTGAGGGTACGACAACGCTCTAGGGGGAGCGTACGTGTGAGGGCGCGGGTTAGTGTCAGCGTACGGGTTAGGATTAGGGGACGGCTGAGGGTCAGGCTTCGGGGAAGGGTTAAGGTTAGGGTTCGGGCTAGGGTTAGGGTTAGGGGACGGGGACGGATTAGGGTCCAGGTGAGGGTACGACAACGCTCTAGGGGGAGCGTACGTGTGAGGGCGCGGGTTAGTGTCAGCGTACGGGTTAGGATTAGGGGACGGCTGAGGGTCAGGCTTCGGGGAAGGGTTAGGGTTAGGCTTCGGCCTAGGGTTAGGGTTAGGGGACGGGGACGGTTCAGGGTCCAGGTGAGGGTACGACAACGCTCTAGGGGGAGCGTACGTGTGAGGGCGCGGGTTAGTGTCAGCGTACGGGTTAGGATTAGGGGACGGCTGAGGGTCAGGCTTCGGGGAAGGGTTAGGGTTAGGCTTCGGCCTAGGGTTAGGGTTAGGGGACGGGGACGGTTTAGGGTCCAGGTGAGGGTACGACAACGCTCTAGGGGGAGCGTACGTGTGAGGGCGCGGGTTAGTGTCAGCGTACGGGTTAGGATTAGGGGACGGCTGAGGGTCAGGCTTCGGGGAAGGGTTAGGGTTAGGCTTCGGCCTAGGGTTAGGGTTAGGGGACGGGGACGGTTTAGGGTCCAGGTGAGGGTACGACAACGCTCTAGAGGGAGCGTACGTGTGAGGGCGCGGGTTAGTGTCAGCGTACGGGTTAGGATTAGGGGACGGCTGAGGGTCAGGCTTCGGGGAAGGGTTAGGGTTAGGCTTCGGGCTAGGGTTAGGGTTAGGGGACGGGGACGGTTTAGGGTCCAGGTGAGGGTACGACAACGCTCTAGGGGGAGCGTACGTGTGAGGGCGCGGGTTAGTGTCAGCGTACGGGTTAGGATTAGGGGACGGCTGAGGGTCAGGCTTCGGGGAAGTGTTAGGGTTAGGCTTTGGGCTAGGGTTAGGGTTAGGGGACGGGGACGGTTTAGGGTCCAGGTGAGGGTACGACAACGCTCTAGGGGGAGCGTACGTGTGAGGGCGCGGGTTAGTGTCAGCGTACGGGTTAGGATTAGGGGACGGCTGAGGGTCAGGCTTCGGGGAAGGGTTAGGGTTAGGGTTCGGGCTAGGGTTAGGGTTAGGGGACGGGGACGGTTTAGGGTCCAGGTGAGGGTACGACAACGCTCTAGGGGGAGCGTACGTGTGAGGGCGCGGGTTAGTGTCAGCGTACGGGTTAGGATTAGGGGACGGCTGAGGGTCAGGCTTCGGGGAAGTGTTAGGGTTAGGCTTCGGCCTAGGGTTAGGGTTAGGGGACGGGGACGGTTCAGGGTCCAGGTGAGGGTACGACAACGCTCTAGGGGGAGCGTACGTGTGAGGGCGCGGGTTAGTGTCAGCGTACGGGTTAGGATTAGGGGACGGCTGAGGGTCAGGCTTCGGGGAAGGGTTAGGGTTAGGCTTCGGCCTAGGGTTAGGGTTAGGGGACGGGGACGGTTTAGGGTCCAGGTGAGGGTACTACAACGCTCTAGGGGGAGCGTACGTGTGAGGGCGCGGGTTAGTGTCAGCGTACGGGTTAGGATTAGGGGACGGCTGAGGGTCAGGCTTCGGGGAAGGGTTAGGGTTAGGCTTCGGCCTAGGGTTAGGGTTAGGGGACGGGGACGGTTTAGGGTCCAGGTGAGGGTACGACAACGCTCTAGGGGGAGCGTACGTGTGAGGGCACGGGTTAGTGTCAGCGTACGGGTTAGGATTAGGGGACGGCTGAGGGTCAGGCTTCGGGGAAGGGTTAGGGTTAGGCTTCGGGCTAGGGTTAGGGTTAGGGGACTGGGACGGTTTAGGGTCCAGATGAGGGTACGACAACGCTCTAGACGGAGCGTACGTGTGAGGGCGCGGGTTAGTGTCAGCGTACGGGTTAGGATTAGGGGACGGCTGAACGTCAGGCTTCGGGGAAGGGTTAGGGTTAGGGTTCGGGCTAGGGTTAGGGTTAGGGGACGGGGACGGTTTAGGGTCCAGGTGAGGGTACGACAACGCTCTAGGGGGAGCGTACGTGTGAGGGCGCGGGTTAGTGTCAGCGTACGGGTTAGGATTAGGGGACGGCTGAGGGTCAGGCTTCGGGGAAGGGTTAGGGTTAGGGTTCGGGCTAGGGTTAGGGTTAGGGGACGGGGACGGTTTAGGGTCCAGGTGAGGGTACGACAACGCTCTAGGGGGAGCGTACGTGTGAGGGCGCGGGTTAGTGTCAGCGTACGGGTTAGGATTAGGGGACGGCTGAGGGTCAGGCTTCGGGGAAGGGTTAGGGTTAGGGTTCGGGCTAGGGTTAGGGTTAGGGGACGGGGACGGTTTAGGGTCCAGGTGAGGGTACGACAACGCTCTAGGGGGAGCGTACGTGTGAGGGCGCGGGTTAGTGTCAGCGTACGGGTTAGGATTAGGGGACGGCTGAGGGTCAGGCTTCGGGGAAGGGTTAGGGTTAGGCTTCGGCCTAGGGTTAGGGTTAGGGGACGGGGACGGTTTAGGGTCCAGGTGAGGGTACGACAACGCTCTAGGGGGAGCGTATGTGTGAGGGCGCGGGTTAGTGTCAGCGTACGGGTTAGGATTAGGGGACGGCTGAGGGTCAGGCTTCGGGGAAGGGTGAGGGTTAGGGTTCGGGCTAGGGTTAGGGTTAGGGGACGGGGACGGTTTAGGGTCCAGGTGAGGGTACGACAACGCTCTAGGGGGAGCGTACGTGTGAGGGCGCGGGTTAGTGTCAGCGTACGGGTTAGGATTAGGGGACGGCTGAGGGTCAGGCTTCGGGGAAGTGTTAGGGTTAGGCTTCGGCCTAGGGTTAGGGTTAGGGGACGGGGACGGTTCAGGGTCCAGGTGAGGGTACGACAACGCTCTAGGGGGAGCGTACGTGTGAGGGCGCGGGTTAGTGTCAGCGTACGGGTTAGGATTAGGGGACGGCTGAGGGTCAGGCTTCGGGGAAGGGTTAGGGTTAGGCTTCGGCCTAGGGTTAGGGTTAGGGGACGGGGACGGTTTAGGGTCCAGGTGAGGGTACTACAACGCTCTAGGGGGAGCGTACGTGTGAGGGCGCGGGTTAGTGTCAGCGTACGGGTTAGGATTAGGGGACGGCTGAGGGTCAGGCTTCGGGGAAGGGTTAGGGTTAGGCTTCGGCCTAGGGTTAGGGTTAGGGGACGGGGACGGTTTAGGGTCCAGGTGAGGGTACGACAACGCTCTAGGGGGAGCGTACGTGTGAGGGCACGGGTTAGTGTCAGCGTACGGGTTAGGATTAGGGGACGGCTGAGGGTCAGGCTTCGGGGAAGGGTTAGGGTTAGGCTTCGGGCTAGGGTTAGGGTTAGGGGACTGGGACGGTTTAGGGTCCAGGTGAGGGTACGACAACGCTCTAGACGGAGCGTACGTGTGAGGGCGCGGGTTAGTGTCAGCGTACGGGTTAGGATTAGGGGACGGCTGAACGTCAGGCTTCGGGGAAGGGTTAGGGTTAGGGTTCGGGCTAGGGTTAGGGTTAGGGGACGGGGACGGTTTAGGGTCCAGGTGAGGGTACTACAACGCTCTAGGGGGAGCGTACGTGTGAGGGCGCGGGTTAGTGTCAGCGTACGGGTTAGGATTAGGGGACGGCTGAGGGTCAGGCTTCGGGGAAGGGTTAGGGTTAGGGTTCGGGCTAGGGTTAGGGTTAGGGGACGGGGACGGTTTAGGGTCCAGGTGAGGGTACGACAACGCTCTAGGGGGAGCGTACGTGTGAGGGCGCGGGTTAGTGTCAGCGTACGGGTTAGGATTAGGGGACGGCTGAGGGTCAGGCTTCGGGGAAGGGTTAGGGTTAGGGTTCGGGCTAGGGTTAGGGTTAGGGGACGGGGACGGTTTAGGGTCCAGGTGAGGGTACGACAACGCTCTAGGGGGAGCGTACGTGTGAGGGCGCGGGTTAGTGTCAGCGTACGGGTTAGGATTAGGGGACGGCTGAGGGTCAGGCTTCGGGGAAGGGTTAGGGTTAGGCTTCGGCCTAGGGTTAGGGTTAGGGGACGGGGACGGTTTAGGGTCCAGGTGAGGGTACGACAACGCTCTAGGGGGAGCGTATGTGTGAGGGCGCGGGTTAGTGTCAGCGTACGGGTTAGGATTAGGGGACGGCTGAGGGTCAGGCTTCGGGGAAGGGTGAGGGTTAGGGTTCGGGCTAGGGTTAGGGTTAGGGGACGGGGACGGTTTAGGGTCCAGGTGAGGGTACGACAACGCTCTAGGGGGAGCGTACGTGTGAGGGCGCGGGTTAGTGTCAGCGTACGGGTTAGGATTAGGGGACGGCTGAGGGTCAGGCTTCGGGGAATGGTTAGGGCTAGGCTTTGGCCTAGGGTTAGGGTTAGGGGCCGGGGACGGTTCAGGGTCCAGGTGAGGATACGACAACGCTCTAGGGGGAGCGTACGTGTGAGAGCGCGGGTTAGTGTCAGCGTACGGGTTAGGATTAGGGGACGGCTGAGGGTCAGGCTTCGGGGAAGGGATAGGGTTAGGGTTCGGGCTAGGGTTAGGGTTAGGGGACGGGGACGGTTTAGGGTCCAGGTGAGGGTACGACAACGCTCTAGGGGGAACGTACGTGTGAGGGCGCGGGTTAGTGTCAGCGTACGGGTTAGGATTAGGGGACGGCTGAGTGTCAGGCTTCGGGGAAGGGTTAGGGTTAGGGTTCGGGCTAGGGTTAGGGTTAGGGGACGGGGACGGTTTAGGGTCCAGGTGAGGGTACGACAACGCTCTAGTGGGAGTGTACGTGTGAGGGCGCGGGTTAGTGTCAGCGTACGGGTTAGGATTAGGGGACGGCTGAGGGTCAGGCTTCGGGGAAGGGTTAGGGTTAGGCTTCGGCCTAGGGTTAGGGTTAGGGGACGGGGACGGTTTAGGGTCCAGGTGAGGGTACGACAACGCTCTAGGGGGAGCGTACGTGTGAGGGCGCGGGTTAGTGTCAGCGTACGGGTTAGGATTAGGGGACGGCTGAGGGTCAGGCTTCGGGAAAGGGTTAGGGTTAGGCTTCGGGCTAGGGTTAGGGTTAGGGGACGGGGACGGTTTAGGGTCCAGGTGAGGGTACGACAACGCTCTAGAGGGAGCGTACGTGTGAGGGCGCGGGTTAGTGTCAGCGTACGGGTTAGGATTAGGGGACGGCTGAGGGTCGGGCTTCGGGGAAGTGTTAGGGTTAGGGTTCGGGCTAGGGTTAGGGTTAGGGGACTGGGACGGTTCAGGGTCCAGGTGAGGGTACGACAACGCTCTAGGGGGAGCGTACGTGTGAGGGCGCGGATTAGTGTCAGCGTACGGGTTAGGATTAGGGGACGGCTGAGGGTCAGGCTTCGGGGAAGGGTTAGGGTTAGGCTTCGGCCTAGGGTTAGGGTTAGGGGACGGGGACGGTTTAGGGTCCAGGTGAGGGTACTACAACGCTCTAGGGGGAGCGTACGTGTGAGGGCGCGGGTTAGTGTCAGCGTACGGGTTAGGATTAGGGGACGGCTGAGGGTCAGGCTTCGGGGAAGGGTTAGGGTTAGGCTTCGGCCTAGGGTTAGGGTTAGGGGACGGGGACGGTTTAGGGTCCAGGTGAGGGTACGACAACGCTCTAGGGGGAGCGTACGTGTGAGGGCGCGGGTTAGTGTCAGCGTACGGGTTAGGATTAGGGTACGGCTGAGGGTCAGGCTTCGGGGAAGGGTTAGGGTTAGGGTTCGGGCTAGGGTTAGGGTTAGGGGACGGGGACGGTTTAGGGTCCAGGTGAGGGTACGACAATGCTCTAGGGGGAGCGTACGTGTGAGGGCGCGGGTTAGTGTCAGCGTACGGGTTAGGATTAGGGGACGGCTGAGGGTCAGGCTTCGGGGAAGGGTTAAGGTTAGGGTTCGGGCTAGGGTTAGGGTTAGGGGACGGGGACGGATTAGGGTCCAGGTGAGGGTACGACAACGCTCTAGGGGGAGCGTACGTGTGAGGGCGCGGGTTAGTGTCTGCGTACGGTTTAGGATTAGGGGACGGCTGAGGGTCAGGCTTCGGGGAAGGGTTAGGGTTAGGCTTGGGCCTAGGGTTAGGGTTAGGGTACGGGAACGGTTCAGGGTCCAGGTGAGGGTACGACAACGCTCTAGGGGGAGCGTACGTGTGAGGGCGCGGGTTAGTGTCAGCGTACGGGTTAGGATTAGGGGACGGCTGAGGGTCAGGATTCGGGGAAGGGTTAGGGTTAGGCTTCGGCCTAGGGTTAGGGTTAGGGGACGGGGAGGGTTTAGGGTCCAGGTGAGGGTACGACAACGCTCTAGGGGGAGCGTACGTGTGAGGGCGTGGGTTAGTGTCAGCCTACGGGTTAGGATTAGGGGACGGCTGAGGGTCAGGCTTCGGGGAAGGGTTAGGGTTAGGCTTCGGCCTAGGGTTAGGGTTAGGGGACGGGGACGGTTTAGGGTCCAGGTGAGGGTACGACAATGCTCTAGGGGGAGCGTACGTGTGAGGGCGCGGGTTAGTGTCAGCGTACGGGTTAGGATTAGGGGACGGCTGAGGGTCAGGCTTCGGGGAAGGGTTAGGGTTAGGCTTCGGCCTAGGGTTAGGGTTAGGGGACGGGGACGGTTTAGGGTCCAGGTGAGGGTACGACAACGCTCTAGGGGAGCGTACGTGTGAGGGCGCGGGTTAGTGTCAGCGTACGGGTTAGGATTAGGGGACGGCTGAGGGTCAGGCTTCGGGGAAGGGTTAGGGTTAGGGTTCGGGCTAGGGTTAGGGTTAGGGGACGGGGACGGTTTAGGGTCCAGGTGAGGGTACGACAACGCTCTAGGGGGAGCGTACGTGTGAGGGCGTGGGTTAGTGTCAGCGTACGGGTTAGGATTAGGGGACGGCTGAGGGTCAGGCTTCGGGGAAGGGTGAGGGTTAGGGTTCGGGCTAGGGTTAGGGTTAGGGGACGGGGACGGTTTAGGGTCCAGGTGAGGGTACGACAACGCTCTAGAGGGAGCGTACGTGTGAGGGCGCGGGTTAGTGTCAGCGTACGGGTTAGGATTAGGGGACGGCTGAGGGTCAGGCTTCGGGGAAGGGTTAGGGTTAGGGTTCGGGCTAGGGTTAGGGTTAGGGGACGGGGACGGTTTAGGGTCCAGGTGAGGGTACGACAACGCTCTAGGGGGAGCGTACGTGTGAGGGCGCGGGTTACTGTCAGCGTACGGGTTAGGATTAGGGGACGGCTGAGGGTCAGGCTTCGGGGAAGGGTTAGGGTTAGGGTTCGGGCTAGGGTTAGGGTTAGGGGACGGGGACGGTTTAGGGTCCAGGTGAGGGTACGACAATGCTCTAGGGGGAGCGTACGTGTGAGGGCGCGGGTTAGTGTCAGCGTACGGGTTAGGATTAGGGGACGGCTGAGGGTCAGGCTTCGGGGAAGGGTTAAGGTTAGGGTTCGGGCTAGGGTTAGGGTTAGGGGACGGGGACGGATTAGGGTCCAGGTGAGGGTACGACAACGCTCTAGGGGGAGCGTACGTGTGAGGGCGCGGGTTAGTGTCTGCGTACGGTTTAGGATTAGGGGACGGCTGAGGGTCAGGCTTCGGGGAAGGGTTAGGGTTAGGCTTGGGCCTAGGGTTAGGGTTAGGGTACGGGGACGGTTCAGGGTCCAGGTGAGGGTACGACAACGCTCTAGGGGGAGCGTACGTGTGAGGGCGCGGGTTAGTGTCAGCGTACGGGTTAGGATTAGGGGACGGCTGAGGGTCAGGATTCGGGGAAGGGTTAGGGTTAGGCTTCGGCCTAGGGTTAGGGTTAGGGAACGGGGACGGTTTAGGGTCCAGGTGAGGGTACGACAACGCTCTAGGGGGAGCGTACGTGTGAGGGCGTGGGTTAGTGTCAGCCTACGGGTTAGGATTAGGGGACGGCTGAGGGTCAGGCTTCGGGGAAGGGTTAGGGTTAGGCTTCGGCCTAGGGTTAGGGTTAGGGGACGGGGACGGTTTAGGGTCCAGGTGAGGGTACGACAATGCTCTAGGGGGAGCGTACGTGTGAGGGCGCGGGTTAGTGTCAGCGTACGGGTTAGGATTAGGGGACGGCTGAGGGTCAGGCTTCGGGGAAGGGTTAGGGTTAGGCTTCGGCCTAGGGTTAGGGTTAGGGGACGGGGACGGTTTAGGGTCCAGGTGAGGGTACGACAACGCTCTAGGGGAGCGTACGTGTGAGGGCGCGGGTTAGTGTCAGCGTACGGGTTAGGATTAGGGGACGGCTGAGGGTCAGGCTTCGGGGAAGGGTTAGGGTTAGGGTTCGGGCTAGGGTTAGGGTTAGGGGACGGGGACGGTTTAGGGTCCAGGTGAGGGTACGACAACGCTCTAGGGGGAGCGTACGTGTGAGGGCGTGGGTTAGTGTCAGCGTACGAGTTAGGATTAGGGGACGGCTGAGGGTCAGGCTTCGGGGAAGGGTGAGGGTTAGGGTTCGGGCTAGGGTTAGGGTTAGGGGACGGGGACGGTTTAGGGTCCAGGTGAGGGTACGACAACGCTATAGGGGGAGCGTACGTGTGAGGGCGCGGGTTAGTGTCAGCGTACGGGTTAGGATTAGGGGACGGCTGAGGGTCAGGCTTCGGGGAGTGGTTAGGGCTAGGCTTTGGCCTAGGGTTAGGGTTAGGGGACGGGGACGGTTCAGGGTCCAGGTGAGGGTACGACAACGCTCTAGGGGGAGCGTACGTGTGAGGGCGCGAGTTAGTGTCAGCGTACGGGTTAGGATTAGGGGACGGCTGAGGGTCAGGCTTCGGGGAATGTTTACGGCTAGGCTTTGGCCTAGGGTTAGGGTTAGGGGACGGGGACGGTTCAGGGTCCAGGTGAGGGTACGACAACGCTCTAGGGGGAGCGTACGTGTGAGGGCGCGGGTTAGTGTCAGCGTACGGGTTAGGATTAGGGGACGGCTGAGGGTCAGGCTTCGGGGAAGGGTTAGGGTTAGGCTTCGGCCTAGGGTTAGGGTTTTGGGACGGGGACGGTTTAGGGTCCAGGTGAGGGTACGACAACGCTCTAGGGGGAGCGTACGTGTGAGGGTGCGGGTTAGTGTCAGCGTACGGGCTAGGATTAGGGGACGGCTGAGGGTCAGGCTTCGGGGAAGGGTTAGGGTTAGGCTTCGGGCTAGGGTTAGGGTTAGGGGACGGGGACGGTTTAGGGTCCAGGTGAGGGTACGACAACGCTCTAGGGGGAGCGTACGTGTGAGGGCGCGGGTTAGTGTCAGCGTACGGGTTAGGATTAGGGGACGGCTGAGGGTCAGGCTTCGGGGAAGTGTTAGGGTTAGGGTTCGGGCTAGGGTTAGGGTTAGGGGACGGGGACGGTTTAGGGTCCAGGTGAGGGTACGACAACGCTCTCGTGGGAGTGTACGTGTGAGGGCGCGGGTTAGTGTCAGCGTACGGGTTAGGATTAGGGGACGGCTGAGGGTCAGGCTTCGGGGAAGGGTTAGGGTTAGGGTTCGGGCTAGGGTTAGGGTTAGGGGACGGGGACGGTTTAGGGTCCAGGTGAGGGTACGACAACGCTCTAGGGGGAGCGTACGTGTGAGGGCGCGGGTTAGTGTCAGCGTACGGGTTAGGATTAGGGGACGGCTGAGGGTCAGGCTTCGGGGAAGGGTTAGGGTTAGGGTTCGGGCTAGGGTTAGGGTTAGGGGACGGGGACGGTTTAGGGTCCAGGTGAGGGTACGACAACGCTCTAGGGGGAGCGTACGTGTGAGGGCGCGGGTTAGTGTCAGCGTACGGGTTAGGATTAGGGGACGGCTGAGGGTCAGGCTTCGGGGAAGGGTTAAGGTTAGGGTTCGGGCTAGGGTTAGGGTTAGGGGACGGGGACGGATTAGGGTCCAGGTGAGGGTACGACAACGCTCTAGGGGGAGCGTACGTGTGAGGGCGCGGGTTAGTGTCAGCGTACGGGTTAGGATTAGGGGACGGCTGAGGGTCAGGCTTCGGGGAAGGGTTAGGGTTAGGCTTCGGCCTAGGGTTAGGGTTAGGGGACGGGGACGGTTCAGGGTCCAGGTGAGGGTACGACAACGCTCTAGGGGGAGCGTACGTGTGAGGGCGCGGGTTAGTGTCAGCGTACGGGTTAGGATTAGGGGACGGCTGAGGGTCAGGCTTCGGGGAAGGGTTAGGGTTAGGCTTCGGCCTAGGGTTAGGGTTAGGGGACGGGGACGGTTTAGGGTCCAGGTGAGGGTACGACAACGCTCTAGGGGGAGAGTACGTGTGAGGGCGCGGGTTAGTGTCAGCGTACGGGTTAGGATTAGGGGACGGCTGAGGGTCAGGCTTTGGGGAAGGGTTAGTGTTAGGGTTCGGGCTAGGGTTAGGGTTAGGGGACGGGGACGGTTTAGGGTCCAGGTGAGGGTACGACAACGCTCTAGGGGGAGCGTACGTGTGAGGGCGCGGGTTAGTGTCAGCGTACGGGTTAGGATTAGGGGACGGGTGAGGGTCAGGCTTCGGGGAAGGGTTAGGGTTAGGCTTCGGCCTAGGGTTAGGGTTAGCGGACGGGGACGGTTCAGGGTCCAGGTGAGGGTACGACATCGCTCTAGGGGGAGCGTACGTGTGAGGGCGCGGGTTAGTGTTAGCATACAGGTTAGGATTAGGGGACGGCTGAGGGTCAGGCTTCGGGGAAGGGTTAGGGTTAGGGTTCTTGGCTAGGGTTAGGGTTAAGGGACGGGGACGGTTCAGGGTCCAGGTGAGGGTACGACAACGCTCTAGGGGGAGCGTATGTGTGAGGGCGCGGGTTAGTGTCAGCGTACGGGTTAGGATTAGGGGACGGCTGAGGGTCAGGCTTCGGGGAAGGGTTAGGGTTAGGGTTCGGGCTAGGGTTAGGGTTAGGGGACGGGGACGGTTTAGGGTCCAGGTGAGGGTACGACAACGCTCTAGGGGGAGCGTACGTGTGAGGGCGCGGGTTAGTGTCAGCGTACGGGTTAGGATTAGGGGACGGCTGAGGGTCAGGCTTCGGGGAAGGGTTAGGGTTAGGGTTCGGGCTAGGGTTAGGGTTAGGGGACGGGGACGGTTTAGGGTCCAGGTGAGGGTACGACAACGCTCTAGGGGGAGCGTACGTGTGAGGGCGCGGGTTAGTGTCAGCGTACGGGTTAGGATTAGGGGACGGCTGAGGGTCAGGCTTCGGGGAAGGTTTAAGGTTAGGGTTCGGGCTAGGGTTAGGGTTAGGGGACGGGGATGGATTAGGGTCTAGGTGAGGGTACGACAACGCTCTAGGGGGAGCGTACGTGTGAGGGCGCGGGTTAGTGTCAGCGTACGGGTTAGGATTAGGGGACGGCTGAGTGTCAGGCTTCGGGGAAGGGTTAGGGTTAGGGTTCGGGCTAGGGTTAGGGTTAGGGGATGGGGACGGTTTAGGGTCCAGGTGAGGGTACGACAACGCTCTAGTGGGAGCGTACGTGTGAGGGCGCGGGTTAGTGTCAGCGTACGGGTTAGGATTAGGGGACGGCTGAGGGTCAGGCTTCGGGGAAGGGTTAGGGTTAGGCTTCGGCCTAGGGTTAGGGTTAGGGGACGGGGACGGTTTAGGGTCCAGGTGAGGGTACGACAACGCTCTAGGGGGAGCGTACGTGTGAGGGCGCGGGTTAGTGTCAGCGTACGGGTTAGGATTAGGGGACGGCTGAGGGTCAGGCTTCGGGGAAGGGTTAGGGTTAGGCTTCGGGCTAGGGTTAGAGTTAGGGGACGGGGACGGTTTAGGGTCCAGGTGAGGGTACGACAACGCTCTAGAGGGAGCGTACGTGTGAGGGCGCGGGTTAGTGTCAGCGTACGGGTTAGGATTAGGGGACGGCTGAGGGTCAGGCTTCGGGGAAGGGTTAGGGTTAGGGTTCGGGCTAGGGTTAGGGTTAGGGGACTGGGACGGTTCAGGGTCCAGGTGAGGGTACGACAACGCTCTAGGGGGAGCGTACGTGTGAGGGCGCGGATTAGTGTCAGCGTACGGGTTAGGATTAGGGGACGGGTGAGGGTCAGGCTTCGGGGAAGGGTTAGGGTTAGGCTTCGGCCTAGGGTTAGGGTTAGGGGACGGGGACGGTTTAGGGTCCAGGTGAGGGTACTACAACGCTCTAGGGGGAGCGTACGTGTGAGGGCGCGGGTTAGTGTCAGCGTACGGGTTAGGATTAGGGGACGGCTGAGGGTCAGGCTTCGGGGAAGGGTTAGGGTTAGGCTTCGGCCTAGGGTTAGGGTTAGGGGACGGGGACGGTTTAGGGTCCAGGTGAGGGTACGACAACGCTCTAGGGGGAGCGTACGTGTGAGGGCGCGGGTTAGTGTCAGCGTACGGGTTAGGATTAGGGGACGGCTGAGGGTCAGGCTTCGGGGAAGGGTTAGGGTTAGGGTTCGGGCTAGGGTTAGGGTTAGGGGACGGGGACGGTTTAGGGTCCAGGTGAGGGTACGACAACGCTCTAGGGGGAGCGTACGTGTGAGGGCGCGGGTTACTGTCAGCGTACGGGTTAGGATTAGGGGACGGCTGAGGGTCAGGCTTCGGGGAAGGGTTAGGGTTAGGGTTCGGGCTAGGGTTAGGGTTAGGGGACGGGGACGGTTTAGGGTCCAGGTGAGGGTACGACAATGCTGTAGGGGGAGCGTACGTGTGAGGGCGCGGGTTAGTGTCAGCGTACGGGTTAGGATTAGGGGACGGCTGAGGGTCAGGCTTCGGGGAAGGGTTAAGGTTAGGGTTCGGGGTAGGGTTAGGGTTAGGGGACGGGGACGGATTAGGGTCCAGGTGAGGGTACGACAACGCTCTAGGGGGAGCGTACGTGTGAGGGCGCGGGTTAGTGTCAGCGTACGGTTTAGGATTAGGGGACGGCTGAGGGTCAGGCTTCGGGGAAGGGTTAGGGTTAGGCTTGGGCCTAGGGTTAGGGTTAGGGTACGGGGACGGTTCAGGGTCCAGGTGAGGGTACGACAACGCTCTAGGGGGAGCGTACGTGTGAGGGCGCGGGTTAGTGTCAGCGTACGGGTTAGGATTAGGGGACGGCTGAGGGTCAGGCTTCGGGGAAGGGTTAGGGTTAGGGTTCGGGCTAGGGTTAGGGTTAGGGGACGGGGACGGTTTAGGGTCCAGGTGAGGGTACGACAACGCTCTAGGGGGAGCGTACGTGTGAGGGCGCGGGTTACTGTCAGCGTACGGGTTAGGATTAGGGGACGGCTGAGGGTCAGGCTTCGGGGAAGGGTTAGGGTTAGGGTTCGGGCTAGGGTTAGGGTTAGGGGACGGGGACGGTTTAGGGTCCAGGTGAGGGTACGACAATGCTGTAGGGGGAGCGTACGTGTGAGGGCGCGGGTTAGTGTCAGCGTACGGGTTAGGATTAGGGGACGGCTGAGGGTCAGGCTTCGGGGAAGGGTTAAGGTTAGGGTTCGGGCTAGGGTTAGGGTTAGGGGACGGGGACGGATTAGGGTCCAGGTGAGGGTACGACAACGCTCTAGGGGGAGCGTACGTGTGAGGGCGCGGGTTAGTGTCAGCGTACGGTTTAGGATTAGGGGATGGCTGAGGGTCAGGCTTCGGGGAAGGGTTAGGGTTAGGCTTGGGCCTAGGGTTAGGGTTAGGGTACGGGGACGGTTCAGGGTCCAGGTGAGGGTACGACAACGCTCTAGGGGGAGCGTACGTGTGAGGGCGCGGGTTAGTGTCAGCGTACGGGTTAGGATTAGGGGACGGCTGAGGGTCAGGCTTCGGGGAAGGGTTAGGGTTAGGGTTCGGGCTAGGGTTAGGGTTAGGGGACGGGGACGGTTTAGGGTCCAGGTGAGGGTACGACAACGCTCTAGGGGGAGCGTACGTGTGAGGGCGTGGGTTAGTGTCAGCCTACGGGTTAGGATTAGGGGACGGCTGAGGGTCAGGCTTCGGGGAAGGGTTAGGGTTAGGCTTCGGCCTAGGGTTAGGGTTAGGGGACGGGGACGGTTTAGGGTCCAGGTGAGGGTACGACAACGCTCTAGGGGGAGCGTACGTGTGAGGGCGCGGGTTAGTGTCAGCGTACGGGTTAGGATTAGGGGACGGCTGAGGGCGCGGGTTAGGGTTAGGGTTAGGGTTAGGGTTAGGGTTAGGGTTAGGGTTAGGGTTAGGGTTAGGGTTAGGGTTAGGGTTAGGGTTGGGGTTAGGGTTAGGGTTTAGGGTTAGGGTTAGGGTTAGGGTTAGGGTTAGGGTTAGGGTTAGGGTTAGGGTTAGGGTTAGGGTTAGGGTTAGGGTTAGGGGTTAGGGTTAGGGGTTAGGGTTAGGGTTAGGGTTAGGGGTTAGGGTTAGGGGTTAGGGTTAGGGTTAGGGTTAGGGTTAGGGTTAGGGTTAGGGTTAGGGTTAGGGTTAGGGGTTAGGGTTAGGGTTAGGGTTAGGGTTAGGGTTAGGGTTAGGGGTTAGGGTTAGGGTTAGGGTTAGGGTTAGGGTTAGGGTTAGGGTTAGGGTTAGGGTTAGGGTTAGGGTTAGGGTTAGGGTTAGGGTTAGGGTTAGGGTTAGGGTTAGGGTTGGGGTTAGGGTTAGGGTTAGGGTTAGGGTTAGGGTTAGGGTTAGGGTTAGGGGTTAGGGTTAGGGTTAGGGTTAGGGTTAGGGTTAGGGTTAGGGTTAGGGTTAGGGTTAGGGTTAGGGTTAGGGTTAGGGTTAGGGTTAGGGTTAGGGTTAGGGTTAGGGTTAGGGTTAGGGTTAGGGTTAGGGTTAGGGTTAGGGTTAGGGTTAGGGTTAGGGTTAGGGTTAGGGTTAGGGTTAGGGTTAGGGTTAGGGTTAGGGTTAGGGTTAGGGTTAGGGTTAGGGTTAGGGTTAGGGTTAGGGTTAGGGTTAGGGTTAGGGTTAGGGTTAGGGTTAGGGTTAGGGTTAGGGTTAGGGTTAGGGTTAGGGTTAGGGTTAGGGTTAGGGTTAGGGTTAGGGTTAGGGTTAGGGTTAGGGTTAGGGTTAGGGTTAGGGTTAGGGTTAGGGTTAGGGTTAGGGTTAGGGTTAGGGTTAGGGTTAGGGTTAGGGTTAGGGTTAGGGTTAGGGTTAGGGTTAGGGTTAGGGTTAGGGTTAGGGTTAGGGTTAGGGTTAGGGTTAGGGTTAGGGTTAGGGTTAGGGTTAGGGTTAGGGTTAGGGTTAGGGTTAGGGTTAGGGTTAGGGTTAGGGTTAGGGTTAGGGTTAGGGTTAGGGTTAGGGTTAGGGTTAGGGTTAGGGTTAGGGTTAGGGTTAGGGTTAGGGTTAGGGTTAGGGTTAGGGTTAGGGTTAGGGTTAGGGTTAGGGTTAGGGTTAGGGTTAGGGTTAGGGTTAGGGTTAGGGTTAGGGTTAGGGTTAGGGTTAGGGTTAGGGTTAGGGTTAGGGTTAGGGTTAGGGTTAGGGTTAGGGTTAGGGTTAGGGTTAGGGTTAGGGTTAGGGTTAGGGTTAGGGTTAGGGTTAGGGTTAGGGTTAGGGTTAGGGTTAGGGTTAGGGTTAGGGTTAGGGTTAGGGTTAGGGTTAGGGTTAGGGTTAGGGTTAGGGTTAGGGTTAGGGTTAGGGTTAGGGTTAGGGTTAGGGTTAGGGTTAGGGTTAGGGTTAGGGTTAGGGTTAGGGTTAGGGTTAGGGTTAGGGTTAGGGTTAGGGTTAGGGTTAGGGTTAGGGTTAGGGTTAGGGTTAGGGTTAGGGTTAGGGTTAGGGTTAGGGTTAGGGTTAGGGTTAGGGTTAGGGTTAGGGTTAGGGTTAGGGTTAGGGTTAGGGTTAGGGTTAGGGTTAGGGTTAGGGTTAGGGTTAGGGTTAGGGTTAGGGTTAGGGTTAGGGTTAGGGTTAGGGTTAGGGTTAGGGTTAGGGTTAGGGTTAGGGTTAGGGTTAGGGTTAGGGTTAGGGTTAGGGTTAGGGTTAGGGTTAGGGTTAGGGTTAGGGTTAGGGTTAGGGTTAGGGTTAGGGTTAGGGTTAGGGTTAGGGTTAGGGTTAGGGTTAGGGTTAGGGTTAGGGTTAGGGTTAGGGTTAGGGTTAGGGTTAGGGTTAGGGTTAGGGTTAGGGTTAGGGTTAGGGTTAGGGTTAGGGTTAGGGTTAGGGTTAGGGTTAGGGTTAGGGTTAGGGTTAGGGTTAGGGTTAGGGTTAGGGTTAGGGTTAGGGTTAGGGTTAGGGTTAGGGTTAGGGTTAGGGTTAGGGTTAGGGTTAGGGTTAGGGTTAGGGTTAGGGTTAGGGTTAGGGTTAGGGTTAGGGTTAGGGTTAGGGTTAGGGTTAGGGTTAGGGTTAGGGTTAGGGTTAGGGTTAGGGTTAGGGTTAGGGTTAGGGTTAGGGTTAGGGTTAGGGTTAGGGTTAGGGTTAGGGTTAGGGTTAGGGTTAGGGTTAGGGTTAGGGTTAGGGTTAGGGTTAGGGTTAGGGTTAGGGTTAGGGTTAGGGTTAGGGTTAGGGTTAGGGTTAGGGTTAGGGTTAGGGTTAGGGTTAGGGTTAGGGTTAGGGTTAGGGTTAGGGTTAGGGTTAGGGTTAGGGTTAGGGTTAGGGTTAGGGTTAGGGTTAGGGTTAGGGTTAGGGTTAGGGTTAGGGTTAGGGTTAGGGTTAGGGTTAGGGTTAGGGTTAGGGTTAGGGTTAGGGTTAGGGTTAGGGTTAGGGTTAGGGTTAGGGTTAGGGTTAGGGTTAGGGTTAGGGTTAGGGTTAGGGTTAGGGTTAGGGTTAGGGTTAGGGTTAGGGTTAGGGTTAGGGTTAGGGTTAGGGTTAGGGTTAGGGTTAGGGTTAGGGTTAGGGTTAGGGTTAGGGTTAGGGTTAGGGTTAGGGTTAGGGTTAGGGTTAGGGTTAGGGTTAGGGTTAGGGTTAGGGTTAGGGTTAGGGTTAGGGTTAGGGTTAGGGTTAGGGTTAGGGTTAGGGTTAGGGTTAGGGTTAGGGTTAGGGTTAGGGTTAGGGTTAGGGTTAGGGTTAGGGTTAGGGTTAGGGTTAGGGTTAGGGTTAGGGTTAGGGTTAGGGTTAGGGTTAGGGTTAGGGTTAGGGTTAGGGTTAGGGTTAGGGTTAGGGTTAGGGTTAGGGTTAGGGTTAGGGTTAGGGTTAGGGTTAGGGTTAGGGTTAGGGTTAGGGTTAGGGTTAGGGTTAGGGTTAGGGTTAGGGTTAGGGTTAGGGTTAGGGTTAGGGTTAGGGTTAGGGTTAGGGTTAGGGTTAGGGTTAGGGTTAGGGTTAGGGTTAGGGTTAGGGTTAGGGTTAGGGTTAGGGTTAGGGTTAGGGTTAGGGTTAGGGTTAGGGTTAGGGTTAGGGTTAGGGTTAGGGTTAGGGTTAGGGTTAGGGTTAGGGTTAGGGTTAGGGTTAGGGTTAGGGTTAGGGTTAGGGTTAGGGTTAGGGTTAGGGTTAGGGTTAGGGTTAGGGTTAGGGTTAGGGTTAGGGTTAGGGTTAGGGTTAGGGTTAGGGTTAGGGTTAGGGTTAGGGTTAGGGTTAGGGTTAGGGTTAGGGTTAGGGTTAGGGTTAGGGTTAGGGTTAGGGTTAGGGTTAGGGTTAGGGTTAGGGTTAGGGTTAGGGTTAGGGTTAGGGTTAGGGTTAGGGTTAGGGTTAGGGTTAGGGTTAGGGTTAGGGTTAGGGTTAGGGTTAGGGTTAGGGTTAGGGTTAGGGTTAGGGTTAGGGTTAGGGTTAGGGTTAGGGTTAGGGTTAGGGTTAGGGTTAGGGTTAGGGTTAGGGTTAGGGTTAGGGTTAGGGTTAGGGTTAGGGTTAGGGTTAGGGTTAGGGTTAGGGTTAGGGTTAGGGTTAGGGTTAGGGTTAGGGTTAGGGTTAGGGTTAGGGTTAGGGTTAGGGTTAGGGTTAGGGTTAGGGTTAGGGTTAGGGTTAGGGTTAGGGTTAGGGTTAGGGTTAGGGTTAGGGTTGGGTTAGGGTTAGGGTTAGGGTTAGGGTTAGGGTTAGGGTTAGGGTTAGGGTTAGGGTTAGGGTTAGGGTTAGGGTTAGGGTTAGGGTTAGGGTTAGGGTTAGGGTTAGGGTTAGGGTTAGGGTTAGGGTTAGGGTTAGGGTTAGGGTTAGGGTTAGGGTTAGGGTTAGGGTTAGGGTTAGGGTTAGGGTTAGGGTTAGGGTTAGGGTTAGGGTTAGGGTTAGGGTTAGGGTTAGGGTTAGGGTTAGGGTTAGGGTTAGGGTTAGGGTTAGGGTTAGGGTTAGGGTTAGGGTTAGGGTTAGGGTTAGGGTTAGGGTTAGGGTTAGGGTTAGGGTTAGGGTTAGGGTTAGGGTTAGGGTTAGGGTTAGGGTTAGGGTTAGGGTTAGGGTTAGGGTTAGGGTTAGGGTTAGGGTTAGGGTTAGGGTTAGGGTTAGGGTTAGGGTTAGGGTTAGGGTTAGGGTTAGGGTTAGGGTTAGGGTTAGGGTTAGGGTTAGGGTTAGGGTTAGGGTTAGGGTTAGGGTTAGGGTTAGGGTTAGGGTTAGGGTTAGGGTTAGGGTTAGGGTTAGGGTTAGGGTTAGGGTTAGGGTTAGGGTTAGGGTTAGGGTTAGGGTTAGGGTTAGGGTTAGGGTTAGGGTTAGGGTTAGGGTTAGGGTTAGGGTTAGGGTTAGGGTTAGGGTTAGGGTTAGGGTTAGGGTTAGGGTTAGGGTTAGGGTTAGGGTTAGGGTTAGGGTTAGGGTTAGGGTTAGGGTTAGGGTTAGGGTTAGGGTTAGGGTTAGGGTTAGGGTTAGGGTTAGGGTTAGGGTTAGGGTTAGGGTTAGGGTTAGGGTTAGGGTTAGGGTTAGGGTTAGGGTTAGGGTTAGGGTTAGGGTTAGGGTTAGGGTTAGGGTTAGGGTTAGGGT